>NC_039358.1:207850187-209053788 GCF_003573695.1 Papaver somniferum
AAAAAAGAAGAAAAACTATGGTTGTGTTGTTATTAATATTACTGACTGCAATTTATTGTTACTGATTACATTTTATGTTGCTTAAAGTGTTACTAGGCAAGTTCAACCGCAAAAAAATGTGCAATGAAGCCAATAGTGGCCTGGAGTTTCACTAGATTATTGGTAGCTGCGAGGAGTTGATCAGTGCCGAGGTAGGATGTGTTACAGGGCAGTGACTGTGATATTAAGATAGGCCGTAAAACATTTTATTATAAAAGGACAACAATGAGAATTATATAGAAGAGAACCAATAATGGACATGAAGAACAGAACAAGGTGGAGAAAGCGTGTAGCCGATGTGACTTTGAGATTTGCTGCTGTTGTGGAAAACCATTTAGAAAGCTTTTCTAGGGTAATAACAAGATTTTCAAATAAGGAAACAAAAATGATTTACTTTAACTATTGGCGACATTGAAGCCCCGGTGATTAATTTCCTCATACGTGACATGAACATCAACCCATTTATTTTGGAACTTAAAATGGAATTGGAATATATGTCTTGGCTTACACTAAACAAAGTACATGTATTTGATTATGCTTGAGGTAAGATGTCAGATGATGAATTGAAGATTTGTATTTGAGAGAGACTTTGTTTTCTTATTTCATTACCATTCTTACATAAATTCCCACTTTTGAATATGCCCGAATCTTATCATACAAAATTGTGCTGTGAAAACATAACTTTTATTTAATGAATTGTTTGATTGCAGGGACATTTTTGTTAGAGAAATCCATGGTTTTGGTGCTTTTCTGCTGGGGGAAGTTTTGGTGTACATCAATGAGAAGGGCAGAGAGGATTTAGTAGTCCAATTTAGCGTCTCTACATTGATGGACGTTCCAAATGGTTGGTGCAATGGTGCTACAATATCAGTAACGATAGATACATTAGAAGTAAATCAAGGTCATCCCTTATCTGGATATTTATATTAATACCTAAATTACCCTCCTGATTAATTTTGGCTGATGATTAGTTAGTGTTAATAATAATTAGTGTAATGATTAGTGAGATGATTAAGTTAAAGATAACTAGTGAGATTAAAAAATTAGATGTTTTTTTTTAAAGAAGTAGAATTATTGAGAGAGTAAAGTTAGAGAAGATGCAGAAGGAAAACATGAAAAACGATGGATTTTACCAACCACAACCGGAGGAAGGGTATTTGGGTACCCAGGTAGGCTTCAAACTTAGATAATGTTGGTTGAATTGCTCCAAACTTTCAAAAAAAAATGAAAATTTTTATGTAGATTTGGGCCAGTTCGGTTACCATATGTCAAGAACATGTAACCGAACACACCTGAAAGTGTAGTTCGGTTACGTTTTCCAAACACGCAGGTTACCAAACTCGCTCGTTAATGGAGGTTTTGGTCGTACAGTGTAATGTTCGGTTACCTAGGATAAAATGGTAGGTAACCGAACTTTGAACTTAACAATTTATTTGGGTACATCTTATGTGTTCGGTTAGTTCGCAAACTTCAACGCAACAAAGTTCCCAACCGAACTGCAAGTTAAAAGTAACCTAGTGTTAGAAGTTCGGTTGGTTCGCAAACTTCAACATATTTTGCGAATCAACCAAACTGGGCTTATATATGCATATATGCAATTAGGCAAACGTTCGGTTACTACGAAATTTATTTCTTGGCGAATTAGGTAGAGTTCGGTTACGAAGTTTCAAAGGTAGAGTTCGGTTACAAAGAAAACTTAACATTTTTGCGAACGAACCAAACTTGTGGACTTCTCATTATTTTCGTAAACTAAAGTTCGGTGATATCCTTATTTTGCGAAGGAACCGAACTTATGGGCTTGTGTTGTTCTAATACAAGGAATTCGTTTAAAAGTATTTTTTTGCGAATCAACCGAATTCTGAGTTCGGTTAATAAAAAATTAATTCTTGATAACCGAACTTTTCTCTGAGAAAAAAAAACCTTCCATTAAACCTCTCTGCAACTTCCATTTTCAACTCATTTTAATGATTACTTCTCATTTATTCAACCAAAAACGAATGACAAGTAATGGGTTTGTGAGAATATATTTGTTAATGTTTTAAATTAAGCTATATATATATATATAGCGGTGGTGGTGGTGGTAATCGGTGGTTGGTGGTGGTGATAATCAGAGGTGGTGGTGGTGGTAATCGGCGGTGGTGGGCGGTGGTGGTGGTGGTAATCGGTGGTTGGTGGTGATAATCGGAGGTGGTGGTGGTGGTAATCGGCGATGGTGGGAGGAGGTGGTGGTTATATATATACAGGTGGTTGTTGGGTTGGTTTTATATTAAATTAGGTTAAAGGTAGGTTAGTCATTTCAGTGCTTTAGGACACCCCTTATAACTATAGGGTAGGTGGCCTAATAGGACCATAATCCCCAAAAAAACCATGGTCCCCAAAAAATCGTTCTTTTAAAATGAGAGACTTAATCTCTGCTTATTATTTGATGCCATTGGAAAAAGGAAGGGGAAAAAAATCGACCATAGCAGGTTTTAGAAGCATTTATTAACATGGCTAATTCTTATTCTTCTGAATTAGATGATGAAAAGAGAGAGACGAACAACATGGCATGAAAAACAAATGATACCAAATACTTGATAGCTGAAAAGAAAAACGTAATAAAGAAAATTTGAGTAAGAAAAATATACTATCTTCAAAGACCAAAGACCAAAACCCTTTTCGAGTAGCAAGTACCAGATAGGGTAGGAGACAAAGTTAACTCCCGAAAGTTAGACATAGTTTTTACGCCGGCATGTCCACCCCTTGCACAACCCGAAGGCAAAAAAAAATATACTATCTCCATCATAGGGAAAGTACTTTTTTCATTTTCGCAAATCAAAAAAATGAAATTATCACTTCTGCAAGTTGACGCATAGAGCAACGTTCTATTCATAATGGAAGTGGACTTAGATTGTTAATAGAACAAATACCAATTGAGTTTGATATACAAAAATAAACTCCACCGACAATTAAATTTATTCAGATAAAAATTAAATAAATAAGGTATGACCACAATTCTAAGGGTATATATTTCAAAAAGAAAAAAAGCTTTCAATGTACCAAGAACCGAAAATAGATAAGGCGGTGACTTACGTCAACTCCCCATGAACGAAACATGAGTTTTACATAGGTTTAATCTACATACCGCAAGAACGAAAAGAAAAATTATTATTTTTGAATAAGAAACAGAAACCCGGGCCGTTACGGCACGGGTCATATCCTAGTCCAACATAACATTCTCCAATTTGGAATCTTCTCTTCCTTTTCATTTAAAAACACAATCAAAACTACCAGAGGTTACCAAACCCCATATATATTAGTTTGGATAACAACTTTCATAATCTTTCGCTCTCCTTCCTTTCTCTGCGATTCTGAACCCTAACGTCAAATGAAACTCAATATGCCCAGATCTGTTCATGTGGAACCTATTTACACAGATAACCAACCTTTAACCAATTAACTTCTTTACTTAAATTACATATCTTGTTTAGATGTTCGTTCTTACTTCTTTGAAGACTTTTATTTTATGTTTTTTAGGTTTTGAATCTTGTTTTAAGTTTGGGTATTATTCATGGATTTTTTCTATTTATCTGGCTTGTAGAGTAATGGTGTTCAAGAGATGGAACTGGTTTTTTCACAAAAACCTCATCCTCAACTTTCGAAGAAGCATCAACAACAACATCTCAAGCAACAATGGGTCGGTAATACTGCCGCAATGACAACAATTACTAAAGACACCAAATCAAATGGTAGCAACAGACACAAAGACTCCATTACATATCCCGACCTATTCCTACATCCAATTCACACCTTTCTAGAAATTAGATACTAATTTAGATTCGTGAATTACTTTTTGGACAGTTTAATTATCATTTTAAACCTTGTGAAATATTTGGATTTATTGAAGATCCTGACGTATCTGCTATAAGTAGTGGTTTATTTGTTTAGTTGTGCTCATAACAAAACTAACTAGGTCATTTAATCCAAACCTATTAATTAGATCTCGGGTATTGGAAAGGTAGGTTTGGATTTGGTGGAACTGGTGGAATCCGATAATCTGATATAACAGAGAAAATATAGTGTTAATGATGTAATTGTTATAATCTTTTTTGTTTGTCTAATAGAAGAAACCAACTTCCATAAAGGACCAACCTTCATATATTTGAAAGGTGGTTAGAATTTGGGACTAAAAGCATCTCTAATCATATGGCTGGAGGTCATTCTATGTGGAGATCTAAATAACAATTTTTTTATGGAGGTCATTGACATATGGACAAAATAAATAAAATTAAAACCTTTTAACACAGAAATAATCTCCAATCCTCAATGTTTTATCTAACAACTTTTAAATTAATGTAAAGACAAATGGATAATGTGGATTTAGACCCAAGGTTATGGAGAAGGTCTTATTTAGACTTTCTCTTTCACCCCCATATAACCATGTCACATTTTCCAAGGACCGTAACCCTTGCATTGAAGATGAAATTTTGGTGAAAAAAGTTTTAAATCTTAGGTGACATGCTTTTTTATGACCTCCACCCCTAACATTGGAAATACTCTAATAATCCAATGTAGAATTTTGGCCACCCAGCTTTGAAATTATCAAAAACAATATCTACATTAAGTTTGATCCAATCAGAATCAGGTGGAGTCCACTTTGCTGCCATCTTTTTGTTGTGAATAATATGACCCTGATTCTCTTCCTCCAAGAGAATAGCCATCAAGTAATTAAACCATAAAATGGCTTTTTGAATTACAGTTTGAATATACTGGTCTTTGTTATAGAACATTTTCTCATTCCTATTTTTCCAAAGGGCCCACATCACATAACTATTCATTTTGAACACTGCATAGTCTCCTTTCTTAGCTAACTAACTTGCAATGATTTGATTACTACTCAGTCCTAGATACTGCTCAGTTCTGCAACCCACGGAGAACCAAAAAATACAGTAACAACCACCGGGAAACGAAAGAATATGTGTTCAATATCTTCAGTGGGTCATCTACATAATCCGTATTCTTGATTGATACTAACAACATGCTAGGTTTTTAAATAATGCCAACCCATCAATCCGCACTCTCCATATAAAGATGTGGATTTTAGGTAGTAGGTCTTAATTTCCCAAAACCTTTTCAAGGAAAGTTGTCACTGGTGCTAGGTTGTTTCTCTTTAAGTGTTTTAATAAAGGATTTGCAAGAGAACATACAATTTGGGTGTGGTTTCCATATGAGTTTGTCTACAATATATAGCTTTCTCTGTCTCTAGGATATATATGTTCAGAATTTCGGTTGAAAAATGATCTTAGTTGTATATGTATATGTTCATTTTCCTCTACGGAAACTTTTCACTCAGCTATTTAAAGATCATTCTTCAATCGAAGATGGATATCGGATCACCGTGATATTCAAAAAAAATTATAGCACAATTTTTGAGAATATCCTCTATAATAGAGATAAAGAAGTCGCTGTAAATGCTTATAGATAACGATTTTTTCTATGACAATCAAAAACAGTGAAAAATTTGACCTCTAATTTGTGATGAGAATGTCAAACAAGTTAGCCATCTTCCTGATATTTAATTAAATAATGATAAAATAAGGTATTAAGTTAAGTATGTTATGCCTATATCTTTAAGCTCGGTATGACCTTGGGTTCTCTCTAAAATCATTCAACGTGGATGCAAAGAGTTCCTGGTTCCGTACAGGGTGTTTTAGCACTCATGTAAAATGAATATAACACCATGGGGGTTTTACTATATTATAGAACCAAAATATGCATGTAAGGTTGCTACAATGGGGTTATTAAATCTATCATAGATTTTCAAATCCCATATATATTAAACTTTGGCTGACAGATGTCATGCTCTTTCTCCATCCTTCCTTTCCCTGTGAGTCCAAACCCTAACGCCGACTGAAACTCAATATGCCCATATCTGCTCATATGGAGCCTACTCGGGCAGATAACCAACCTTTAATTAACCACCCTCTCAACTTAGTCTACATGTCTCCTTTAGATATATGTTCTTGCTTCTTTGAAGCCGTTTATTTTCTGTTTTTTAGGTTTTGAATCTTGTTTTAAGTTTAGATATTATTTATGGATTTTTTTTTATTTCGTGGCTTGTTGAGTAACGCTGTTCAAGAGATGAAACTGTTTTTTTTTCACAAGAATCTCATCTTCAACTTATGAAGAAGCATCAACAACAACATCTCAAGCAACAATGGGTAATAGTGCAACAATGACAGCAACTGCTAAAGACATTACATCAAATGGTAACAACAGACACAAGGACTCCGTTACATATTCCGACCGACTTAGACATCCGATTCATACCTTTCCAGAAATTAGATACTACTTTAGATTAGTTTGTTGATTTTTGGATAGTTTAATCATCATTCAAAACCTTGAGAAATGGTTGGAATTTTTGAAGATCCTAACACATCTGCTATATACATTGGTTAATTTGTTTAGCTGTGTTCATAACAAAACTAACAGGGTAATTTAACCCAAACCTGCTAATTAGATCTTTGTTATTGGATAGGTTGGTTTGGGTTGAGAACCAACTCTCTACTCACTTTCTCTCTGATAACAGAAAAAAACCCTTGAAATCTTCTCTGCTCAGATCCATTCCTATGGAGTGGATCTGAGCAGACCCACATTATCATAATTCCTTCTAGCTGATTTCTTATTCTTATTTGTATCAATTTTTAAATTTTTATGCTATTCTGTTTTTCTTTTTAGAAATTGTTTCTCTTAGGGTTCGTGAGATTTAAATCCGCCGATTTTTGTGTTTCTTCAAAGTTGATGATTATCAAGATAAGGGTGTTTGTTCTTGTCAAAAGAACAACATATACTGCAACTACAAGTCTTACTTTAACTACAACAACAAAACAACAACAGGTTCAAGATCTACTACTACTACAAGTGCTACTAAGACTCCATTGCGGATTCATGCCGATTTAGACCGACTCAAACAGTTTCCGACCGATTCAGACCGATTCAGACAGTTTCCGACCGATTAAGAAGACCTACGTTACTTCAGATGTTGTTTCTTTGATTTATTTAACCCATGTTACTTAGATTTACATGTATTAGGCAAAACTTGGATCTTTTCAAGATCGCATCATTGCTATGTGCAGTGTGCAAATCAGTTTTGTTTGGTTTTAACCAAAACATATTTGGCCTCCTGATATCGTTTTGTCCTCTAGATTACATGCTTTTAAAAAACCTTGGTTGGATTTTCAGATGATCCCCTCATTGCAAAATGCAGTGTTGCAAATTGATTTAATTTGGTTCCAAACAAAATCAATTTGGCCACTTGATTTGGTACTATTCTTTGGGAATTCTGAAATAGTTGATGGGTCTGTTAAGATAGGTTTGATGGTCAAGAACCGGTGGAGATACTTTAATTTGGTTGATTGGAAGATGAATTTGAACAAACGCTGTAACAATTCCAATATTTTCAAATCGACTTTATTAATGTATGCTTGAGATACGCCTCTTTTATGAAAAATAAAAAAAAAGGTTGGTTTAGATTATAATCTAATTAAGCGCAAAAAATATAGTGTTGAATGATGTAATTGTTATAATCTTTGTTGTTTATCTAATAGAAAAAACCAACCTCCGTACATTCGAAAGGTGATTAAAATTCGAGACTAATAATCCAGCGTTAAATTCAGTCACCTGCCCCGAGGAAAAAGAAATGAAAAGCATTATAAAAGGGCGAAAATATGTTGCATGGCAAAAGTTAACTGATAAGTATTTTATAATAGTACTTTGTTAATCAAATTCAACCACGGAATTAGAGTATATCATTTCATATCAAGAAATTCTATTGAAGTTGTCGAAAATTTGATTTTGCTAAACTACTTGTTATTTTAATAAAAAATGGCTTTGTTAATAGATATACTACAAATTTATCTCAAGAAACATTAAGATATATATATTAGAAAAAGTTAAAGTGACCCTCATTGTCATTTCTTCTTTGCCCCGCCCCTTTGTTAACTACAAATCAAGAGGTTCGAAATCAAAACCGTGGAAAGTTAAATTAAGGTCATATCACTGCCTCGGTCCCCAAGCTGAACTAAGGCCACGTTTATCTCCCTAGGACCTAAAACATTCATGAGAGGTCATTTTTTGACCTTCTCAAATTTTCTAGGGGTCATTATAATGCCCAGTACAGCCAGACGGAATTGAATTGGTCATGCGAAGATCAAACTTTGTACTTATACTGCTGGCTAATTGTGTTCATATATGGAGCGTATATTCTGTTCTTAAACAACCTTAAAATACATCTGACCTTTACTTTTTGGTGGTTGACAAATAATGTCAACTCGATTCAATTAGTCAACGTCAAAAAAGTATCATCGCGTGTATGGAAGTAGATGGATTTGGATTTTGTGTATTTCTTTTTGGTTTCTTGATATCCTTTTCAACACTTGAATTAGCAGCTACTTGTCCGGTTTTGACAAAGGGAATGGCATGATCGAATAGAATACTAGTTCATGTACGTGCATATTACTTATTTGCCTAGTTCATGCACGTCTCCTCTCAATGGCAGCAGCGCATTGAAAATGTTAAATTTTCAATGTTGGCACAAAACGTTGAAGATTTGAACATGTAGCATTATTCTTCCCACAAGAACAATCAAGAGAGCAGACCATTTCAAACTTTGAAGAACAAACTGCTTATTATCATCTTTGTAGTCCAACTATCCCACTCATACGATTCATCCCGTTCTCTGGATCCGGTTATGACTTATGAAGCAAAAAATGGTTAGATATCCAAAGATTTTCTCCGGATTTAATTCTTTGTTGTTTAAAAGTATCCTATTTAATTCTTTTAATAAGCTTTAACATTTTATTTTATTTTGCTCATGACCTTCACAACATTACTCATCCTTGGCGTTTCTCCAATTTCCAAAATATTATTTAGATCAGCAACTCAAGCCCTATAGTTCGAGACAAAAGTCAATCAATTGATTTTTGTGATCAATTAATATCTAAAATCAAACCTATTTTAAATTTTACACCTCCGCAAAAAATTTGTCATCCTTTGGCAGCACAGCCGCTGGGAATCACAATCGCCCTCATGGTTGAGTTTTGGCAATCCTAATAACGTTGTGAACATAAGAATCACGAAGCCATTCACATGTTCACAAACAATATTCGCATACAGTCTAATTTTAGAATTGTACGATGTATGTGTAAGGGGAATGATTATATCGATTCATCGACTCGAAGCCTTCGAGCTTGTCATTGTCTTGTCGAATATTATCATAAATAATGTTCGTATAAAGGAACAGACAGAGAATCAAGTATAAATGTAAAGCACATGAAGTTCAACGCTGAATATAAGGTGCTAAAATGTAAATAACACGAAGATTTACGTGGTTCGGCACTAAGGCCTACATCCACGGGGCTGGTGTTTCACTATGTATTGAATGTTTACAAAGATAGTCGAATGACTTTAGAGTATACATAGGTTTGCGGAAGTAGGGGGATTACTTACTCTTCATATTTCTCTCTCCTATATTCTCCTATAATTGCTCTGGATTGGTCGACCCCTTGTCTCTTAGTGGAGAGGGGTATTTATAGGGTTGGAACGTGGATCCTACTTCTGAGGTGCCGTTGTAATCTTATCTTCTTGTGCTTTGTGCCCATTACGCAGAGGTCTTCGGCATATGCTGCGGCCTGAGCTTGAATACGAAGGATTATCCTCGCCTCTTCCACGAGCTGATTGACACGTGTATATCTCTTTGGTATTTAATGCGGGTAGATGGATGTCTGCTCGTGTCAGACAAGTGTATCTTTGTCTGGTCACATATGTGTCATTCAAACTTCCTCTCAGCCATTGATCTGGGATCTTCTTGTACTTTGTGCCCATTACGCAGAGGTCTTCGACATAGGCTGCGGCCTGAGCTTGAATACGAAGGGTTATCCTCGCCTCTTCCACGAGCTGATTGACACGTGTATATCTCTTTGGTATTTAATGCCGGTAGATGGATGTCTGCTCGTGTCAGAAAAGTCTCTCTTTGTCTGGTCACATCTGTGTCAGTCAAACTTCCTCTCAGCCGTTGATCTGGGATCTTCCTTGGGATTGGGTGTATTAACACCCAAGGGGTATTATTTGGTGCTCCTCTGAGCCATCATACCTCTGTGATCCTCTGTCCCTGACCGTCAGATCTGCTAACCGGTGGCATCTTCTGATGAGATGCTTGCTATCATGTTTTGATATCTTGTTTTGCATGCCTTCCACGTGTCTCTTTCTGTACACGCGGTGGATGATGAAAGGTGTACATACAATTTGCCCCTCTTCTTCTGACTTGAGCGTATTTTGCAATTTAGAAGAAGAAAGGTCGTCCTACACGTTTCCTACTTTGCATTAACTTTTCCCATAACTGCTCCTTGGTACGAGGAACGGTTATTGTCTTCTCTAGCTTCATAAATAGGAAAGAGAATGTGAAAAAAACTTTTATCCTCTTCTTGTCAGTGTTCATCCTCTTCTTGTTTTCTATTCTTGTTCTTTAGTCATTTATTATCGTCATTCTTGTGAGGAAGATAACAACATTCAATTTTCTGTCTCTTTCGCTCTCGATTGTTGTTGCCCCTGTATCAGCATTCAATTTTGATATCTCCGATCCTCCTTTCTTCGACTGTGGTTGGTGCTTGTCGTCCTCTTCTATACAGGTATGGGGTTTTCCGTTAGCTGCTCATCATTGATTTATCTATGTATCTACCCGTTTGTTTCATGCTGCTGTATTCTTGGCTTGGTGATGAAGAACACACATGTCGAAGCATATACGCTTGCCCCTGTTCTTTGTTACACAGTTTGTGAGTCTGTATCTAAGTATTATCCCTGGAGTTGGATGGAGTATTTCTGGTTATTTTTAGTTCTTAGGGTTTTTAATGTTTATCCGGATGAACCATCAATTATGGGTTTTTTGATCTTTAGTGATCTCCTCGTATTATTCTCTAAACCGTTTTTGTGTTTCCTTGTAGATATGTCTGATCGTCCGCGGGCTCCTTACCAAACCCCGTCGTCTAGTCCGCCAAGATCCCCTCCGCGTCGAGATTCTGACAGATCTATACTTGAGGAAGGTCCTTACAAGTCTTCGCAATCGGATCCTCGGGGTCATAGGGTTTCGTCTTCCTCTGGTGCGAAGGTTGTGCCTACTAAGAAAGGGGATGTGCCGAAGGGTCCTTCTGGATCTAGGTATGTTGTTAACCGTGCCCCTTCTCGTCCTCGTGAAGATTATAGGAGTACGCAGGATCCTCATCGTGATGACTCTAGGAGTACGCGGGATCCTCCTCCTCGTACTGAAACACTGGATGTTCCGACCCTTCGTTCAATGGCTCCTCCTTTAGTGCCTCCGCAGAAATCTTTGCCGCCTCCTCCCACGGTTTCTTTCAAAGGGAAGTACTCCAAGGGTACTATGTCGAGAGCTGATCGGTCTAAAACTCTTCCTTCTAAAAGTAAAGCTTCGGAATTGAGTCCTACTTCTGATTCCGCAGACGAAGAAGAAACTGTCCCCGTGATACGCAGCATTTCCGTTGGTAAGAAGAAGGTCACTTTCAAGCATATTGATCTTGAGATGTTCAAGGAAAAACATGAGCTTCAAGCTTTTGAGGTTCGCTTCTATGCCCCTGACGATGATATCACTTACGAGCTCCTTGCTAAGTATCAGTTTAACGAGTTTCATCTGTTGACTACGGTTGGAGCCTTCGAGGCGGGTCTCATGTTACCCCTATATAAGTCGGGTGACTCCTTTTATTATGACGTGTTGGCTAGTCGCGGAGGCTCTTCCACGAACACTCATAATCATTCTGTGTCACAACTATCTGGGAATTATCTTCGTTCACTGAAGGAATGTTACCTGCGAAGCAAGGGGGAGACTATGATGACCTGCTATTTTTCAAATCCTGCTGAGAGAGAGTGGTACACTCCTCAGAATTTTAACAGTTCCTTTGAGGATTATGTCAACAGTAGAAACCGTAAGCCGCGGAGTGTTAGTCTTTGTAATATCGCTGCTCCCCGTGGTGAAATTCGTCTTTTGAGTGAGGTGAGTGATGCCAAGCTGAAGTATGTTCCTGGTACTGAGGGATCTTCTAAACGGAAACTCTTTCCTGCTCGTGAAAGGATTAAGTGTGACCATGATTATGAATGGCATGCTACTGTTATTGAGGTAGTTGGTCCTTGGGCTTATGGTTGGATTCCTGGTCAGCGCGGCTGGCGTCCTTCTGAAAACAGCAAGCCTCGTGAAACTCCTCCTGCTCGTTATGGAGATTTCTGTCCTTGGCGTCCGAATTTCGCGGGCATGAATTTTCCTTACGCTCTTGATGTCGTTGATGGAGATGAGGAGGAGGGTTCTGGTGCTACCCATCCACCGAAGAGTGCTGCTGCTGCCAAGGTATAGTTTCTTCTTATATTCTGTATTCTATTTGCCTCTTTTTCCTTGCTTGAAATAATTTTCATTTTTGAAGTGAGGGAAAAAATGAGCCTTTGTGGGGATGTGTACTGGTTTGTAGGTGTCGAAGAAGAAGAAACTTGGACCCAAACAATCTTCTACTGTGGTTACCGGTGAGGCTGAGGTCTATGAGGAGGTTATGAGTCCTGTAAACGAAGGTTATGCTGAGGATGAAGAAATGTCCGATGGAGAAGAGCGTACCGGCACTTCTCACCCTGATGACGAAGGTGGTAATGGTGAAGAAGAAGTTGTCGCGGGTGGTGATGGTGAAGAAGGAGTTGTCGCGGGTGGTGATGGTGAAGAAAGAATTTTCGCGGGTGGTGATGGTGAGTCTGAGGGAAATATTACCGTTGGTGGTACTGGCGGGGGTGGATATGCCCTTGTTGGCGATAATACCGTGGGTACTATGCGTGTTATTTCCCCTGAATTTTCTTTCGGTAGGATATATTCCGCGGGGGAATCCTTTGATGTGAATGCTTCCATGGGTCTTGCCGAAGACTTGTCATTGATTTTCCCAAATGATGATTGGGATGTGATTGGGGATATTGGTAAAGAAGTTGCCACCGGTCAGCAGGCTGAAAACGCCGGTGGTCATACTGAGGCTGGTGATGTCGAGACTTGCGCGAGTGAGGGAAGAACAGCCAAAGGGAAGTCTGCGGTTGAATCTCCTTCAGAGGATTTCCCTTACTCGCTAATGCCTGAAGGCGAAGATGCCATTTTGGCTTGGACTAAGAAGAAAAGTCTGATGTTCGTCCCCAACCCTGCCCCAATGGTCCCTGGTGAGAAGAATTCTGACGCTTATACTCGTCAGGTGATGCAAGTGTCTTCTGAAGTCCGCGTTGCTGAGATGTGGTAGAAGAATCTGAGAGCTTCAGAAGCTAACCTAGTGGTTGACCCTCCCTCCCCTGTTGCTGATATGATGGCCATAGCTGATGGGTATCAATACGGTGTTCCTCATCAACGTGTCTTAGAGGTAAATCCTTGTACTGATTCCCTCATGATATACGAACATTGTATTCTTCGCGATATCCCATCCCTTGGGTATAATAATGTTTGTCGTTTGTGACATAGATGATGAGGAGCGAACATTGTAACCATGTTCTATACCAATTCTTTAAAGCAAAGTCTTTAAAGTTGGAGGCTAAGCTTCGTCATAGAGAAGAAGAACTATCTGCGGCCGAGATGGAAATAGGTGAACTGAAGGGTCGCCTGAAGGAAAAGGAGCGGCTGGGTAATGCCGAGGAGAGTCTCCGTTCGGAACTTGCTATAGTCCGCAACGAATTGGAGCAAGCTCGCAGAAATGTATCGTCCCTCACAGGTTCGTATTTTTTATTGGTCTTTTACTCCTCGTGATTCCCTATTTGTACTTTGGTGTTCTGTCTCAGTATCCCCACCCTATCTTCAGTGGGTGGAGTCCCCGAGCTCATATGGCTTCGGAAAGAAAGGGAACGACAGAAATCCCGCATTGCAGAGTTGGTGGGTAAGTTGAAAAGCGAAGCCGTAAAGTGGAATGCTCGTGCTGATGAGCACAACGCCTTAACAGCTGAGTGGCGTGAAAAGCGAACACTGATGGTTCATATGCAAAATAAGTACAATCATGATCGTTGTATGTTTAATGGTACGCTTCTATGGACGCGTGACAACCTGCGTGATGCTCGAGGACATGCTTCGGACTTAGAGGCTAGAGTGCGCTTTTTGGAGGGAGAGTTACAACAGGCTCGTTTTTTCTTAGGCCCCAGGTCCAGGGATAGTATGATGCGTCTTTCCGAGGAAATAGATAATGCTAGGGCTGAGGTTGGTGCTCTTAGTAAAGCCCTAGCAGCGTCTCGAGCTGATGTTGCTCGCCAAGTGGAATCTGAAAGAGATCTTGAAGTGAATGTGTATCTGATGAGTGCCAAATATTGTATATGTTTATCCCTTTTTGTTGGCATTTAACTCATCTTTTGTGCAGTAATTCTACATTTTATCCCATATTCTGTATTTTCATTGTTTTCAAGAATAAATATTTTTCTTACTTAATTTTGCATTTTTAGGTAATAAATAAAGTCTGGATAACTTGCGGAGCGGAAAAGAGTTGAAGAGTAGTGAAAAGCCGGAAGAAATTACGCAAGGAAGCCGCAAAGAATGGTGCGCACAAGTCCAAAAAGCTAGGAATGGGCTCAAGAAGGAAGAATTGTTCTTGGCATACCCAAGGCCCAAAACCCTTACCCAAACCCATTTTCTATATCCATACCAGCCTCCATTCTCAACCGTTAGATTGGATCCAACTCATCATCCTACGGTCGCTCATTCATAGATCATCAAAATCTGAAGTCTATGCCAAACACCACAGCGCTTAAATTCCAAGCCTTCAGATTAGATCACATTTAGATCCTACGGTCGCTTCTTTGCCTGCGCATCAAATCTCGATACTTCCGTTTAACACTACAGTACCTAACATCATCTAACACCGTTGACTTCGTTGTGTTTCAAAATCCAACGGTTGCATCGATTCATCTCTCATCTCACCGTTAGATCTACCAACCATCTTCGCATCCCGCAGCTCAGAGTCACAAAACATCAAAATCTGATGAGCCCGCCTCACACTAGAACAACCTAACCCTATACCCATCAAACCAAACATACCTTACCCAAATTCTCATCTTCCTCCTTCGAGCAATCGAGCTCTGCTCCTTCCATGTCCGCCACCTTACCCTGCCCCGCTCAACCACCACCTCAACCACCACCATCTCCTCTCAAATCAACCAAACACCATAACCCATCTCCACTACCATCATTACAACCTATCTAGCCACCTAATTTCCCATTTTTATACACGTTTTTCTCAAAACCCTAACGTGTGAAAAATTGGTAAATTAGGTGAGTTAGGAGAGCAATTGGAGGCGTGGGAAGCATCAGAAGACCGTAAGGAAGCATGGGTGAGAGCTATCAAGAGTTTGCAGTGATTAGGTAAACCTAATTTCTATTTCTTATAATCCCTAATTTCATAATTTGGGGATAATTGGGGGAACATGATTGTACGTCTAATTGAAGCATGGGTTGGTTGATTGGGTTGTTATCAGAAGGTTAGGTGAACCAATTTTGGGTTTAATTGTATTTTTTTTTTCAAACCCTAATTTTGCTGTTAATTGGGGATTTTTTGGGATTTCCATTGTATGTATAAATAGATACTGTGGGTGTGATGTAAAAAACATATGCTGGGTTAGCCAGCTTCACTCTTGTAGAGAACTGGACTAGCCAGTTTCTCATTTGTTTCATGTTTACACTGTTGGTTCATATGTTTATCATGTTTTTGTATTTGCTCACCATATGTGTGTTGTTTGAATTATCTTGTATGATGAATGTTAATGTTGTTTATATGTTGAGCATGAGCTAAATTGTTGCAGCTGAGGTTTAGATGAAACCTCAGTGCACTGTCTGATAGTGGAATGCTAGGTTAGAGCCTTAGGATGCATTGTTTTGATTGAGCAATGGGAGAAATTAGTTCTCATAGCAAGCTAGTTCTCTTTCCATTCCATTTATATGCTTAAGATCCTAATTTCAACCTAGAATTGCATTGTTTGGCTAGGACACAAAGGTGGATTCTAAGCCTTGGCTTAGCCACAAATCCTTTACAATCACTTATAAATTCAATTCTGTTTTTCCCCCTGCTCAGCTAAATTTCTTAGCTATCTTGCTGTTTATTTCTTGTATTTTGAAGCTTGCTGTGCACTGAAATCAGTGCACTGCCTTCCCTGCCCTTGGCTCATAGCCTTGGTTCCTTGTTGTTTTACCATCTCTGTTTCACTGTCACTGCAACCTTGTGACCTTGCATTTAGTTTTGCATCAATTATCAGCATAGTGAAACTTCAACTATACACCCCAAGTCCCTGTGGAGATGACCTGTTCTTGCACATACACACTACAATGACAACTGTGCACTTGCAGTTTAACATGTAGGCCTTCTTATCCTTTGTCTTATTTTCTTACTCCTTTAAATGCCTACCAGTATCGACTCCATAAAAGGATGGGGTAGATGAATGACGAAGTCAACCATCTTCGTCACTTGGATTCAATGAAGCAGGTAGACTTAGACGCGAGTCAATTTTCTCTTACGAACCTTCAAACGGATTATAAGAAACTATCCGACGAATATGACTTTCTTGATGAGGCTCGAGACGCAGTTGTTAATGAGTATGAAGAGGCTTAGGCTAATTTCGAAGGTATAACCTCGTTTTATCGAGTGTGATTTTGTTATTTCTTCATTTTAACCCCTTGGTATTTCTTGTTTTCAGCACTCGAGGGACAGCGTCACACAACAAATGATGAGCTTAAAAAAACTCAATCTGCCTTAGTGCAGCAGGAAGGGCAAGCCAACTATTTCAAAGGGTTGGCCGCGTCTCGTGAGGAAGCAGCGGAGATTTCCTCCAAAGAGGCGGAACGCCTATCTGCATTGCTGTCTCAGGCCAACCAGCGGACCGTTGTTGTCACTTATAAAGCTCGATGTCAGTTGGCTGAAGAGACCAACAAAGTCCTAGATAAGATTGAACTTGATCTTAAAGTCGAACATGGTTTTGTCAAGAATTATCCGCGTCGTCCCCTTCCCGCGCCCTTGCCTGGTTCTTCTGGGCCTTCTTCAGGTGGTAGCGTACCTTCATCTCGCAGAGACAACCCTGTTGATGGAGCTGTATCGTCCAAGTAGATTTCTTTTATTAGTCATAGAAAGTTGATCCTTGTTGATTATATAATTTCGGATCATTTTTTGATGTGTTTCCTGCTTTATCTTATTTGCTGAATCTTGTAATCAAATCTTTATGAAATGGATCATCCTTTTGGCATACCTGCGTTATCAATTCATCTTTATTTTAAGTATTGTGAAGTGTTAAACTAGAAATAACTTGCTTTGTAAAAATTTGAGAGTGTTTGGGTGCGACACCGAAGGTAAATACCTTCGTGATCGTCTTGAGACCTGTCACCTCGCTGGCGAATCCTGGGCCAGAGGATTCCCAAACGGTGGGGGCCGAGGCAGCGTTCTAGGATATGGAATGTTTATTTGAAATATTTACATGCACCCATTCCGTCGACCCGCTGCCTTAAAATTGGTTGGGTATCTCTTTCTGCTGGGTGCCTTCCCCCTGGTCTTACACTCATAGACACTGATAGGGGAGCCCTGAGAGATTGTAGATTAACTAATTTCCCCAATATTGTTAATTTATTATGTAATGTACATGCGTTCACCCAGCGGGCCTTTTGACCATTTCGTTTGCTTGAAGATTTCCCAAAAAGTTTGTTTGATTGATAGGTTGAGGCCTGCTACTCATCGTCTAGAGATAGAAACCTGTAAAGCGGTTACGCTGCCTTCTTCTTCTGGTATTCTTCACGCAGATGCAAAGCTGCGCTGTTCCTATGGGTAGTACGGTTTGATTCATTTAGCATTCCAATGGTGCCGGAGGACCTCGCCTTTCAGATTGCGAAGATAGTAGGAACTGTTTCCCGCAATGTCGTGTATTATAAAAGGTCCTCCCCATGTAGGTGCTAACTTTCCCCATTTCTTCTCTCGTTGATACTGCGGGATTGTTCTTAGCACATACTGCCCTTCTACAAAATTTCGAAGCTTAACCTTTTTGTTGTACTCTCTTGCTAGTCTCCGTTGATAATTTTCCATCTTTTGCAATGCTGCTTCCCTCTTTTCTTCCAGGTCATCCAGTCTCTCTAACATCATGTCTGTTGTGAGATTTTTCTCCCATGCTTCGGTCTTTGTGGTTGGCATGAGGATATTTGTTGGGATGACTGCTTCAGCTCCATAAGTGAGGAGAAATGGGGACTCCCCAGTGGCATATCTTCGTGTTGTCCTGTATGCCCATAATACATTGTGTAGCTGTTCACACCATCACCCCTTGTGTTCGTCTAATTACTTTTTGAGGATAAGGGCGAGGATCTTGTTAGTAGCTTCCGCTTGTCCGTTTCTTTGAGGGTATATGGGGGTGGACTTGTTTTTCCTTATTTTGAAAGTGTCGAAGATCATGTCTAAGTTTTTCCCCTGTAATTGTTTACCATTATCGGACACGATTTCCGCTGGTATGCCGAACCTGCAAATAATGTTTTGGAATATGAAAGTAAACACGTCCACGTCTCTGATCCTGGCTAAGGCTTTGGCTTCCACCCATTTACTGAAGTAGTCCGTGGCTACTATCAAAAATCGTCTTTTCCCTGATCCTTTGATGAAAGGCCCAACGATATCTATGCCCCATTTTGCAAATGGCCACAGACTATCCATAGAGTTCAACGTTGTTGATGGTGCGTGTATCTTTTTGGCGAAACGCTGACATTATTCACATCGTCGGGACATTCTTGCAACATCTTGTATCATTGTGGGACAGTAATATCCTTGCATTTTTTCTTTGTCGGATAGTGATCTCATGCCGCTATGATTCCATGCGTCACCATAATGGATGTCGTTTAGAATTCGATGCCCCTCTTTCCTGGATAAGCAACGTAGTAACGGTCCTAGGAAATATTTCTTGTACAGGATCCCATCCCGAAGATCATATCTTCCTACTTTGGAGAGTATTTTCCTGGTTTGTTTGTGATCCGCGGGTAAGGTTCCATCCTTGAGAAACGCATGGATCATCATTCTCCAATAATCTTCGTTGTTGAAATCTTCGTCTTGATTTGCTCTTGACAGGATACCTTCTTCGTCAAAATCGTCACGGATTTCTTCTCCCACCTGATCTTCGATATTTTCTTCTACTGCATCTTGATTTGTAGCAAAGGAAAATTGTGATGCAATCGAAGGCTCGCATACCCTTGTTATTTTGATAGATTCGATACTCTTGTCCTTCAGTATGGATGATATATATGCTAGGGCATCCGCGTGCCTGAGATCCCTTCTGCATAAGTGTCGGAACTTGATGTTCGGAACTTGTAATGCCAATGTTTGGACCAAGGCCATGTAAGCTGAGAGGGTGTCGTCGTACACATTGTATTCGAGCCCTATTTGCCGTATGACAAGCTGTGAATCACTTGTCAGTCTTACATAAGTTACCCACATCTCTATTATTAAGCGGAGGGCATGTACGACTGCCTCGTATTTAAACGATGTTGTTAGCATGCTCTTTGAATTCTAACCTGAGTGCCTGTACGATCCTTTCTCCAGTTGGTGTGGTGATAACAATGCCTATTCCTGACCCTTCCTTATTTTTTGAGCCATCAACGAAGACTTCCCATTGTCTTTGACTCGCGGGTTCGAGGACATCAACTGGATCCTTGCTTTCCTCGTCGGCTTCTGGTATTCCCCTAATCTCTTCATCGTTGTCCAGGGGGAGGTCTGCTAAGAAATACGCCAAAACTTGGGGTTTTTGGGAATGTTGAATTTCATGAATGATGTTGAATTGGTCCAGGTGGGTGTTCCACTTGGCTATTCTACCTACTTTTCCCGCGCTTTTGAGGACTGCTTCCAGTGGTGCTTTGCATGGGACGCGGATGAAGTGAGTTAGGAAATAGGTTCTTAGCTTTTGAGTAGCCCATACTAATGCCAGGATGAGTTGTTCGATCTTCGTGTAATTCCTTTCCGCAGAATTGAGGGTCTTGCTGACATAATAGATAGGTTGTTCTATCTTCGTATTGGTTTTGACCAACACTGCGCTAACTGTGTCTTCTGTCGCTGCTATGTACAATGCCAAAACCTCATCAGGATCAGGCTTCTGCGGGATTGGAATTGAAGCCAGGTGTTCCTTGATTCTTTGGAAGGCTTCTTCGCATTCTGCGGTCCATTCAAACTTACTCCCTTTTTTGAGAATATTGAAAAAATGTTTGCATTTGTCCGAGGATCGGGCAATAAATCTGCCCAAGGCTGCTAAGGACCCATTGAGCTTTTGCACTTCTTTTAAATTCTTCGGAGATGGCATTTCCACTATGGCCTGAATCTTCGCGGGGTCTACCTCAATACCCCTTTTTGTTACCAGATATCCGAGGAATTTCCCTGAGGTAACACCGAAAGTGCATTTTTCTGGATTTATTTTCATGTGATGTTTCCTCATTGCTTCGAAAATATCTCTCAGGTCCTGGTGGTGATCTTTGCGCAGCCTACTTTTGACGAGCATGTCATCAACGTAGACTTATAGGGTACTACCAATCCATGGCCTGAAGATAGCATCGACCATTCTTTGGTACGTTGCCCCCGCGTTTCGAAGTCCAAAGGGCATTCTAGTGTAGCAATAAAGTCCATGCGGGGTGTTGAATGTTGTGTGTAGTTGATCTTCTTCTGCCAGGGCTACCTGGTTGTAACCAGAATATCCGTCCATGAATGACAGCTCTTCGTACCCTTCCACTGCTTCAACCAGTTGATCTATGCTCGGTAGGGGATAGCTGTCTTTTGGACATGCCTTGTTGAGGTTAGTAAAGTCGATGCATATCCTAACCCCTCCATTTTTCTTAGGAACGACGACCATGTTGGAGATCCATGTAGGGTATTTGACTTCCTTGATGAATCCGGCTTCTAGTAGTTTCCGAAGTTCTTTTTCTACTGCCTTATGATACTCTGGTGCAACTTTTCTTATTTTCTGACTGAAAGGTGGCGTGCCTGGTTTGATGCGCAGCTCGTGTTGGATTATTTTCGGATCAATCCCCGGCATGTCTCCTAACTTCCAGGCGAATACATCCGCGTACTCTTTAAGTAATTTGGTTAAGGAATCTTATCTTTTTTCGTCCATTATGGTCCCTACTTTGATCATCTTCGGGTTTTCTTTCGTTCCTATGTTGATTTCTTTTACGGGCTCCACTGGTGTGAACACCGGCTTCGGGTCCCCAAGGATTGGGACGTTCTTTAATTGCTATTTAGTATGTTTCCGTCCTTCGTTGGATGCTGAAGTACTTTCCTCTGTGTTAAGGACATTATCATCCTTTGTCAAGCCCTTCCCTGTGGTTTCCTTGATAAACAGGTCTATGACCTTTTCTTTCGCAGCTTCTTTATTTTTGATCCTTCGGGTTTTTCGCTGCTCTTCCTGTTCGTTGTTGATACGATCCTGAGTGGTCTGACACTCTTTTGCAGAGACCCGATCTCCCTTGATTTCCATCACTCCCTCGGGTGTAGGGAACCTGAGATATTGGTAGTAAGTTGCTGCCACTCCCTTGAGTTTATGTGCCCACTTTCGTCCAATAATGGCGTTATAGGGGGACGGGGCGTCTACCATGCTGAATCGTGTTTCTACTTTCATGGGCCCGGCGTTCACCTGAAAGACAATGTCTCCCAATGGCTTTGTGGGCGCTCCGTTGAACCCGTAGATGGTGTAATAAGAGGTCATCAGCTGTTCATCATGGAGCTCCATCCGTTTGAAGGTGTCGTAGAATAGAACGTTCACTGAGCTTCCCCCGTCGATGGGGATCTTTTTGAGGTTACATCCGGCCACTGGTAGTGTGAGGACCAAGGGATCGTTATGGTCTTCCATATATTATTCGATATCTTCAGTATCGAAGATGATAGGTGCGTCCATCCACTCTTCGTGCTCGTCCACCTCTATGCCATCAATCTTATATAATTCGCAGTGGTCTTCGAATTGCTTTCGTAGCCTCTTTCCTATCTGCGCTGTAAGTGAGGACCCTGCGGCTTCGGAACACGAGATGATGTTGATTGTGCGGTTTCCCTCTGGAAGTTGGACTTGCTTGGTTCGTTTGGATCTGTCCTCGGTGACCTCCTTTCGTATGTATTGCTTGAGTTCGCCAGCATCAATCAATTTTTGGATCATTATTTTGAGGTTTTTGCATTTCTCGGTCTGGTGTCCATTGAAGCAATGATACTCACAGTAATCTTTAGACTTCTCGGTTCTTGGGGGCTGTTTTCCGTTAGACCACGGACACTCCAAATTTTCCCTTCCTTTGATCTCTCACAAGATCCGAGCGTAGCTAGCATTGAGCTTCGTGTAAACCTGATCTTTGAATTTTCGATCGCCTTTTCGTCGTTCATCTCTTCGTTCCTTCCTATCTTCGTGAGGTCGTTCCACTGAGCTATTTCTTTTGGCCCCGCTGGTTTGTTATGCGGAATTGGTAAGGTGAGACCTCTGCGTTTGTGCCCTCGGGTTCTCACGCTGGATTTCTTCAAGACGAGCATACTTCTCAATAATTATTCGAAGATCTCCTTCTGTTTTAGGTACGCTTCCGTGGATCTCAACAAATAGTGGACTCATTCGGTCTAATCCCCACTTGTAGCAGTTGATGCTTACTACGGGATCCACACTCCCTATGGCTTGGAAGATCTTGTGCCATCTGTTGGTGTATTCCCTCGTGTTCTCCTTGTAACCAATTGCCAGAGAAAAAAGTTTATCCATTCCGGTGTTGACAGCTTTGTTGTACATGTAGGTTCTCAAGAATTTCTCTGCGAGTTGATCGTAGGAGTTGATGGAATCAGGTGGCAGGTTGTCAAACCAAGAAAAAGTCGATCCCTTCAGACTTGATGGGAAATACCTACAGAGGACGGCGTCGTTTTGACTCCATCGGGCTAAGATACGATTATAATACCGGATATGTGCCGCGGGATCACTGGAACCGTCATAGCATTCAAAAGTTAGGACAGGGAACTTTAACGGAATGGGGGTATTTGCCAGGCGATGAGTTAGGGGCGTGGAGTTAGCTTCTTTCATCACCTCTTCAAGCCTTCCTCCGCCTTGTCTGGCTTTTAACTGCCTGATCTCAGCCATCATCTAATCACGCAGCTCCTCCATTGCGCGGTAATATCCCACGTTCTCATGCTCAGTTGGGCGTTTCTTTCTTCGAACTTCACTGTCATAATAGTCTAAGTCTTCGGCGGCATATTCCGGATCGGATGCACTGCTTCCCCTGGCGGCGTTTGCTAGGATGATTCTTCGGTCTCTATTAGGCTCTGGTTCTTTAGAATTTGCTTCGTCCAGTTGTTGGCTAGTCTTCGTGCTTTGGGAAATCCTATCTTTCAAGTCTTGGTTCTCCCTGGCCATAAGAGCTACGACATCTACGTAGACCTGCTGGCTCTTTTTCAATTCTTCGAGCTCTACCATCAGTCGGTGGGACTGGTTTGATCCCTGATTGGGAGTTCCGGCTTGTACCCATACGGCCATAGTTCCCCCTTCGTCTACTGTGTGTATTAAGGGTGGTAGAGGATCAGCTTCAATTGTTGGTATCTTCAAGTTTGGTCCCCTCGGTTGAGCTTCCACCCGCGGTACTAAAACCACTGGTATGGTTTGATTCTGACTGTTGGTTGACGGCATTCCGAAGACTGGTGGATGTGCGGGCTGGTGTATCATAGATTCTGCCACCCCTTCTCTTTGTTGATGGATTTGGTTTGAAACCAAAGTCTTGTTAGCTTCTGTATCCTGGAGGGCCGCAACAATTGCGTTGTTCTTTGTGGTTGCTGCTTTGAGAGCCGCGGCTGCAATGGAGTTAGTGTTCATAGGTGAGGTGATTTCCGCAGCATCCTGCCTCTGAGTAGCTGTTTTAGATTTGTCTCCTTTCTGCTTGCTTCGGGTCATGACCGGGGTAATCCTCGGTGTCTCCTTTGATGAGGCTTTGGTTTTTCATGCCTCTAGTATCTTTTACATTTTTAATCTTTTTATGCATAGGGGAATAAATATAGAGAACCAAAGATATCCACGAGGATCGGGTTAGTGCCATTCGTATCCGCAAAATTATCGGAATAGAAGGAAACGAGCTACCCAATGGCCTTAATAAAAGAGAAACGTAAAGACTCCATCGGTCTAGTTTTCGCAATACAAATCCTCTAATAAACAATCAGAGACCTTGTTTTCAGACTACTTTTGAAAAAGAAAACTCTTGAAAAGGCAGATCCGTCGCGAGAACTCATGAATCTGGATTATTAAGTCTTAGTTTTAAAAGAAAAACGCCTCACGTGCAAATATGTGATAGATAGTCGTGGATTTGTCTGCTTTGAAATGGTGTTTGTGAAAATGAAGACCATGAACCCAGAGTAAAAAAGGTTTTGAAAGCACGCTGAACCCAGAAAAAAAGGTTTTGAAAGCACGCTGAACCCAGAATAGGGCACAACCATAATGCACGTTTAAGGTGAAATCACAGGATAAGATAAATCTTTTACCGGGACAAAGTCCCTGTTTCTAGCGCCAGATTGTGAACACAAGAATCACGAAGCCATCCACGTGTTCACAAAAAATATTCGCATACAGTCTCATTCTAGAATTGTATGCTGTATGTGTAAGGGGAATGATTATATCGATTCATCGACTCGAAGCCTTCGAGCTTGTCATTGTCTTATCGAATATTATCATAAATAATGTTCGTATAAAGGAATAGACAGAGAATCATGTATAAACGTAAATCACATGAAGTTCAACGCTGAATATAAGGTGCTGAAATGTAAATAACACGAAGATTTACGTGGTTCGGCACTAAGGCCTACATCCACAGGGCTGGTGTTTCACTATGTATTGAATGATTACAAAGATAGTCGAATGACTTTAGAGTATACATAGGTCTGCGGAAGTAGGGAGATTACTTACTCTTCCTATTTCTCTCTCCTATAATTGCTCTGGATTGGTCGACCCCTTCTCTCTTAGTGGAGAGGGGTATTTATAGGGTTGGAACGTGGGTCCTACTTCTGAGGTGCCGTTGTAATCTTATCTTCTTGTGCTTTGTGCCCATTACGCAGAGGTCTTCGACATATGCTGCGACCTGAGCTTGAATACGAAGGATTATCCTCGCCTCTTCTACGAGCTGATTGACACGTGTATATCTCTTTGGTATTTAATGCAGGTAGATGGATGTCTGCTCGTGTCAGACAAGTGTCTCTTTGTCTGGTCACATCTGTGTCAGTCAAACTTCCTCTCAGCCGTTGATCTGGGATCTTCTTGTACTTTGTGCCCATTACGCAGAGTTCTTCGGCATAGGCTGCGGCCTGAGCTTGAATACGAAGGGTTATCCTTGCCTCTTCCACGAGCTGATTGACACGTGTATATCTCTTTGGTATTTAATGCGGATAGATGGATGTCTGCTCGTGTCAGGCAAGTGTCTCTTTGTCTGGTCACATCTGTGTCAGTCAAATTTCCTCTCAGCCGTTGATCTGGGATCTTCCTTGGGATTGGGTGTATTAACATCCTAGGGGTATTATCTGGTGCTCCTCTGATCCATCATACCTCTGTGATCCTCTGTCCCTGACCGTCAGATCTGCTGACCGGTGGCATCTTCTGATGAGATGCTTGCTATCATGTTTTGATTTGTGATTTTGCATGCCTTCCACGTGTCTCTTTCTGTACACGTGGTGGATGATGAAAGGTGTACATACAAACGTCTAGAACGGCAAAAGAACGAAGTTGGCCAAAAGTTCATTTCGAAACCGACTCAAAAAATCTACTTCGATTTCGGACTACATATCACCGAAACCAAGTAACATGAGCACATATCCCAATGTATCGTCAGCCACAACTACAGAGAAGGCAACCAGGCGACGGATGGACTGGCCAATTTAGTGACGGACAAGAGCCTAGTGGATAACCTTACAACTTTATTTTGGAATCATCCGGTTCCATAATGCATCAATCAAATTGTAATAAATGACTTTTTGGGTATCGCCTACCCTTGTATAACTACCGCTTAATTCTAATAAGATCCTTCATGTTTCAACAATAACATAAAAAAAAAAAAAAAGTGCTGGGCTAAAGTGCTTACTTAGCTTAAATTTTGTCCAGGTCAAGCTGCCAATGTAACATCAATTGGGTTCGACACCATAACAATTATGTGCTTTATTATTATTAATATTATAACTGGGGAGCTATTAGCTCCAGCGAGTATTTGTCGCCATTGGATTAACATATTCATACTCATAAAATTTCCTCCAAGGTATATTAATACCCGCCGAAAGAACTTCAGTCACACAATCGTGCAAGCCAAACATTAATTGTGGAATAATTGGATACTTATCTACATAGCTTAGCTGAATTTTGATTCAATGTGGAACCTGCAACATGGGTACAAACTAAGACAAGAAAACATGAAAGACATTCATTTCAATTCTCTTTGACAGGTTTTCTTCGTTGTCGGTTGATTGCTTCCCGGTAAAATTGAATCTGACGAAGGGGGTCTCTTATAAATACTAAACTATATATTAAACTTTTTTTTCTTAAGGTGCCCCTATTTAATAGTAACACAAAGTAGAGAGTATCTTTTATGTTAAACTCTATTCACACTTTAATTGTCGTTGTCCATTACAAATGTGACCAATTGTATTTACAGTTTCCAGTAGTGTAGGATTATTATACGTCATGTCATCTAGTGTATCACTGAAATATGTCTCAATGTTTATTAACTGTCTGTACCTTTTTTCAGATGAATATGAATTCGTCTTTCTGTTTAGTGTGACTATGGTATCATTGAAAAATCAGGAAATATGATGAGATTTGAAAGAAGATGTTTATATGTCACAACCTCATGGATTTCAAGACAAAGACTATCCAACTTATATCTGTAAGTTAAACAAATTTTTATATAGCCTGAAACAGGCATCCGGAGCATGTTATGAGAAATTGATGGATGCTTTAGTAACAATTGATTTTGTACCATCACTTGCTGATTCTTCTCTATTTTTTCAGAAATTATGGTCTAAATTAATCATTATCTTAGTTTATGTAGATGGTATTATCATTATTGGTAACAGTACTTCTCATTGTGACTCGTCATCAAGAAAACTCAATTTTCTGTCAAGGATTTAGGCAGTCAACATTACTTCTTAGGGTAGAAGTTAAAAGGAACGAACATGGTATTTTTCTCTCTCAGACAAAGTATGCTTTGGACTTATTGAATAATCTTGTTGGAATGAAGCCTTGTTCAACTCATTGTCCTGTTTCTTTCAAGCTTAGTGCCAGTGATGGAGATATTTTTTACTAATCCTACAGAATACAGGTCTGTTGTGTGTTACCTTCAGTATTTAACATGAACAAGGCCTAAACTATGCTTTGCAGTCAATCAGGTATGTCAGTTTATGCATTATCCTATAACCTCTCATCTGATTGCTGCTAAAATAGTGTTAAGATATGTCAAGGGTATATACTATATCATGGGATTCTTTTTACCAAGGGCTTCATTGTATTACAAGGGTATTCTGATGTTGATTACTGAGAGTCCGAATAATAAAAGATCTACTAGTTGTTATTGTGTCTTTTTTGGTGCAAATCCTATCAGCTGGTCTACAAAGAAACAAGCAATTGTACCTAGATCCAGTACCGAGGCAGAGTATAGGTCCCTAACTTCTACAACGACTGAAATGGTCTGGCTATGTAAACTATTTAAAGACCTACATGTTTTTCTCCCATCTTCTCCAACTATAGCATGTGATAAAAAGATCTCAATTGTTCTTGCTTAAAACCCAATATTTCATAGTAGAATGAAACACCTTGCTTTAGATTTCCACTTTGTAAGAGAATTTCTTCAGTCAAAGTCTTTACAAGTCATTTGTTTATCAATTCTGGAGCAAGCTGCTGATATTTTTACGAAAGGACTAGCAGCTCCATGTTTTGATTTTCTAAAAAACAAAGTGAAGGTTTTATCACCTTTTCAGTTTAAGGGGGATAGTAACACATAGTGTAGAATATCTTTTCTGTTACACTCTGTTGACACTTTAACTGTCGTTGTCTATTACAGCTGTTACCAACTGTATTTACAGTTTCCATGTGCTTGTCATTCGGTGTATCACTGAAATATGTCTCAATGTATATTAACTTTGTCTGTACCTTTCTACCTGTTGAATTGATGATTTCATCTTTCTGTTTAGTGTAATTAACTATTTTACACATTTTGTGCACTTCTTATTAGTTCTTATACTAATGTACATTTTTTAAATACAAGAGATGGTGATATAAAAGTTAATACACTTTTTATTTTGACTTTAGTTAATTTGGTTTATGTGGAGGTTGGAAGACATAAGGTCGTTAGATGTCACTAGTATATCCGATTCGTACCTTGATTTCTTATCACAAGTTAATTCCATTGCCATGAAAAGCATAGTATTAGGCAAACAATACGAGGTGTTGGTATAAATTCCTTACTAATCATAGGAATTAGAACACAAGATTGTGTAGTACACAAGAATTGATGTTTTTGCATGTGGGGGTTTCAATTGGTATTGTCGAATTTTTCTATATAAGAAGCCAAACTTAATGATATTGCATGTACATAAATCGTTTATTTATATTCTATGATTAGGCGATGATAAAATGCAGTTGCCTACTGTGTGTTCCTCACATACTTCTTTTGTTCGTTGTCGAGATCGTCAAAGCAAAAAGTATCCTGTATGTATTATATATATTTGGAGACTTGCCAGTTGACGCGGGTAATAACAATCAAATCCCCACCATGCTAAAAGCTAATTTTATGTCGTATCTACTAGATTTTGAAGGTGGAAAACCCACTGGATGTTTTTGTAATGGTAGTTTGTCCTCTGATTCCCTTTCGGAGATGTTAGGGATTAAAAGATCGATACCAGAAAATTTGGACCCAGCTTATGGTATAAAAGATTTTGCTACTGGAGTTACTGTTGCTTCAGCTGGAACTGGTTGATGCTGCTACGTCTAATGTATTTTTAGGTAAATCTCCTTCGAAAGAAAATATGCTTGTTATATGTATAATTAACTATATAAAATTTTATGTGCATGATGTGATACCTCTATCGAAAGAACTAGAATACTTCAAATAGTACCAGAAAAAGTTAATAGCCTTTGTTTGGTCAGGATAAGGCGATAAAGACAATTAGAGAATCCTTATATATTGTGAGTGTAAGGACTAATGATTTCATGGATAGACATGGGAGTTGTGGCAAGATTGAACAAACTGTCTAGCTGCATTAAATTATTTGGATATAGCTTGTTAATTGAGATTGATTAGACGATAATCATTGTCCTGGTTTAATCTTTGATTAAAGGAGTTTATATTGAATAAACAAAAGATCCTTTACTCTATGTTATTTTTGAATAAAAGATTGATTAGGGAGATCAATAAGTAAGTTGGATGCTGAAACATATATAGTCCTTTGGTGTTTCGGGTTATGATCCAAATGAGTTGAGAGCGAAAATCTTCACATCAATGAATAAACTCAAGACAGTAGACTCTGTTTTGGGATTCACGTGTGTAGGACATATTGATTTAGACACATGGATACTGAAGGAACTGAATAAAGATTGAGTGTTTACTTGGTATCAACTATATGAAGTTGTTATAGTCAATTTGTATAACAATTTTAATTCTGAGCGTATTTAAAACTGAACTAGGTCACGAGGTTTTTCTCATAGGAAGTTTTATTCGTTAAAAAAATCTTGTATATAGTGCCAATACTTTGCTTTCCATATTATAATTATTTTTAACAATTAAGTAACTACACTTGTATGTTAATCAACTTGGTAATGATCCCTCGGTTCGAACTCTGACTGTTTACCAAGTACACCTTATTGAAATAATGTTTTGGTTGTTTTTTTTTCTGTAAGGTTATACAATGTGTGTCTTTATAGGTTGACATCGAAAATATTGTGATGCAATTGGTACCCTCGTCATTTCACAATAATTCAAAAACTGGAAAAGAAACGGATCCGTCGAGTACTAACTAATGAAATAATTTTAGGTGTTGACTTTGAAATAACACTTTAACACTTTAAGGTGGATCAAATTATTATTGTCTATTAAGTTAAGTTATTTCGATGTAACTAAATTCAATGAATAACTTAGTTAATTTTGACTCTTGAGTTTTTCGTTTTTTTCTTTACTAGGATTTTCTTTTTTGTCCTATGCTCAATACTTTCTTTTAGTTTAAAATATTCATTTTTGTTTTTGAATGATAGGAATGGATCCACTGGGTCAATTTTTGGAAGAAACTTTTGTTATACTGGAGTTATTAGATTACCAATATAATTATGATGTTTATCGTGGTAAATTTGAAAATATTTTTATTATTGCATATAATTGTAGGAGATGGTGATGTTTTGATTGAGGTTAACATTTATCACCCCAATGTGTTAAAGCGTTGGGGTGTCACTGTTACGGTCATCAATGAAAGGAATATTTTATATGCATATATTGATTGTAACTTTAGCGAGTCGGATGCAAACCTAATGGAAGTTCATAGCTCATATGTGGTAGGTTTTCCGATCCATCTTCTATGTTATGTTTATTTGTGATTCTGATTTTTGTTACAACTGATTATATGTTTTGAGTTGAAAATTCTGATCTACATGATAAAATATGTTGTTATCTAGTTTTAATTCATGTATAATCGAACCCATATGTCAATTAATACATGACCAGGTTTCCAAGAAGTTTTCATTAGGCTTGGTTCAAAATTTTCAAGACTACAATCAGTATAATAATTGTTGATCATATCATTGGTACCCCAACACATTAACACGTTTAGGTGAATAACGTTCCTCTCTGTTACAACATCACCACCCCTCACTACTTATCTAAGAACACAAATATTTTCAAATATATCGCAATAAGTATTATAACTACGTGTGGTACCAGTCCTAACCAATAAAAATGATAGTTATTCGATTTTGACGTGATAGATTTGGATATACTTGTATTATTACAAAAATGATGAGACATGATGATGATGTTGTTATAATTAAGAGTGATATTTCTCATCCAAACCCGTTACAGCGCTTAGGTGGTATTGATGCTTAGAAAAATGAAGATTGGTATGTTATTTGTGAATGTGCTGACTGTAATTAAGAAGAGTTGATAAAAAAATTTAATTAATGCATCTTGGTAACCTACTTCCGTGACAATTGATGTATTAACGTAAGTATTTAATTATATTTGTGAATGCGATGACTAGGAAAAATGTTGGAATTCTAATTTTACCTCATGATCATTCATTTGTGGTAGATGAAACCCTTTATTCCAGTGAGTATAACGATTCAAATGTTGGTCCTGAATTGGTAGTAAAATCGAGAGGTTCGTTGTGAAAGAAGGTCAATTATTATGGGATCCTCTGCAAAGAAGCCGTCGACTTGATTTGGAGAATCAAGGGAATGGGGACTGGTGAAATATAACATATATAATATTTTAATGTTTATGTATATTAAATCTTCTTATTTTGATGATTATTAGACCAAACGATAATTTGTATATAAATGATATACGTCGTCCTCTTTCAAGACGTTTCAGGAACAACTTTGTGGATCAAGCTCCTATTATGGTAGGACATCGCTTATTTTTTTCTTCATTCATAAAACTTTTTTTTTCTTTAATGTTTGTTAAGAGAATATCTAGATACATTTTATCATAAATTCGTATCTAGTAACCGATATATTTCTCCTGTCGAGCGTGAAATCAATAATAACATTTTTTTAATTACGATTTTCTAATGATGAATGTGTAATTGTTCCCTTTGTTGTTCGATAACATATCATAAACATTCCGATAAAGATTCTACTAACAGACTTGTAAAGTTTATTAGAAATGCCAAAACACATTTCAAAAGATTATGTACAATGAAATGGCAAATATTAATCTAAGTTTGTCATTTATTTAATTACTTCCGTGTATCAAATTAAAGTTTAATCGTATTTATAAATTATTTTATTGCAAAATGATATACGGTGCCTAAGTTAATTATTATTATGATTTTTTTTCAAAATTTTAGTCTTATATAGACAGTTTGTATTCAATTACACAAATGGAAGTTGAATTTTTTTTTACTTGTAATTCATTTATTTGCTTCTTGATGTCATTATGAAATAATGTTCCATTACTACTAGTTTTTGACTTATTAAGTCGAAAAGTAACTTTAGAAATGGTATCCAAAAACCCTCTAAACAATCAAGTACTTATAAATTTAATGAAGTAATCTCTTCAGTATTGTACTGAAGTTATAATCCTTTTCATCAATTGCCGATTTTCATATAACTCTAAAATTGCAACTTTTTTCTTCTTCCCCAAGAATAAGTTGATTAATGATGATTCTTATATCTTAAATTTGAAATCATTTAAAACTACATTATGGAAAAAGAAAGCATGATCGTCATAAATATTTAATAGAAGATGAAAATGGTGAAATCAAATCGGAACTTGAGAAATAATACGAAACTTTTTAAAAGAAATAAGAATATGTACATTTATGTATATGAACCAATTAATAAATGTGAAAGATTAGTGCAAATAAAAATTGATAAATGTGGTATCTGTAGAATTAGGATATCCAAGGGATTTAAAGTAATTATGGTTTTTGAAGGGTGTCTTCATCCAAATAGAAATATCTAAAAAGGTAAATATACACATCTAGTCTTTCCATCCAAACATGTAACTTCGTAACTAAGTTTGGACCCTCTACGAAGATTCTTTATTGGAATATATAACAAGACTATTGTGTGTTTGTGGATAAGGTTATTCAAGGCTTATTAACAGTAGAAATATTACACTCAACAAATTGTATACCCACATTGTGTTTCTCACTAACTTTTTATCTGTTATACATTCCCACCTCTCCTGCTGACACATCATATGGATAATTTTTTTCATTTGGCAATTTAAAGTCTTTGGGTTTTTCAAACTATATTAACTGACATAGAATCGTTGAACAATGAATGGTAAAAGTGTGTAGATGACAAGAGCTAGTTGACTTACCCTTATTTGGGGGTCTTTAAACTTGGTCTAATACGAAGGAAACTCCGTCGCTATGCATCTTAGACAGGATTCTTTTCTCTCCATCTATCGAAGGTAAATTCCCAAACCTAGCCTAAACGGCTTTATCTAATCATTGTATAATATTTATTTTAAGTACCTCTGACATTGTTAGATACAAGCTTCCTTATAACTTTGTGACTTTTTTTCGCTATCTGATCCTTCATTTATACAAAACATGGAAGTTTGGAGTAACTCAATGTATTATAGGGGATCTCCATGTTATGTTATGTCCAAAAAAACTGCAGAATTTAAAGTTTATTCTCAAAAGATGAAACAAGTTACACTTATGGGTAAACTGCTTCCTTGAAGAAGGAATTAACTGAAAAGTTGGATCAACTAAATTTAATGGAAGAAAAATGATCCACTTTAAAAAAAGTCAATTCAATGACAAGGTTCAACTGAATATGAAATTGAAGATGCAATTGAAACAGATTATCAATGATAATTAAAGAAAGTTATTTTCAAGAGCTAAGGCTTAGTATTCTGCAGAGGGATATGATGATACAAGGTACTTGCACTCACTTGAAAATGAGGGGATATAAAAGTATACAATTCACAAGCTTAATATAAATGGTGAAGACAATTGCTTATAATATAAATGGTGAAGACAATTGCATACATCGTGATTGAAAGCAAGATTTTTTGGAGCATTTTTCTAACTTGTTTACAAATAACCACTCTTGGAGACTGCAACTGCATGGCTCTTGAAAAAGCGGGTGTCTAACAACCACACCCAATATTTCGTTTAGGCAATCTGTATGGACTAACTCCAATATAGTTCCAAGAGAATCAACTAGACAGTCAGTCTCAATCAAGAAAAATATATCCAAGAGTTATATCTTTGTTTCTCAATGTAATCAGCAAATAAAACAGATAGAAATCCGCGAGCCTGATTATTCTGAGAAACAATAACTTGAACGGTACCAAAGACCAATGTTCAAGTATCAATCAATTTCAATCAACAACCAAAGGTTGGATTAACCAATTGATTGAACTACGTACAACCTGTGATATATCAATTATATAGAAAATATAATACGGAAAAGAAATAACACAGACACCAGAAGCTTTGTTAACGAGGAAACCGCAAATGCAAAAAAACCCCGGGACCTAGTCAAGATTTGAACACTACAGTGTATTAAGCCGTAGACTCTAGCCTACTACAAGTTAACTTCAGACTGGAATGTAGTTGATCCCTAACCAATCTCACACTGATTTAGGTACAGTCGCGTTCCTTAAGCCTCTGAATCCCATCAGGACTCTACGCACTTGATTCCCTTAGCTGATCTTACCCACAACTAAGAGTTGCTATGACCCAAAGTCGAAGACTTGATAAACAAATCTGTCTCACACAGAAAAGTCTATTGAATAGATAAATATGTCTCCCACAGAAATACCTTCGATTTTTTGTACTGTCTTTTGATAAATCAAGGTGAACAGGAACCAATTGATATACCGGTCTTATATTCTCGAAGAACAGCCTAGTAATATCAATCACCTCACAATAACTTAACTATATGGTAGTAGATCAAGTTATTGCGGAATCACAAAGAATGAGATGAAGATCTTTGTGATTACTTTTTATATCTTACCTATCAGAGATAAATCTTGAGCAAATATTAGATAAGATAGTATTCAATACGATAGAACAAAGTAAGATCGGAATACGCAACTACATAGAAAATAGTTGGGTCTGGCTTTAGAATCCCAATGAAGTCTTAAGTCATTAACCTATAATGGTTTTAGGAAAAACCCAGATTAAAGGAGAATCTAGTCGCAACTAGTATCACACAAGAGGTGTGGGGAGTAGGTTTCCCAGTTGCTAGAGTTCTCCCTTATATAGTCTTCAAATCAGGGTTTGATAAATTTGTAACAAAGCAATCAATATTCACTGTTAGATGCAACCTGATTCAATATTCAAGCTAATATCTTTCAACTGTTAGATGGTCTTTAGATTGTTACACACAAATGAAATATACCTTCTGTTTGAGGATGAAAAACAGTTTCTGCTGATTTTGGTAATTTCGAGTGTGTGGGTGAGAAACGAGTCAAAACCCTAAAAAATGTACTGCAAGGGAGTACTTTGATTCGAGAGATCAATCTGTACAAATCCGGCCTAAACCAAGAAATGGCCGTTCCAGACTTGCTTCGGTCACAAAGTGAAGGAGAAGGGTTGGTCTAGGGAGGGAAGCGAAGAGAGTGTTGAGAACAGAGTAGTTGATTCGGGAAGAGTAGTTGTTTGACGACTTGTATCATAAAGTGGAAAGATAACAGATGGGAAAGCTAACAAGTGATTTCTGAGTGTTGTATTTGATAGACGCATTTATGTGTCTAATATATCTCAATTGTATATAGTGTTAGCACCCATTTTTGTACTTATTTGGTTATTTTATATATTTGTAGGTGTTTTCAGAAGAATAAGGATTTGCGGCGAAATTGGCTGAAAATGCGGCGTTTGAACCTCCATTGATAGAGTGCCGGAAGCGCCCCAGAAGTGTACCGGAAGTACCCTAGAAATACCCCGGAGGAACCCCGAAAAAAGTGCGGAAAATGCCCAGAGGAAACTTGCTATATGGACCCTTGATTTTGGATAAGGGGTAACCTAATTACTAAGGGGTGACCCATTTCCAAGCAGCTGCTAAAGGGACACCAGGTCTGGTTAAGGGGACACCACATTCAAAGTTCAAATAATGGAATTTGGCGGGAAAACTAATTTCACGTCTGATAATTCTCTGTTGGATTTCTGGGCAGTTTTGAGGGAGATTAAATCCCTGAAATCAATTGGGCTAGGCCTGTTAAGAATAAACAGATCGTATGCAAGTGATTTTATCGATCAACTTGGGATGGAATGGCTGGGAGAAGCGATCAAAGTCCAAACAGAATACGTGTTCTCTGTGAAGTTTTCAAATATATTTTTAGAGATTCTGGGAGAGTTTTACGTTGAAGTAAAGTGTATCTAGTCTTGTTTAAGGATTAGGAGAAGTTTGGAGCGTAAGAAATTGCCAGAAGACGCGTACAAAGCAACAGAAAAGAGATTTCTCTCTCAACTGCACGTGAAGAAAAAAGGGAGATAAACTCGGATTTAATCGAGTTATTTGGACCCTATTGGTATATAAAGGCTGGTGGGAAGTGAGAGAAAGTTTTATCAAGAGAGGGGTCGATTGGGAGGCCAGCAGAGAGGCGCAGGAGGAGTTGCAGGAATTGTACCTGCTGCTGCTGCTGCCATTAACAAAGCTCGAAGAACACGAAGAACACACCAGCATAGACAGTCGTTTATCAACAGTGTCAACGACTAGCATCCGAGGGTCTTAAAATAACAGCGTCAACAGCAGCCGTGAGGTATCGTTTTTACAGCAGTGGTATTCTATCGTTCTTCTCTGGACGCTTAAAGAGGGTCGTAGTTTCACTGTATTATATTTTTCACTCTTTTAATCATATTTTGAGCATCAAGTATGTATTTTAAGAACATGATTATTATGAGTAGCTAAACCCCAATACTGGGATGATGGAGGAAGCTTTTTTCAGCCATGTGGTTATTTAAATAATTCTTAATTCACTTTTTGCACCGATTTTAATTGATTTATGATTTCAATTAATTACTTGTGATTTTGTTTGATGGAACATGCTTAGTCCTAGGGATTCTTGATGTTCCATGCTTATCATATACAAGTAATATTTTATGGAATCTAATTTGGCAAAGATAGAGTTAATACTTGTTTTATTTTGAGCTATAATCGCCTAGAATTATTTTCTGAGCCACTTGAATATGAAACACATTGGAATCCTGAGTCCTGGTTCCTCTTGATCTTGTGACAAATTTTGTACATATTTTTGTTTTTTAAATCTATTCAAGTCCGAGCATCGAATCCGTATTTACCGCAATCTTACTACAACAAAATGGCGCCGCCGACGCGGACTTGTATATAGATTTGTTTTTAGGTTTAATTTTTTATTTATTTATTATTATTTGTTCCTTTTTACGTTTCTTTTTGTGTCTTTGATTTACAGGTTCGAAGTGGAATACTAAGGACTTGGGAACAAAAAGCTTAAAGCTAAAAGCTAAAAGAGAAGAAAAAAAGACATAATTTTTTTTTAGGATTTAATTTTTTTATTATTATTATTTTTTTTTTTTTGTATATAGCTTTTATATATTTTTTTTAGAATTTGTAAATAGGCTTTATTTTTCATAATTTTTGTAATTTTTGGACTTTTTATTTGGACTTTATTCTGGACTTTGGACATTATTTTTAAAAACCCTACGGAAGGGTTATAAATTAAAAAAAAATTAAATACAAACTGTTTGCAGGGAAGGACGACGATTACTATATCGTCTCGGCCCCTCGGGTTCGCACACGGCATAGGAGTCGTGGCCCGAGTCGACAACAACGGTTCATCGCCCGTCTGGTACGGGAGGTAAGTCCAATCGAAACACCCGCGAATCTCCTGCAAGCGGGTTACTGTCTGCCTTAAGGTGATAATTGTTTGAGGACGAACCGGACTGTTTTTAATTTCCTAGTAAAGGGCAAGGCCTGGCCAAATCAAGATAAGGACTCGGATTTCATCACCGTTTCCTTCTTGCCCGCCTTAGGAAAACGAAACCAAACGCGAACCTAAGCCTAAAATTTTGAATAGAACGAGACCAATAGGGTAACGAGCTTAATAGGAAACTCGTTCGAAAAATATTGGTTGCTCTTTAAGCACATTTCAAAGTTCATGATGGTTTCTGTGAGTTGAATGCGTGACTGCGCCGCCTTGTGATAGCGGTGAGGCCTTGGGTATCAAAGCTCCACTGAGCTTCCCTCGCCTCGATTCAACTTACATTAGCTCGGATTGATTCCAGAGGGGTGTGCTCAAATTGTAACGAATTCCTTTTCGAAGGAATAGAAGCTGGTCTAGAAAACAATCTAAGTGGAGCCATCATGCTTTTTGTTTGCTAGAAATCTTTAGGTTTGTTTTGGTGGAGTCGAGTCGGCCTTGTTTGTGGTTGTGTAAAATTCCCTTGTAATTAAGAATGTCGAACTGGTATGATAGAAGCCAATACAATGAATATCGACCTGAATTTGAATATGGACATCATCAGTATTATGACCATAGTGAGAATAGTGGCTGGGGACGCCAACCTTTTCAAGGTTATGGTTCATACCATGGTGAGCCCAATTACTATCCGCACGCGCATCAGTCATACGATCAAGAAGATTATAGTACTAGTTCTTCGTCTCTAGAGGATACAATCAAACTATTGAAAAGTAGTCCTTATTATGATCCTTCAGTTCCTATTCCTTCTCTAGAAGAGACTCTTAGGAATTTAGCTGAGTCTTCACGTCAGTTAGCTGAATCGACGTATAAATTAGATGAGGTGAATAACGTAGTTATGGACGAAAGAACTGCAACAAAAACTGAATCTGTAGAAGATATCCTCAATAGATTAACTCAAAACTTAGATCCTACACTAAGGGAACTTTCTTTGGAAGAGACCCTTGAGAGGATAGCTGAGTCGACACGTAGACTTGAGTTAGAGACGAACGAAAGACTTGCTCGAAATAATCTAAATTTCCAAAATGGTGTTTCTAATTTTACCCTTGATATCAATAGTGAATATTTGCCTAATTTAGAGGACGAGGTTAGAATAAAAGACACTACTTATTTAGATAAGGTTCAATCATTTTCGTACTATGATGATGAGGATAGCAGTAATGAAGAATCTGAAATATGTAGGCATAGTGATCAGGAGTCTAGTAATCCAATTGAGCTGTATAGTGATTATATTATTTCTAGTTCAAATCCAAATAATTTTTATGATTATTCACCTATTCAAAAGGACGAGGATTTGATTAGGGATACCACCGTTTTAGACGATGTAATATTTCCTGTTTACGAAGCCGATAAAGGTTTAGAGGAACCGGTTTATCTTGAGACTACTGTTTTCGAGTCGAACGATTTAGAAACTGTAATCGATGATGGTTTCGAGGAACGGTTTTACCCTGAGAATACTGTTTCAGAGTCGTACGATTTAGAAACAATAGTCTTAGATGAACTCGTAGATATTAATGAGGATACACCGCAAGATTACAACTTAGAAGAATCAATTGCCCATTTTCAGGAATCTGATGACCTAGAAATTAGGGAGATTGTGGCTAGTCTAACTAGAAACACTGAAAACTCTAAGTTTGGGGGTGATTATCACTTTCCTAGTGCTTTACCTTTAACTCTCAGAAAGTCGCCTCACATAGGACTTGATATCCATGCCTCAACCATCTTACAAGATTATCTTCATACTAGGTTTCCCGAACCTAATGATGTCATGAAAAAAGTTCAGTCGTTAGAAACCCATCCTCTGGTTGATGTGGTTTGCCCAGGCTATGATCCCCAGATTGACTTTGTTTTCCCACCAAATAGTTTTCTTCCAACTGTGGGAACTAGATTTCAAATGTGTCACTTATTAAGTTCTAAGACTAAGCCTAAGTACTTTAGGAAATTAGAATCGACACATTTGCTTCAGAATGACCACTACTCTGACTGTGGTCAACTATGTAAGTCATACCTAATTGACTTAGAGGATCCTAAATTATTTAGGTTATTTTGTGATTCCAGATTCTTATCTGAGTTTTTCCAGACTCTAGGACCTAATAATTTGAATCCTACCTATGAGGAAATGCATCCGAGGAAAATAGTCTATTTAGACCCCTTCATAGAACCTGAACCTGAACCGCAATTAGCGATAGTTATCCAGAAACTAGGTAAGGGCATGCTAGTCTTGTACATTTTCTTGGTTCACTGCAGTTTCCTTTTGTCAGCTCTTTTTGGTTTTAAAGACCCACAGTTATTCCGGCTATTGTTATACGGTACGAGTTGACTAAACCTTTTCTATGTCTGGCTGAAGACTTTAAACTTAGCACTTCTTGGGAGGTAACCCAAACTCATGCAACCAGGTAATATCTTTCCTTAACTCTTTTTCTTCGAATGGTAATAGTTTCTCCTTGTTCATGTTTTTAATTTTATCTTTAGAACATTGAGGACAATGTTAGGTTTAAGTTTGGGGGTATGGGAGAAACTTTTTAGTTGCAATAAATAAACTCCAGAGCCTAGAAATTTATGCCTATTGAGGATTGCACTAACTAATCTAAGTGGATGGAAGCATTTTGATTGTAGGAGTTTGAGGAACCAATCTGATTAGATGGAAACATCTAAAGAGTCTATTCATAAAAGCACAGAGCTCAGGTGTTAGAAATAACATGATAGTTTCACCATATCTCGTTGAGTCCTTTTCACTTCTATTTTTATTTTATTTGTTTTTAAACTATGTTTCTCTAAGTAATAGGTGGGGCCCACGATTCAAGTTGTTACCAATGCTAGGGTGAATTAGAGTGATTGAGATACCTTCAGCCAAAAAAAAAAAAAAAAAAAAAAAAAAAAAAAAAGTAGAAAAAAAAAGAAAGTTGAAAAAGAAAAAGCAAGATGAAAAAAAAAATGGTAGTTACCAAAAAAAAAAAAAAAAAAAAAAAAAAAAAAAAAAAGAAATTGAGACCAGACCATTTGACCAAAAGGAATAAATTCAATAAAGTCGACCACTGGTACCCTTGTATATGCCAGTTGTGTTGACCTAGAGTTAGGTTATCGACCACTGGTACCCTTGTATATGCCAATGTGTTGATATTAGTCAGACTAGTATCTCAATCCATTAGGATAGGTTCATTTTGGCGGAGGCCTTCAGACAGATATGGGAAACGTCGTTCACTTAGTAAACATCAAAACCATCTATGTTTTTCTATATCCATCTTCTTGATCTAACCATGTGATTAGTTTTGACTCCGAATATGATGTCCATAGTGCAACTATCTGAGTAGAGCTCTGTCACTTTATATGAATTTTAGTATGCTTGAATGCAAACTCGTGTACAGCAATTGGAATTTCGCATCAGGGTACTTCTTCCTGTAGTCAATAAGTATGCCAACCAAGGAGATTCTTTAGTGCCTTCCAAGGTTCTGCGTAGATAGCTAAGGTCTGGAGTACAGGTTTTGTGGGTATATCTCTGGTAAGCCCTCCCGAGACTTTAACTCGGCCACTAGGGCCACCTAGGGGTTTAAAGGCTTATTGCATACGCTAAATGCAATCGACGATGCCTGCGACAGTGAGTTAGGATTTTATTTTGTAGTTTTGATTTGCTCGGGACTAGCAAATAATAAGTTTGGGGGTATTTGATAGACGCATTTATGTGTCTAATATATCTCAATTGTATATAGTGTTAGCACCCATTTTTGTACTTATTTGGTTATTTTATATATTTGTAGGTGTTTTCAGAAGAATAAGGATTTGCGGCGAAATTGGCTGAAAATGCGGCGTTTGAACCTCCATTGATAGAGTGCCGGAAGCGCCCCAGAAGTGTACCGGAAGTACCCAGAAATACCCCGGAGGAACCCCGAAAAAAGTGCGGAAAATGCCCAGAGGAAACTTGCTATATGGACCCTTGATTTTGGATAAGGGGTAACCTAATTACTAAGGGGTGACCCATTTCCAAGCAGCTGCTAAAGGGACACCAGGTCTGGTTAAGGGGACACCACATTCAAAGTTCAAATAATGGAATTTGGCGGGAAAACTAATTTCACGTCTGATAATTCTCTGTTGGATTTCTGGGCAGTTTTGAGGGAGATTAAATCCCTGAAATCAATTGGGCTAGGCCTGTTAAGAATAAACAGATCGTATGCAAGTGATTTTATCGATCAACTTGGGCTGGAATGGCTGGGAGAAGCGATCAAAGTCCAAACAGAATACGTGTTCTCTGTGAAGTTTTCAAATATATTTTTAGAGATTCTGGGAGAGTTTTACGTTGAAGTAAAGTGTATCTAGTCTTGTTTAAGGATTAGGAGAAGTTTGGAGCGTAAGAAATTGCCAGAAGACGCGTACAAAGCAACAGAAAAGAGATTTCTCTCTCAACTGCACGTGAAGAAAAAAGGGAGATAAACTCGGATTTAATCGAGTTATTTGGACCCTATTGGTATATAAAGGCTGGTGGGAAGTGAGAGAAAGTTTTATCAAGAGTGAGGGGTCGATTGGGAGGCCAGCAGAGAGGCGCAGGAGGAGTTGCAGGAATTGTACCTGCTGCTGCTGCTGCCATTAACAAAGCTCGAAGAACACGAAGAAAACACCAGCATAGACAGTCGTTTATCAACAGTGTCAACGACTAGCATCCGAGGGTCTTAAAATAACAGCGTCAACAGCAGCCGTGAGGTATCGTTTTTACAGCAGTGGTATTCTATCGTTCTTCTCTGGACGCTTAAAGAGGGTCGTAGTTTCACTGTATTATATTTTTCACTCTTTTAATCATATTTTGAGCATCAAGTATGTATTTTAAGAACATGATTATTATGAGTAGCTAAACCCCAATACTGGGATGATGGAGGAAGCTGTTTTTCAGCCATGTGGTTATTTAAATAATTCTTAATTCACTTTTTGCACCGATTTTAATTGATTTATGATTTCAATTAATTACTTGTGATTTTGTTTGATGGAACATGCTTAGTCCTAGGGATTCTTGATGTTCCATGCTTATCATATACAAGTAATATTTTATGGAATCTAATTTGGCAAAGATAGAGTTAATACTTGTTTTATTTTGAGCTATAATCGCCTAGAATTATTTTCTGAGCCACTTGAATATGAAACACATTGGAATCCTGAGTCCTGGTTCCTCTTGATCTTGTGACAATTTTGTACATATTTTTGTTTTTAAATCTATTCAAGTCCGAGCAACGAATCCGTATTTACCGCAATCTTAATATTACAACAGTATTCTCCTGACCCAAAAACTTGTTGTTTGGTGGAAATAGGTGAGACCTATTTATACAAGTCGTAATAAAACGTATCCTGGCCTCGTAAGAAGTGAAACGGTTGAATAATGGAAGAGAATGGTAACGGGTAACGCCTAGCATTGATGTTTCCATAATGAAGGATATTTTTTACCATTATTTCTTGTCGTTACTAACCTCCTTACTCTTATGTCACTTTCTTGTAACGGGCGCATTGCACGCCGCACGCTGTAAACCGCCAGACCAATATCCTGATGAGCATCCCCCAGTTTGTGACATGTTTTGATGTCTCGAGTGTTTTCGTGGAAAACGTGTAGCATGTTGCTGCGTGTGGCAAGTTGAAATTGATAGGCTTGTCGATTCGGTGGCGACCTTCGACAGCCGAGATTTGCATATGGCAGCCGTCGATTATGGCTACCTTCCGTTGGCGGCTAGCGGCATGGCTGCATGGCCAGCATAGCCTTGGCGTGGCTAAATTAGGGTTTTCCACCGTGACCAAAGAGTTGGCATCATGCGGCTTGGAAATGAGCTGCTGGCATGGTGCGGCTTGGACGGAGCCGCCGACAAGGTGCGGCTTGGAGCCGTTGGCATGATGCGGCTTGGGCGGAGCCTTTTAGCAGTGTTTTTGGCTAAGTGGTGTGGCAGGGTTGGCACGCCTCTGGCACAGTGGCACGACTGGCATGGTTAGCATGCCATTGGCGTGTTTTAGGCGCGACAAGATTAAAGTTTTGGCATAAATCGTGGAATTTGGCATTGGGCCAGAAGTTTCCACGCGTTTGGCGGCGATCTTGTACGGTTGAGATTTTCATTCAGAAGGCAGGGTAGTCGTTGATTGTTGCAACCCTCCGTTTTGGCAGCCAGTGGCATGGTGGCATGGCCGGCCTGGATTTGCAATTGTTTAGGCGCGACCAAAATAGGGTTTGACACAAACCGTGGAATTTTGGCTTTGGTCCAGAAGTTGCCACACGTTTGGTGACGAACTTGTACGGCTGAGATCTGCATCTCACGAGGAGGGGTAGTCGTTGATTGTTGCAACCCTCCGTTTGGCAGCCAGTGGCATGGAGGCATGGCCGACATGGCTTTGGCGTGGTGGGGTGGCTGGCATGCCGTTGGCACGATGGTGTGGCTGGCATGGATGGCATGCCTTTGGCACGGAGGTGTGGATGGCATGGCTGGCATGCCTTTGGAACGGTGGTGCGGCCGGCATAGCTGGCATGCCTTTGGCGCGATGGTGCGGATGGCATGGATAGCATGCCTGTGGTGCGGTGGTGCGGCTGGCATGGTTGGCATGCCTTTGGCGTGGTGGTGCGGCTGGAATGCCTTTGGCGCGGCTGGCATGGTTGGCATACCTTTGGCGCGGCGGTGCGGCTGGCATGGTTGGCATGCCTTTGGCGCGGTAGTTTGGCTATGGCCTCCTTGGTGTGGAAATTAGGGTTTATCATGTCGACACCCTAATTAGAATATACGACATGTGCGGAGATGATGCCAGTCAATACTGAGGGTTCTGCCGTGGAACATAGCATATATGTAAAAAAAAGGTACCCTGGTAAATTTCTCGTAGACGTATTTAAAGGCTCAATAAATGTGTTAGTGAAGATATTGGTACTCACGGCTACGTTTCTTTACAGAGTGACGTCACCTTAGACTAAGGTTTTACGGTTTTGACCCTAAGCTAAAAACCACCATCAACCCCTTCATTTAGATATGGGTAACCGTACCTAAACGTGTATATTGAGTTGGCTCAATAACAGTTGACCAAAGTTAGCCATATGAATACTTTTGTCTTAACTTGTTCATCTTAACACTTCTAGGTCAATTGATAATCAAATGAATCTCATTGTGTTACTCATAGAGTTGTTCAATTGTTTATATTCTCATAAAAGTATGCAAGATACAATTGAAGCAAAATCGGATTGATTCAAAAGAATCAGTTCATGAACATTTTAGCCACGGTTTGCAAAGATTGCATTCCTTAATATATAAATGTATTTGTTCATGAATAAGAAATCATACTTAACCGATTTAAGAACCTGAACCACTTAAGTTTGCAAACGGGTATGCAAAGTTAAGTTCCGGACCTTGGTCACAAGCCGACAGTTTGCAAACGGGTACGCAAACTGTGACGGACCGGAAAATTACGCCTTTGGCGCATTGCCCCGCAGGCCGTAACTTCCCTGATGCGCAAAAATGAAGCTATGATCCGGGCCCTAAAGATGGGAAAATGCACGTCCATTTTCCCTTGCAAGTATGCTCGTGGAGAATGATGCAGCTAACTTAGCTTCCACACCGTTCCAACTTACCATTGTCTGCTAAAGGGTTTAAGGACATAAGGCCAGAGCCTATGCATTTTGCATGCATCACTGGCTTTGACTCAACGTAGGGAATTCATCACTGAATTTCCTATCTAGCTGAGCAACCTTCAACTCCCGAGTCATGTCCAGGCATAAGGCATACGCCTTGGGCTTAGGCATAGTCCGCACTAAGCCTATTGCCATTTCCTTACTTCCCTTACCGACTCTTCGTAGCTTGATAGGAAGTATGAGAATCCACTTGTTGTCATGCAACATTCCTCATCAAGTCTGGCCATAATCATCTCTTGCATCGAGCTACCGAGCTTAGATGATATGAGGGGGCAACGTGCTGGACCGGCAATGCTGCAACTCATTGTGGCTGCCTAGGTACCCTTCCCCACTCTAAAGGTATCAAACACAGACCGTAATTCATCACTGAAGGGACAAGCGACTTAAATGAACTCGTTTGCTAGGCCGTGTCCAAGCAGTGGTGGTAATGATCCAGTCCGTATAGGCCGTTCCGTCAAATACATCCAAGTGATGCATCATCGAGTCCGTGGAATGGCATAGTGATGCCTCAGCATCATATGCTCCATTCGTAAGGCTACGCAACTTAGAATGAGCCTTAGGCATCATTCATAGCGTTCCGGTTAAGCTGTGAAGCTTACTTGGTACATGGTCCGCATATGCACCTTCAACCAACTACCCCTCCCTATATATGTTAATTTGACATTGTGACAACTCAAATTGGGGGAGGAAAAATCATTCATCGACTCCCTAGGCCATGATAGCTTCACCTTACCATTCTGGCCAACTGCGATGTACGACCGTAATGGATGTATTTTTGGTTCTGGCTCGCAGGCCAGTTCTCAAGCCCGGCCAGGATGGCTGAACACTTCCTGAGCCAAACCCGATGAAGGGTCGTGATGGTTGTATTTACGACTTTGGCCCATAGGCCACTCAAATGTCAACTCGATGTTCAGCCAGGATGGTTGTATTATAGCTTTGGCCCGTAGGCCACTCATATGCCCAACCGTGTTGGCTGTACATTTTCCACCCGATGTCCATCCATGTTGGATCTACATATTCAAGGCCATCTACCCAACTGGACTAATGCATCATTTGATGCAAGATTGAATATTGACCAATGTAGCCTCCAACTAATGCCATATTGGCCTTGGCCAATATGCATACGCGATGTGCCTTACTTGGCACCGGATATTGGCCTTGGGCCAAATGCATCTCACCTACAACGGAAGCTTTGGATGAAGCTTCATCTCGAGAAATGGCGCATCTTTTAGCATGCGCATGCTAAAAAACACGGGGTGTTACACTCTTCACCCCTTCAAAGAATTTCGTCCCCGAAATTCAAAACCAAACTATTGTGGACAATCTCTTCGGTTTGGATTTCCTGAGCAAAAGTCCCATATCAGATGCTCATAAATCACGGGTTTCTTCAAGTTGTCATGAACAACAATTTAGACATTCTGAGCACATGTCCCATACCACCTACCCAGGAATCCAAAAGTGCCCACAACAATACCAAGAATCGCAATTGGCCAGTGCCAAGAGGATATCTCTACCAGGTATCCTGAATGGTGTCCCATACCACCACCTAAGAATCCCTAAAGTTAACAAGGTTGAATATGTCATCGAAATGAAAAGATTTAGCGCAATACTGTGTGTAACAGTTTTCCAGTTGCCCACCGTACCTGACGGTCATCCATGTTGTGACTCGTAAGTGGGATGCTAGTCGGGCCTGACAATGCACACCTTTGGCTAGTTGCCTACGTATGGGGATGATCAGCCCCATTGTCTACCCACTGTCCCATATGGTCTTCCGGATATCCACTCGTAAGTGGGGTGCCACTTAGGCCAGGAAAACTCATAGCACTCATCCAAGCTCAACTCGAATTACAAACTAACTGCAGTTCCAATTACAAATTCTTTCCACGCAAAAGTTGGCCTACTCTCCAACTTCAAATTTCCATTAAGGAAAATACTCGCCAATGATTCCACTCAGCACAAGTCCCTAGAATTTTCTCGGAACTTACTCTGATACTAACTGTGACGGACCGGAAAATTACGCCTTTGGCGCGCTGGCCCGCAGGCCGTAACTTCCCTGATGCGCCAAAATGAAGCAACGATACGGGCCTTAAAGATGGGCAAATGCACGTCAATTTTCCCTTGCAAGCATGCTCGTGGAGCATGATGCATCTAACTTAGCTTCCACACCGTTCCAACTTACCCTTTTCCGCTAAAGGGTTTAAGGACATAAGGCCAGAGCCGATGCATTTTGCATGCATCACTGGCCTTGCCTCAACGTAGGAAATTCATCACTGAATTTCCTATTTAGATGAGCAACCGTCAACTCCCGAGTCGTGTCCAGGAATAAGGCATACGCCATGGACTTAGGCATAGACCGCACTAAGCCTATTTCCATTTCCTTACTCTGCTTACCGACTCTTCGTAGCTTGATAGGAAGTATGAGCATCCAATTGTTGGCACGCAACATTCCTCATCAAGTCTGGCCGCAATCATCTCTTGCATCGATCTACCGAGCTTAGATGATATGAGGGGCCAACGTGCTGGACCGGCAATGCTTCAACTCATTGCGACTTCCTACGTACCCTTCCCTACTCTAAGGGGATCAAGCACAGACTGTAGTTCATCACTGAAGGGACAAGCGACTTAAATCAACTCGTTTGCTAGGCCGTGTCCAAGCAGTTGTGGTAATGATCCAGTCCGTATAGGCCGTTCCGTCAAATACATCCAAGTGATGCATCATCGAGTCCGTGGAATGGCATAGTGATGCCTCAGCATCATATGCTCCATTCGTAAGGATACGCAACTTAGAATGAGCCTTAAGCATCATTCATCGCGTTCCGGCTAAGCTGTGAAGCTTACTTGGTACATGGTCCGCATATGCACCTTCAACCAACTACCCCTCCCTATATATGTTAATTTGACATTTTTGCAACTCAAATTGGGGGAGGAAAAATCATTCATCAACTCCCCAGGCCATGATGGCTGCACCTTACCATTCTGGCCAACTGCGATGTACGGCCGTAATGGCTGTATTTTTAGTTCTGGCTCACAGTCCAGTTCCCATGCCCGGCCAGGATGGCTGAACACTTCCTGATCCAAACCCGATGAAGGGCCGTGATGGCTGTATTTCCGACTTTGGACCATAGGCCACTCAAATGTCAACTTGATGTTCATCCAGGATGGTTGTATTATAGCTTTGGCCGGTAGGCCACTCCTATGCCCAGTCGTGTTGACTGTACATTTTCCACCCGATGTCCCGCCATGTTAGCTGTACATATTCAAGGCAATCTACCCAACTGGCCTAATGCATCATTTGATGCAAGATTGGCTCTTGGCCAATGTAGCCTCCAACTAATGCCATATTGGCCTTAGCCAATATGCATACGCGATGTGCCTTACTTGGCACCGGATATTGGACCTGGGCCAAATGCATCTCACCTACAACGAAAGCTTTGGATGAAGCTTCATCTCGAGCGATGGCTCATCTTTTAGCATAAGCCATGCTAAAAAACACGGGGTGTTACACAAACTTTAGCTCCGGACCGAACTCAGTTCAAACCGTTTGTGAACGGGTACGCAAACTTGGTTCCCGGACTTCAACAATTAAATCAGTTTACGAACGGGTATGCAAACTTAACTACCCTGACTTAAACAGTTGAATAAGTTTGTGAACGGGTATACAAACTTCCGAACCTGAATTTCGTCAAAACAGTTCGTGTACTAAGTACAAACCGTAATGTATGAAGACATGGGTTTTAGCTCTTAACTCCCATTTCAATCATTGAAACATTAGCTGTCTCACATAAACTAGTAGATTATAAGCAATCTTCAAGTGATCAGATGATCAATACGAAACATTCTGAGCCTACATCAAATAATTGTCTCACACAAATCATGTAAGATGTTACCAGGTGATTTTCACATGATCATCTTTTTGACTTTCATCAAGAATAATGATGAACAAGATTAAAGAGAAAAGCTTTCCAATACATATTTCGAGAAATATATAAGCGAGTTAAACTCAGCTCGAAATATCAAATGTGTATAATGTAAAGTCTATACGACTTTTGTCTCAATAGGAGATAGAAAAGAATAGACTTCTGAGTGATAGATGAGTTCAAGTCTCCACATACATTTTGTTGATGGAGTTCCACAAGCTCCCCTTAGTAGTTCTTCGTCTTCAATAGATGAACGCCGTGAAGTCTAAAGCTCAACTACACATTCTATCTTAGTCCGAGACATATCTATAAATAGACTAGAAATCAAGGCTTATAGTTTTGACAACTAAACTTGACAAACAAGCTTGAGATAACAACATTTGCGAGTTTGACCGAGCAGTGCTCTAGCAATCTCCTTCTTTGTCAATTTTAGTGACAAAACTATCAATACATATGGATTATAGAATAAATAAAATTTGTAGATTCTCATCCAAATGCTTGATTTCCTTAGTGATTCAACATTCTTAGTCACTCCAAGTACTCCAGTGATTCTGAACGTGTTCAACTTAGCATCATAGTTGTTGAAGATCCGTAGCCATAACAATACGAAAACAAAAGTTCTCCAATATTGTTATACAATGGTATAATATTATTAAGCAACATCAAAGTTCAATTGTCAACTTTGACAATAATACTATGGTGATATGTATCACTCCCCCTTAGTCAATACTTCATCTCACAATGAAAACCACTCCCTCTTACATAATGATCCATACACCATATGTATATGTAGTGTGAACTACAAAATAATTCTCCCCCTTTTTGTCAATAAAAATTGGCAAAGGTGCGAAAACTAGCGGGATCATAATGAAATTCCAAAAGAGATACTTCATGACTAAAAGAGAACATATCAACTTTGTTTCGATGATTTCACGTAGTCGAGACTTAGTGTATTCATCAAGGAGTTTATAAAGATACAAGATAACTCCTACAATATTCCACAGCCGCATTCCCCACAAAGATTTGGCAATTAAGCACAAGTTCAATTAAGAACTCTCCCCCATATATGTCATTCCGGAAGAACAACAAGAGCGACCTTACTTTTACAAGAAAAGAAGGATTTCTTTGGACATTAACAAATCACATGAAATATGAATTTGTATCCATTAAACTCAATTAAATTAATACAAAGGAACCTCAATGATTAATTTAATCGGAAATGCTCAACATAAGAAAACTTACGGAGCCATACAGTACTTTCACATAGAAGTGGATCAGGGAATGATCAATACTGCGGAATATTCAAAGATTCATTCTATTTTTCATCAAAATTTGCATAACGATCCATAGAATTAATCTTTGACATAAATCAAAAGTTCATTCTATTTTCCATCAATATTTGCATAATGACATAATAGACTTAACTTTTGACATATATGGGACAATCATAGTTCACGGACATAAACACACATATCCCATAACATTATTTGCAATATATGAAACCAATAAAGATTAATACTGCAAAATCATCTTCCAAATAACTTAGAATTTAAATAAATAAATCTAAAAACATTGTAAGATGAAAATCGTTGGTAATAGCTATGTGTAATCACAATATATGCTATTCCAAACTGTTGGGATACCGACACCACATTGCAGACTCTTCCTAACCTATTATTTTCCTATATTTAGTATTCTGCTAGTTATTTCCTTATTAAGTTTGCTTTCTTTATTTAGCTAGAACTCTGCATATAAACTCATGCTGCAGAACTAAGTTATCATAAAAAATCAATCTATAATTATTAAGCTTTGCTTAACTGGGTGGTAATCCCCAATTCAAAGGATTTTTATCGTTCTTTACTATTGTTTTGGTGAATAACCCTAACATCTGGTACAGAGCTTTTCGATCTGAGACCACTTTTTTCTCCAATTTTTTTTTCTTCTTTTTCTCAACTTTCTGAAATATGACGGTGAAGAATTTAGAAGAGCAAATTCAAATCCTTAACTGGAATTTAGAATCTGTTATTACTGATATGCAAGATGATCGAGAAAAGTCCACTAAGGCTTTGGAATTATTGCTGCCTTCTTTGAACGACAGGGTTTTACTGGTAATGGCTCTAATGGTAATGACTCTAATGGTAATGTTGGAGCTAGTGCAGTCATCCGTGGGAGTCAAATCAATATGAAGTTTCCTATATTTGACCGCGAGGATCCAGAAGGGTTTATTTTCAAGGCAGAACAATATTTTTCTTTACTTGTTGTACAAGAGCAAAAGAAGGTACCGAAGGGTGAAGTTCATCTAAATGGCGATGTAGTTTTGTGGTATCGTTGGATCACAACGTCAATGGGTCAATTAACTTGGGATCAGTTCTCCGTTACAATTCGAAAACGATTTAGCTCTCGGAAAGACATTGATCCATGCAATAGTTTGTCTAATCTATTCCAAACATGTACGGTCGGTGACTATATTGCAGAATTTGAATAGTTGTTGAATTTTGTGACTGATTTGCAAGAATCCTATCAAACTAGTATTTTTTTATCGGGTCTTCTTACCGATATTCGTGATGCTGTTCGTTCTCTTCGCCCTATATCCTTGTCCGACTCTTTTGAACTAGCTTTATACCAAGAAGAAGCCTTACAAACAACAAGGAATTTTTATAGAACTCTACAAACTAAAACCTTACCTCCTACTGTTACGACGCCACATCCCAAAATCAATTTACCTCCTGGTGTTAAACGCTTGTCTTGGGCCGAACAAAAAGAGCGACGTGAAAAAGGTTTATGCTTTAATTGTGACGATTTGTATAAGCCTGGGCATGTACGTTTGAAATCACGATTAATGCTTTTAAAGAGTGCACCTGGTGTTACCATTAATGAGCTTGATAATGAAGCGTGTACTGAAGATTTTCCCTTGAATCCAACAGTAGATACACCACCTGGAATTTCTTTACATGCGCTTGTTGGATCCCTGTTTCCAAAGACAATGCGTATTACTGGTTATACCAAAGGCCAACCACTTACTATACTCATTGATTCTGGATCGACGCATAATTTTCTTCATCCTACAGTTTCCAAACGATGTGGTTTCTCTGTTCAATCCAAGGATACTGCACTTCGTGTCACAGTTAGTGATAGGGTACAATTGGAAACGCAAGGGTTGTGTTCCAATATTTCAATTACGTTACAGGGTTTTGCTTTTTCAACTGATTTCTATCTATTACCAATAAGTGGTTGTGATATGGTATTGGGTGTACAATGGCTGCGAACTTTAAGAATAATTTCTTGGGATTTTACGAAGCTAACTATGAAGTTCAAGTCAGGGTACCATGATGTTTCATTAGTTGGGGATAATTCACAACTATAATGCTGCTAGAAAATGTTCCAATGAAACGTTTGATACGTCGCGAACAACATGGTATTCTTTTACATATTGTCCAAATCAACTGCTTCGCCATATGTAAGTCCTTCGAGCTGTACCACCTGCAATTAAGGATTTAATCTTAAGTTTTTTGGATATTTTAAAGACACCCACATCGTTACCTCCAAAACGATTGCATGATCATCATATACCATTAGCTCCAGGGTCTTCTCCAGTTAACGTGCGGCCATATCGTTATCCACATTTTCAGAAGGATGAAATAGAAAAGACAATATCTGAACTACAAGAACTAGGACTCATTAGGCCAAGTTCTAGTCCATACTCGTCTCCGATTCTCATGGTTCGTAAAAAGGATGGCTCTTGGCGCATGTGCATCGATTATCGTGCCCTTAATAAGCTGACTATAAAAGACCGTTTTCCCATTCCGTTGGTAGACGAATTACATGGTGCTATCATTTTTTCAAAGCTTGATTTACGTTCCGGTTATTACCAGATCAGACTTTACGAACCAGATATTTCAAAGACCGCGTTTCGTACACATGATGGTCATTATGAGTTCTTGGTTATGTCGTTTGGTCTTTCGAATGCTCCAGCTACTTTTAAAAGTTTGATGAATTACATCTTTCGACCTTACCTACGAAGTTTTGTACTTGTATTTTTTGATGATATCTTGGTATACAGTAACTCTTTAGCGGATCATATACAACATTTATCTCTGTTTTTTAGTATTTTACAATCTAATGAGCTCTTTGTGAAAGAGTCGAAGTGTATTTTTGCTCAATCTTCTATTGGTTATCACAGGCATAATATTTCATCTCAAGGAGTCTCTGTTGAGAGTGATAAGATTCGCAGTATAGTACAATGGCCTATTCCTACTTCAATTAAGGATTTTCGCGGATTCTTTGGTTTAGCCGGCTACTATCGCAAATTTGTTAAGGATTTTGAGAAGATCAGCGCTCCTTTGACCCAACTTTTGAAAAAGGATGCATTTGTTTGGACCGATGATGCCACTCTTGCTTTCAAGAAACTTCAGAATGCTTTAACTACGACTCCAGTTTTGGCGCTTCCTAATTTTTCTAAAGAATTTGTTTTGGAGTGTGATGCTTACGGTAATGGTTTCGGAGCTGTTTTAATGCAATCAACCAAACCAATTGCTTATTTCAACAAGCCTCTTTCTGGTAAGAATTTGAATTTATATATTTATGACAAGGAAATGCTTGCCATTGTTTCTGCCGTTCAAAAATGGAGACCATATTTGCTGGGTAGACACTTTAAAATTTATACGGATCACCATATTCTTAAGTACTTCTTAGATCAGAAATTGTCTTCATGCAGCAACAGAAATGGGTGTCTAAATTATTAGGCTATGACTACGAGACTATATTTTGACATGGAAAATAAAATATTTCTGCTGATGCGCTATCTCGCATTCCAGATTCTCACTTTGTTGCTCTTTCTGCTCCAATCTTTTCGGGCATTAAAGAAATAATTAGAGAATGTCACTTGGATACTGAAATGAGCAATCTTATTACCGCGTTGATTTCTAAACCAGGATACAAAAAGAATTACTCATATGCTGGTGGTGTTCTTCGTTACAAAGGTCGTATTGTTGTAGTTCCCTCCTCTATGTGGTGGAAAACTCTTACATGAATTTCATAGCACCCCTACTGCTGGTCACTCTGGATTCCTCCGCACCTATAGACGTCTCCAACAAAATTTCTATTGGAAGGGAATGAAATATTTTGTTAATACTTATATTTCTCATTGTGATATCTGCCAACGCAATAAATCAGAATCGGTCTCTCCTTTAGGTCTCCTCCAACCCTTGCCTATTCCAGACGATCTTTGGCTGGACATTTATATGGAATTTTTCGATGGGTTTCCTTCTTCACAACGTCGAAACTCCATATTGGTAGTAGTTGACCGACTTTCTAAATATGCGCACTTCAGTGCTCTTTCTCACCCATATATTTCCTCCACAGTTTCTGATGTCTTTGTGCGTGATATAATACGTCTTCATGGAATGCCTCGCACCATTGTAAGTGACCGTGACCCTATGTTTCTTAGTAATTTTTGGGAAGATTTCTTTTGGTTGCAAGATAATCAACTTTGTCGGAGTTCAGCGCATCACCCACAAACGGATGATCAGATTGAGGTTACTAATCGCACACTAGAATGTTATTTGCGTTGCTTCACTAGTGAGAAACCTCATGACAGGGTTCGTTGGTTACCATGGGATGAATGGTGGCATAACACTACTTACCACTCTGTCATTAAAATTACTCCATTTGAAACAATGTACAGCAAGCCACCACCGACCATTTATGCTTACATTCCTACTTCCGTTGCCTTGAATGATGTTGATTTAGCCTTACGAGCACGTGATCGCACTTTATATCATCTAAAAAACAATCTCCAGGCTGCTCAAAATCGTATGAAGCACTATATTGATGCCCACCGTACAGAAAGAAGCTTTGTTGTTGGTGATTGAGTTTTTCTTCGACTACAACCTTATCGACAATCTACAGTTTATATTCGATCATATTCAAAACTTTCTCCACGATTCTATGGTCCTTTCCATGTGTTAGAGAAAATTGGTGATGTTGCTTATAAGTTGGATTTGCCTCCCCAGTGCCGCATTCATCCAGTGTTCCATGTTTCAGCTTTGAAACTAAAATTGGGAGCAAATGTTATTGCTGCTGACACTTTTCCTATAACTGTAGACCATTTTGAATGGGAGCACGAGTCTATTTTAGAACGACGAATGTTCAAAAGAAATAATAGAGCTGTCATTCGCTGGCTAATCAAATGGAAAGATTATTCTACTGACGACGCTACTTGAGAGGATGCAGACGACGTGCTTCTCCGTTTTCCATAATTTCAGGCTTGAGGACAAGCCGTTTTTGCAGAGGGATGGGATGTTTGGATACCGACACCACATTGCAGACTCCTTCCTAACCTATTGTTTTCCTATATTTAGTATTCTGCTAGTTATTTCCTTATTAAGTTTGTTTTCATTATTTAGCTAGAACTCTGCACTATATAAACTCATGCTGTAGAACTAAGTTATCATAAAAAATCAATCTATAATTATTAAGCTTTTCTTAACTGGGTGGCTAATCCCCAATTCAAAGGATTTTTATCGTTCTTTACTATTGTTTTGGTGAATTACCCTAACAAAAACCCTAGTTATCCTTCTTAAAACACAAGAATAAATTTTCATAAGAAGTTTCCTACACAAAATCAAGTTTCTTTGATAACATCATACCTTTGAAAGACCCCATCATAAAAGGTATCACTGATATATTTGATTCTTTTGACAATAGAGATTCCATGTTCATGAGTTAGAACATTTACTTTTCTGTCCACAATACGGGAAAGCTGCCTAGCTTTGATGCAGTGTACGATGAGTTTTTTCTGATTCTGAATCAAGACATTTTGATTTTCAAGGATTTTGGTCTGACCATCAATAAGATGATTTATTTACCGTTGAAGATTTGCAAATTCGACCCTTGAGTCATTCTGAAAAACAATTAAATCCTTGACAGATTCATGAATCCAAGAGTTGTACTATTTCCTTGCTTTTTCAAGACAAGTTATTGAACTGAATCGCATCTTTTAATGTCTTCTTCCATCTCAAGATTCACCACTTCCTGAGGTCTTCAAGAGTTCTCCATTTTTTTATATATATCAGGGATGGAAAAACAATATACTATATATATGTTTATGAACAAGAGAAGGACACCCTTGTTATGGAAACCCTAAAAACTCCCAAGTAAGAAACAGACGATCATGAACCTGTTATGGAAGGTTAATGGATCAAAACAAATCCAGCAATAAGGAAATACTTTCTATTTTTAGATACCTCATATATTCACATCTCAATAATTAAAAGATTTACTTTAAATCAGAGCATATGAAATAAAATATACACTAGTTACTAGGAGTCAGGATATGACTCAACCTTCACAAGAGAAAACAATAATTTCAAACATAAGACAGATAGTAACCTACAGTAGACTTGAGCATCTCACAAATATCATCCTTGCAACTCTCAAGTTAGATACAATGATGAAAGTACCTATAGCTAGGTAGCAAAGTTAGATGCAATCCTATCATGAATATTGAGAGATGAGTTGTAAATACCATCTGAATGTTTGAGTCTCACATTCCTTACCTTCCTTCGGTGGTTTCTTATCCCAGAGAAATAAGACATAAACCTTTTTGAGTATCCATCAGAAGGATTTTTCCGAGGACTCAATCTAGGACCTCTAGCGATTGGTTCCAGAGGGTCAGAATTGAGAGAATTCCATTTCCTAGATTCAGGTCTACCAGAATTATTCTCATTAGCACTGGGAATGTGTACATTTATAACGCAAAAATTAGCACCATTAAGAGGGACATAATTCCTGTAGAGATTTCTAGAAGAGTGACTTTAGAAACCTTGTGCACGAGAATTCTGGTTTTCTGCAGGAATGAAATCCATTGTGGTAAGACAATTCACTCTGTCAACATCAAAAACAAGTAGATTTTTAAGATCAAAAATCTGTTTCTTTCTAACAAAAAAGTGTGAATCATAATGATTTCTTTTCCCGCATAAAGAACAGGTTCGTGGATGAGAGACATCGGAAGGAACCTGTTTTAAACTCATAGCGCTGTTGGAAGACTGCAAGTTATGTAAACATTTCTTAGCATACGCTTCCTTTGAAGTAAAATTCTCCAAGTATTGTAATCCCTCATGAGAATTATAACGAGGCACAGAAGGAGGTTTACTCATTAAAACAAAGTTTCCTTTTTCAAAGAATTGCATTGTTCCTTGGCTAGGAGAAGAGATGCGACCAGTTTCTCTCCTTTAGCACGAATGTTGTTCAGATCTGATGAATGAGGCTCGATCAAAAGTTTTTCTCTAATTGAATCTTCTTTAATAATATTTTCAAGAACACTAATCTTTTCACGCTGTCGGGTAGTTTTTTAAACAAGGTTTTTGATATTGTTAGAGAAAGACTCAACGATACTGTAGAGTTCCCGTTCTCGATCAAGAGACTTCTCAAGTTCATCAAGAAGCCGAGCATGTTTTTCTTCAAGACACTTTATTTTAGAGTCTTGAATATCAATAATCTCATTATATTTTTTTAATGTACCGGTGAGTTCCATTTCAGCTTCTGACATAGTGTCAATTGTCTCATCAAAGGAAATGTTATCAAAATCTGATAGTAAAAATTTTCTACCTCGGGAGTCGGAAGAATCATCTAAGGAGTTATCCTTTGAGGTAATCCCAAGACATTTGGCATAATCAAAAACCTTGGAAGACATTTTTATATGCGTAAAACGAGACAATTTTCTATCCATAGAAACCACATTGCTACAAACATAGACTTATGAGGTCTTAACCGTGTTTGCCTGCTCTTACCAATTGAAAAAGTGGGGGTCCACTACACCATTTTCCCCGAATTGCAACTAAATTTTGTAACGGCCCATCAGCCGTTACAAACTTTTATGTTACAAATGGCCGTTACAGCCTAGACGTAACAGGGAGGAGCCGTTACGAAACTTTTTCCAGATTCGTAACAGGGGGAAACTGTTACGAATAGTAACATGCTAATTTTTTACGTGTGCCAGTCACACGCTTGGTGACACCAGAGCCGGTAACAGATATTATTGCGCGTGTGTCATTCAGCCGTGTGCCCCCTTTTTCCACCCAAATTCACTAAGCTAGAGTATTATTCCTCCCCTGAAGAGATAAGCTCGTGAAGAGATAAGGGTTTCATCGAGTACACTCATTACATTTTTTTCACTTTCTCTTTCTCTCTTCGTTTCTCATCTCGTTGCCTCCGCAGAAGATACCAGAAATTTATCAAAGAGATTTTTCGATCTGTTATTTCAATCGTAAGTTTCTAATCAGTTAGTATTCAAATTTCTCGATCTGTTATTTCAATCGTAAGTTTCTAATCAGTTAGTATTCAATTTTTTTTTCTTATTCATTCAATCATCGTCTGTTTTTTTCATTGGGTTTTTTAATTTTAGGGTTTTTCCATATGATAAATCTATTGTGATTTCTATTTATGATTTCGTTTTAGGTTTATTTTTATCTGATATAAATCTGATACGATTTCTTTCTCTTATTTCAGGGTTTTATCTGTGGAAGAGATGAAGAACTTTGAAGGTATTTGTTTTATCATCTGTTAAATCAAGTTTTAGGATTTGAAGGATATATACTAACTGATATAATCAACTCTTAAGATTAGGGTGTTTTATTTGTTTGTTTCTATAAACTAGCATGTTTAGATTTTTGATTTGTTGAAGTTACATTGGTGATACAGTAGTTGAATGGTTCTGGAAATGACCTAGTTTTTCCAGTGAAAAGTACTAAATGTCCATCTGTAGAAACTAAACATATACTTGGTTTGTAATATAAGGATACTGAAGCAACAATTTTTACTTATTCGACGATTTTGTATTCGCTTTATCTGCAAATATACCATCATTCAAAAACTGTGTTGTGAATTTTCAATCATGATGTTTGTTTATTTACTTCAGCAATTATTCCTTGATTTTTTTGTGAGCTTTGGATGATTTGATAATCTATAAGATGAGCATTTAAATTCCCTGAAATCATATGCTATCCAAGGAATAATTGCTGATGTAAAGTCTAAAACAAGGTAAGGTAAGAATTTTGGCACATACATGAAAGTCTATCGAAATCGAGAAGTTCCAATGAAAAGAAACTATGAGAAGACTTTATGGATAGAGACTAGATGGCATCTGAAGAGACGCAGAACATAATATGAGGATACAAATTTAGTAGACATAAAATATCTTGCATAGCAGCATAAACCATTAATTGTACATCAACAAATACAACTACTGTATCATGACCAATATTTCCATGCCCTGTTAGTATATATATATGTTGAACCTGCCTAACTATGCATGCCTTCCATTAATTAAATGGATTTAAAGGTAGTGTGTCTCATGCCAGTACTGGTGCAGAGTGTATAAATCCAGCTTGTTATAGTTGGTAATTTGAACTCTTACTTTTTATATGAAATGGACGAATAGTTTGTTTGCCATTGTTGGTGGCTTGTTAGTTGCTTATTTAACCATTTTAAAATATTCAACAAGGTGGTCATAGACTTCTGACCCTTTGTGCTGGGATGAGATGGTATTGCTTTGTTTTATCTTATTTTGGGGTTAGTGTTAATAATCATTGACATGGGTGTACGCAGCTGCTAACTAATTAGTTTGGTTACTTAAATTAATAATAGTGTTGTGTGGTGGTCAGTAATGTTTATTAAGGTCAGATGGCAGTGGATAAAGGATGCATGTTTAGGATCAAGGTTTTACATCCTTATTTCCTCTTTATGTTTATCATTGCGTGACTTGCCAAGAATGAGGTCCACCAACAATTTAACTCCAAGAACTTGTGTGAGGTGGACGGTTATCAGAAAATGTAATGTATATGCTAGATATCTAAAGTTCCTCATGGTTCAATAGTGTATATAAGCTTGCAAAAATATCTAGGTTAAACTAAACAATTATTGTTGTTTCTACTGTTCTTGAATACCTATTTTACTATATAATCCTATTACTATTGGTACCATTTTAAGTTAATGAGATTCCGGTAGGCTCATCTCTTGCAAGTGGTCCTCAAAGTAATACATCTATTTTACACATTTTCATTTGCATATCGTGTTTTGGTATGCTACACAACCCAGTTTATGAACTGAAATTTATTTTCTACTTCTGGGGGATTGAAAGTTTTCCATGTGGTTTTCATAAATCTTAATACGGTATAGTTATTAGTTTATCTGATGATGATACTAATTCGGCGGAATAAGCAGAGATACTTTTGTTACTTATTTCATCCAATTGACTTATCCAGCTCACCTATATATAATTTTTTCGTGTCTAAGAGTCAAGCAGGATGAGGGTTTGGAATCATCATCCATTTTTTTGCATACTACATGGACACAGTTGCTTTTCCTGAATTTGACCTGTTAAGATCAATAGATTTCTGTATTGAATTACACCCCCTATAAAATAATAATGATAATCTTGGCACCTGACTTTTGTTACTGTGATATTTGTAGTCATACAATTTGACTTGTTAGAATGATGTGTTTGGACATTATAGCCTATATTTGTTAGGATTGCAGTAATCCCGATTTATGAACTAAATTTGAATTCATTTTCTAGTTGTTGATATATATAATTAAATTACATTCCAGAACTAATTGTTAGGTGCAAAAGTATATATAATTAACTTACTTGAATAAGATTTACTTTTTTCGGTGCATTTTGGGTGCAAAAGTATTTTGATAAATATGAATCTGATATTCTGATTTCATGCTAGGGTTTGAAAGACTGAAGAACTTTGAAAAACTCCAAAGAGCTGAAGTTGAAGGTATAAGAATTGATTTGTTTAATTTCAATTAGTATGAATTGATTTTTTTTTTACTTTTATTTTTAGGTTTTCAATTAGTATGAATTGATTTGTTTAATTTCAGTTTTAGGGTTTCAATTAGTATGAATTAATTTTTTATTTATAGCATGTTAAGATTATGGTGTTTTATGTAAACTAGCATGTGAAGTTATTCGGCCAGGGCTTCGAAAACCCTATCACTAGGACTACGTACATTGTTTGAACATAATCGTCTGTTTTTGTCCATCTGTAGAAACATATTCACCTTCAAATATAACATCATTAAAAAAATGTGATGTGAGTCAGTTAATTGAGACAATGTTACCAAACTTGCATACCATATGTATGAACTCTGTTTTCTTTGTAATCTGTTTTCTATGAACTACTTGTAGCTCATCCTCTCCTCGTTGAGAGGATGTTTCTGTAGTTTTCATGAGGGCTTCGGAAAACCCACCACTAGGACTAAGTACTTGGTTTGATCCTATAAATTCTATTTTGAAGGGTAATATGTCATCTGATGAGAACAAGAAATGGATGAAGTGTGACCGTAAGTCTGGTGAATACATACAAGGTGTGAGGTCATTTATACAGTTTGCCAAGAATAATGGTGGTGGGAGGGTTTTATTTTCATGTCCTTGTCTAAATTGTATGAATGGTAAAGGTTCAGTTTCACTTAGTGAGATATCATTGCATTTGCTCAAATATGGTATTTGTTTGACGTATACAACATGGCGTCATCATGGTGAAAGTTCAGTAGAAGCACGGTCAAGACATAGGGATAACACTACAACATGTATGGATGGGAATGTTACAGTAGGTGTGGATGTGGATGGGAATGTTACATCTTCTATGGATATGGATGTGAATGTCATAGCAGGAGTTGATGTGGATGAGAATGTTACAGCAGGTGTGGATGTGGATGAGAATGTTACAAAAAATGTGGATGTGGATGAGAATGTTGGGACCAAGGGGTGTTGTAAGAAAAAGTTATCAGCGGCCGAGCGAGAAAGAGTACCACTGTATCCTTCGTGTCCTAAAGGAAAGTCGGCGTTGTATGTAGCGATAATGGTGAACAACATAAAGACTCAGTATGGGATTTCAGATAATGGTATGACTGCAATGTTAGAATTGATGAAAGAGTTGCTTCCCGAAGAAAACACCCTTCCAAGTAAGTTTCCAGATGTCAAGAAGATAATTCAAGAGTTGGGTATGGATTATGTAACCTACGATGCTTGCGTGATTGATTGTATACTCTATTGGAAGAATAAGAGTTCATTGCTGAAGTGCCCTGTATGTCAAGAACCGCGGTATGTAAGAGTTTTCAATGATGAGAGAAAACTTACTCAAGTTACGCAGAAGACGTTGAGACACTTTCCAATAATTGCAAGGCTGAAAAGATTTTATAGTATATCATGGATAGCAGAGGCGATGTTTTGGCATTTTAGAGCACAGAAAGATATCAATGTAATGCGTTATCCCGTTGATTCTTCAGCTTGGCGTTGTGTAGATAGTTTTTGTCCAGAGTTTTCTAAGGAAGCACGGAATGTTACTCTTGGTATAGAAACTGACGGCTTCAACCCCAATGGATGCTTTGGTCTCAATTACAGCTGTTGGCCGGTAATTCTCTGTCCGTATAATCTTCCTCCTTCGATGTGTATGAAGAGGGAATTTTCTATGTTATGTTTGTTGATATAAGGCCCGAGAGCACCAGGTAAGATATCGATGTTTACTTACAACCATTGATTGAAGAGTTGAAAGAGTTATGGAATGATGGTGTTATGAATTTCGACAGCTTCACCGGTTCTGAATTTCTGATGAGAGCTAGGTTGTTATGGGAAATTCATGATTTTCCAGCATTAGGGACTCTTTCTGGATGTATAACTCATGGGTATTTTTATCCAAGTTGTGAAGAAGAAACAGATGCTGAGTGGCTTCCCTATAGTAACAAGTTGTATTATATGGGACATCGAAGATGGCTGCCAACGAAACCCAAGTTTAGAGATGATAAAACAAACTTCAGTGGAGGAGTTGAGCATGGTAAAGCTCCATGGCCACTAACAGGATTGTAAGTTCAAGAGATGGTAGCTAATTTGAAAAGAAAACAGGGTAAAGGAAAACCACCATCAAAGAAACGTAAAAGAGGGACTGAAGGGTATGCTGATGATGAAATTTTCGATCACTCTTTATTTTCTCGAAGGTCTATTCTTTATGATTTGCCGTATTGGGGAGCGAACACAGTCCGTCACTGTACAGATGTGATGCATACCGATAAGAATATAACTGAGCACATTGTTAATACTGTATTGGGAAATAGCAAGGGTCTTAATGCACATAAAGATATGGAAGCTATGGGGATTAAAAAGCAGTTATGGTTGAAAGAGGATGACAACACGGGAAAGATAACAATGGAAGATGGGTCTTTTGCCTTAACAAAGGATGAAAAGTTGCTTTCTATAAAGTTTTGAAGAATTTAAGGGTGCCTTCGAATTTATGTTCCAATCTTCGCAACAACGTTGGTATAAATCCACCGGAGTTGAAGAATTTAAAGTCTCATGATTACCATGTTATGATGCAGTCTTTGTTTCCACTGCTTGTTCATACTGCAACTTCATTTCCTAAAGATCTGCGAGTTGCTCTTCTCCGGATTAGTTTATTTTTCAATATCTTATGTGCGAAGGTTATTAAAAGAGTGCATCTTTTACATGCTAAAACTAGTTTGGTGGAGGCAATGTGTGTTCTAGAAAAATGCTTTCCTCTATCCTTCTTTGTCATTAGTATCCACTTGATGATTCATCTGGCAGACGAAGCTTTAATCTGCGGTCCGGTCAGATTTAGGTGGATGTACCCCTTTGAGAGGTAAATTTCCCACTTGACTATTTCCCTGTTTAGCAATTTTGTTTATTGTGTTGTCATGATTAATTTCTTTTATGCTAGAGGATGACTTTATTTCGTGAATATACTATTTGTGAATCTGTAATGTCCTTATTAGAAATTGCTAGTGTTGTAATTATTTAGTGGAACTCAGTTGTTAAATGCATGATTGGACTAACACAGTAGTATAAAAATCCAATGGTAACCATAAAAAGGAGTGGAACTGTTAGTTCTCAGTATTGAAAGGTTGTGTCTTTTAACATCTTACTATGTGTGTTATGCTAGTGCTGATATGGAGGGTACAAACCCTTGCTTTATAGATTAAATTGAATTTGAGAATGTTATATGGAATGTCAGGTGCTGAGTGCAAGATACATTGATTAACAAAGTTTATATTTGAAGTTTTTTTCTTCTGAAATTTTATGAAGTTGACAACTTAGTATAAGAATCATGCTTGATAAGGCCTTGACAGCTTCTACACTTTACTATTATTTGTAGGTTAATGAAAGTCTTTAAAGGGTTGGTGCGCAATAAAAGGTACATTGAGGGATGCATTGCGAGAGGGTATTGTTTGCGAGAAGCTAGCTTATTTCTTATGGATGGCATGTCAGATGATGGTGATGGTACTCATAAACATACTCGACGGGCTTTTTTAGATGATGACTATGAGTTTGCAGATGAGATGTCTCTAAGTACTGGAAAGAGTATGACTTTAACTCAAGTACAATTTGAACAATGCCGCAGCTGGATCCTATCTAAGTATTTTGAGATAGATGACTGGCGAAGGTAAACATTACTGCTTCAATGTGAATTTTAAATTGTTGTGTAGTATGCTAGAGTTATTCTATTTGTTTGTTCTTTGAAGTATCAATGTCTATGTATTTGGTTTTATTTGAGATAGCAGTTTCATTGATGCATTAAGATGTTTTCATTATTTGATACTATTTTTATGTGGTTGCAGGAAGTATGATATCTATGTTAGCGGAGACACGTCTAATGGTCAGCAGACGTCAAAGAGTTTTCATGTATGGTTGCGCGACGAGGTAACATGATATCTTAAATCTTTCATCCCAACTTGTTATGTTTTTGGTTGTGATACTAACTCCAACATGCACTTTTATAGTTGATAGAAGCCAAAGAGACTGATTCAACACTTTGGAGACTCGTGCAAGGACCCCTCTTCAAGGCACGATCCTACAGGAAATACCAAGTCAATGGCTTTACTTTTAGCACACTAGGTTGTGAGGCGAAGAATGTATCGCAAAACAGTGGCGTATCAATGAAAGCTTTTACAAGACTGAAAGAGAAGTCGGCCGAGGAAGCAGAAATAACTTATTACGGAGTTATTAAAGAGATTATCTTCTTGAATTACATGGAGTTTGAAGAAACTATTTTCTGTTGTGATTGGGTTAGTGTTGGATATAAGAATGCGTGTAAGGTTGATGAAGTTTCAAAGGTTATCAAGGTCAACTTATCCAAGATGAAAAGCAAAGTTAGAGTGTCCGATGAGTCTTTTATCCTTGCATCTGAAGCGACTCAAGTGTTCTACTCGAAAGATCTTACAAATGAGGGATGGTCCGTGGTGTTGCACTCACATCAGGGGTTAACTTGTTTAGTAGATATATTTGAAGTTCCTACAGCTTATCAATCAGTTCTTATTGACAATGAGAATTTCAAAAAGTTTCTTTCAATTGGTTCTATTTGAAATAAAACTAATGCCACCTTTGCAATGTGTTGCGCTTCACGAATATCTATAAAAAGAACGGCTGCCTTTGTTTTGCTCTTGTTTTGCTTTTGTTTTGTTTTATTTGATCGATTATTATTTGAGAGGTGTTATCTGTTTTATTCGCTTGTTACGTGATCTGTTTTCTCTTGTGCAATATTTTCTTTCATGATGTTTTTTTTTCCAGGATATGGCAGCAGTAGTCGTCAATGAGTATGGACAACCAGTTTCCAGGAACTGCACGACAGTTGGTCACCAGAAGGGCTCATTGGTTCGTACACATGTGCTTGTTTCATACAAAAACTGGAAGCTTGTGCCTCAGAAGCATAAGGATGATGTTTGGAATACCCTTAAGGTACAAAACTTATCTTAATGAGGGTTGTATTCTCAGTTGTTGTTCACTCCTTTAACTTCTTTTATAGTGGTTGTATCCTCAGTAAGCCATTAATGAGATCTGAATTTACAGGACGAATTTAATATCCCTGAAACATCGAAGGATATTGTTCAGAAGTCCATGGATGGTCCATGGAGGAGATTTAAAACTGAGTTACATACCGATCATTATGATTTGTACCCTACTCATGAAGAAAGATTCTACATGTTCCACCAACTGTAAGAGAAGAGGATTCGATAAAATTTTGTGAGAATGAAAAAGAAGAAAAGTCAGCGCAAAGTAGAATTGACCATAAGCGGAAAAGACAACAATATGGCTACACACATTGTTCCGGTCACAAACCTCATTGTTTGGTCAGAGCTGAATTGGTACATAACTTTTCTCGATCTCTTTTACATTCACAATTTTCCCCATCTCTGTTGTATTTCAATAATGCCTCAAACTCTGATATATTCACAACTTGTCTCGATCTCTATAAATGTAGGAGGCCGAGAATTCTGATGTAGAGGTCAGTCCTGAGGATGTGTGGCTTAAAGCTCATACACAAGAGAGTGGTTCAATCTTACCTAGCGCCCAGCCATATGCTGTGAGTCAGTTCACTTTTCAGTTATTTCAAGCCTTCTCATTGTTTTTAGTTAAACATATTATAATTTTCTCGATTGTTATGCTTGGCACAACAGGATAAGCTGAAGAAGGCGCAAGAAGAGATCAAAGAAAAACTGGATGCAGGTCTTCCGGTAGAGGAACTTTGTGCACTTGCTGCGGCTTTTGGAAAGGATACTAGAGGACGGGCTCGTTCTCTTGGTCTTGTATCTCGTACACAAGTCCAACTTTCTGCTCCTGCACGTCACAAGGTCAATGAGTTGAAACAGAAGGAGGGTGGTGTTACTCAAATGGTGGAAGAACTAGGTGGAAAGGTGGGGGTTCTAATCGAAGGACTTGGCAAATTATGCCACATAGTTCAAGATATCCAATCTGCAATGCCAGCATCAGTTGGCTCAAAATTGGCAAGCACCTCAAAAGCTCCATCTCCATAGGGTGTTTCTGCTTCACCTCTATCATCTCCACAAGCTGCGACGAGTTCACCAGCTGCATCAGGAGTACATGGCATGTCGCGTTGTTCATTACTGAACTTCGAGGGTCAAGTGGTTGCAACTGGTAACATCTGTACTGGTGGTTTAGGAGAAATAATTCACGGATATCCTGTACCCTTACATCTTGCCAAGGTGTGTATCGATACTATTTCCAAGCCATATGCAATAACTGTGAGTGCCAACAAGTATGCAGCGACCTTCAGAGACGTTGGAATTGGAGGATATGTGCTTCATCCAAAAATGTGCCTCTCAAGTTACGACACACCATCTCTTTCTTTTTGACGTGTCAACCTTTTTGAGCATCGCGTAGTATCTGCCTCAACTCATATGGTTCTTTTTGGTCTTTTCATGCAGTTCAAAATTTTTTACGTATGCTCTTATGCAGTGGTTGGTAGGCTTTGAAAAGGTGTAAAAATTATCCCCGGCCAAAAACTTGGTGGGCCCGGAGATATGTATAAAATTAAGCGCAATGAAAACGGGGGCCTACAGTAATACCGCAAGTGCACGGTCGTCAGTTGTAGCTCGTGCAAGTACGGGTCGATCCACAGAGATCGGGTGTGTTTTGGAAGTTTCTAGCTAATTGGGTTCCTAAATTACTATTGGGCTATGAAGCCTTTTGGCTCAAATTGGGCTTTGAGTACTAATGGGTTTGTTCACAATAAAATGAACTGAGCTTGGGCTCAGTTAGTCTTTGAAGTGCAAATGGGCTTTGGCCTTAAACTTAGGCTTTTGATTAAGCCCACAGTTGACTGAATTGGGCTTTTAACCTTAACCTAAACTGTGGTTGGGCCTTAATAAACTTGGGCTTTGGTCTTAAACAACTGGGCTTTGGTTAAGCCTGAATTGGATTGGGCTCAGCTTTTGAAGTGAGCTTTGGGCTCAGTTGGTTTTTTTGCCTTTGCTTGGCTGCAGGAAGCAGCAGCAACAACAGCAGCAGGAGGGCAACAGCAACAGCAGCTGCAGGAGGGCAACAGCAACAGCAGCTGCAGGAGAAAGAAGTGGCAGCAACAGCTGCAGCAGTGCAAAGAAAGAAGACTGCAGCACAAAAGAAACAGCAACAGCAACTGCAGCAGAACAAGCCAAAGGAAAACAACACAGTGGCAAAGACCTAAGCCACAGAGCAGTGCAAGCAAAAACTAAACAGCAGGGCAGTGAACTAAAGAAGCAAAAGAGTTGCAGGGCAGTGGAAGCAAAGATGGCAGTGAAGCAAAGATAATGCAATAAAGAAGATGGCTAACAAAATAAACAAAAGGAAACACAAACAGGGCAACACATGGCAAAAGCAAAGAACAAAACAAGATGAACCAAGGACTAAGGCCAAGGGCAAGGATGATGGTGAAACTGAAATGAAGCAGACTAAGGCACTCTTCTAGAGTGGGAAGAGAACTAGCTTGCTCATTGTCACTAGTGAGCACTAGTTTCTCCCCACTACTCATTCAACACAATGCATCAAAGTTTTAATCTAACATTCCATTATTTCACAGTGAGCAGCAACTAACAGATACATTAACATTGAACTAACATGGAATTAAACCTAAACAGGATGCTAACAGGATATTGCACATTAACAGGAAACAAGCAGGAAATTGAAACTTAACACATTAACATTAACAGAAAAATAGTGATCATGAACATAAATGAAATTTGAGCTGAAATTGAAAACATTAACAGGACATGAAAGTCCTGGATGTTGGCTACTCCAAGCATAAAGTTTCTACACCAATCCCACACCCATATTTATACCCAATACCCAATTAGGGTTTACAATCAAAATCCCCAAATTTCTCCAATGACAGTACAATTAGGGTTTCGAATTTTACTCACCAAACATGTGATTTGACACTTCAATCGTCGACCCATTATTTTCCTTGTTCACCTGCTCCGTCCCATGCCTCAATTGCATCTTTCCAACTCGTCCTATTTTATTGATTTCTTCCCTAGGTTTTTAGAGAGAAATTAGGGGAGAAAACCATATAATAGGAGGCTAGAACAAGGGGGTAATGAAGGAGAAAGATAGGGGTGATGATGGTGGAGGTGTGGTGGTGGTACGGTTCTGTTGAAGAAGGTGGTGAAGTTGCAGAGAGGAATGGGGGAGGTGAAGTCGATGGTTTGGGAGAAGGGTGCGTTTGGGTAGCTGGTATAGGGTTTGGTTGCTAGGGTGTTAGGCGGCTTCATCAAATTGGATGAACAGCGAGGATGAGCCGTGGGATGTGGAGCTGGTAGGCAGATCGGACGGTGATGCGGAGGCAAGCGGGGAGCGACCGTCGGATGAAGGGATACAACGAAACGAACGGTGCTAGATTAGGTTAGGTGCTGTAGTGTAAGGCGGAGATATCAAACTTTGATGAACAGCAAGGGAGCAGCCGTTGGATTCAACTACCATCTAATCTGAAGGCTTGGAATTTCAGCGCTGTGGTGCTTGACAGAGACTTCAGATTTTGATGCTCTATGAAGGAGCGACCGTCGGATGCTTCTGAGAACTAATCTGATGGCTGAGAACGGAGGCGTTTTTGTGTGTAGAAAATGAGGTTGTGCGCACCATTCTTCGCGGCTTCCTTGCGTAGTTTCTCCCGGCTTTTCACTACTTTTCTGCTCTTTTTGCTCCGCAAGTCATCCAGACTTTATTTATTACCTAAAAATGCAAAATTAATTAATAAAAATATTTATTCTTGAAAACAATGAAAATACAGAATATGGGATAAAATGTAGAATTAATGCATAAAAGATGAGTTAAATGCCAACAAAAAGGGATAAATATATACAATATTTGGCACTCATCAAATACCCCCAAACCTGAATTTTACTTGTCCTCAAGTAAAACAAAACTAAGGAAATCCTAACTATACCACTGTCGCTGGTCTCTCGAATGCATTTAGCGTATGCACTAAGCCTTTTAAACCACTAAGTGTCTCTAGTGGACGAGTTGAAGTCTCGTGAAGGTTTGCTTAGAACGTACCTACAAAGTTCTAGGTCAAAATATAAGCTCAGATTCCATCAAATGTGACATGTGCAAAACAGTTTAAGCTCACAGCAAAATGGAGATGTCAATCTAGCTATCGAAGGCACAATCCTAGCACTGATAACAAATAAGGACATGTGATAAGAGTGTAAAGTGTATCTACACATGTGTAAAGAAAGATCTGAAGTCATGACTACTAATCACCAAGAGATAGTTTCTCAGGCTAAGAACTGAGGTCGAAATCTAGCTAGCTGTCCGGACTTTACGAGAATTGTGAATGAGTTGGAGGTATTTCACAATTACTCGCGTTGTACATCAATGGCATACACCCTCCTTGCTTATTACAATGAAACAACAAAATGACTATTTACATGACTCTTATTTACATTGACTATTCTCTTTTTATTTTTGGAACAAGAGATGATGGAATTGATAAATACTTGATTTTTTTGTATTTTTTGATTTTTTTTTCTTTTTTTTTTCTGAATTATACATCGTTTTTTTTTTTTTTTTTTTTTTTTTTTTTTTTTTTGCAAAAGAAAACACTTTTGATACATAACAAAAAGAAACAAAAGATTACATGACACTTTGCAAGAGGTAGCCCTTTTTGATGCACCCAGTTAAATTCGATGGTTGTCTTTCTTAATGTAACCTCCACCTTCTATCCCAACCAACCAAAGAACAAGCTAGTCAAGTTTCGTTCAGTATTCTAAAGTGATTGGCAATCGTAACTTCCTATCAAACACCTTGAAGATCGAGGCCATACATGTATTGGTAGATCGTGCGCGTGCAAATTTCTTATCACTATGTGAATTGTGCTAGAATCAGGGTGCCTAAATATCTAGACTAAGACTCCTAATAAAAATACATATTTGCACAAGAGTCAACATTTCAAGGTAAATGAGCTCCATTTTTATGATTTTTTCAATTTTTTAATTTTTTTGAATTTTGATTTTTTAATTTTTTTGGAATTTTTCAATTTTTTCAAAAAGAAGAAGGAGTTCGTTTTCAATTATGGCATATTATCGTGGTATCTACTCTATACCCCCAAACCTAAACTAAACATTGTCCTCAATGTTTCAAAATATGGAAAGAATTAAAATGCAACATATGGAAAGGGACATGCTGAGTAGAGTAAAAGGAGAGAGAATACCCGATTTCGGCGAAAGCAGAATTAAAACTCCGTTATCCAAGGCAAAACTCCAACATATTCGGAGTCACAATGGATGAGCACAAAATATATACAAAAGGAATTTTAACTAACACATTATCTACAAGAAAATTTGGTTTTTTTTTTTTTTTTTTAATGGGATTGGACTTTTTGGGAAAAATTTGGTTTTGTCGGGAGACATTTGGAAAACTTTGGTTTTTATGGGAGAAATTTTTGGTTTTTGAAATTGGGAGCAAAAGAAAATTTTGTTTTTTTGTTTTTTTGTTTTTTTTTTTGAAAAAGAAAATAAAATTTGGTTTTTGAATGGGAGCAAGCCCACTGTGCAAGCCTTTTGTGTTTGCTTTGGCTCCGCTTGGTTGAAAACTTTTGGTGGAACTGAGTCCAAAATCTAGGCCTAGAATTTGGGTACTCGGCCCACTAACGAGTTCAACTAGCGTGGTCGGTTACAAGCTCAGCTGGGTTTAAACCCAAAATACAAAATACAAGTCCAAATTAAACAAGCTCAAAAATTAAATACAAGCCCACAAATTAAACAAACAAGCCCACAAATAAATTATTACAAACCCAACAGAAAATAAGAGAAGCCCAAAAATTGGCTTTAATATTACATGCCCACAATTAAAAATTGGAAGCCCACAATTCGGGTTCTCTTAAATGGGTTACCTTTTAAGCACAGCCCAGCTGCTCTGATATTGTTGCAAAAACCCAGTTGGGTTTTGGTTCTTTTCCTTGGTGGCGTCCCAGCAGAGGAAAAACAGGTTCAGAACAGCAGGTCCAACAGCAAATGAAGTGAAGCAGATGCAAATGCTATGAAATGAAATACAAAATAGCTAAAGAAAAACACAAGAAAAACACAGCACCAATCCCCGGCAGCGGCGCCAAAAACTTGATAGGCTTTGAAAAGGTGTAAAAATTATCCCCGGCCAAAAACTTGGTGGGCCCGGAGATATGTATAAAATTAAGCGCAATGAAAACGGGGGCCTACAGTAATACCGCAAGTGCACGGTCGTCAGTTATAGCTCGTGCAAGTACGGGTCGATCCACAGAGATCGGGTGTGTTTTGGAAGTTTCTAGCTAATTGGGTTCCTAAATTACTATTGGGCTATGAAGCCTTTTGGCTCAAATTGGGCTTTGAGTACTAATGGGTTTGTTCACAATAAAATGAACTGAGCTTGGGCTCAGTTAGTCTTTGAAGTGCAAATGGGCTTTGGCCTTAAACTTAGGCTTTTGATTAAGCCCACAGTTGACTGAATTGGGCTTTTAACCTTAACCTAAACTGTGGTTGGGCCTTAATAAACTTGGGCTTTGGTCTTAAACAACTGGGCTTTGGTTAAGCCTGAATTGGATTGGGCTCAGCTTTTGAAGTGAGCTTTGGGCTCAGTTGGTTTTTCAGCAACAACAGCAGCAGGAGGGCAACAGCAACAACAGCAGCAGGAGGGCAACAGCAACAGCAGCTGCAGGAGGGCAACAGCAGCTGCAGGAGAAAGAAGTGGCAGCAACAGCTGCAGCAGTGCAAAGAAAGAAGACTGCAGCACAAAAGAAACAGCAACAGCAACTGCAGCAGAACAAGCCAAAGGAAAACAACACAGTGGCAAAGACCTAAGCCACAGAGCAGTGCAAGCAAAAACTAAACAGCATGGCAGTGAACTAAAGAAGCAAAAGAGTTGCAGGGCAGTGGAAGCAAAGATGGCAGTGAAGCAAAGATAATGCAATAAAGAAGATGGCTAACAAAATAAACAAAAGGAAACACAAACAGGGCAACACATGGCAAAAGCAAAGAACAAAACAAGATGAACCAAGGCCTAAGGCCAAGGGCAAGGATGATGGTGAAACTGAAATGAAGCAGACTAAGGCACTCTTCTAGAGTGGGAAGAGAACTAGCTTGCTCATTGTCACTAGTGAGCACTAGTTTCTCCCCACTACTCATTCAACACAATGCATCAAAGTTTTAATCTAACATTCCATTATTTCACAGTGAGCAGCAACTAACAGATACATTAACATTGAACTAACATGGAATTAAACCTAAACAGGATGCTAACAGGATATTGCACATTAATAGGAAACAAGCAGGAAATTGAAACTTAACACATTAACATTAACAGAAAAATAGTGATCATGAACATAAATGAAATTTGAGCTGAAATTGAAAACATTAACAGGACATGAAAGTCCTGGATGTTGGCTACTCCAAGCATAAAGTTTCTACACCAATCCCACACCCATATTTATACCCAATACCCAATTAGGGTTTACAATCAAAATCCCCAAATTTCTCCAATGACAGTACAATTAGGGTTTCGAATTTTACTCACCAAACATGTGATTTGACACTTCAATCGTCGACCCATTATTTTCCTTGTTCACCTGCTCCGTCCCATGCCTCAATTGCATCTTTCCAACTCGTCCTATTTTATTGATTTCTTCCCTAGGTTTTTAGAGAGAAATTAGGGGAGAAAACCATATAATAGGAGGCTAGAACAAGGGGGTAATGAAGGAGAAAGATAGGGGTGATGATGGTGGAGGTGTGGTGGTGGTACGGTTCTGTTGAAGAAGGTGGTGAAGTTGCAGAGAGGAATGGGGGAGGTGAAGTCGATGGTTTGGGAGAAGGGTGCGTTTGGGTAGCTGGTATAGGGTTTGGTTGCTAGGGTGTTAGGCGGCTTCATCAAATTGGATGAACAGCGAGGATGAGCCGTGGGATGTGGAGCTGGTAGGAAGATCGGACGGTGATGCGGAGGCAAGCGGGGAGCGACCGTCGGATGAAGGGATACAACGAAACGAACGGTGCTAGATTAGGTTAGGTGCTGTAGTGTAAGGCGGAGATATCAAACTTTGATGAACAGCAAGGGAGCAGCCGTTGGATTCAACTACCATCTAATCTGAAGGCTTGGAATTTCAGCGCTGTGGTGCTTGGCAGAGACTTCAGATTTTGATGATCTATGAAGGAGCGACCGTCGGATGCTTCTGAGAACTAATCTGATGGCTGAGAACGGAGGCGTTTTTGTGTGTAGAAAATGAGGTTGTGCGCACCATTCTTCGCGGCTTCCTTGCGTAGTTTCTCCCGGCTTTTCACTACTTTTCTGCTCTTTTTGCTCCGCAAGTCATCCAGACTTTATTTATTACCTAAAAATGCAAAATTAATTAATAAAAATATTTATTCTTGAAAACAATGAAAATACAGAATATGGGATAAAATGTAGAATTAATGCATAAAAGATGAGTTAAATGCCAACAAAAAGGGATAAATATATACAATATTTGGCACTCATCAGTGGTGAATAACAAGTTTTTAGGCTTATTTTCCTTTTTTTTTTTCTTTTTCCAGTTCACACTTTTGTATGTATGCTGACTGATACGCATACTCTTATGCAGTTGTGCATAAGAATATATTTACTTGAAGAAACTTCTGTAGTGCTGCATAACAAGTATTTAGGCTTATTTTCCCTTTTTTTTTGCAGTTCACACTTTTGTATGTATGCTGACTCATACGCATACTCTTATGCAGCTGTGCATAAGAATAGCTTTACTTGAAGCAACTTTTTTTGTCCGATGTAACTTTTTCCTGAATTATGTGAACACAAACCGGCTTATGAATGGATATGCACTTTCAGTTCATTATTTATTTGTATATGTGTGGGTGGCTTTTGTTCTATTATATGTGAATGCACAGGGGACTTCTCGCAAGGTCAGCTGAAGGAGCAGTAGCCAGCCGGGGAAATATCAATCCCTGGTAAGTACTTCACTTGGTTATATTTGTACTATAAAGTTTAAGAGGCGTGGTTTCTGACCTTCAATTTATACTTGCGAGGTATTATGCTGGTGGGAAGTGAACTACAGCTGGATTGGCATCAACTTGTGTACCTGCTAGAATACCGGGTAAGTACTTAACTTGTATATTTCTAGATTCCATGTTTCTTAGGGGACTTTTGTTTGTTGCGCGTGCGAGAGAGCTTATGGACTTTGGTTTGTTTCAGGACCAATTGCAATGATGGCCTGGATCAGTGGTTTCAGTTTCAGTTGAAGCTCTTGATGACTAAATCATGGGCTTGTTCTTATTACAAAACCACAGTAAGTATTTCTCATTGTTCTTCTCCCCAATTTATATTTTTTTTGAAGTTTTGTCTGCTTTTAACATAGGTTGGTATATATGATTAAGAAGTTTAAACTTAGCAGATACTTTTCATCTATAACTTTATGCATGGATTTCGAACTTGAAGTCTTAAAATTTGCAGCTTCAAGTTGGTTTAGCAGCTCTAGCTGTGAACATAGAAAATTTGCAGTAAGTTTCCATGTACAGTCTAAGTTATATAAATTTGTGAAGATAGAAATTTCTATGAACTGATACTTATGGGAATTTGTATACATTCCCCTACTATTTGATACTTAGAAGAATTTAAGTTCTATTTTGTATGAATCCATTTGAATGTGATAAGAATTGATTGAATGAACATGAATTTGATTGAAAAAACATATTGTTGATTGTGAAGGATATATGAAAGGTGTATGCAGGTGGTTATTTTGAATTCCGGCGTATTCCGGACGAGAATGAGCTGCCGGTCAACCTTGACCTGGTAAAAATTGGTCATTGCTGACTAATTTTGACCAGGTTAAGGTTGACCGGCAGCAATTTTTTTACTGTTGCAAAAAATTCGTAACGTCTTCAGCTTGTTACAACGTTCTGTTACTAAATAAATTCGTAAAGGCTCTCGCATGTTACGACAGTGCCACTTAGTAACGGCTCTTCGCTGTTACAAGCACCGTTACAAAAAAAAATCGTAACGGCTACTGGGTCGTTTCAAAAAAATTGTAGCACCCCTTTTCGTAACGGTCCGGAACAGTTACAACCCCGATTCGTAACGCTCAGTAACCGTTTCGAATCGGAAAAAATGGTGTAGTGGTCTAACAACCACACCCAATATTTCGTTTAGGCAAAATGTATGGACTAACTCCAATATATTTCCAAGAGAATCAACTAGACAGTCAACCTCAATCAAGAAAAATATATCCAAGAGTTATATCTTTGTTTCTCAATGTAATCAGCAAATCAAACAGATAGAAATCCGCGAGCCTGATTACTATGAGAAACAACTTGAGCGGTACCAAAGACCAATGTTCAAGTGTCAATCAATTTCAATCAACAACCAAAGGTTGGATTTACTAATTGATTGAACTAAGCACAACCTGTGATATTTCAATAATATGGAAAATATAATGCGGAAAAGAAATAACACAGACACTCGAAGTTTTGTTAACGAGGAAACCGCAAATGCAGAAAACCCCCGAGACCTAGTCCAGATTTGAACACCATACTGTATTAAGCCGCTACAGACTCAATCCTACTATAAGAACTTCAGACTGGAATGTAGGTGAGCCCTAACCAATCTCACAATGATTAAGATACAATCGCTTTCCTTACGCCTCTGAGTCCCAGCAGAACTCTACGCACTTGATTCCTTTAGTTGATCTCACCCACAACTAAGAGTTGCTACGACCCAAAGTCGAAGACTTGATAAACAAATCTGTCTCACACAGAAAAGTATATTGAATAGATAAATCTGTCTCCCACAGAAATACCTATGAGTTTTTGTCCTTTCTTTTGATAAATCAAGGTGAACATAAACCAATTAATACACCGGTCTTATTCCCGAAGAACAACCTAGTAATATCAATCACCTTACAATAACTTAACTATATGGTAATAAAACAAGTTATTGTGGAATCCCAAAAAATGAGATGAAGAACAAGTTATTGTGAAGTCTATAAGTCGTTAATTTATAATGGTTTTAGGAAAAACCTAGGTTAAAGGAGAATCGACACTAGTCGCAACTAGTATAACACAAGAGGTGTGAGGATTAGGTTTCCCAGTTGTTAGAGTTCTCCCTTATATAGTCTTCAAATCAAGATTTGATAACTTTGAAACAAAGCAATAAATATTCACCGTTAGATGAAACCTGATTCAAGATTCAAGCTAATATCTTTCAACCGTTAGATGGTCTTTAGCTTGTTACACACAAATGAAATATACCTTCATTTAGATATGGGTAACCGTACCTAATGTGTATATTGAGTTGGATCAATAACAGTTGACCGAAGTTAGCCATATGAACACTTTTGTCTTAACCTTGTTCATCTTAGCACTTCTAGATCAATTGATAATCAAATGAATCTAATTGTGTTACTCATAGAGTTTTTCAATTGTTTATATTTTCATAGAAGCATATAATACACAATTGAAGCAAAACCAGATTGATTTATAAGAATCAGTTCATGAACATTTTAGCCACGGTTTCCAAAGATTGCATTTTTTAATATATAAATGTATTTGTTCATGAGTATGAAATCATACTTAACCGATTTAAGAACCTGAACCACTTAAGTTTGCAAACGGGTACGCAAATTTAAGTTCCGGACCTTGGTCACAAGCCGACAGTTTGCAAACTGGTACACAAACTTTAGCTCCGGACCGAATTCAGTTGAAACCGTTTGCGAACGGGTAAGCAAACTTGGTTCCCGGACTTCAACAGTTAAATCAGTTCGCGAACGGGTATACAAACTTTCGAACCTAAATTCCGTCAAAACAGTTCGTACACCAAGTACACAAACCATAGTGTATCCAGACATGGATTTTAGCTCTTAACTCCCATTTCAATAATTGAAACATTCTTAGAAGACGACAATAGATGTCTCATACAAACTATTAGCTTATAAGAAATCTTCAAGTGATCGAATGATCAATACGAAACATTCCGAGCCTACATCAAATGACTGTCTCACACAAATCATGTAAGATGTTACCAGGTGATTTTCACATGATCATCTTTTGACTTTCATCAAGAATAATGATGAACGTGGTTAAAGCGAAAAGCTTTCCAACACATATTTCGAGAAAGATATAAGAGAGTTAAACTCAGCTCAAAATATCAAATGTGTATAATGTAAAGTCTATATAGATATACGACTTTTGTCTCAATAGGATATAGAAAAGAATATACTTCTGAGTGATAGATGAGTTCAAGTCTTCACATACCTTTTGTTGATGAAGTTCCACAAGCTCCCCTTAGTAGTTCTTCGTCTTCAATCGATGAACGTCGTGAAGTCTAAAGCTCAACTATACATTCTATCCTAGTTCGATACATAGATATAAGTAGACTAGAAATTAAAACTTATAGTTTTGACAACTAAACTTGACAAAGAAACTTGAGATAACAACGCTTGCGAGTTCGACCGAATAGTGCGCTGACAAGGAACTTTAGGTGTTGGGATATTTTTCTTGTTTATGCTTAAAGTACCATTAGGAAACATACCTATTACTTTAGCATTTAGCCCCGGTTTAAACATAAAACAAAAGATAGAAACTATCGAAATCTCTCGAGAAACGACCCTGTTTAAATCAGCTAACTCCATCCCTACAGTTCAACATTAATTGTGGTATGGAGACTTTGTATACTGATTTTGTTTCAATGTGGAACCAACATGCAACATAGGTACAACCTAAGACAAGAAAACATGAATGACATTCACTTTAATTCTCTTTGACATGTTTTGTTTTTGCTGTCGGTTGATCATCTCCCAGTAAAATTGAACCCTGCAAAAATGATAACTTCGATTAGGTAAATGGCCGAATGGATACTAATCTATCTATCTATCTAATCCTAATTTTGACAGGTAGGAATGATTCTTACTAAATTTTGATAGGTAGGTAGGGGTGAGCAAAAAGTTCGGAACCGCGGATTTTACCTGTATCCGTCCGCAAAATTGCGGGTAAAACCTAATCCGCAAGATTTATGAGTCCGATACGGGTGGGATTATCAAATCCGCACTTTTAGCGGTTTGATTATGGTTGGACTTTGAAATCCGCGGATTCACCCGCACCGGATTGGGTTTATTTCCAAATTGTATATAATTTGAATACAGATTGCTGGCCTCTCATTGAAAGTGAGGCCAAAAACTTGAATTCTAGAGCTCCTAGCCCCGGACCAATAGAAAAAGAGAGTTTATATTCTATTGTCCGTTTTTGTTGCACTCGAAACGCTGGGTGATGACTACGCGAAGCTAATAACAAAAACATAATTATCTTTTCACTACCCGAAGCTAATAACAAAAACCTAATTATCTTTTCATGCCATAATCATCTATCGCCTTTTTGGTATTCTTCTCCTCTTTCCGAATGATAATTATCTTTTCACTACCCGAAGCTAATAACAAAAAAGGAAAATCCTAATCTTTTTTCCATGCCATAATCATCTACGGGTAGGATTAGTCAACCGGAGCTCAAGCACAGAGTTTTTTACGTACAAAAAATATTAAGCAATACGTGAAGCTTTCTCTCCCTGTTATTCGTATTTTTGTGGTAATTTTGTGATATTTTAGGATTTTCCCATAATAAAAACCTTTCATCAGGTACGAAGAACATCTGATCCAATCATCCAAAACATATCGGTTATGAGTATAACCATTTAGCTTACGCCATCAATTTGTTTTGTACTTTTTTCCTTCCACTTGGTTTATGCCACTAACCATATTGCTTTGATAATTTGATTTACTTTGTTTTGTTTTGCAGGTACAATTGGTAAGATGAATAAGGGTTTATACAGATTATCAAACATAAGAAACCAAGCAGCTCTCTAATGTTTATACAGATTTAGTGTTTGATACATACCCACACTGCTCAATAATATTCATGGACTGAAGGAGTGGAACCATGTTGAGGTGCCAATATGCATGTTCAAGACTAGCAGCCGGTTGGACTTCTATAAGGCCTCTATTGACCTCTCTGAGTAGTTACCATATATGCGTCCTTCATGAGATCTCTCTTCCATTTAGTTTGATCTTCTTAAATAAGTACAATGAATGTATGTATATATTAAGTCTGTGACTGTGTTCATTTTTTTTAGAAACTCCGGATCCCTTGATGTTAACATCACGTCCAACAATTGTTTGTCCTTTATCTAATGCATGCATGAAGCCTAAACTTATAGTTATGGAAGTTTCACGACTAACATGGTACATAACCTTTGGGCTTTGGGTTTTATTTTATTTACAGTTAGTATGTAATTCTTCTAGCAATAAAATTTGAATTTTTGGTGAATTTTGGTTGATATTAATTCATCTAAGAATTTACTCATGTTCATTTTATACCTTTTCTCTTGGTTATTTTCTTATGTTGATTTTTTTAATTTGTATTGGTTATTAAACTCTTCTTGGTGTTCTTGCAGCTTCTTGCGGTATCATCCAGGGTAAGTTGATTAACCGATACATGTCGGGCTCATGACAAGCGAGTGACTGAGATGGATAGCAAGTATACAACAAGATCATGGATGACTAAGATGGATACCAGGTATATAGCAGGATCATATATGGAATGTGGCCACGTTACTTCTGGAAACGGGTACTTACTACCAAGTATTGTATTGAGTTGTTTTTGTTTTTTTTTAATGGTCTTCCGTTGTTTATCAAAATCTTAGGTTTCACAGAGATTGAATGGGTGGATAAGTAAATAACTTGGGAGTTCCATCTAATTATCTATTTTCAGCATTCTGGGTCACAGTTTTAATTTGTGTGGTGCTCACTGCTCAATGATGATTTTTGAATTTGTTTCAAATGTTCCTGGACATGGGCTAACGCGAACATCCGAATTCAAGTCGAAGATAGGCCATATGATTGCATTATTTAGTGTTACTGTTTTATAAGATATGAGACGGCAGTGAATAGCTTCATTAGCTATTTGACACATTAGAATTAGGAAATATCATGAAATTAACACAAATGCTGCCTGCATAAAAGGCATTAATCTTGCATCATTGCAGTAGGACTCTTGGCCAAATTTCTACAGAGCCTTGCAACTCATATTGCTTTAAGTAATCACATTTCGAATGTAAATGCCATTGATTTAAAAAATTTGTTACAACTAATTTAACCCCGTGCAACGCACGGGCGCACACCTAGTGTACATAACAGCGGCATCGTCTTGGTAAATTATCAGTAAGTGTTATGTAATGGTCGAATAAGTAACTTGCAGCAAGGGAAACTGCACTTGAGATATATCTTACCAAATAAGGGATCATCTGCCTTTCTAAATCGAGATCCTGCTTCGTAAGTACAAAAGCTATTTGCCATCTTCACCGCTCAATATACACCTGTGGATTAAAAGTCCTCTGTAATCCTGTACTTCATATCAAGTTTAAGCATTTTTCAGCATAGTGGGCTATTACTTCGACGGGCATTGATTTTAAGGTTAAACATTTTTCTGCATAGTCAGTATTTACTTCGACGGGCATTGATCAAGACCCACGAAATTAACAACCATAGTTAGTGAAGCCATATGCAAGAGGAGGAGGAATTCAGTCAGAGTCTATAACACCACAATTAAATGGGTTTATACACTTGAAACTACTTATGTGTTTATACAATGACACATGGACTCCTTCGTGGTGACTAAAAAATAGTCTTAAACTCCGTTCATTGCTTAATTTCACCCAACAATTTGGTTGGACTTGCAATTTGGATGTCTCATATGGCCCCTAGAACCATGTGGTGGTAACATCCTTAAAATGCCACTTACCTTTAAGGCGCAGTCACCAGGTGATTTTTTTTTTTGTTTTTTTTTTGTATTAAATCGGCGGTTAATCTGCATCCGGACTGTGTCATCCGTTGATCCGCGGATGTCAAATACGCAGGTGATTGGGCTGGACACGGTTGCATTTTTTAAATCCGCAACTTTGACGGATTGGACACGGGTGATCCTTAATCCACATCCGTCCGTCCGTTGCACACCCCTATAGGTAGGAATTATTCTTATGAAGGCTAAAATGTGTAATAAGCTTTGTCCCCTTAATATGGGTTATATCGGGAGATTTGTCTAATTTTATTGGGCTTGGCCAATAATCAAAGGTTGTATAGGAACGATTTTTTGGGACTATGATTTTTTTTGGGACCACGATCCTATTAGGCCACCTACCATATAGTTATAGGGGTGTCCTAAAACATTGAAATGACTAACCTACCCTTAACCTAATTTAATTTAAAACCAACCCAATAACCACCAGTATATATAACCACCACCTCCTCCCACCACCACCTCCCACCATCGCCGATTACAACCACCACCAACAACAACCACCGATTACCACCACCACCACCGCTCACCACCGCCGATTACCACCACCACCACCTCCGATTATCACCACCACCAACCACCGATTACCACCACCACCTCCGATTACCACCACCACCAACCACCACCAATATATATATATAGCTTAATTTAAAACATTAAGAAAGATATTCTCACAAACCTATTACTTGTCATTCGTTTTTGGTTGAATAAATGAGAAGTAATCATTAAAATGAGTTGAAAATGGAAGTTGCAGAGAGGTTTAATGGAGGTTTTTTTTTTAGAGAAAAGTTCGGTTATCAAGAATTAATTTTTTCTTAACCGAACTCAGAGTTCGTTTGATTCGCAAAAAAATACTTTTAACCGAACTCCTTGTATTAGAACAACACGAGTCCATAAGTTCGGTTCCTTCGTAAAATAAGGATATCACCGAACTTTAGTTTACGAAAATAATGAGAAGTCCACAAGTTCGGTTCGTTCGCAAAATGTTAAGTTTTCTTTGTAACCGAACTCTACCTTTGAAACTTCGTAACCGAACTCTACCTAATTCGCCAAGAAATAAATTTCGTAGTAACCGAACGTTTTCCTAATTGCATATATGCATATATAAGCCCAATTCGGTTGATTCGCAAAATATGTTGAAGTTTGCAAACCAACCGAACTGCTAACACTAGGTTACTTTTAACATGCAGTTCGGTTGGGAACTTGGTTGCGTTGAAGTTTGCGAACTAACCGAACACACAAGATGTACCCAAATAAATTGTTAAGTTCAAAGTTCGGTTACCTACCATTTTATCCTAGGTAACCGAACATTACACTGTACGACCAAAACCTCCATTAACGAGCGAGTTCGGTAACCTGCGTGTTTGGAAAACGTAACCGAACTACACTTTCAGGTGTGTTCGGTTACATGTTCTTGACATATGGTTACCGAACTGGCCCAAATCTACATAAAAAATTTCATTTTTTTTGAAAGTTTGGAGCAATTCAACCAACATTATCTAAGTTTGAAGCCTACCTGGGTACCCAAATATCCTTCCTCCGGTTGTGGTTGGTAAAATCCATCGTTTTTCATGTTTTCCTTCTTCATCTTCTCTAACTTTACTCTCTCAATAATTATACTTCTTTAAAAAAAAACCATCTGATTGTTTAATCTCACTAATTATCTTTAACTTAATCATCTCACTAATCATTACAATAACTATTATTAACACTAACTAATCATCATCCAAAATTAATTAGGAGGATAATTTAGGTATTAATATAAATATCTAGATAAGGGGTGATCTAGATTTATTTTTAATGTCTTTATCCAAAATAAAACCATGATCTCCAAAAAAACCATGATCCCCAAAAAATCGTTCTTACGTAGTCCTCTCCTCGGACTAAAGATGATCAAGGTTACATATCGCTGTCTCGCCCTCGGTACCCAAAATGAACCAAGTCCACGTTTATCACCTAGGACCTTATTAAGATTCATAGAGATTTGAGGTCATTTTGTGACCTCAAATTTTCGAGGGGTCGTTATAATACTGCCAATACAGGCAGCCGAAAGAAGGGTCAATTGATCGTGTGAAGATCAACTTTGATCCGTATACTGCTGACCATGGGTACACCAAATGAAGTCAACCCGATTCAAATTAGTCAGCGCCTGAGACTTCAGGGCAGCAGGTCATGTGTATGCACTAAATGAAGTCAACTGACTTAACTCGATTCAAGTTAGTCAGCGCCTGAGACTTTAAGGCAGCAAATCATGTATATGCCCTAAATGAAGTCAACTCAATTTTATTAGTCAACGCTTAAGGCTTTCGGGCAAATCGTGTGCACGAAAATCAAGTAGTAGATAGATTCGGTTTGGATGGTGGACTACTTTTTTTTTACGGATTTTATGCGTCTCTTAAGTTAACACTCTTCCATCTGTTTATTTTTTCTTTGGTTTTGGTTCATGTGGGGGTTGGACATAAAGGTCGTTAGATGTCACAAGCAATTCGTACCTTGATTTCTTATCACAACTTAATGCCATGAAAAGCGTAGTATTAGGCCAACAATACGAGGCCTTGGTATAAATTCCTTACTAACCATAGGCATTAGTACACAAGAATTTATGTTTTTGCAAGTGGGTATGTCATTTGGGATTGCCGAATTTTCCTATATAGGAAGCCAAACTGAATGCCACTACGTGTACTTAAAAATCATTTCTTTATCTTCTAATTAGGCGATGGCACAATGCAGTCGCCTATTGTGTCTTCTTCACATACTTCTTTTGTTCGTAGTCGAGATCATCGAAGCAAAAAGATTTCCTGCATGTATTGTATTTGGAGACTCGACAGTTGATGCGGGTAATAACAATCAAATCCCCACCGTGGTAAGAGCTAATTTTCCACCATACGGACAGGATTGTGAAGGTGGAAAACCCAATGGACGTTTTTGTAATGGTCGGTTGGCTACTGATTTCCTGTCGGAGATGCTAGGGATTAAAAGATCAATACCAGCATATTTGGATCCGGCTTATGATATAGAAGATTTTGCTTCCGGAGTTACCTTCGCTTCAGCTGGAACTGGTTATGATGTCGCTACGTCTAATGTGTTTGTAAGTTGATCTCCTTCACAAGAAAATGTACGTGCTTGCTATATTTATCATGAACCATTTCAAATATTTTGTGCAGGGTGGGATACCTCTATCGAAAGAATTGGAATACTTCAAAGAGTACCAGAAGAAGTTAATAGCCTTTGTTGGTCAGGATAAGGCGATAGAGACAATAAGAGAATCCTTGTATATGGTGAGTGTACGGACTAATGATTTTTTAGAGAATTACCACTTTGGGCCAGTACGATCGATCCAATTCACGGTAGATGAGTACGCAAACTTTCTCATAAGCATCGCAAGAACATTCCTTACTGACCTTTATGGATTGGGGGCGAGAAAAATACTATCATCAGGAATTCCTCCTGCCGGTTGCATACCTATAGCAAGGACTGTAAATAATTTTGCGGAAAGAACGTGTAAAGAAGATGCAAACGAAGCTTGTAAGGACTTTAATGATAAGTTGCAAAATTTGGTGGGGAATTTAAATAAGGAACTCGATGGAATCATATTAATTACGTGGACATCTATAATCCTATCCTGGATATCATTCAAAATCCTGAATTATACGGTGAATTCTACTTTTTAATATCTCATTCTCCATGTGTTAGTACAATTTTACAAATGGCTGGTTGTTTATATTGGGCTAACTGTTTTTCTTGTATATATATATGGATGGTGGGTGCTCGCATGGGGATAAGATTGGAGAACGCGCATGAAGGATGTTGCGCAACAGGAGCATATGAGTTCGCATCTTTATGTCGAGCAGGAAGTATGTTATCGTGCAAGGACCCGAGCAAATATGTATTTTGGGACGCAATACATCCAACTGAGAAGATGTATCACATTTGGGCCAGTAGACTGTTGAACATAACTGCGTCTCAATTGTGTTAATTAGGTGATCTAAAATATCACAGCTTATATACGCACATAAATAACCCTTGAAGAAAATTACCGTTGATATAGGTTATGCGAGGTATAAACAAAATTACAGATGTAAAGGCTCGAGCTTTTAGTTCTCTAATAAACAGAGTATTATTGATTAAGAAGATTGTGATTTACAACTCCAATTGCATAGGTATTTATATTTGCTACTAGTATGAACAATTTTGGCTAACAATAATAGTACACAAACTTATAATACAAGAAGCCTAAGATTTGAAATATCTAACAAGAACATAATATCTTTAACGCTACCCCAAGGTGGTAGATTTATTGGAAGCAAAAATCTAGGGTCAATTGGTTAGTAGAAGGGGATCTCAACGCCAAGTTTTTCCACTCTTCTGCTCTGGTTAGAAGAAGTAGGAATACAAATGTTAGGTTGAAGGTTTATAATGGTAGATGGCTGGAGGATATAAATCAAATTGAAAATCATGTTGTCAATCATTTCTCTAGCTTATTTTCTGCCACTTCGAATGAATGTGATGTTACTTCTATCGAAAGCCTGTTCCCTGCTGTTATTTTTGTTAATGATAATTTGCGCTTAACTTCTCCTATGACAAATAAAGATATAAAATTAGTCATGAAACAACTAGGCTCTCACAAAGTCCCTAGACCTGACTGTTTCTTTATAAAACACTAGGAACATGTCGTCTCTAGGATTTTTTTCTTCTTTCCAAACAGGTGCTTTAGACCCTAGACTTAACAAGACCTACATTGCTTTGATACCGAAGAAGACTTGCCCTATCACTATCAAAGATTACAAGCCAATTAGTCTATGCATTTCTCCATGAAAATTATAACCAAAATAATTGCTAATAGGTTAAAGCCAATGCTTGATAAGATTATATCCCCAAACCATCGTACTTTTGTTACCGGCGGATCAATCTTTGACTCTAATGTTATCTTTAATGAAATTATACATTCATTCAAGAATAAGAAAGGGAAAAAGGATTGGATGGCTCTAAAATTAGATTTCTACAAAGCATATGACAAGGTAATTGGCAGTTTATCATTAAGATTTTGTGTTGTTTTGGATTTGTTATAATTTCGTTCAACGGATTTGGAAATGCATTAACACGATTGCTTTTCAGGTGTTGATTAATGGATCTCCAAGAAAGAATTTTAGTCCATCAGATTATTTAAGTCAGAGTGGCCCTTTATCCCCATTCATGTTTATCATTTGTCTCGAGGCTTTGTCAAGAACGATAAATGAGGGGTTGACAGATAGAGTAATCACCGGAATATCAGTTGCAAGGGGTGCTCCTGTGATTTTTCACTCTCTCTATGCCGATGATTGCATCATATTTCCTAAAGATAATATAGGAATGCGTGTAATTTAAGAGTTATTTTGGATAAGTGATGCCAAATCTACCCTTCTAGCCTCGGCTAATCTAGGAAGAAGCTTTTCTAGAAGTATGTCAGCTGCACTTAAGGTTCAAATAACGAAAGACCCAGGTAAGCATTTGGGAATTCCTCTTCAGTAGGGTAGAATTAACCTTAATACTTTTAGCGACATGGATGACAAGTTATCTAATAGAATGCAGGATTGGAAAAGTAAAACTTTGAATAGAACTACTTTAATCAGATTAGTTCTCGATCCTGTTTCCAGTAATGTGTTGTCTATGCTCAAACTCCCACACGGACTTTTATCTAGGTTGAATAGATAAAAAAAGAACTTCATTTCGGGGCGTGGGGTGGGGGGAGGGGGTGGGGTGGGTAAGGACAAGAGAATTTTGCATAAGTTAGGGTTGGAAAGAGTCTGTAGACCTTTGGAGTACGGTGGCCTAAGTGTTAGAGACATAGAGACTAATAATTTGGCCTTACTCACAAAAATGGCTTGGAGAGTGTCGTTTAATCCTGATATGAGGTTTCCAAGCTATTAAAGGAAAATTATTTTCAAGATAGTGATTTCTGGTCTTGTGACATTAAGAGGAAGTGCTATACTAGTTGGAGAAGCACTGCGAAAGGTAGATATGGTGTTAAAGATTGTGACATTAATATATGCAATAAACACAGTTTTCCAGTTTTGTCTAATTCCAACTAATATCTAACTATCAAACCAAAATTCCTCTTGGATTGAAACTCAATATTGGCTAGCATACAAGATACTTAACTAACATATCTTCAAGAGATATGTTTTGCTTGCTGGAAAAAAACAAACAATATATTCAAAGATCTTAACAAAAAGATTCTCAAACATTTCGGTTTGGGGTCTCATCGAGTATCATGGATTATCGTTGAACAATAAAAGATAAGATTTGTACACATGTTCAAATTACTCACAATGTCGACATCTTGAACTTTCCTATTTTTCAAACTCAATTTCCAAAATCACATAAACCCTAGAGTGTACGTGAGATCGCAAATAGGTTTTGCCATGGGGATCAGTTCTACTAGAGATCACCAATAGGTAAGGATCGGTTCTGCTAGAGATCTCCAATATGGACCGGTCCTGCCAGAGATCCTTAATGCATAGGTATCGGTCATGCTATTGATCCCCAATAGGAAAAAGACCACCAATCTATTGATTTCTTTCAACTAAACTTATGTAATCAAACATAGTTTTCTAGGCATGAAATCAACCCCAAGTTCATTACACAATCTAGTAACAAGTCACCAAGATTATATCTATGTCGTAATTACGAAGTTCAAAAGATAGACAGTATAATTTGTAGTTTAATATACGTAAGTTTTAAAACAACTTGTATATTCTTCCTTGGCACTTTGATCATAATAAGATGATCAAGTCTCTAATACTCAAGTTTCTCTCTCTCTCTCTCTCTCTATATATATATATATATATATAGATATATATATATATATAACTTCGCATGTTATGTTTCAATCTAAACGTCTTGAAAGTAACGTAGATAGAAATGGAAACAAGTCAAGTCATGTATTACTAACCTCAAGTAGAAGAATGATGTCTTCATTGATGTCGATACGTCTTTAGAATCTTCAGGTCTTCAGAGTAATACTTGTATGTCTCAACATTTCTAGACATCCTAGTCTAACCTAATGAAGTTGACTCTAGTAATCTAATCAAACGACTTTGAGTTTCGATACTAAAATATGACAACCAACCTTGACATACCAACACTTTGTGGATTCAATCTAGCAATACTCAAACACTAAAAGAAAATTTCTAAAAATTCAAAGCTAAGCAAGTTTTTTGATCTTTTTTTTTGAAGTAAGTTTGTAGTTCATATGAGGTATCTAGGTTTTCTAACCCATCTTTTCTTTTATTTTTATTTGTGATTTTGATTTTCAGCATGTATCACTGACTATATGTTTTAAATTGAAAATTCTTATGTACATTATATATTTTATATAGTTCCAAATCATGTATAATCAAACCAATATATTCAAAATGATTTTATGGTGTTTGCTTTACTCATAAAGAAATGGAGATTGTGAGTATAAACATCAATATTTTGCTAACAAGTATTGTTTGTGAAATATGTGAAAAATGTATTTGATTAGTATGTCTTAAATTCGTCTTACATCGAAACGTGTAGGGACGGAGCCACAGGTTGACTAAATCTGGTTGTATCCCCCTCCCTTTTTATTTCTAAGAAATGTCGCCATGTTAGTTGTTTACGCTTATCCAAAATAAAAATTAACAGTTAGTCCACCAAATTTAATCAATTTAGTCTACCAAACACGAGATTTTAGTCCACCAAGAAGAACCGAAAAAAAGAAAAAGGGAGAGTTAGCTAGTTAGCGGGAATCAAATGCAATTGTGGTTCACAAGATCAACTATATTTTGAGTATTAAGTTAGGATTTTTATTCCATACTTCGTATTATCATCCACAAGGGCAGTACCTAAACAATTATTGTTTTGTTTCACTTTACTCAATTAGGTTTTACAGAATTTGAAAGAACTTAATGATGTTACTGTTTTCTAGGGTTTCGGTTTTTGTTTGGATTTGATTTCGTTAAGAGTTTAGAGTTAATACTTTTCTAAGAGTGTACTTATTTTGTTTGAGAGTTTCCAATAGTATGTACGCGTGATCTTTAAATAATGTGGTAGAACTACAGAGAGTAGATACAACCATATAGGTTTGTCGTTTGAAGGGTGAATCTCGATTTTGATGTTATACAATACTTCACTTGATTTAGCAAGTTAAGAATCAATTAATCTTTTTTCCAAGGATTTTTTTTTGTTGGAAATCCTTTAGTTTAGGGCATACTAGATGACTAAGCCTTTTAATAAATCAGTTCATAAGCATTATCTTCTTTTAGTTAAGGTGTACTTAAAAATGCTTGTATTCCTTTCTAATTTGAAAGCCTACTAGTTACTCAAGGGGCACTCCTAATTTCATACATTTTAAATGTATTTTGCCTAGGGATCGGCATCCGTTTAAGGAGGATCCTTAACCTTCTTATCTTTTTTAGCAAACTCTCTTAAACTCTCCAAAATGCCGTCTTTTAAGTATCTCATTGTACAGTTTATATAGAAGGAAAGATATTAAGTGATTGTTACCCTCATGGATGTTGCTGGCATTGATGCTAGTTTTCACCACATTTTTTGAGTTGAAGTTGCTTCTTTGTTGCCCAGTAACCATCTTACAATTGTTTGTTTCTTTTGAGACTATGTGGATCCATACAAGAGTCTTCACTGAACAGTTTATTGCTACTAGGTTTACTTGCATGACATGTTAGCTAAGTGATAGAATTGGCGGGACTAAAAACAGTATTAGTCCGTTGCTAACAATTTTTTTCAGCAAAACCCTAGACTTACTACTACTGTTGTTCATTTTGGATTTTTTTTAGCCCCACTGTTTAAAATCCTGGTTCCGCCGCTAAAAATGTGTAACTAAAAAGTTATACCTAGCTTGTTCACGTTCATTGTTTGTTTTTCTGTTAAGTGTAAGATGCACTCACATATTTAATTAAGAATGTGATTACCTTTTTGACTGTTTTCTTATAGAAAATATTAAACTTATATGTGTTTTCTTATAGAGAAAGTAAGTTTGTCTGTATAACAATAAAGTTAGTGTAGTTTAGTTATATCTAATATATAAATTAGCTATATTTATATGATAAAACTAGTTACCATCAATAAGATTAAATTACATACTTACCATAAGATGTTAATTAACAAGACCAAATTTCCAAGAATACTTCATTAGGCTTGCTTCCAAATTTTCAAGACTAATCAATGCGATCATTGTTGATCAAATCAGCGATATTCCAACTCGTTAACACGTTTGGGTGAATAATGTTCCTCTCAGTTACAATATCACCGCCTCTTACCACTTGTTAATATTATAAATATTTCCAAACATACCGCGATAAGTATTATAATCATGCACGTGTGTTACTAGAGCTAACTTGTAAAAATTGTTAGAGCATAGCTGGGTCGACCTCGCATGCGTTGCTATCTCAAGCATGTTTGTCAATGTTAGTGGTCAAAACTACGAGTCTTGATTTCTAGCCTACATAGCTAAGTCTCAGACTAGGATAGAAAAATGTAGTTGAGCTCAAGGACTTCATGGCGATTCATCATACAACGACGAAGATCTATACAAGGAACCGTGTAAATTCATCAACAAAAAGGTATGTGGATACTTGAACTTATCTATCACTCAAAAGTCTATCTATTCTATCTCCTACTTCTTATGAGACAAAAGTCGTATGCTATATAGACTAGATCATACACATTTGACATTTCGAGCTGAGCATTCATTGCTTATCTTTTATCTCGAAATCGTGTGTTGGTAAAGCGTTTCGCTTTGATCAAGTTTATCTTCACCTAGTGACGAAGGTCATGAAAAGTTTCAATCACTTTGAGAATTGCTTTGACGTGAATCGGTCTGTGAATAACGGCTACATAGCGTCCTCTGAGAATGTCTCAATGATTGAAATGAGAGTTTAGATTACATAACCATGTATTCCTTGAACCGAAGTTTTCGAACTTTGTTGATCAAGAGAAATCGGGAGGATTGTGGAATTGGCTTGCCAAGTCCGCGAACTGTCGGAAGTTCTCGACCGAGAATTTCTGCTGAATTTTCCAAAACTCGTTTGTTTGCTAAGTCCGCGAACTCAGTGAGCGAACCCAGTCCGCGAACTGGAGGAAGTTCTTTCCGTGAATTTCTGCTGAGTTTGGAAGACTTAACCGATTAACTTAAGTCCGCGAACTTGTTTGTGAACTTAAGAGGTTATGATCTAAATATGTGCTCTGAACATGAAACATTAAATTACTAAGGAATGATTTATGCAAACCGTGGCTATAATGTTCATGATCCGATTCAATCGAATCGAATCATATTTGTTTCAATTGTGTCTTGTGCAGTTACATAAGATCTCATAGCAATTGAACAACTCTTTAACTAGTTCATTTGAGTCAATTGAACTAGTTATGGTGAAGAAGAACAAGGTTAATATGAAATGCTCATATGGTTAACCTTTTTGGGTTACTATGTTGAACCAACATACACGTACACGTTTGGGCATGGTTTTCACAAACCCAGTAAATGTCTACCCAAGTGTGTGACAAGCTAAGTTTTCGATCTAACGGTTGAGAAATATTAGCTTGAATCTAAATCAGGTTTTCATCTGACGGTGAATAAGGATTTCTTTGTAACTAAGGAAAAACCCTGATTTGAAGGCTATATAAAGACATCTACCATTGTGCAAAACTAATCCCCACACGTCTGTGTGATACTAGTGCGCTCGCTAGAGTCAATTCTCCTTTAACCTTTGGTTTTCTTCTCTAAAACCAGGTTAACCACTTAAAGACTTCATTGGGATTGTGAATCCAGATCGATACCACTTTTATCGTAGTTGTGTGATCTGATCTTTCATCTTCTATCGTACGAGTACAATCGATTGATTGACTTGAGATCGTGAGAGTTCTCCGATAGGCAAGATAAAGAAGTCACAAACATCTTTGTCTCACTGTTTGTGATTCCTCGACGATCCGCTTGTGTATTCAGGAAGGATTCTAGAGAGGTGATTGATTAATCTAGGTTGTTCTTCGGGAATATAAGACCGGATTATCAATTGGTTCCTGTTCACCTTGATTTTATATCTTAAGACGGAACAAAACCTAGGGTTTATCTGTGGGGGACAGATTTATCCTTTGATAAACTTTTCTGTGTGAGACAGATCTGTTTATTATCAAGTCTGTGATTTTGGGTTGCAACAACTCTTGGTTGTGGGTGAGATCAGCTAAGGGAATCAAGTGCGTAGTATCCTGCTGGGATTATAGGCGTAGGAGTACAACTGTACCTTGGATCAACGGGAGACTGATTGGGGTTCAACTATAGCCCATTCCGAAGTTAGCTTGGAGGCTAGTGTCTGTAGCGGCTTAATACAGTGTGTATTCAATCTGGACTAGGTCCCGGGGTTTTTCTGTATTTGCGGTTTCCTCGTTAACAAAATTTCTGGTGTCTGTGTTATTTCTTTTCCGCATTATATTTTATATAATTGAAATAATATAGTTGTGCGTTCATGATCATTAATTGGAAATCCAACCTTTTGTTGTTGATTGATATTGATTGATCCTTGGACATTGGTCTTTGGTACCTTCCAAGTATTCCTTGTATTTGATAAAGACTCGCTATTATTTTTAGCTTGAGTAAAAATCAAATCAAGAGAGAGATATTAACTCCTTGAGATACTTTTATCTAGATTGAGTCTGACTGTCTAGTTGATTCTCTAGCAAAGTATTTCGGAGTTATTCCATACAAATTGCTAAGCGAAATATTGGGTGGTGTTTTTAGACCCCCTCTTTTTTAATTGGTATTAGAGCAGGCAAACACGTTAAAGACCTTATAAATCTGTGTTTGTAGCGATCTGATTATGGACGAGTCTATCTCTAATAACGTACCAGTTCAGAAATCACCAGATAATTCTAAAAGCTTGGATTCACCTGAGAGAACTATCACATCTAAGTCAATATCTATACATTCTCTTGATGTAAAAACTGTTGATTGGGAAACTTTCCTAGAAGAACAGTTGGATGAACTTTCTGATGAAGGTGATTCAGATATTGATAAAGATGTTGATGAGGAAGTCTCAGAGTATGTTAAGTTTTTGGACTCATGGAAAATGAAGAAGATTAGAACTTCTCATGTCTCACCTCTTCTGATTCCTCTCTGTCGAGAAAACAAGAAATTGAGAAGATGTTATGCAAGTGTTTATTTTTCGAATCGTTCTTGTAAATCGATCATCAAGGATTCTGAGGAAAACCTACGTATGAAGTCACTTGAATGTGATAATCTTTATCAAAAGTACTTTTTGTTGGAAGAGAAATTTGCAGAGTATGAAGCAAGGTTGAACTCCCAGCAAACAAGTTTTGACGACAGAGAAAGCGCTCGAGAAAAACGCCTTGAGGCTGATTTAGCTGCTGCTCTTGATAAAATCAAGATGTTGGAAGATAACTTGAAAAAGTTCAATACTATTTCAAGCAAATTAACCACTATTCTAGGATCAAGTAAAAATCATCGTGATACACGAGGATTGGGCTATAAGGGAATAGATGCTCCAAGTACTAGCAAAGAGGTAAAATTTGTCAAGGCTAGTGATTCTTCTCAACAAAAGGTTTCAACTGATGGAAAAAGTGAAATACCTTCTCCGGCAGTTAAGGTTCAAAAGAGCAAAGTATGTCAACCTCCAAAACCAGCACACATGAATCCGGGTAAGAACGTTCCTTATATTTGTCATTATTGTGGAAACAAAGGTCACCTGGAAAGGAGATGTCATTCGTATAAGGAATGAAAAATTTCATGATATTCTTGTTTGGGTGTCAAAAGAAGTTGTTAAACCGGGATCATATGTTAAGGATAACACTCTTGACATTACGGGTTGTAAACGTCCAACCTTTAGGCAAAGGAATCAGTGCTGTGATAATCCTAGATTTGCCTATAAACGTCAAAAGAAGCCTTTTCACAATCGTAATGGTTATCAAAAAGATAACTTCGTAAAGACGAAGTCAAGATCTGATGCTCCCAATTGGAGAAAGACTAACTTGCAAAAAAATAGTCAATCCAATTCTCTTCCGGAAAATCTTGAAGAGAGTAATGGGAAGAAGGTTTCGGTCGTTCCTAAACGCACTCAAAAGTGGATACAAAAGAAAGTCAATGATGGTTTCAGTGTGAAAAGGAATGATCTCCCAGAAAGTTCCATGACTATGGAGAAAGCAGTATCCATGATGCTGGAACTTAAAGAGTTCTTTGGGAAGATGGATTTGGATGTGAAAGGTTCTAAAAGTGATCTCTGTCATGATAATCCAAAGGTCACTTGTGGTGAGCAAGACTTTGTTCATCCCAATGCAACTTGATTGTGTTGGAAGTGCATCCTCACCAAGGAATGCCATGCTTTGTATACGGTGAGGGAAGCACAAGAATTGGCGCACACGTATTATGTTCGGTAAGGTGGTAGAATTCGATTGGATTCATCTAAAAAGGTATGTCTACAAACTTGAGCAAGATTTGTACTTTTATTTGCTTAGAATACTTATAATAATCTTGCTTATCGTTCATTTCTACCTAACTTGATCTGTGTTTAAGGTTCTTAAATGTTTAGGTTTGAAAATAATAGTTCGGGATGTTTGGACTACATGGTACACATACCAAGTATGCATAACAACATTTAAAATCAAAATCCAGGGGTTTAAGTTCGCAAACCTGTATGCATACTTGACTTCGATATTCGGTAAACTTGTTTTGGCCGTAACTTCTTCGTCCGAACTCGGATTTACCTCATTCTTTTTGAATTCTATTCCTTATTGAATTCCCTTAAAAATGGATATGAGAATTGTTGAATTTGAATGAATTAATATTGGTCTTTGTCTTTGTCTTGTCTCTTGTTTTCGTTTCGTTGCACTTGTTCTATTCTCTTGGACTTGGGCACTGGGATTCTTGGAGAAATCCTATTCTAAGCTATTTTGTGGATGTTACAAGAGTGATGTTGGTGAATCACAAAGAATGAAGTTCGAGAATGGGTAGTAGTTCACATTGCTATATATTCTTGAGTGTTCACAATCATCTCATGTGAACTATGGTGCATAGTCGTCAATGACTTTGTATGTTCTTCTTTGTTAATAAAATCTTTTTATACGCTTTTGGTAACCACTCTTGGTATAAATCCGTGCTCTACCTTCTAAGGGCAAAGTTTGTTATTGCAGTATTAATCTTTATGATTTTGTGATATTGCAATTGTTTATGGGATATGTATTGTTTGCATCCGTGAACTTGAAGGTCCCATATGTTGTCAAAAGTAAAGTCGTTCATAAATTGATATTCGTATTGATGAAAGGACGATTAGACTTTTGAAATTTACAAAAGTTAAAGCCTATATTGTCATTTATTTGATGGAAGATAGGTTAAAATCTTTTGTTTACAAGGATAGAGTCTATTATATCGTTATGCAAATAGTGATGAAAAATAGAATAGATCCTTGTATGTTATCCATGGTATTGATCTTCATTGATCCATTTTGTAATTTTTTACCGTGAAGGCTCCATTGTGTATCTTATGTTGAGAACGATACAACTAAGTCAATTATTCTTATTGGATTGTTGGTTGTTCCCTAAGATGCTATATGTCGAGCATTATGAACTAAATTAATCAACCAGTTTGTTTATTTAGTTTGTACTCCATAAGTTTTATTTCTTATGTCGAGTACATGTACGGTTAAGGTTGTCATATTCTATGATGAACTTAGTCGGGGCTCCATAAGTTCTCTTATGTTGAGCCCAAAATAATTAAATTGATTACTTCAGTGATTAGTTTGGTTGTTTGTATTCCAATTAGATTAATTATAGGTTCTCTTGTAATTAATCTAGTTGAGTTTTCATATATTCCACAAATTCTTGTGTTGAGTATATGAACGGCTATACTAATCATGTTCTATTGGCTAATGTAGTCGTATATTCTGTAAGGTGTCCTTATGTTGAGTATGTGAACGATTAAGTTAGTCATCTCCGTATGATTACCTTAGTCGTAGCTCCGTAAGTTTACTTATGTTGAGCACTTTCAATTAAATTGATCACTTTTTTGGTTTGATTTAGTTGTGTTTTCAATTGAATTAATCATGGGTTTACTTGTGATTAATTTGGTTGAGCTTTGGATATAGAAAATCATTCCTATGGTTTTTACTGTCCAATTAAAAAATCCTTCTTTTCTTTCGAAATTAATGTAGCTCTTGTTGTTCTTTCGGGAATGACATCAAATGGGGAAGAGTCCTTTTGAACTTGTGCTTAATGGTAATATCTTGCGAGGAGTGTGGCTGTGGAATTTTATAGAGGTTATCTTGTATCTTAAAACTCCTTGATGAATGCATTTAGCTTCGGCTTTATGATTGCATCTAAATTAAGTTGATATGTATTTTTCTTTTAGTCTATGAAATGTCTCTTGTGGAAATTTCATTATGATCCCGTTCTTGTACCTTTGCCAATTTTATTGACAAAAAGGGGGAGAAATATTGTAGTTCACACTACAAATACATATGGTTTTCAGATCATTGTGTAAGGGGGAGTGGTTTCCATGATCGAGATGGAGTATTGACTAAGGAGGAGTGATACATATCGCCGTAGTATTATTGTTAAAGTCGTGATACAATTGGACTTTGATATTACATAATAATACTATGACATTGTATACTAATGATTGAGAATCTCGATTTCTCTCATTGTTATAGCTACGAATCTTCAACAACGGTGATGCTAAACTTACAACCTTTGGGATCATTGGAGTACTTGGAAGGACGAAGATTTCAGGGAACGTTGAAGATTAGACTATGGAATAGGAGCCACTAAAGTTTATCTTTTTTGTATTCCATATGTATTAATAGTTCTGTCACTAAAATTGACAAAGGGGGAGATTGTTAGAGCATAGCTCGGTCGACCTCGCATGCGTTGCTATCTCAAGCATGTTTGTCAATGTTAGTGATTAAAACTATGAGTCTTTATTTCTAGCCTACATAGCTAAGTCTCGGACTAGGATAGAAAAGTGTAGTTGAGCTCAAGGACTTCATGGCGATTCATCATACAACGACGAAGATCTATAAAGGAACCGTGGAACTTCATCAACAAAAAGGTATTTAGAGACTTGAACTTATCTATCACTCAAAAGTCTATCTATTCTATCTCCTACTTCTTATGAGACAAAAGTTTTATGCTATATAGACTAGATCATACACATTTGACATTTCGATCTGAGCATTCATTGCTTATCTTTTATCTCGGAATCGTGTGTTGGTAAAGCGTTTCGCTTTGATCAAGTTTATCTTCACCTAGTGACGAAGGTCATGAAAAGTTTCAATCACTTTGAGAATTGCTCTGACGTGAATAACGGATACATAGCGTCCTTTGAGAATGTCTCAATGATTGAAATGAGAGTTTAGATTACATAACCATGTATTCCTTGAACCGAAGTTTTCGAACTTTGTTGATCAAGAGAAATCGGGAGGATTGTGGAATTGGCTTGCCAAGTCCGCGAACTGTCGGAAGTTCTCGACCGAGAATTTCTGCTGGATTTTCCAAAACTCGTTTGTGTGCTAAGTCCGCGAACTCATTCCGCGAACCCAATCCGAGAACTGGCAGAAGTTCTCTTTCCGAGAATTTATGTTGAGTTTGGAAAACTCAACCGATTAACTTAAGTCCGCGAACTTGTTTGTGAACTTAAGAGGTTATGATCTAAAGATGTGCTTTGAACATGAAACATTAAATTACCAAGGAATGCTTTATGCAAACCGTGTCTATAATGTTCATGAGACGATTCAATCGAATCGAATCATCTTTGTTTTAATTGTGTCTTGTGTAGTTACATAAGATCTCAAAGCAATTGAACAACTTTTTAACTAGTTCATTTGAGTCAATTGAACTAGTTATGGTGAAGAAGAACAAGGTTAATATGAAATGCCCATATGGTTAACCTTTTTGGGTTACTATGTTGAACCAACATACACGTACACGTTTGGGCATGGTTTTCACAAACCCAGTAAACGTCTACCCAAGTGTGTGTGACAAGCTAAGCTTTCGATCTAACGGTTGAGAAATATTAGCTTGAATCTAAATCAGGTTTTATCTAATGGTGAATAAGGATTGCTTTGTAACTAAAGCAAAACCCTGATTTGAAGGCTATATAAAGGAGACATCTAGCATTGTGCAAAACTAATCCCCACACGTCTGTGTGATACTAGTGCGCTCGCTAGAGTCGATTCTCCTTTAACCTTTGGTTTTCTTCTCTAAAACCAGGTTACGACTTAAAGACTTCATTGGGATTTTGAAGCCAGACCGATACTACTTTTATCGTAGTTGTGTGATCTGATCTTGCATCTTCTATCGTACGAGTAGAATCGATTGATTGACTTCAGATCGTGAAATTTATCCGATAGGCAAGATAAAGAAGTCACAAACATCTTCGTCTCACTGTTTGTGATTCCTTGACAATCCGTTTATGTGGTCAGGAAGGATTTTAGAGAGGTGATTGGTTAATCTAAGCTGTTCTTTGGGATTATAAGACCAGATTATCAATTGGTTCCTGTTCACCTTGATTTTATATCTTAAGACGGAACAAAACCTAGGATTTATCTGTGGGAGACAAATTTATCCTTTGATAGACTTTTCTGTGTGAGACAGATCTGTTTATTATCAAGTCTGTGATTTTGGGTTGCATCAACTCTTGGTTGTGGATGAGAACAGCTAAGGGAATCAAGTGCGCAGTATCCTGCTAGGAACAGAGGCGTAGAGTAAAACTATACCTTGGATCGGTGGGAGACTGATTGGGGTTCAACTATAGTCCAGTTCGAAGTTATCTTGGAGTTGGCTAGTGTCTGTAGCGGCTTAATACAGTGTGTATTCAATATGGAGTAGGTCCATGGGTTCTTCTGCATTTGCGGTTTCCTCGTTAACAAAATTTCTGGTGTTTGTGTTATTTCTTTCCCGCATTATATTTTATATAATTGAAATAATACAGGTGGTGCGTTCGTGATCATCAATTGGAAATCCAACCTTTGGTTGTTGATTGATATTGATTGATCCTTGGACATTGGTCTTTGGTACCGTCCAAGTATTCCTTGTATTTATTGATAAAGACTCGTTATTGTTTTTAGCTTGAGTAAAAATCAAATCAAGAGAGAGATATTAACTCCTTGAGATACTTTTATCTAGATTGAGTCTGACTGTCTAGTTGATTCTCTAGCAAAGTATTTCGGAGTTAGTCCATACAGATTGCTAAGCGAAATATTGGGTGGTGTTGTTAGACCCACGCTTTTTCAAAAATGATAATTACAAAATTGTACATGGTAGATTTGGAGAATTTTGTATTGATTACTTCAAAATTGATGATGATGATTGTTAGAGCACTGCTCGGTTGAACCCAATAGAATTGGTATGTCAAGTTAGTTGTCAATTTTAGTTGCCAAAATGCATTCTTGATTTAGCATACTAAAGATATTTTCGGACTAGATTAGGTCTAAGAAGTCGAATCGAAGCTATTCTTAAAGGATGAAGATTGAAGATTGAAGACTACAAGAAGACATCAACAAGTACTTCATCATAGGTATGTGATTGATTTCATTTGGATTCTTGTTCTACTCTACCTTTCTAATCTATCAAGATTTATGCTCACTATATGGAACAATTCCGATGACGGTAAATGTACATTTATGTATATATACTTGAGGTTATTTGATTCATGACTTTGGTGATAATAACCTTTATCCCTATAAAGGATCTCATGTTATAGTGAATGAGCTTGCGAATCCAATGAGCCAAGAATCACTCAATTCCGAGTTATAACGACAAAGTTATGAGCGATTTAAATTTATTAGTAGGAAACATTCCATGGGCTTTGGAGTGGTCCGCTAACTTGGGCCCAATACGTGACTAAAAGGGATTTTTGGTCAAGTTGGTGATGTTTCTTTATCTAGGAAAGTTAGCTATTGGTCCAAACACTTTTGATTACCATATTAAAGTGTTTGTGATTCCTGCCTAAGTTAAAATGTGATTTATTCACATAAATATAATTTTTGCTAAATAAGTTATTTATTTAATTATTTTGGCAAGAGTTTTAACTTAGGAAAGACTCCCATATTTAGGAGAGTCTTGTTAAAGGAAAATAGCTTTGCTTAGCTTCCAAGCTATTGTTTATTATAAATAAGGAGTTCGTGAGTTTACAAGTTTTTCATCCCTTTGAAAAATTGGCGTAAGCTCTGCAGGTTGTTTTCCACGTCTTCCGTTCTTCGTGAACGAGAGTGAGATAAAAGTATTTGTATTAGGGATCACAAATCCAAGTTGGATTTAATCTTCGTGATTGATCATACAACTTGTAATCTAGGTTTTTCACCTCTTGTCTATTCTATGGTTTTCTCTTCTGATATAAAACCATTCAAGAGTTGTTGATCATAAACCCTAGGTTTTGATAGATTTCAGTTTCCGATCGTATACCAACACTTGTTAGTCGAAATCGGAGACTAGAAAGAAAAACTTCTTTTGAGGAATTTCGTAAAAATCCTTGAGAACTTTAAACAATATATCTCTAGATTTATTCTAGTTGTTCTTGTGGTAGATTTATTAGGGTTTTCTTAACTTGGAAATTGATCTTTGGAATCACCCAAGTTTACTTACGGAAATCAGGTTCACGGACTCCTTGTATGTACGCATATTGATTGTAAGTTAAAACCCTAATCTACAAGTTTTTTTAGATATTACTTTTACCTAGTAATTTTTTTTATCAAAATAAACACAAGATTTCCAAAATCTTGATTCACATCTAAAGGGAAATCAAACTGGTGTTTTGTGCAAACAAAATATCAAATCGTATTCTAAAGAGAACTTTGGGTTCTTCTAGAAGATATGTGTGAAAAGTTCCTAAAGAAAATCGGTATTCTGCTAGGAGTTCTACAAGTGCTGAAGAAGGTATTACATCTAGTCCGAATAGGTAGTAGGAATTTGGTGTAACAGCTTATAATCAGTGTGTGTTTATTCTGGACTAGGTCCCAGGGTTTTTCTGCATTTGCGGTTTCCTCGTTAACAAAATCTGGTGTCTGTGTTATTTCTTTTCCGCATTATATTTTATTTATATAATTGAAATGATACAGGTTGTACGTTAATCAATCATAGTTCTTAAATCCGACCTTGTTTGTTGGATAAGACTTGATTGATCTTGAACAATTGATTTTGTTATTTTCACATTGTTAGACCATTCTGGACTAACCCTATTTCAAGTGGACACTGTGTTGAAATATTCCTTTAGTGATTGTTGCTTAAAGAGGTTTATACACGGTGGATACTGAATAGGTTGTGATTAAAACAAAATACTTTGTTTCAAGATCTTCACACTAAAATCAGCTTTACGGACTTGTTTCTGGTTAAATTTGATTGTGTTGCAATAGAGATATTAAACTATTTGATATACTTCACTCTAGATTGAGTTTGACTGTCTAGTTGATTCTCTAGAAAGTATATTGGAGTTTGTCTATTCAGATTTCCAAACGAAATATTGGGTGGTGTTGTTAGACCCCCGCTTTTTCAATTGGTATCTGAGCATGTAAACACGCTAAGACCTCATAAGTCTGTGTTTGTAGCAATCTGATTCTATGGACAGAGGTGTTATCTCTATAAACGTACCACCATCTTCAATGGAACTAATTACTTATGGTGGAAAATTGTTATGCGAGCTTTTCTTAAAGCACGTGATTTTCAATCATGGGTATATATAGTTAATGCCTATGATGCTCCCGTTGTGGCAGTTGGATATGTAAACGCTCCCAAGAACATTGGTGAATACAGTCCTGCCGAGATACTTGCTGCAAAGCAAAACTCCGACGGTTTGAATGCTATCATCCATGCCATTACCCCAGATCTTCAGCACCACGTGACTACGTGCAATAAGTCTAAAGATGCTTGGGATATCTTAGAAACCGTATTCGAAGGGAATGCCGCAGAGAAAGAAGCAAGGCTTCAAAATCTATCTTCTGACTGGGAAATCCTTCGCATGTCTGATGATGAAACCTTTGGTGAGTTTAACCAAAGACTTTCTCAAATAGTTAACTCCTCTTTTTCTTTAGGAAAAACTATTCCGGAGAAACATATTGTGTGCAAAATTCTCAGGTCCCTATCATCAAGATACGAGTCTAAGAAACATGCCATTGAAGAAGGAAACGATCTTTATACACTCTCCAGAAGTACTCTTGCTGGAAAGTTAAAGATCTTTGATAATGAACACGCAAGAAAAGAGGTGATTTCTCTTAAAGCTGCAAACAATTCTGAATCCTCTAAGGATAAATTTGGTTCGCCAGATACTAAGGTTGTTACTCCATGACAATTTAAAAAATTCTTGAGAGACAGGAAAAAAAGTTTTTCTAAAAGTGTAACATCTCCTTAGGATGATGTACAATGTTATAATTGTCATGGTTTCGGGCACTTGTCTGCAGTATGTCCTAGCTGGAGTCATAGACAATCGGCATATGTAGTAGATTTGCCTACTCTTGATTATGGACCTGAATATTATAATCCTCAAGAGCTCATAGGCGAGGTTGCATTAGCTTCTGGAAAAATTCTTTCTGATACTGATTCTGACGAAGAAGTGTTCCATGATGATCCAGTAGCTAATAATCTTCTTAAATAAAGTCATCCGAAACTCTCGGAGGCTGAAAGCACCATTTTCCGGGAGAAAGTTAAATATGACAGACTTCGTAGTCGGAATAAATACTTGCAAGACCAACTTGATTTTATTGGTGCAAGAAATTATCTCAACGAAATACGAAAGCTTAAAGAAGAAATTGCCGAAGGTCGAGATCGGGAAGTTACTCTTCAAGCAAAGCTAGATAACTTGGAGAATATTGAGATGAACTTATTATTTGATTCGGAACGAGACGATCTCAAAGTTCAATGTGAATCATCCAAGAATGATCTAATTATTGCTCTTGAGAAGGTCAGAAGTTTGAAAGAAGAAAACTTGAGCTTAAAAGAGAGTTTGTCTAGAAATAGCATCTCAGATAAATTAACCTCGATATTGGGAGCATGTAGAATTCATCGTGATACACGAGGATTGTCTATGAAGGAATATACGCTCCTAGTATTTGCAAAGAGGTAAAATTTGTCAAAGCTAAATATTCTTCTCAACCAAAACCTTCCACGGTTGACAAAAGTAAAGTATCTCTACCAACTACAAATGGCGAAAAGAATAAATCCCGCCAAGCTCCAAAGCAAGCACATAAACATTCAGGTAATACTAAAAATAAATTTTTCCATTGTACTAAACATTGTTTTTATTGTGGAAAACCAGGTCACTTGCAAAGGAATTGCAGATTTCTTAATAAAACAAGATATGATTCTGTTAGGATGACAAGATCTGATCTTCCAAACTGGAGAAAAACTGAGTCTCATAATATCAGTTCTTTCAGTATTCCCCCAAAGAAGTTTCACAATTATATTGGGGAGAAAAATAAATACGTTTCTCCAAAAGCTACTCATAAATGGGTACCAAAGAAGTCCAATAAAGCAACGAGTTATATTAAGAAGGATCTCCCAGACAAGAGTTTGACAAGGGATATCTTAAAAAGGTATGGAACATTTATTGAAAGTTTCAAGGAAGTTTTTAAATTCCTAGAGTCCATGCATGATTTTGTTTTGAATACCTGTAGTGATCAAGATTTTGCTCACCTCAACACAACCTGAGTGTGTTGAAAGTGCATCCTCGCCAAGAAGCCCTAATAAATGCGGTGAGGATCGCAAAAGAATTGGGTCGCACATATTAAGTTGGGATATTTCTGAATATGTGGAATAATTTATTGTTTCGAACTGAGTTTAACTCGCTTATATACTCCTCGAAACATGTGTTGGTAAGCTTTCGCTTCAATCAAGTTTATCTTCACCTAGTAACAAAAGTCATGAAAAGTTTCAATTACTTTGAGAATTGATCTGACGTGAAACGGTCTGTGAATAACGGCTATATAACGTCCTATGAGAATGTCTCAATGATTGGAATGAGAGTTTATATTACATAACCATGTATTCCTTAATCCGAAGTTTTCGAACTTTGTTGATTGAGAGAAACCGGAGGAATTGGATTTGCCAAGTCCGCGAACTGTTGGAAGTTCTCTTACCGAGAATTTTTGTTGGTTTTTCCAAAAACTCGTTTGAGCGTTTAGTCCTCGAACTCAGTCCGCGAACCTAGTCCGCGAACTGGCGGAAGTCTCCTTGCCGAGATTTTCTGCTGAGTTTGGAAAACTCTGCCGGTTATCTTAAGTCCGCGAACTTGTTTGTGAGCTTAAGTGGTTATGATCTAAAGATGTGCTCTGAACATAAACTTAAATTACTAAGGAATGCTTTATGTAAACCGTGGCTATAAAGTTCATGAGCCGATTCATCGAATCGAATCATCTTTGTTTCAATTGTGTCTTGTGTAGTTACATAAGATCTCATAGCAATTGAACAACTCTCTAACTAGTTCATTTGAGTAAATTGAACTAGTTATGGTGAAGAAGAATATGGTTTACATGGAAGTGATCATATGGCTAGATACCACATGTATGAGTCTTAATTACCTAACTTGATTTGTGATTGAAATTCTTAAATATAACAGGTTAGAAGCAATTATCAAAGCCATGGATGCTGGTTTTTATTGTCAAAGAAACTTTTTCATACTCTTATGGTAACCATTCTTGGTGTAAATCCTTGTGGAAAAGTTTATTCTTCTTCTAAGCATATCAAGTCTTGTTTATACAAGTTTGTATCTTAGAAAAGATGATCACATATTGTGTATTTTACCATGAGATTTCTAACTTTTTAGTAACATGATCTCATGAGAGACTTTCAATGATTGGTTCTTAAATCATATCCTTGTAGGATTTCTAAGATCCATTATAAATCCTTCTCTCTGGAGTAAGGTCACTCTTGTTGTTCTTTCGGGAATGACATCAATGGGGGAGAGTTCTTTTGAACTTGTGCTTAATGGTAATATCTTGCGGGGTGTGCGCTGTGGAATTTTATAGGGGTTATCTTGTATCTTAAAACTCTTGATGAATGCATTTAGCTCGGCTTTATGATTGCATCTAAATTAAGTTGGTATGTATTTTTCTTTTAGTCTATGAAACGTCTCTTCTCGGAAATTTCATTAGGAACCCGTTCTTGTACCTTTGCCAATTTTATTGACAAAAAGGGGGAGAATTAATGTGTAGTTACTACATATACATATGGTTTTCGATCATTGTGTAAGGGAGTGGTTTCCATGTGAGATGGAGTATTGACTAAGGGGGAGTGATACATATCACTGTAGTATTATTGTCAAAGTTGTGATACAATGGAACTTTGATGTGTGTAATAATACTATGATGGATCTTCAACAAGTACAGGATGAACACATGAAGAGTTGAAGAACCAAGGAAATCAAGATTGTCGTTTTTACTTTTAACAAGTACAAGCCATATGTAAAATGGTTTTGTCACTAAAATTGATAAAGGGGGAGATTGTTAGAGCACTGCTCGGTTGAACCCACTAGCGTTGGTATGTCAAGTTAGTTTTCAATTTTAGTTTCCAAAATGCATTCTTGATTTAGCATACTAAAGATAGTTTCGGACTAGATTAGGTCTAAGAAGTTGAATCGAAGCTATTCTTAAAGGATGAAGATTGAAGATTGAAGACTACAAGAAGACATCAACAAGTACTTCATCAAAGGTATGTGATTTATTTCATTTGGATTCTTGTTCTACTCTACCTTTCTAATTTATCAAGATTTATGCTCACTATATGGAACAATTCCGATGACGGTAAATGTACATTTATGTATATATACTTGAGGTTATTTGATTCATGACTTTGGTGATAATAACCTTTATCCCTATAAAGGATCTCATGTTATATTTAATGAGCTTGCGAATCCAATGAGCCAAGAATCACTCAATTCCGAGTTATAACGACAAAGTTATGAGTGATTTAAGTTTATTAGTAGGAAACATTCCATGGGCTTTGGAGTGGTCCGCTAACTTGGGCCTAATACGTGACTAAAAGGGATTTTTGGTCAAGTTGGTGATGTTTCTTTATCTAGGAAAGTTAGCTATTGGTCCAAACACTTTTGATTACCATATTAAAGTGTTTGTGATTCCTGCCTAAGTTAAAATGTGATTTATTCACATAAATATAATTTTTGCTAAATAAGTTATTTATTTAATTATTTTGGCAAGAGTTTTAACTTAGGAAAGACTCCCATATTTAGGAGAGTCTTGTAAAAGGAAAATAGATTTGCTTAGCTTCCAAGCTATTGTTCATTATAAATAAGGAGTTCGTGAGTTTACAAGTTTTTCATCCCTTTGGAAAATTGGCGTAAGCTCTGCAGGTTGTTTTCCACGTCTTCTGTTCTTCGTGAACGAGAGTGAGATAAAAGTCTTTGTATTAGGGATCACAAAGACAAGTTGGATTTAATCTTCGTGATTGATCATACAACTTGTAATCTAGGTTTTTCACCTCTTGTCTATTCTAAGGTTTTCTCTTCTGATATAAAACCATTCAAGAGTTGTTGATCATAAACCCTAGGTTTTGATAGATTTCAGTTTCCGATCGTATACCAACACTTGTTAGTCGAAATCGGAGACTAGAAAGAAAAACTTCCTTTGAGGCATCTCGTAAAAATCCTTGAGAAGTTTTAAACAAGATATCTCTAGATTTATTCTAGTTTTTCTTGTGGTAGATTTATTAGGGTTTTCTTATCTTGGAAATTGATCTTTGGAATCACCCAAGTTTACTTACGGAAATCAGGTTCACGGACTCCTTGTGTGTACACATATTGATTGTAAGTCAAAACCCTAATCTACAAGTTTGTTTTGATATTACTTTTACCTAGTAATTGTTTTTATCAAAATAAACACAAGATTTCCAAAACCTTGATTCATATCTAAAGGGAAATCAAACTGGTGTTTTGTGCAAACAAAATATCAAATCGTATTCTAAAGAGAACTTTGGGTTCTGCTAGAAGATATGTGTGAAAAGTTCCTAAAGAAAATCGGTATTCTGCTAGGAGTTCTACAAGTGCTGAAGAAGGTATTACATCTAGTCCGAATAGGTAGTAGGAATTTGGTGTAACATCTTATAACCAGTGTGTGTTTATTCTGGACTAGGTCCCGGGGTTTTTCTGCATTTGCGGATTCCTCGTTAACAAAATATGGTGTCTGTGTTATTTCTTTTCCGCATTATATTTTATTTATATAATTGAAATAATGCAGGTTGTACGTTAATCAATCATAGTTGTTAAATCCGACCTTGTTTGTTGGATAAGACTTGATTGATCTTGAACAATTGATTTTGTTATTTTCACATTGTTAGACCATTCTGGACTAACCCTATTTCAAGTGGACACTGTGTTGAAATATTCCTTTAGTGATTGTTGCTTAAAGAGGTTTATACACGGTGGATATTGAATAGGTTGTGATTAAAACAAAATACTTTGTTTCAAGATCTTCACACTAAAATCAGGTTTACGGACTTGTTTCTGGTTAACTTTGATTGTGTTGCAATAGAGATATTAAACTATTTTATATAATTTACTCTAGATTGAGTTTGACAGTCTAGTTGATTCTCTAGAAAGTATATTGGAGTTTGTCTATTCAGATTTCCAAACGAAATATTGGGTGGTGTTGTTAAACCCCCGCTTTTTCAATTGGTATCAGAGCATGCAAACACGCTAAGACCTCATAAGTCTGTGTTTGTAGCAATCTGATTCTATGGACAGAGGTGTTATCTCTATAAACGTACCACCAGCTTCGATGGCACTAATTACTTATGGTGGAAAATTGCTATGCGAGCTTTTCTTCAAGCACGTGATTTTCAATCATGGGTATATATAGTTAATGGCTATGATGCTCCCGTTGTGGCAGTTGGAGATGTAAACGTTCCCAAGAAAATTGGTGAATATAGTCCTGCCGAGATAATTGCTGCAAAGCAAAACTTCGACGGTTCGAATGCTATCATACATGCCATTACCCCAGATCTTCAACACCACGTGACTACGTGCAATAAGTCTAAAGATGCTTGGGATATCTTAGAAACAGTATTCGAAGGGAATGCCGCAGAGAAAGAAGCAAGGCTTCAAAATCTATCTTCTTACTGGGAAAACCTTCGCATGTCTGATGATGAAACCTTTGATGAGTTTAACCAAAGACTTTCTCAAATAGTTAACTCATCTTTTTCTTTAGGAAAAACTATTTCGGAGAAAGATATTGTGTGCAAAATTCTCAGGTCTCTACCATCAAGATACGAGTCTAAGAAACATGTCATTGAAGAAGGAAATGATCTTTCTACACTCTCCAGAAGTACTCTTGCTGGAAAGTTAAAGATCTTTGATAATGAACACGCAAGAAAAGAGGTGATTTCTCTTAAAGCTGCAAACAATTCTGAATCCTCTAAGGATAAATTTGGTTCGCCAGATACTAAGGTTGTTACTCCATGACAATTTAGAAAATTCTTGAGAGACATGAAAAAAAGTTTTTCTAAAAGTGTAACATCTCCTAAGGATGATGTATAATGTTATAACTGTCATGGTTTCGGGCACTTGTCTGTAGTATGTCCTAGCTGGAGTCGTAGACAATCGGTATATGCAATAAATTTGCCTACTCTTGATGATGAACCTGAACATTATAATCCTCAAGAGCTCATAGGCGAGGTTGCATTAGCTTCTGGAAAAATTCTTTCTGATACTGATTCTGACGAAGAAATGTTCCATGATGATCCAGTAGCTAATAATCTTCTTAAAGAAAGTCATCGGAAACTCTCGGAGGCTGAAAGCACCATTTTCCGTGAGAAAGTTAAATATGACAGACTTCGTAGTCGGAATAAATACTCTCAAGACCAACTTGATTTTATTGGTGCAAGAAATTATCTCAACGAAATACGAAAGCTTAAAGAAGAAATTGCCGAAGGTCGAGATCGGGAAGTTACTCTTCAAGCAAAACTAGATAACTTGGAGAATATTGAGATGAACTTGTTATTTGATTCGGAACGAGACGATCTCAAAGTTCAATGTGAATCATCCAAGAATGATCTAATTATTGCGCTTGAGAAGGTCAAAAGTTTGGAAGAAGAAAACTTGAGCTTAAAAGAGAGTTTGTCTAGAAATAGCATCTCAGATAAATTAACCTCGATATTGGGAGCATGTAGAATTCATCGTGATACACGAGGATTGTCTATGAAGGAATAGACGCTCCTAGTATTTGCAAAGAGGTAAAATTTGTCAAAGCTAAATATTCTTCTCAACCAAAACCTTCCACGGTTGACAAAAGTAAAGTACCTTTACCAACTACAGATGGCGAAAAGAAGAAATCCTGCCAAGCTCCAAAGCAAGAACATACTCATTCGGGTAATACTAAACATAACTTTTTCCATTGTGCTAAACATTGTTTTTATTGTGGAAAACCAAGTCACTTGCAAAGGAATTGCAGATTTCTTAATAAAACCAGATATGATTCTGTTAGGATGACAAGATCTGATGTTCCAAACTGGAGTAAAAATGAGTCTCATAATATCAGTTCTTTCAGTATTCCCCCAAAGAAGTTTCACAATTATATTGGGAGAAAAAGAAATACGTTGCTCCAAAAGCTACTCAGAAATGGGTACCAAAGAAGACCAATAAAGCAACGAGTTCTATTAAGAAGGATCTCCCAGACAAGAGTTTGACAAGGGATAACATCTTAAAAAGGTATGGAACATTTATTGAAAGTTTCAAGGAAGTTTTTAAATTCCTAGAGTCCATGCATGATTTTGTTTCGAATACCTGTAGTGAGCAAGATTTTGCTCACCTCAACACAACCTGATTGTGTTGAAAGTGCATCCTCGCCAAGAAGCCCTAATAAATGCGGTGAGGATTGCAAAAGAATTGGGGCGCACATATTAAGTTAAATTTCTGAATATGTGGAACAATTTATTGTTTCGATGAGTTTAACTCGCTTATATATCCTCGAAACATGTGTTGGTAAGCTTTCGCTTCAATCAAGTTTATCTTCACCTAGTGACGAAAGTCATGAAAAGTTTCAATACTTTGAGAATTGTCTGACGTGAATCGGTCTGTGAATAACGGCTACATAGCGTCCTCTGAGAATGTCTCAATGATTGAAATGAGAGTTTAGATTACATAACCATGTATTCCTTGAACCGAAGTTTTCGAACTTTGTTGATCAAGAGAAATCGGAGGAATTGGCTTGCCAAGTCCGCGAACCCAGTCCGCGAACTCGGAAGTTCTCTACCGAGAATTTCTGCTGGATTTTCCAAAACTCGTTTGTAGTCCTGAACTCAGTCCGCGAACCAGTCGCGAACTGGCGGAAGTCTCTTCCGAGAATTTCTGCTGAGTTTGGAAAACTCAACCGGTTACTTAAGTCCGCGAACTGGTTTGGAGCTTAAGTGGTTATGATCTAAAGAGTGCTCTGAACATGAACTTAAATACTAAGAATGCTTTATGTTAACCGTGGTCTATAAATTCATGAGCCGATTCATCGAATCGAATCATCTTTGTTTCAATTGTGTCTTGTGTAGTTACATAAGATCTCATAGCAATTGAACAACTCTCTAACTAGTTCATTTGATTCAATTGAACTAGTTATGGTGAAGAAGAATATGGTTTACATGGAAGTCATCATATGGATAGATACCACATGTATGAGTCCTAATTACCTAACTTGATTTGTGATTGAAATTCTTAAATATAACATGTTAGAAGCAATTATCAAAGCCATGGATGCTAGTTTTTATTGTCAAAGAAAATTTTTCATACTCTTATGGTAACCATTCTTGGTGTAAATCCTCGTGGAAAAGTTTATTCTTCCTTCTAAGCATATCAAGTCTTGTTTATACAAGTTTGTATCTTAGAAAAGATGATCACATGTTGTGTATTTTTACCATGAGATAGTTCTACACTTTTTAGTAACATGATCTCATGAGAGAGTTTCAATGATTGGTTCTTAAATCATATATCCTTGTAGGATTTCTAAGATCCATTATAAATCCTTCTCTCTGGAGTAACGTCACTCTTGTTTTTCTTTCGGGAATGACATCAAATGGGGGAGAGTTCTTTTGAACTTGTGCTTAATGGTAATATCTTGCGGGGTGTGCGGCTGTGGAAATTTTATAGGGGTTATCTTGTATCTTAAAACTCCTTGATGAATGCATTTATCTCCAGCTTTATGATTGCATATAAATTAAGTTGGTATGTATTTTTCTTTTAGTCTATGAAACGTCTCTTCTAGGAAATTTCATTAGGAACCCGTTCTTGTACCTTTGCCAATTTTATTGACAAAAAGGGGGAGAATTAATGTGTAGTTCTACTACATATACATATGGTTTTCGGATCATTGTGTAAGGGGAGTGGTTTCCATGTGAGATGGAGTATTGACTAAGGGGCAGTGATACATATCACGGTAGTATTATTGTCAAAGTTGTGATACAATGAAACTTTGATGCTGTGTAATAATACTATGATGGATCTTCAACAAGTACAGGATGAACACATGAAGAGTTGAAGAACCAAGGAAATCAAGATTGTCGTTTTTACTTTTAACAAGTACAAGCCATATGTAAAATGGTTTTGTCACTAAAATTGACAAAGGGGGAGATTATTAGAGCACTGCTCGGTTGAACCCACTAGCTTTGGTATGTCAAGTTAGTTGTCAATTTTAGTTGCCAAAATGCATTCTTGATTTAGCATACTAAAGATAGTTTCGGGCTAGATTAGGTCTAAGAAGTTGAATCGAAGCTATTCTTAAAGGATGAAGATTGAAGATTGAAGACTACAAGAAGACATCAACAAGTACTTCATCAAAGGTATGTGATTTATTTCATTTGGATTCTTGTTCTATTCTAACTTTCTAATCTATCAAGATATATGCTCACTATATGGAACAATTCCGATGACGGTAAATGTACATTTATGTATATATACTTGAGGTTATTTGATTCATGACTTTGGTGATAATAACCTTTATCCCTATAAAGGATCTCATGTTATAGTGAATGAGCTTGCGAATCCAATGATCCAAGAATCACTCAATTCCGAGTTATAACGACAAAGTTATGAGTGATTTAAGTTTATTAGTAGGAAACATTCCATGGGCTTTGGAGTGGTCCGCTAACTTGGGCCCAATACGTGACTAAAAGGGATTTTTGGTCAAGTTGGTGATGTTTCTTTATCTAGGAAAGTTAGCTATTGGTCCAAACACTTTTGATTACCATATTAAAGTGTTTGTGATTCCTGCCTAAGTTAAAATGTGATTTATTCACATAAATATAATTTTTGCTAAATAAGTTATTTATTTAATTATTTTGGCAAGAGTTTTAACTTAGGAAAGACTTTCATATTTAGGAGAGTCTTGTAAAAGGAAAATAGTTTTGCTTAGCTTCCAAGCTATTGTTCATTATAAATAAGCAGTTCGTGAGTTTACAAGTTTTTCATCCCTTTGGAAAATTGGCGTAAGCTCTGCAGGTTGTTTTCCACGTCTTCCGTTCTTCGTGAACGAGAGTGAGATAAAAGTCTTTGTATTAGGGATCACAAAGCCAAGTTAGATTTAATCTTCGTGATTGATCATACAACTTGTAATCTAGGTTTTTCACCTCTTGTCTATTCTAAGGTTTTCTCTTCCGATATAAAACCATTCAAGAGTTGTTGATCATAAACCCTAGGTTTTGATAGATTTCAGTTTCCGATCGTATACCAACACTTGTTAGTCGAAATCGGAGACTAGAAAGAAAAACTTCCTTTGAGGCATCTCGTAAAAATCCTTGAGAAGTTTTAAACAAGATATCTCTAGATTTATTCTAGTTTTTCTTGTGGTAGATTTATTAGGGTTTTCTTAACTTGGAAATTGATCTTTGGAATCACCCAAGTTTACTTACGGAAATCAGGTTCACGGACTCCTTGTGTGTACGCATACTGATTGTAAGTCAAAACCCTAATCTACAATTTTGTTTTGATATTACTTTTACCTAGTAATTGTTTTTATCAAAATAAACACAAGATTTCCAAAAACTTGATTCACATCTAAAGGGAAATCAAATTGGTGTTTTGTGCAAACAAAATATCAAATCGTTTCTAAAGAGAACTTTGAGTTCTGCTAAAAGATATGTGTGAAGAGTTCCTAAAGAGAATCGGTATTCTGCTAGGAGTTCTACAAGTGCTGAAGAAGGTATTACATCTAGTCCGAATAGGTAGTAGGAATTTGATGTAACAGCTTATAATCAGTGTGTGTTTATTCTTGATCAGGTCCCGGGGTTTTTCTGCATTTGTGGTTTCCTCGTTAACAAAATCTGTTGTCTGTGTTATTTCTTTTCCTCATTAACGTTTTGATGTGAAATTTCACCTCGTTTTTATACATATTTAGGCGAGATGTGATAAACATTAAAGTATTATGTGGAAAACAAAGGTGACAGTTACAGTAGATGTGAAAGATGATGGGTTTTTCGAATAAGCCTCATTTGATAAAAAGGTTATCGAAATAAAAACTATATTTTCCTACTCCTTTTATGTTTTAGCAATGAAGTTGTAGAAAAGTTTAAGATAACTACCCTTTTTATATAGAATTTCTTAGGATTAACTCTTGAATTCATCAATTCCCGAAATAACCAATTAGTATGCTCAAACATATCTCTTTGCTAGTAAGGGAAAGCGAAAAGGAAAAAAAAAAATTAGACATACAATTGGCAAAAAATTTCTAATATGAAATCTATAAATTTTCCTATGAAATTTACCCGTTAGTGCCCACATATTCTCCAAAGAAAACTGACTTCTGCATTATACCTTATCCTAACCTGACAATTAACTCCCATATAAGGTCTCACTAAGTTCTGACCGAAAAATATGAAATCCTTCGTATAATTTATCATAGTTCCTGCGACACAAACAATCTAAACAATCAAATACTTTTAATTTTAATAATGATTTTGAAATCTTCATTTTTTGTAAATAATGTAACCATTTTCTTTTTCATTGATTGCTAATTCTCATAAGACCCAATTGATTGAACTCGTTAACTTTTTTCTTCTTTGCTTCCAATTGAAAAACAATGGTCTTCAGATTTTAAATTTGAAATGATCTGTATGGAAAAAAAATCATGCTCGTCAATTTTTTATTTCAAAGAAGATAAAAGTGGTAAAATAAATCGGGATTACACAAACAATTCAAAACTTCTAAAATGAGTAAAAAGATGCACAATTGTCCATATGAACTAATAAATAAACATGAATATTAATAAGAGGTGCAATTTAAATAAACAAACATCGCATTGTTATAATTGAATATCCAATTCTTTGAAGTAGTTATGATCTCGATAGGTTTTCCCATAAAAATATTAGATATTATAGACAATATGTATCTTTTGTCTTCTTAGTAAAACATATTAGTTTCATAACTAATTTTTGAACCTGAGCAGCATTAGGTTATTTATTGAAGTAGAATGATCATTGAATATATGCTGGTAAGGCTGTGTAAGGCTTATTAACTACAGAAGTCCATGAAACTCAGACAAACACAACATATGAATCATTTCTTCATTTGGCAGCTTAAGTCTTTGTTCTCTTCAGACCATATTAACTGATATAGGGGTTTCGGAAAACGGACACTAAAAGTGTGTAAATAAACTACAGAATACAAGAATTCCCGAAAAAATTACCATCCATTTTACCCTAAGATTTTTTTCTTGCCGCTAAAATAGTTAATCAAACTACATGTAAGGGCACACCACTTTTTATATGTGATATTTGATGTCTTCACTTTGAGCCCAATTATGGACCTATTAGAGATTGATTTAGATTTTAGTTGCTTCTTATGAATTGTAGTTCTTTAAATGAAGTTTCCGGATAGGTATAACTTATCCTTGTTGGATCATTATCAAATTTTATAAAAATTAGAAGTTTAAGGTTCAGAGGTATTCTAAACAAACAAGTCCGAACTTGTAAAAAAAATAAAATAATTTCGGACTTATTTAGGTCTTGATCAAATTCTTTATATGATGGTTTTATTTTCGTAAATCTTCAAATTTTCAATTACCACGAACTATTTGATGTGAATCTGCAGTTTAGGTTTCTTATTTGTTCTTCGTCAAAATAGTGCAATCCTAGGTTTTTACTAAAAGTAATTACTCTTCAAATGTTCGTCATGGTCTTGGTGAAAAAGTTTTTTTTTAATGGATGTCCTTCGCGTTCGTAATATTTTATTTTTGATATATTCAGAAGTATTGTCGTGACTACTCTAACCATGAAACAACATTTGGACCAACCATTAACACCCTATTACCATATATCTTGGTGGGATAATTATAGGTACTGCACAAACCATAACTCTTTATCCCGGTTTAGATTAGAGGTATGAATGCTTGATGAGTAGTCCATGGAATCCGAATATAGTTATACTCCATCTATCCCACAAAAAGTGATCCTTTCATTTTCTAATTTGGCCGGTTTTAGTACATTAAAAAAAAGTGAAAGGATTATTTTTTATGCAACGAAAGTAGTACATTGCTTGGCTTAGGACTAGAAGAATGAATCCGACTCATTGTCAAATCTCACTCAGAAAATTTCTGAGAACCTTGTTTTAGGGCATACGTAAAACTTTCAGGGCATACTGAATAAGGACAAAAGAGGAGTGTAAATAGCAAAATCAGAAGCCCTTTAACCAAATATTTTTGGTAATGGCAAATCTGCCCTTTTAGGATTACTGTTAATTCTAATGATTAGTTAAATAATTATGATTAGCGATTAATGATTAGTGATTAGTTTTAAGATTATTTAGTTATAAATTTGTATAGATAAAAAAAATTAGTAAGAAAAAAAGTTAGGTTTTTTTGGAGAGAAATAGAAGGGGAAAGTGAGAAAAAATCTTGTAACTTGTATTTGATTCAATGGATGAGGAGGGTAATTATTCATCTAAAAAACCTAGGAAAATACATATCAATTACAACAATGATCCGGAAATGGCTAATTTCTTAGATTATGAGAATGATTTTACACAAACACAAGCTCAAGCTCAAACTCAAACTCAATATGATCATTTTTATGAGCCAAACCTTGATGATGAATATATATATATATATGTATATATGAGGAACCCAATGCTTCTAATACACAGGTACACTTATATCTTATGTTTAATCTCACTTTGTAGCTTAAAATCATCAAAAGTTAGTGTTTTTTCGCTAAGGTTCGGCGACTATGGATGAACCGTTCAGCTAGCTGAAAGTGTTATGCTTAGTAGCCGAACCCTTTCTCTAGACCATAGTTCGGCTTGTTATAAATAACAAATAAGTAGCCGAACCCTACATTGTAACTTCTGGAACAAAATTTGTTTACGATTCGGCTTATATTGATAAATTCGTATGCACCGAACCTGTTGGGAATACATGGTTCGGCTCTGTGATCAAGTAGAATATAAGCCGAACCTTATCATTTATATTCCTGAGAATTGTTTGGTTAAGAATTTTGTATAGGTTCGGCACATATTGTGAATATCGTAATAGTCGAACCTCGTAAATGTGCTAGGTTCGACGCATATTTATATTGTCGTACTAGTCGAACCCTTCCATTAAATTTTCATTATAGTATCTTACCTTGTGATATTATTTGTAGATCGTGTCTGATGGATCTGTTCCAATGGAAAATCAACCTGATCCCGTAGATATAATTCACGAAGATACTAGGGATCACTTCCAAAATGATTTGGTATGTAAGAACTTGTTGTTTATCTTAATGTTGTCGGAATGTTCCGAAGTTTTTTTACTAATTATTTGTGTTTGAATGAATGTATACATGGAAAACTAAACCCCAAGCACTGGCTTGGGCTGAGGAGCACGCGATGAAAATAAATTGTGTACTAGTTAAAGGACGACAAAGCCGAGGGGATCGGTTTGAATTGATTTGTGAGCGAAGTGGAACCGGCGATAGCAAGGCTAAAAAGGGTTTTGTATATGTTGGGAAGACCGGGAGAAAGAATAGGACAAAGACGAAGAAAATAAACTACCCTTTCAAGATCGTTTTCAACCTCAAGAAAGACCTTGAACAAAGATGATGAATATTGGGTTATGAATAAAGATATGGATTGTCGTGTCGTCATAACCACCCACGTCCACGTGACCTTCATGGACATGCGAAAGTAGCGCGACTCAAACCCAACGAAATGCTAGAAGTGGATAAAATGACACGAGCATGTATGGCACCGTCTAGGATTCTTAGTAAATTGAAGGAGGACGAGAAGAATAACAAGTCGACTATGCAAACTATCTACAACGCAAGAAATAAGATTTTAGAAGACTCAATTTGCAAGGTAGGATGGATATGCAACAAGTCATGTGGTTAGGGGTGAATCATAACTACGCTTGCCAAAAGAAGTTGGATGAATTTGGTTAAGTGACACACCTTTTTCTTGCCCACCCGGAATGCGTCCAATTGGCTCAATGCTTCCCACAAGTTATTATATTGAATTGCACGTACAAAAATAACAAATATGAGATGTCGTTGATGAACATTATTGAGCATACGTCGACAAAGGCACCGTTCACCGTGGCTTTTTGTTTCATGGAAAATGAGAAGAAAGAGAGTTATGTTTGGGGGTTAGAACAATTGAAGTTAATCTTCCGGGAGAGTGCTCTTCCTAAAGTGTTCGTATCCGATCAAGATTCATCATTGATGTATGCTATTAATAAGGTATTTCCGGATGCTTTCTACCTTCTTTGAACGTTTCATATATGGTGCAATGTGAGGAAAAAATGCCAACCGATAATTCAACCACTTAAGATGAAAGAGTTAGACAATATTGCTAAACTACCGGTGGAAAAACGAGAAAAGGCAAAGAAGGAATTCTTGAAACGATATGAACACAACGAGATGTTGTGGGCTTCTTTCCATGGCGAATGGGAAGCTTTGGTATGGTCAATCACCGAGGATGTATACGAAGAAAATGTTAAAATGCTTATTAATCATTGAAGGACCGATTACCACGACGTCATTATTTATTTGCTCAAAGAAGTGTTGGAACCTAATAAAGAAAGGTTCGTGTCTTGTTTCACAAACCGACACAAACACTTCGACAAACAAGCCACAAGTATGGTAGAGTCGGCTCATTATCGGTTGAAGAAGAACCTTTTTGGATGTGTTGACACCTTAGTTACGGTGTTTGATGCAATTGATGAATATTTCAAAAGTGATGTTGTGAGAATTAAAGCGGCGTTCGAACATAACATTATGTTCAAGCACAAAGATTACAAAAGTACTTGGCTACGAGGATTAACTTATAATATCTCCCATCTTTGCATTGATTTATTGATGGAAGAAGTATCTTTGATTGATACATTTGGCGCCAACTTGAAGGAAAAGTGTGTTTGTAAAAGAAAGACATCTATGGGACTTCCATGCCGCCACGACATAGTTCGGTACAAGGATGGTATCATACCATTTGAGGACATTGATCATTTTTGGAAACAATTAAGATTCGATCCTCTCCCAACCAAAGACGACGAGGATGATCTAGAAATTTGGGACACGGCAAAAGGCAAAAAGTTGGCGGAGATGTATAGGAATATGTTCCGAGTTCGAAAACAAAATTTTTGGCACAACATGTTGCCGGTAATGTATCCATTCACTCAAGAGAATATTTTGGAACCGGAGAAGGGTGTCCCGAAAGGTAGAAAGAGTAAGAAAATGAATAATTTCCAAACTAGACAAGCAAACAAGGCATTATTGGCTACCCGTAGAGATCCATGCGTCATTGAGATCCATGATGCAAGGTATGAAAAGGAAAATAAGGAAACTGAAAAGGTGATGAAGGAGGAAGAAGTGAAAGTTCCAAAAAAACGTGGTCGTCCGAGTATTCAAAAAGCTGAAACAACTAACAAAGAGGTCAAGGAGAATAATTGTCCGTCACAAGCATTTGATGGTAAAGAGGACGTCAAGGGTAAGAGTAAGATGCATCCTTCACAAACCAAGATAAAGGAAAAAAAGACCGTACATCAAGTTGGTAGGATGAGAGGACCCAGAAGAGATAAGTACGGTAACTATTTGCGGCCTATCAATTTTATATACGATAACTACTTGGAAGATCTAGCGCCGGTAATTCATGAGCATATTATAGCAATGGACGACGTAGAAGGTGATGGAAATTGTGGATACTACGTCATGGCGGAACAACTTGGTCCTTTTAAAGATGGGAACAATCCGGTGCCCCGAGAAAATGAAGTCAACTATATTAGGCAACGATTGTTACAAACCCTACGTCGGAACAAAGAATTCTACAAGACAATGATGAGAGTAGGTACAAGGGGAGATGCAGGAGTAGTATCGGAGTACATTACATTCGAACGTCGTTTACATGGGGATTCAATCATCACCCAAGATCATTGGATGTCCATGCCCGTTTGTGGGTTTTTAATAGCGGAGACATTCGATTGCGTCGTACATTGTTTCGCGTAGCCGGATAATAGTTTTACTTATGCGCCTCCAACAAAACCTTTCCATGAAGGTGTAAAAGATAGAAGACTTGTTATGGGATTTGTTCAAAATTGTCATTTTATCGGCCTCAAACTCAAACCCGGTTGTCCATTACCTCCCTTGAAGAGTGCAACCTTTTGGACTAGATTTGAAAATAATTATTCGATGGATTGGTGTGAAAACTATGCTACGGAAATGGATCTTTGGAAAGCTTTGAATGTGTCGCTTGCAAGTGGACAACTTATTATGTTTTCAAGTGATGAGGATGAAGGTGATGAGAAAGAGGTTAGTGAAGATGATGAGGAAGAGGTGATCCGTCTAAGATCTCCATAAATTGACACTATCGGAGTGTTATTTGCTTTTTGTGGTCCATTCAATCTATTGTAGATTTTGGTTTTTGGTAAGCTAACAATTGCACTTAATTTTACCTTCTAGACTCCCTGTATTTGAATTATCTTTGCTTTATTTTATGTTATGGAAGGTATTTTCATTGTTCTACAAGTCCGTAATATACAATGCACAGGACGTGGTTCGGCAAGGATACAACAAGACGAACCCAGTATAAAGACAGGTTCGTCGTGTATTGTAATTTACATATATGCCGAACCTGAGATAATAATTTAGGTTTTGGACAGGTTCGGCTTGTAATGGATTTTACGTATAAGCCGAACCTGACAATATCCTTCCACCCTAAAATCCCAGTCAGGTTCGGCTGATTATCCTTAGGTTTTGGACATTTTCATTCAATTCAAAAGTCTTTTATCATTCATACGTTAAAGGATTACATTCCAAATTACATTCCCATTACATAAGAACATGGAAGAAATACATAAGAACATGGTAGCATTACAAAAGAACATTGTAGCAATACAAAAGAAAACCATCCATCTAGTATCCCAAACGGGTTATGAGAAACTTTCTAAGAATGCGGTAGTGATCTTCATATTTGAAATTCTTTCCTTTCCATCTTCGTCATTCCGCTAGCGCTCGCACTTCAATTTTGGAGGTAGTTTCACCCTTGAGTCGATAGCGATTCACAACCCGAACTAAAACTATAAAGTCGGTAACCTTTTTCTTAATAGATTCAATTCGACAAAACAAGGATGCCGAATCCCAGTTGTGAGGATTACCTGTTTCAGTGGAGAATGCTTCATGAATTCGAACCAAGTAGTACATACTCATCAGACCCTTCACTCGTCGTTCTTCACCCTTCTTTGGATAGTATGCTACATATTTCGTGCAAAGAAACAAATCTTCATCTAGAGTGAACTTAGGATTAGGGGGTGCCATATTTTTCAGGAGATGTGCTTTCTTATGTGAAACAATAGGTAAGTATATATATAAATATCAGGTTTTCAACGGCTATATTTTTGAAAAAAAAAAATCCGTTCCTTGAAATTTGTGAAATTTTATCAGGATTCGGCTAGTACGATTATTTTCATATAAGCCGAACAATTATTAGTAACGGCTAGAATTTTCAGAAGTTTGAAAATTTTTCCAGGTTCGGCTTGTATTTAGAGTTACTAAACAAGCCGAACCTGACAACTTTAAGGTAAGAATTGGCAGGTTCAGCATGTATTCATAGTTAACGTAGTAGCCGAACCTGACACTGAACATGTGATTAACAGAATGAAAACTGAAAATTATCTTTAACACGATTAATAAATAAAAGTCAAATTGTCGATAACATGAAATAAACTACCAAACACAAGGAAAGTCGAGTTTTCGATTAAAAAGTTAACAAATCCGAGATAAAAGTGTACTTAATCAAACACTAAAAACATAAAAGTTCAATGACCACCGCCCCTCTTGCCGGTTCCGCGACCACCTCCACGGCCTCTTCTTATGGCACCTCCACGTTCATCTTCCGCCATACCGTCATCACCTGTTGGGCCGCTACTACTACCTCCACTTGTGCCTTCACCATCTTCTTGATTCCTCTTTTTCGTCGTCGGCCTTTTTATGGGTACCTCGGATCCTTTTCCTTTGGTCATAATAGCATCCAACTCGTTGATGAAATAATATTGTTCTTCAACCGTCAACGGTGTTTTGCAACTAGATTTTTTCTTCATTTTCTTGACCAACTCCTTACCCGCCGCAACCTAATTTCATTTGTCAACAACTTCTAATTATGAGTAACTTATTTATGTTATAACAAATTCAAGAGTAAAGATTAATGCAATTATTACCATTGTCTTGAAAGCCTTCGATAATTCTTCATAAGTGGAATTTTTGGGGATGATGGTAGCCTTTTGCTTCCCCTTCAACTTATCAACTTTCTTCTGACTTTCCTTATTGGTAATAAATGGATGAGAAATTTGGTTGTACCAATCCATGGAGCCCGGATCAGCTTCACGAGGATCATCAGGCACGGGTGCTGTCCAATTCATATTCAATATGTTGGCATCTAAATTCTTCCAATGCTCATTGCTCGGCTCGGGATCATACTTTGGAGTCCATGAAGAAGTGGTGCTTTTAGTTCCAGTAGAACTCTTTGGCATCAAAGTGATTTTATCGTCAAATAATGGGACCTTTTGGACAGCTCCTCCTTGACGTAGTACACGCCGAGGATCAAAAATTACACAACCACCAAGATAAAACAATGATCCATAGTACAAACCCACCAGCATGTCTTCATCAAGAACAACTTCATCACGTTCATATTCCACCGGCTTTTGATATGGATCAAAATCGACGTCTTTGACCTCTAAAGAGTCTCACTTCTCTCTCAAGATTTCCACCAACTTCTCTTTATTCCTTGCCATCTCCTCCTCAAACTTGTAGTGTGCCGCTGTTGGAAGTGTATCAACCTAATTGACATCCTTTTCCAATGTTTTGCACAATTTCAAAGTCAAGAAATGGTCATATACCCACACATACATCCAAAATTTAAATAAGAAATGATATGCAAACCTTAAATTTTGTGACATGAAAGGTATTGGTTCAGCTTGATCAAGTTCGGCTCATAATGGCTATTACATATAAGCCGAACCATACACTGAATCCCCAACCTAAAATTTTGGATAAGGTTCGGCTCATATTGGCTATTACATATAAGCCGAACCATACACTGAATAAGGAGACAGTTGCATTGTTGAAATTTTTTTTGGAAATTATTCGACAATTACCTGAAACAAAGTGAAGTTCCCTCCAATATTTGTACTCGTCAACCTAGAGGCGGTCACAATTTGGTCGAGAAGGTAAGATAGATCCGCGTTACCCCAAGCGTATTGGTTAATGGTTTCAAGATCCTTTAACAATATAAGATAAATTGGCATTCACCTTGTTTCCAGATAGGTCCGGGAAGACATCTCTGCCAAGAGTATAAAGAAAATAGGCTGTTGCGGTTTGCTTCACTTTGATCTCGTCCATTACCAACACCCCCATTCTTTACTTTCTCATCTGTTTTCTCAAATTTCTTTTTCAAATTAGTAAGCTTAACCTTCTTGAGATTATTATATGTCCCTCCTGGAAAGTTAACAGAATCTACATCTCTAACGAAACGACAAAACTCGAGTTCGGTCTTATAATCACTCCAACCAATACATTCGTTGTACAACTTATACAGCTCAGTCCAACTCATATCATAATAGTCAGCATCCACACTTTTACCCCTCACTTTAAGCCCTGTAATCTTGTTCGCGTCATCGGGAGTGATTGTCATTTCCCTAAATGGTAGTTGAAATGTATAAGTCTCTGGACAAAATCTCTCGGTGAAGGCGAAGGCCGTGACACTATCATACTCCTGGTGTCCATATTTACATGACAGGCCATAAATCATAGGATTTTACGTAAGCTTGGACTTCAGGAACCTCTTCAGACAATTTTCATTCCTTAGCCCTCTGATGTATCAATACTCGGACCGCATCGTTGTGATCAGGAGTCTCATATATTCTCTTTGCCCAAGATTCGGCGTAACCGATCAACACCCTTCCTCCATCTTCCGGAAGTCCATGTGGCAAACCATCATCTCGAGATGGGATTACGTTTTTCTCATCAGGAATGTGCAAACCTTTAACCCGGCGTTCAGCAACATGCTTCTCTTTCGGTTGATGTTGAGGTTCCTCATTAACATGACTACCATCAACTTCATGTTCTTCTCTTTGTATCTCTGGAAGTGGTTCACGAATTTCGAATGTTGCTGCTCGCCCTTCAGCTCCCAATTTCTTTTTAGCTCCTCCTCCTCGAGGATCGGGTGTTTTAGAAGTAGAAGGTGTAACCTCCATCCTCCTCCTCTTTTTAACTTCGTTATTCCTAAAACAAATTTAAAAATTTATTAACATATTGAATTAACTAAAGTCTAGGATCGGCTACCCCGTAACACCTATTATGAGACGAACCCATCGTAACACATTGCTATGTTCGGCGTATAATGAAAAGTAACATCAAGCCGAACATATTAAGTCAAGGGTTCGGCTACCCCGATAAACACAAAATAAGCCGAACTTAAACCTAGTTTCTGTTGCAAACTAACAGAAGATGGTTCGGCATAGATTCAATATTATACAATACGCCGAACCTATACTGAAACTCCTAACTTTGACAAGGTTCGGCGTATATTTGGAATACTATTTCATGCCGAACTGTTCATATACATTTCCAGATTCAAATTGTGAAGAACAGTTCAGCTCAAAATTCACCTAAAATATGCGCTGAACCTATCCCTGCAACCGTCTAAAACCCTAAGATTTTTGGAATTAACCCTATTGAATCGATTAAAAACATCAAATAAGAGATTGGGTTTGTAGAACTTACTTTCTTATCCTCATTTCAGGAGTTGGTGCTTCGATTTGTTGATTTTGTGGTTCGATTTCAGGTTCAATTGGTTCTTCTTCTTCTTCAATTGAGGGATTTGAAGATGATTTTGAACGCCTACCAGTTGCCTTTTCCTTTCTACGACCCATTGTATAGTTGAGTTTAATCGACGATCAAATTTTCGCGAATCGACGATTAATCAAGACGATGAAAAGAAAATTCTCGCGAGGAAGAAGAAGGGTTCGGCGGCTAGAGAAGATGAAGAAGTTAAACAGAAACTGATTTTGATTTTCTTAAAACTGATTTTAGGTTTTTATATTAAAGGAAAAGGTAGATTAGTAATTAAAATGGTTGGAGGACATATGGGTAATTGAACTACCCAGGAGATACCCCTTGTAAGGGCACCTTAGATGGGATTATTGATTTATATGCCTGAAAGTTTTATGTATGCCCTAAAACAGGGTTCATTTCTGAACCTACGAAACAAGCACATGGATTAGTTGTCAAGAAGGAAAGGGGAGTCCGAGCTTTGTATTCACAAATGTTGCGTAGACATTTGGAGGCCCAGATTTGAAACTTAAATCTTGTCATTTCAACATTACACCATGGTTATATCCGTCATCTCAAACTAATAAAATAAACCACCGGAAAGACTCAGCATCTAACTACCCATACAATATTCTCCGACTCATTCAAATGTTGTTTGACTTGGTAGTTAACAGAGAAAACAATGCACTCTTTGGTGAAAACAGAGAAAAAAACATAGAAACAAGAAGAAAATTTTAGAGTGGAAATGGAGTCTCCATTTAAGGTCGATATAGTGAAAGGGAAGGTGGCTTTGATAACAGGAGGAGGATCGGGGATTGGGTTTGAGATAACTAAAGAGTTTGGTAAACATGGAGCTTTTGCTGCTATTATGGGTAGACGTAAATCTGTTCTTGATTCTGCTGTCTCTTCTCTTCGCTCTCTCGGTATCCAGGTTAACTTACAACACAGACCTATCTCTTTACCAGCCTTTGATTTCCAACCTTATTTTATATGTATTGTGAGTCTATTATTAGTAGTTGACTTATAGAAATTTTGTGCAAGTATATAGATTCTTTGGGAAATGAATGATTTCATTAGATAACCCAAATTAGTCAATCTTTGCTACTGATGTTATTGCCGAGCACTACTGAATTCCGTATCTTGTATCATTTGCAATTATTACCTCTAGTTTTGTTACTTGATAGTACGAGGACTTTTGACTTTACATTTGAGCTTTATCAATTGTTAATGGTTTCAGGCAATTGGGTTTGAAGAAGATGTTCGTAAACAGGAAGATGCAACCAGAGTTTTCGATGCAACTTTTGAACATTTTGGGAGGATAGACATTCTTGTTAATGCTGCTGCTGGGAATTTTCTTGTGCCTGCTGAGGATCTATCCCCTAATGGCTTTAAAACAGGTTTCCTTTTCTTTTTCCCCTCTTTACCTGTGTGTCTGGATAATTGGGTGCCATATTTGATATACATGTTCATGGCTCTTTAGTTACCAACAAGTTCTGGATTACTGGGTACAAATATAAATCCGGCTACGGTTTACAAACTCAATGATTTCCACACGAGAAGCTACATGGCGCGACATGCTTTTAGCATAATAGAGGTTGAGCTGTGAGCCAAGTATTTTTTTCAATTTTAATTGTTTGGAGGTCTTTGCAGTTATGGACATTGATACTGTTGGCACATTTAGAATGTGCCATGCAGTGTTGAAATACATAAAGAAGAGGTCCAGGAAGGGAGACATCTGGTGGTGGAACCATCCTGAACATAAGCGCCACTTTGCACTACACAGCAACTTGGTATCAAATCCATGTATCCGCAGCCAAGGTTAGCAAAAATGTTGTTTTTCTTTTTCGTAAACTTTAATTGCATCATTCGATTTTGATCCACAAAGATATGACCCAGGTGATGATATTTCGTCTTTTTTTTCTTCTGAATAGGCAGCTATTGATGCCATGACAAGGTCATTGGCGTTGGAGTGGGGCACTGATCATGATATAAGAGTCAATGGGATTGCACCAGGACCCATTGGTGGCACTCCTGGCCTGAGTAAGCTTGATCCCAGTGAAATGAAAAACAACCAATCTGGAACTCCCCTGCATCAGTTCATAACAGGAGAAAAATGGGATATTGCTATGGCTGGGCTTTACCTAGCTTCAGACGCAGGTAAGTAACATCATCCGCCTCGTTTCTTCATAGTCTTGATTCAGAGTAGTAGTACATTGACCCATATTTCTAATCACCTTTTTCATGAATTATAAGCTAAACACATCAACGGAGCAATACTTGTGGTCGACGGAGGAGACTGGTTCAACCGAGCCCCCCATGTTTCCAGAGAGGCAGTAAAGGAAATGTGTCGCACTGTTGAGAAGAGATCAAGAGCTAATGCACCATCTCCTGAAAGTGGAGTCCCAACCCGCAGTAAAATGTAGTAGTACGGGAAAACAAAAACCGTCATAGTATTAAAACAGTTCTTATAGACTTATTGCATGCATGGCATGAAGTTGTTATTGATTGAAGTGATTAGAAAACACGCTTTGGATGGAAACACGATATGCTTTCGTAATTTCATCGGAACGTTACGATACATGTAAAAGAGTAAGTTCATTAAGATGGATAAATTCATTGACAAATTAAGAGACATTTTAGTCTAAATTATTTGAACTATTGGAAGTACTTGATCCAAGCAAATGGATTCTTTAATTGTCTCTAGATCTCCTTCTCTCTATATATAGATTTGGCTCCTTCCCTTTCAAAACCAGAATTATCATCCAGACTAAACAACCATCTCATACTTTCTCATTTCAATCTATGGATATGAAAAATATGAATCCTAATTCCAACGTGAACGACGACGACTACGAAGATTGCTACTATGACAATGAGATGTTTGCCGACTTGAGAAGGCAGATTCTACTTCTAACTGATGATGACGATGGAAATCGGACAGACTTAGGGAACTCCAAGACGGCACAAATAAGAAGATGTAAGGCTGGTCGGCCGCATATTAAACTAGTAGAATCGTGTGGTTTATTCAGTTGTTGGATTCATCAACACCAGTACTACACAAGTCCGGTGGTATTTAGACACGAGGAAGTGAGACGTAAATGCAGTAATGGAACTGGTGTGTTCATTCCGCGACCCATCAAACAATGAGAAACAATTGAATGCCGCCATCTATCCATTCATTTATAGACGCTAACCCATATCGATTACCAAAAACCAATTGCAGAATTACAAGCGGCTCAGTAAAATCATCTTTTTACAGCAATGTAGACAGTATATTATTGAACTAAGAGGCAAGGTTGCTGCTGAAAGACATCAAGTTGACGGGAGAGTGGTCTCAGAACTTTGGTCACACTGTATAACTTCAACTGTCTGTAGCCAAAAAATTGCCCGAGTTTATTGGCCTAATTTGATGGGCTCCAAAACTTGAATTGATGATAAAAAAAATGCAAACGGTTTTTTTTTTTTGATAACATGGCTGGATGGGGGTGTACCAAGGGTACTGGATCTTCCTGGCAGTGTCATTTGTAGTCTTGTAGATGGGTTATATGTGGATCTTTACAAGTTTTGTTTTTTTCTTTACTCTTGTCTTGTGTACCAATTTTATGAATGATTAGGGACCATGATTTTTTGGAGGGGACCATGGTTTTATTAGGCCACCTTTCCTATAGTGATAAGGGTGTCCTAAAACGTTGAAATGACTAACCTACCCTTAACTAATTTAATTTAAAACCAACCTAATAACCACCTATATATATAACCACCACCTCCTCCCACCACCACCGCCCACCACCGCCGATTACCACCACCACCACCTTCGATTATCATCACCACCAACCACCGATTACCACCACCACCGCCCACCACCACCATCACCTCCGATTATCACCACCACCAACCACCGATTATCACAACCACCTCCTCCCACCACCACCACCACCGCCTATTTAAGATATGTAACAACATCAATGCAATCACAATTAAGTTCTGTTACATGATAATTTTATCGAGTATAAAAGACGCCAGCCGTAGCCTGATTCTTCCATGAGACCACTCCGGAGGTATTTTCCAACAAACCCTTCACTTTAATTTGATTTTGATTGCTTCAATCGAATAGAAATCATCAAAATAGGGTTTTAGTAGGACTTACAGAGCCATGTTCGGTTAGGCCGATTTTCCAAAAAACCCTAGTTTACTAACCGAACTTCTTGAAAATGAAGAACACGAAGAAAAGTTCGGTTCTATTGGATTTAAAACTAAGTCACCGAACTTTCTGTTCGGTTTTTTCGCAAAAAAATTTAAAACTGCAAAGTAACCGAACTCCACCCTTAGAACCGAGAAAAAACAAATCCAGTCTAACCGAACTGTATTGTTGTGGCCACTATCTTGAGTTCTAAAATAACCGAACTTAGCCAATAGAGTTTGGTTTTTTCGCAAAAAATTTTAAAACTACAAAGTAACCGAACTTAGCCAATAGAGTTCGGTTGATTCGCAAAAAATAATTTTACCTGAACTCCTTGTATTAGAACAACAGAAGTCCATAAGTTCTGTTCCTTTGCAAAATAAGGATATCACCGAACTTTAGTTTACGAAAATAATGAGAAGTCCAGAAGTTCGGTTCGTTCGCAAAAATGTTAAGTTTTCTTTGTAACCGAACTCTACCTTTGAAACTTCGTAACCGAACTCTACCTAATTCGCCAAGAAATAAATTTCGTAGTAACCGAACGTTTGCCTAATTGCATATATGCATATATAAGCCCAGTTCGATTGACTCGCAAAATATGTTGAAGTTTGCGAACCAACCAAACTTCTAACACTAGGTTACTTTTAACCTGTAGTTCGGTTGGAAACTTGGTTGCGTTGAAGTTTGCGAACTAACCGAACACACAAGATGTACCCAAATAAATTGTCAAGTTCAAAGTTCGGTTACCTACCATTTTATCCTAGGTAACCGAACATTACACTGTACGACCAAAACCTCCATTAACGAGCGAGTTCGGTAACCTGCGTGTTTGGAAAACGTAACCGAACTACACTTTCAGGTGTGTTCGGTTACATGTTCTTGACATATGGTAACTGAACTGACCCAAATCTACATAAAAAATTTCATTTTTTTTTTGAAAGTTTGGAGCAATTCAACCAACATTATCTAAGTTTGAAGCACACCTGGGTACCCAAATACCCTTCCTCCGGTTGTGGTTGGTAAAATCCATCGTTTTTCATGTTTTCCTTCTTCATCTTCTCTAACTTTACTCTCTCAATAATTCTACTTCTTTAAAAAAAAAAAACCATCTGATTTTCTAATCTCACTAATTATCTTTAACTTAATCATCTCACTAATCATTACACTAACTATTATTAACACTAACTAATCACCACCCAAAATTAATCAGGAGGGTAATTTAGGTATTAATATAAATATCCAGACAAGGGGTGACCTAGATTTACTTCTAATGTCTTTACCTAAAATAAAACCGTGGTCCCAAAAAAATCGTTCAATTTTATTTACGGTTTCCAATTTTTTTTCATTGGGCTTGATTACTTTCTCCAAACATGGCCCAGCTAAAATTAGAAAACCAGCCCAAAAGTAAACAACAGAAAATTTCTCATGTTCAAAATAATCACAAAATTACAGCTTAATTAAAAACCCACTTAAAACACTCTAATCATATCTAAAATAATTCCTAGGAACAAAGAGAGACAAGGAATAAAAAGATTATAGAATGAGAAATGTAACTAATACATATGGTGATTACAAAATTTGACCATCAAAACCTGATTCTTAATGAATGATGATGCTTAACAGACTCTCTTAATAATTAATTACCTGTGACAAACACATCTATAGTGATAAGCACTATTAACAGGGTCATTTGCATCCACTGGAATTTGTTCAGCTCTGCACCTAAATTTACAACCTCTACATTCATTGTAAGTACAAGTTGGAGCTGTAGATCCTATCATCAATCTTCTTGAATTTCTCTTCTTACTCCATCCGTCTCTTACACCCTGAAAGCAAAACATAATATAATACCGGGTTTAAGGTTTCGCATTGAGGACGAAAAAACATTAAACTGTCGATGAACAAATTCTTCTTCGTCTAACATGTTTTATGACATGTGCAACAATTTTTTTTTCTTTTTAAAGAAAACGGTATGTGGAATGTCTCGAACTAATTATGGAATTCAAGTACGAGAGTCAGCCTCCTGAACAGTTGAGCTAATCCAACTTGGTTATGTTCACAATTAAATAAACATATGAGTTTACCTTTAAGTTTAGTTCTCGAAGAGAAGCAGAAGAATGAGGAACTACTGCCGTTCGCTGTTGATGGTGAGAAAGAGTTTCTACTCGACGAGCCGTTGCTGCAAGACCTGTAAAATAACAAAAACATGCCAATTCACATTACAAAAATGCAATAAATGAATTCTTTGGATTGGACATGGCACGTATACAAATGTAAAGAACAAATAGTACCTTGTATGACGACTGCTGTAAAGACGAAGAAGAAGAGAAAGAAATGGAAGATGTTGTTGGTGAAGGGTTTAGCAGTAGCCATCAGTGCACTGAATTTGGAGAAAAGATTTGTGAAATGAGAGGAATGAATGAATGAGTGGTCAATCTTTCCAAAGTAGAGATATATTAGTAGACGACAGTACCAGAAGATAAGAGTGAGAGAGAATGGGAAAAATTCGAAACCCCCTTATCTTTTTAATTAGCAAATGTAAAATTTGCTCTAACACTAAGAAAACTTCAGAGATTTATCCAGTGGAAAAATTTGCAAAGCTCCTAATGGGGTGCCAATTTGCTTGGGGTGTACCAACCCAAAGAGAAATGGTTGTTTTGTCCTATATGTAATATGGTGCACCCCAAAGCAATTTAGTACCCCTATTAGCAATCTTATTATATGGTCGTTCGACTGTAAAAGCTGGGGTTTCACTAGGAACGCGAAATTACGCCCGAAGAAAAAATATTCACGGGACAATTTTATGGTGAAACAAGTAAAAGATAGGGTACTAGCTAGACTGTCATGCACGGATTGAAAACACAAAAGAGGTCCCCCTCGGAACCCAGTACATGTAATACAGATGCACCCCCAATACATATTCTCTTCCAGCTAAGATTCAGCCATGGATGGGGAAATTTTGGTCAAGGACGGAGGAGAGTTCACAAGCAATTTTGTTCACATTAAATTGCACCCACACGAAGAGTCAATCAACCGTGGTCTCCTGCTCTCAGGCGCAACGGAATGTAGCATGGTTTTGGGGCATTCCTCATTGCCCAGCATATTGTGTTAGGCTTGGAGTTCCAATGTTGCTGTGAATTTTTTGGAACATTTTTTGATACATCCAGTCGTCGGTGAGAAGATCTGGCCAATCATTCCCGACTGATATTTGCTGGACAGTTTGGAAAACCAGAAACGGTATCATCTTTGAAACTGGTATGGCAGTGTTATAAAACAAGTCAAGCTGCAAATTTACTTTTGGTGCAACCTTTGATGAATTAAAGGGTTACTCGTTGGATCAAAAACTCTAAACGGACCGCCTAGGAAAATCAGGTAAAAATAATTGTCTCATAGTTTTTTCATAGTAGGGATAAAAGTCCCCCTGCTAATCCCCCAACGGTTGTGGGAGCCGTCTTCACGTGAGAGCGTGGTTTTTGCCTAGTTTTTTTCCAGAGAACCATTGCTCGTTGGATATTGTCATATCTAATTGGGTTGTTTTTTCTTTTCCTGGTTATTGGTGATCATCTTTTTGTAACCTTCTTGCTTTCCACTGGTAGGCCTATTCTATAGATTTTTATATTTGTTGATTAAAAGAAAATAAGAAAATGTTGATGTGAATTTACTTCTAAAGGTCGTAAATATAAACTCTTATACGAGGTATTATTTATTCCAAAATGGGTTTAAAGTCCAAAGATTATATTAAAGTTTAAACCTCAAAAAGATCTACTACCTACAAGCCCAAATAGCTAGAAAAAAAAAGAGAAAAATTATCTCACACCAATGCTGACGAATTTCGAACTCAAGTCGCTGGTATTATCATCCAACGATTTTACCACTGACGAGTTTCGAGGCATTATTATTACATTAGATAATATAGATCGATTAAAAACAATTAACTAATTAAGCACTAGCCGGTTGTAAATCACACCTTCACCGGTTGTAACCAGTGGCAGAATTAAGATTTATATGCGGGCTTGAGCGTACTTTTTATTTATAGAACCAAAGTTTTTTTTTTCGGCTTTCTGATTTTCCGTCTAAAAATCAATTCTATATTTTAGCAACAGGCACAAACAAATCCTCCGGTCTCATCTTCCACTAATGCACAAACAAACACTTCTTCTTTGGATACATCATCGTGGCCGCAATGACTCATGGTATTTCTAATTTCTGTCTTCAATATTAGCAAACTTTTGATTTAACCTGTTGCAGAGTACTTTACAGTCTTCTTTATTATAGCATTTTCCTACAATCACAGGAGCCCGCTCTTCAGTCTTACACTGACCATGCGGATCGCTACCCCGTGATCGCATTGACATCCGCCGACTCATCGTATCAACCACATGGTATTTGCATGTAAAATCCACTTCTGCAAGTTTCCATATCATTTAACCAATAAAAGAAATTAGTTTTCAGAGCATAATTTTCTTCTTACTAACTCGATCGACAAATAAGATATTTATTGGTTAATTTCGGCTCACTTTCTCTACTGAATATTTGTGACATAATATCAAATGTTAGATACAATGTCAAAGCTCATTTTCTTAAGAAAAAAAATTATCATAAAAGTGCCTGAAATCATGTATGAAGCCCGGACATTTATCCTAATGGGGGAAAGTTTCAATGACGAAATTTTTGTACGACATATAATAATATATTAGGTGGTCATAAGCCGCTTCGAATTTTGGGATTTTCGTCATTTTTTAAGCTAAATGACATTGTCACACATGAAAATACATTTGATTAATATATTTAGTATTCCTTATATTATAGTTAAACTGACAAATAAAGCAAGAAAACAAAATTATATTCCCTCTGTCCCAAATTAGATGAGCTAATTGGTTTTAAATTTTGTCCCATAAATAGATGAACTATCTTACTATTCAAAGAGATACTTCTAAAACTACCCTTTTAATTGATTATTGTTTTTATAAGAAATATGTATAATTTGATAGACATGTTTATACTCATTACGCAGGTGTTTTAAAAAGCTTTTCAACGATATAAAGTTTACGAAAACGTGATATAGTTTAAGAGATAAATCATTTCTACGTTTTACTAATTATTATCCATAAGGGTATAATTGTAAAAAAAAACATACTATACATACTCCCCTTTCCTCCTTGCCTTAAGAATTGTGCAAACTATAATTAGCTCATCTAATTTGGGACGGAGGGAGTATTGTACATAATCAACCTGGAAGAATAGAGCCACGACCAATTGATATTTCTTTGAAAATCCGTGCCTCGGAATTTTACAAATTTTATCTCGTTGGAAAGATTTTAAAGAGATCTACACAATGAGTACAAAAAATAAAATAAAATTTAGAGTTTTTACGAAAAATTCGGAGGTATTTATCCTTTTAGACACAATTTTCGATAATTGAATGCATAGTCATTACGCAAACCACAAAAAAAGGATGCATAATGTGTCATTTCCTAATTTAATCAGCGGTGTTTCGTTTTTCTTCATTCGACCCTCCCCACTATGGCAGCGGTATTCTAGTTATTTTCTTGCTTTCAACGAAAAATCACATTGTGATTTAGGTTTTAGTTTTATGTTACTGATCTTATATATATTATCACAATTTCATGCCTTCAAATAATTCAATTCTAATTGCCATTAGTGCGTCTTGTTATAGCCTTTGGACTCTTGTGTTGAAATCCGATAATAGATTAAAGCATATTTTTGAAGACGATCGATCCCATTGTGATGATGATCAAGATTTATATAAAGAAGATCAATGGATATTGGAATGGATTGCGATTATGAAGATTAGCGCAAACTACTTCTTCTGCAAAGGATTTTATCTTAATGAAGAAGAAGTCTCTAAGTGGTTGAAAAATAATCAAAATACCATTATTCAGATTATTCTTTTCCATTTATTGAGTTTCATGTAGATCAACATTGTAAATTGGTTAAATCAATGTGCAATGTATAATGATGAAACAGGAGGGTACGTATGTTTACCACTTCTGCTATGTAACAATCTAAACCTCAATGTGTATGAGTTAATCAAATAAACAAATTTAGGGGTTTCTGAAAACCCCTCTTTCCAAAAGAAAATTTAAGACGTATTAGCCAATTTCTTAAAAATAAGAACTCTTGGGAAAGAAAAATTTAAATTTGAAATTCGTACGACAAAATACTCAGACATTACATTAGATAATAGAACAGAGATTGACTAAAACAAAACAAGCGAGGGAAACTGGACTGAGCACAGGCTCGTACACAAATAAATGACATTATAAATAAACAAACACTACCATATAAAATTACCCGCTCCGCCTCATTCTCATATTCGCACAGTATGATATTTTTTACCACCCAATAATAAGCAAAAAAAATCCTCCGCCTCCGGTCTCATCTAATCCAAACTCAAGCAACATGCACACTACACTTGTTTTTTGGTCCCATCATCTTTGACGCAATGACCTTCACTAGTTAGGAGTTTAAGACGACTAATACCTATATTACTTTGAACCCTTCTCTGACATTTCGCCTTACATTTTTCAACTAATACCTATATTATCTTAATTTATGAGGAACTAAAGAGATCGTGCTAGGAGGAGTTTAAACGTCACCCACGAACACCAAAAGAAAGATGTCCGGATAATGACTATAAGGTTATCTTACGATTAACCTCATAATCAGGGGACTAATGTTGATACATGAAAATAATTTCCCTTCACTAAGATGGGGTGCCCCAAATAAGGGAAAAGGTCACACGAAACAGGGGGACTTGGGGACTAAGGCCCAAGCCTACCAAGGGAATATCCATAAGATGAAGAGGACAATGAAGGAATTCACAAGAAAGAAGAAGGTCACATTAGAGAAGGGATGGCTTTAACAGTAATTAAGGAGGTTTAGGACACATGGCAAGATGTCATAAAAGGAAAGGGCTTCTGGAAAGTCTATATAAGAAAGGACAAGGTACAATAGAAAGACAACTCTCTCTCATACTATTATAAGAAAAGTAAGGCCATTTTGGTGTACTAGGACGGGTAGGACCTAACGAGAATTCTGGTATTAACACTTTGTACACAAACTTGATCAACTGGAATCCGACTAGATATCGTTTATCTTTGATAGGTGATTGATTGAATATTCATATTTAGATAGACGAGCTATCATTTGGTGGTATTCTTTATCCAAATCTGGTAGTTCTGTTTGACTTGATCTGTTTAACTTGTTAATCCAAATCTTGGAAGATCTAACCGGACAAAGGAGTTTAATTTATTTTAAACATAAGAGCCTTTCTGAAAGCTCAACTATAATATCTTGGATTAACTTGTTGAGATAAGGAGAGTGGTTACTATCCAGATTAGTCTTTTACTGTTTGGAAGACGATCTAAAGGATTGAGTGCTTAAAGTCTTCAGATAGACTGAAGCAACTTAAGATAGTGGACTATATCTTAAGATTCACGTGTGTTGGCCAGATTGGTTGTAGGTGCAGGGATACTGAGGAAACTAGGTAACTAGGGGTAGTTTACTTGGTCTTAACTATACGAAGTTAGTAGTAGTCTTTGTATAACGACTTAATTATGAGAGTATTCAAAACTGGACTAGGTCCCGAGTTTTTTCTGCATTTGAGGTTTCCTCGTTGACAAAATCTTGATGTGTGCTTTTACTTTACTTTCTGAATTATAATTTGTTTAAGTTATAATTAAAAGTAATTGCATTTCTAGGTTAATCCCAAACACTTGGGTTAATTCCAATAGTTAGGTTCTGTTTCGAACTAGTAATTATATATACCAAGTGTATACCTTGTGATTGTTATCTTCTTGACAATCTCTATTTATATTAGATCACGCAAGGTGCCATACTTATAAGTTGATACCGAAAATATTATGGTGTACTTGGTATCCTCGTCATTTCACAATATTTCGTCAACCTATTATACTCGCCAATTAATTGAGAAGGGTTGAAATATTTGTTGAAAAGAATCGAAAGGCCTTGAAACCAGTGCTAGAACAATTTCCTGTTTTTGTTTCATCCTACCAATTGCAAATTTTTCCAATAGTTTTCGACAAATACTTTCTCGATGATGGAGGGTGAAACTTCAACCGTCACTCCTCAATCTCTGTAAGTCGTGAACCAAACTATGAATCACTTGGAACGTTTTGATGGTGAGAATGGAAAGAGACGGCGAAACTTTTCCTGATTACCATCAAGTTGTGGTATATCCTTGAAGATGGGTTGGAGGAAATTCCTTCTCCATCAGAGAAAGACACTAATGAACTGAAGGCCAAATGAAAGAAGCGTCAGGAAGATGATTTCATGTGTCGTGGTCATATTTTGAATTTCTTAGAGACTAGTGTTTACAATGCCCATCAAAAAATACTTCTACAATGGAATTATGGACTACGCTTGATAACAAATACAAGATTTATGAAGCAAGCAACAAGAAATTCCTGATTTGCAACTTCATAGACTTAAAAATGGTTGTCGGTATGTTAATTATTGTCCAAGTTGGTGAACTATTACTCATTGTTAATCATTTTAAGGATGCTGGTATTGATCTTGTATCTTCATTCAATGTTGGGGTTATTATTTCTCGTTTTCCCTCTCTTGGAATGATTACAAGAAGAAACTTAAGCATGTTGAAACTAACCATGACTTAGAGTTTACAACGTCATCTTCGTATTGAAGAGGACTCTCGTAAACGAGAAATTAAAGATAGTCATCAAACTGAATATTTATTCTAAAGTTAATAGTGTGGAAGAACCTAAAACACAGAATTCTTTGAAACTTAAAAATGATGCTCAGTTTAAGAAGGAAAATCCAAACAAGGAAGATCAGAAGACCGGTGAGTGCAACTTCTGTAAGAAACCTTGCCACTATGCTCGTGACTGTCATGAATGAAAGAAACAACAAAAAAAATGAAGTGAATATGGTCGATGATAAACTTGTGATTATCTGGTCTTAGATTTCAAGTCACCCAATACGTTAGCTTCATGGGTAATTCGTTATCTTACTTTTACGAGTAAAAAAAATACTTCACTCTATATGTTACTTTCACAGGCAACAAAAAGTAACACCTTGAGTAACAAAAAAAAAAGACTTTAGTGGTAAAAATAAATAATCTTGAATAAAAAAAATCTATCTTTCACGGGTAAGTAAAAACAACCTATTTTTTCATGATTTTCACGGGTTAGAAAACAATACCTTGGTTAATTTTTTTTTTTCACGTATAAAAAAAACTCATTTTTTCACTCTGTGGCTTTTAAATGACAAATCCATGAACATGCTTAATAACAGAAAGTGGATAGGTAAGATTAAATGATAAACCAACAAAAGTTTACATGTTTTTCATCGAGGTTTTCTTGTTTTTATTCATTGTCAAAGTCAACCGCAACCAAAACAGAGTAAAACCGATAATCATATTAACTAATAAATCACCGTAGTTTGTTGTTGTTGTTGGATACTTGAATTTAATATGGAAATTATTAAATAAGAATTGATTCCCCAAGTGGACTTCATGGTCTTACTGGTAGTAAGTTGCTGGTCCAGACTAAACACCATCATGAATCAAATTTTCCATCGCATCAATTTGTGATTGTGATAATGGGTGTGGTGGTACTGTATCATTATGAGAAAATTTTCTCTCTCAATGTTAGATCTAAGAATTTTGATTTAGACCAGATATTACTAATAAGGGTCCAATTGGACGAAGAAGTTGTGTCCAAGTTTTTACAACTCCTAAAAATCGAGGTGCACGATTCTGGCTTTTTCAATTGGCCAAAATTTCCTTCAAATAGTTTTTGTTTTTCCTTTTACTCAGCCATCTTTTTCCTGGCATATTTAGGGGCGACCTCGAAAGAATTATGAACGACTAATAAAACAAAATAGGATCACCCAAACCTAAAATGAAGTCACCCGTTATCTTTTATTTTCCATAATGTCGATTTTACCCTTTACAATCGGTAGTTTAGTTTACAATCAGGAGAAATTTTTCATATAGAAGAAATTTATTTTAGTTTTGTAGAAGAAGAAGCAAAAAAGAAGAAAATTGGGAAAAATTTCTTAAATCAACAACAAACAAGGATATGTATGATGAAGAAGGTTAGAAACATCATGTTGAAGGTTCAATACTAATTAGAGAGACGATTGAATGCATTCAGCGCCATTAACGTTTCAGAATCGGTAGATAGTATAGTACTTTATCTACCGATTATACCTTTCTGTTCAAATAGATAAGCACAATCGGTAGTCTCGTGATGTTCATTGTCTACCGATTGTACAATCGGTAGTTTCGTGATGTTTATTATCTATCGATTGTGGTAGTAGCCCCAAATTCAATTTTTTTGAAAACTAGTGAAATTTTGCATTTCTCTATTTTCACAATCGGTAGTTTCGCAATGTTCATTATTTACCGATTGTGGTAGTAGCCCCAAATTCAAAATTTTCAAAAACTAGTGGAATTTTGCATTTCTCTATTTTCACAATCGGTAGTTACGTAATATTTATTATCTGCCGATTGTACTTTCATGATGTTCATTATCTACCAATGGTGGTAGTAGCCCCAAATTCAAAATTTACAAAAACTAGTGGAATTTTGCATTTCGCTATTTTCACAATCGGTAGCTTGGTAATATTTATTATCTACCGATTATGCAGTCGGTAGTTTCGTGATGTTCGTTATCTATAACGATTGTGGTAGTAGCCCAAATTCAAAATTTTCAAAAACTAGTGGAATTTGGTATTTCTTTATTTTCACAATCAGTAGTTTCATGATGTTTATTATTTACCGATTGTGATAGTAGCCCAAAATTTATTTGTTTCGAAACAAATCAAAGAAGAGAAGAAAAGTCATAATCGGTAGATAAAATAGACTACCGATTATAAAAGGACATATAAGTATTCTCTAACTATTAGGACATCCCATAACCACACCTATGTGATGGGAATAAAAAAGTCGTCCCTAATTCCTTCGGGGTCGCCCCTAAAAATACTAGGATCTATTTCTCTAAAGTTTTGTTGAGAAAAAAAAAATAAGTCAGGTGAACCTTCGTTAATAACTTCTCTTTCGTTTCCTCCCTTCTTTTTGGAATTTCCTTCAAAACTCATCTCAATAAATATTAAACTTTAACAAATAAATCGAGCTTTGATGTATCCATCTTACAGCAATTTTGGATTACGGTAACGATTAAATTACTATTGAGTAGTCAATGCCTCACTGGCATATCTAGATATGATATGCCAAAATTGTTACTTTAGTGGGGGGATCAGCTGGATGCTGGATCGAGGATACACCACGCCCCAGGATCCCCTGGCTGATTCTCTTAACAGAGGAAAGAGTGCAAAGTCGACCAAACGAAGGTGTCTTGCAGCCTTTACAGGAAAGAATGACATTATTTTCTTGGATTTGTCCACCATGCAAGTGTCTTTCACTTTCTTATGACTTTTTTTTTTTTTTTTTTTTTTTTGTAGATTTATCAGTCAATCAGGTGCCTTTCGCTTTCCTGAGACCTTTTGTCGATTTTTCAGTTAATCAGACACTTTTGGTTTTCCTGAGACCTTTTGTAAATTTGTCAGTCGATCAGGCGTCTTTGGCTTTCCTGAGACCTTTTGTGGGTTTGTCAGTCGATCAGGCACATTTGGCATTCCTGAGACCTTTTGTAGATTTGTTAGTTGATCAGGCGCCTTGGCATTCCTGAGACCTTTTGTAGATTTGTCAGTAGACCTTTTGTGGATTTGTCAGTCGATCAGGCGCCTTTGACATCCCTGAGACCTTTTGTAGATTTGTCAGTCGATCAAGCGCCTTTGGCATTCCTGAGATCTTTTGTAGATTTGTCAGTTGATCAGACGCCTTTGGCATTCCTGAGATATTTTGTAGATTCGTCAGCAGACCGGGTGCCTATGGCATTCCCATAGCTTTTTGTAAATTTTTGTTCAAGCGGTCTCTATGGACCCTTGTTAGCATGGCACCGGGAGCACTTAAATAGAATTCTTTGTTACATAGCAGATCATGGATTTCACAACAAGATGATATCATGCTTTATAAGAATCTGGACGCTTTATACATGCTATGTTAAATTAATGGAGTGGCGATGCATCTAGATGACGTGCAGAAAGAAAATATCGATATAGAGCTAAGTTGTAGCTTAGGTGTAAATATTCGATGATTTAATTACTATACATGTGAGTTCTTCGGAAAGACACTATGCTCAAAAAAAGTAATTTACTAAACAGACAAGCGCTTTCCAAATGTTACATGCTTTAACTAAGAGCTTCAGGCGCGCTTTAATGATAGGTACATATGCAAATTTTAACATATAAGATACAAATTGATCAAAGATTCAAAAATCTAGTAACATGTCTTAATTACGTTAATAAGTTAACACCGTGTACATGCGAGTAAGCGGCTGCATCCCCACTTCTCCGCTTCATGCTTTACTAGCTGTATCTCTATGAAACGTGTAGATGTATTCTGCCCCTAAATGGGTGTTACGTGTTCATAAATAATTACCTAGTCATAGGGCATGATCATGGTAAAGTTAAGCAACTACATGTTTGTCACCAAAGTTCTCAATTTTTATCAAACAGCTGTAACATCGGAAATGAAAATGGAAGAGGTCAGAGAGTACCAAGGTGGTGCTTTAGAGCAACACTAGCCACGTCCCTCTCTCGGTCTTGTACGCGCCGCTTTCGGATTGGACTGGTAACAAACTATAAGCTTTTCCTGTTGTAATAGTCGGTAGCAGTGGCGGTCCTCTAAACTTGTAGTCGCAGGAAATCCTACACTGCACCCCTCACAAGATTTCATTAACATTCGACTCATTTTAGATGAACAATCTTAATTTTATTGATGAATTTTTGAACAATCTTACAAGAAAAGATAAAGGAATCAAGAACCACCACTATTCTAGATTTTCTCTCTCCTATTTACCTGCTTCTCACTCAGAAAAAGGTCTCTCCCTTTCTTTTACGACTGAACGACTATTTATAGGGAAGTACATAGTGGATGACAGCTAATCTGCCCTTTATTTTCGGATATGGTTTGCGACATTCTCGTAACCTTACAAATGTTAATCTCGCAAACTCTCTAATTTTCACAGGACTATCACATCTTTCTCATGATTTTAGCTGACGTCATTTATTATATCATTTCTGAAATTGTTCTGCGACGCTGTTGTGTTGTGTTGCTGATAATTTCGCTCAGATATTATCATTGCGAGATTATGATCCTACATCTTGCCTCTTCTCATATCATTCTCTGCGAAGTAGAGAATAATGTGAGAAATGTCGCAGTTATCCATCATTTCATATTCTGCATTTATCACACGTATCCTTTTTCTCATCTGTATCTTGACACGTCTCTTATAACTGCTGCCTTTAACCGTTTATATCTTTCCGCATTAATCGTGTTTATCTTCTCGATAAAAAATTTCTTTTATATATATTCTTTCTCATTCTCTTTTTCTCTCCTTTTATTTTCTCTGCAACTTCACCGTTCTTCTGCAACTTCACCGTTCTTCTGCAAATTCCATTATTGCAATTTTTCTTCTTTCTTTCTTTCTTCTTTCAATCTTTTTAAGTTCTTCTTCATCTTCATATTGTTCCCTCTGTAGATCTTCATCATTTGTAATTTTCTTCGAAAGAATCTTCCTGCTACTGTTTTCCATGGATTCATCAAGGTTAATTTTTATTTTTTCCTTATGGGTTTTGCTGAAATTAATCTTGCTTACTGCCTTATTTGATGTTGTTTGTGTGATTCCCATATTGTTGTTATTTCAGCAAAAGCGCCTCTAACACTAAATTCACGGCTCAAAACCCTAATATTCCCAAACCGCAGCATAAGATTGTTGTACATAAAAGAAAGTCTGCGAATCAGAAGGTAGTAAGAAACATTATTCTTCTCTAATAACAATATTGTTGCCTCTGTTTCTTATCTGGATTGTAATTTGCAGGGTGATAAGGATGTCAACAGACCTCTCAAGAAATCTCGCCACCTTAAAACTGTTGAAACCTTTGTTTCATTTCACTCACTTATTCCTTCTAAATCTTCTGCGACATCTTCTCAAGTTAAACCATCATCTCCAATTCGCGAAAAAGCTGCCTCAGACTTCATTTCTTCAACTGGTCTTTCAATGATTGAAACCCCCATTATTGATCCTTCTGCGAATGAAACTTCTTCTCTCCCTATTGATAATGTTTCAACCTTCTATCATTGCCAGTTCTCTACCTGAGCCTCTTCCCTTTTCGAAAGAAACCGTGGAAGGAATAGATATTGCTTTCAAAGTTTTGTCTGAAGTCCTGGATGATGGAAGAAGTCTCCATTGATCCTGTCAAGTCTGGTATTTGCGAAATTCTGAGTAAGTATTTCGGTTCTGACAGAGCTGCTTCGCAAACAGCTTTGGAAAAAGAGTGTAATGCTCTTCGTCTCGAAAATCAAAAGCTTCAGAATGTTTTGCTGGATCGTGACAATCTTCGCAAGAAGAATGATGAATTGAGAGGTATGATTTCCTTATCTGTTCTTCAATTGCCTTTCTAATGATTTTATCCTTCCCATATTTAATTATCCTTGAAATCCCTCTTTCGCATGTTAAGCCTTAAACCAGAAACGAATAATGGAGAGATATCAATTTGAATCTGCTGTTGAAGAAGCCCGTGTTGATAAAGAATTTTGATGGATCAATATAACCAATTAGATAACCTCTATTCATATTCTGTTGATCATATAAATAATCTTACCAATGAAAATACCCAATTAGTTCAGAGGCAAGATTTATTAAGTAATGAAATATCTCGCCTTTCTTATTCTTTAACTAAAGCTAATTTAGGGATGGAAACTTTATCAGATGAGAATAAAACCTTATCTCAAGAGAAGCGAACTTGTTTAAACAAGATGGCGATATCTTCGCAACAACTTAGCATTCTTCAGAAAGTATGTGATGACCAAGAACAATCTCTTCGCTCTTTGAGAAATGAACTTAAAGAAGTAACAGAGTCATCTATCGCTGAAAGAGATACACTCATTCAAGGTAGAATAGCTTTAAGTGTAAAGGCGAATCAACTTAAAGAACAATATTCCAAATTAGAAGAATCATTCTTCTCTTGCGAAGAAAAATGCCTTTCTTATTTCTAAAGAGAAAAATCTTCAGTCTCGACTTAAAGGTTTAGTTGGAGATAAATTTGATGACGCAATGGACCGTTGGGAGAATAGTTGTCTGACTTGATTCAACACCTTATTTCGCAAAAGGAAGGTAGTCATAATAGTTTGACTGCCTTAACTATCTTTTCTTTGTCATATCTTTTTGAGTTCTTCATCTTATTGAAATTTTGTATTCTACCTTTCGCAGAGTCTGAGAAAAATCTTCATTCCTCCATTTCTGTTTTGGAGGCTAAATATGCCAAAATTCGCAAAGAAAATGCATTACTCGTCTCTTCCTTACTGGTTCTCGCGACCGAGCAGAAAGAAGACTTGATTATCTTGCTTATTTAAGGATATTCAAGATAGGAATCATCAGAGAGCACTTCTTCGTCAAGTTCATCTCCTGAAGTCCTTGTAAATGATATTTTATTGTCTAAATCTCTTCCTCCTACATCAATCGAACCTTTGGAAGTAGATGATGATGAAGTTCCTCGTCCTGCTGATAGTGATTATGATTATGAAAGTGGTGCAGAGGATAGCTTTTGGAAGATGGAGAAGAATTCCTTCTAAGGAAGCAACTGCTGGTGTTAATGAAAAGAAATCTCTTCTGAAATTGCTGGCGATAATCAAGGTGCTAATCAAGGCGAAGATCAGAATCAATGAAGGAGAGGCTGAGCGATAATGAGAACATTGGCGAAGAACGTCTATTATCTCCTTCTACTGGAATTAATACTGAAGCATGAGCTTCTTATCTAGTTCTATCTTCTTGAATTGTCTCTTTATTACTTTTGCGAATAATATTCTTCAACCAACTTTGGAATCAATTTTCCCTTTTAGTATTTTGCTGGTGAGAAAGATAATGCCTCTTGTTTATTGATTCCCATACTTGCCTCTCATTATCTTTCTTGCGAAAAATAATCTGTTATGAATACTTATAAATATGTGGTCTTATTTTTCCTTCCTAATTAAAGGTCTTATTATGCCACCTCTTGTCATTGCGACAAAATCGCAGGACGTCTTGCACTTTCATGCAAAACCCATTGATCTTGCCTTAACTTTTTCTTTTGTATTATGGCCTCTTCAGGAATGTTGCGACAATATGACAGGCCTAAATATTCTTGCGAAAATAAAGCCCCATGACATTGCCGTCTTGCGACGAAATCGCAGGACGTCTTCGCACTTTCATGCGAAAACCCATTGATCTCGTCTTATCTTTTTCTTTTGTATTATTGCCTCTTCAGGATTGTTGCACAAATATGACAAGCCTTAATACCCTTGCGAGTAAAAAGCCTCATGACATTTGCGTCTTAAGACACTTATCAGCTCCCTAATGGAGGGTGCCGCCCTTATCTCCCCCCTGGTTGCCCCTTCAAGGAGGCGTACTTCTACCATACAAGGTTAGCTCCTCCCATCCAGTCTTAACAACAACCAGTTGTTTTCGCAGCCTCTTATCCCTTTTACCTATAGGGCTTATGGTTACGAGACTGCACCCTAAGTGGGGTTTTCTTCGGGCCGAGTGCAGTATAAGCCAAGACTTGTCAAGAATGGCAAGGTACGCTTCAAACGCCCCTGGCACTCTTGACTCAACCGTGTACCTCGGCGCCTTGATCAGATTACTCCTTGGGAGAGTCCTTATTACCTTAGTCGCCCAACCTAAGTCATATGCTTAAGCTGAGAATCCAAGGTGCCTCTCCCGGATGGGCTTTATTGACCCCAAATCTCCATGACTCAGGTTCCGGTGGCGGTGTAGCCTTTCCCTGAGCCATGCAACAGGTACCCCCTTATATGACGTACTTTAGGTCTTACATTTGCCTCTTGCGAAATTTTATTCGCGAACTAGGGTGTACGCCATAAAGGTTCGCCCCTTTCTTTTATGTCATTGTTCTATGATTATCTCTGCGAAAGTTTCGCACATCATGATCTTGTTTTGATATGAATAATCTTGCAATTTTCTTTCAGAATCCATAACTTCTCAAAGCTTCTTACGGATAATATCTTTTTAAGTACAACCTGTTCCATGGTCTGTCAAGTCTATGACCAACATCTCTACCTTCTGGATCCATTAATTTATAAGCTCTGTTCCAACTATCTCCTTAATGATGTAAGGTCCATCCCATTTTTTCGCTAATTTTCCACCATTTTCTCGCTGATATATTGGTGTCTCTCGCAGAACTAAATCTCCTGGTTGGAATTCGCGTACTTTGACACGTTTATTATATTCTCGGGCTAATCTTCGCTGATAATTCTCCATATGTTGTAAAGCTCTTTCTCTTTTTCTTCTAATTCATCAAGTTTGTTTAAGATCAAACCCGCACTAAGATTTTTCTCCCAAGCTTCTCTCTTTGTTGTCGGAATAACAACTTCTGTTGGTAACACCGCTTCAACTCCGTATGTTAAAAAAAGGTGACATTCCAGTAGCTTCTCTTCTAGTTGTATTATAAGCCCATACTGCATTATGTACTTGTTCGCACCATGCTCTGTGATGTCCTTCCAATTTCTTCTTTAATATATCTGCAATTGTTTTGTTTGTTGCTTCTACCTGCCCATTAGCTTGTGGATACAAAGGAGTAGACTTTCCACATTTTATCTTAAATGCATTAAGTAACATTTCTATGTTCTGTCCTTCAAACTGTTTCCCATTATCAGATACCAACTGCGCAGGAATTCCGAATCTGCAAATGATATTTTCGAATATGAATGTAAAGATATCTTTGTCGCGTATGTGTACTGCCTTCACTTCTGTCCATTTTGTGAAATAATCTGTTGCGACTATTAAGTATCTTCTTTGTCCAGAACCTGGTAAAAATGGCCCCACAATATCTAAGCCCCCTTTCCAAAAGGCCCACACTGGTTGAAGATGACAATGGTGCTCCAGGTGCATGTATTTTCTTTCCATGCCGCTGACAATCTTCGCAACGTCTTGATATTTGTTTTGCATCTTCGTGCATGTATGGCCAGTAATAGCCTTGCATTTTTGCTCTATGTGCCAAAGATCTTCCCCCGCTATGATTGCCAGCATCCCCACTATGTAACATTTTTAGCACTTTTTCTCCTTCCTCTCGTGTCAAACATCTGAGTGATGGTCCATTAAAGGATTTTCGGTATAGCCCATCTCTTAATTCATAATTCGTTGCGCGGCTTTTTAACTTGTGTGTTTCCAATCTATTTCTTGGTGTTTCTCCTTTCGCCAAATATGCATGAAGTTCTGTTCTCCAATCTGCGATATTGTTCGTTTGTTCTTCTTCTTCACCGTCTATTATCATCACGTCCACTTCTTCTTCTTCTTTATTGATTGATGGTGACAGAAGTGTTTGTATTTTTATGCATCTCGCAGTTGGATCTGTCATAATGCTTGAGATGAAAGCAAAAGCGTCTGCGATTCTGTTATCCTTCCTTGAAATGTGCCTCCATTTTATTTTTGGGATTTTCACTGACAATTCTTCAACGAGCTTCTAATATTTCTTCAAGGATGGTTCATTTGTAGTATACTCTCCCTTTATTTGGCGAATAACTAGCTGCGAATCACTAGTGATCCTGGCATTTTCTAGTTTCATTTCTATTGCGAATTTTAAGGCATGTATCACAGCTTCATATTCCGTTTCATTATTAGTGGATGCGAATTCCAATCTGAATGAAAAAGCCATCTTCACTCCTTCTGGCGAAATTAAAACAATTCCAACTCCATTTGATGATCCATCTACCAATATCTCCCATCTATTTGGTTCTGTTAATAAATCTTTTGGATCTCCGTGTTCTTCTTCTATATCCATCATTTCTTCTACCGCTTCATCTTCTTCTAAAGGAAATTCTGCCAAGAAATCTGCAACAACTTGTGATTTTGGTGAAGACAAAATTTCATATTTAATATCAAAGTGGCCTACTTGTGCATTCCATATCTCCACTCTTCCTGATCTTTTAGAATTCTTCATCACTGATTCAATTGGTACTTTTGTTAATACCTTTATCTTGTGTGCTTGAAAATATATGCGGAGCTTAAATGACGCATAAACTAATGCTAAGATTAACTTCTCAATCTTTGAGTAATTTTTCTCGACAGCATTAAAAGTTTTGCTAATGTAATATATTGGTTTCTCCACTCCTGCGTCTATTTGCAATAATACAACACTTAATGCATGCGACGTCGTCGCAAGATAGATCAATAATTCTTCTCCTGATTCTGCCTTTTATAAAATAGTTGTATTCATAAGATGTTCTTTGATCCCTTGAAAAGATTTTTTGCATTCATCAGTCCATTTGAATTTCGCCTCCTTCTTGAGTATATCGAAAAAATATTTGCATTTGTCTGATGATCGCGAAATGAATCTCCCCAGCGAAGCTAAAAGTCCATTCAACTTCTGTACATCTTTTATTGTTGCGGGTGTTGGCATGTCACGAACTGCTTGCACTTTTTCTGGATCAACCTGTATTCCTTCCTTTGATACAATGTAGCCTAAAAATTTTCCCGATGCAACTCCAATAGTACACTTCTCAGGGTTCAGTTTAATGTTATATTGCCGCATTTGTTCAAAAATCTTCCTCAGGTCTTGTACATGGTCTTTGGCTTCTTTACTCTTTACTAACATGTCATCCACGTATACTTCTAATGTTTTGTGTATCCATTTCGCGAACACCTTCTCTACCATTCTTTGATATGTCGCTCCTGCATTTCGCAAACCAAATGGTATTTTCGTGTAACAATATAAACCTCTAGGGGAGAAGAAAGCAGTATGTGTTTGATCTTCTTCAGCGAGAGGAATTTGGTTAAATCCTTTGTACCCATCTAAAGACGATACTCTATCATTTCCCGCTGCGGATTCCACCATTTGAGGAATATCTGGTAATGGAAAACTATCTTTAGGACAAGCTTTGTTTAAATCAGTGAAATCTATGCAAATCCTTATTCCTTTGTTTTTCTTTGGGACAATGACCATATTCGCTATCCATTCTGGGTATTTAGCTTCTGTTATGATTCCTGCATCAAGCATTTTCTGTAGTTCTTCTTCTATTTGGGAATGGTAAGTTGTTGCGATTTTTCTTATTCTTTGTTTAAATGGTCTCACATTCTTGTTAATCTCCAACTTGTGACATGCAATTGATGGATCTATTCCCGGTATCCCATCCATGCTCCCTGCGAAAACGTCTTTATATTCTCGCAAAAGATTAACAGTTCTTTCTTCTTCTTCTACATCCATCTCGGTTCCAATTCTCAATATTAGAGGTTCTTTTATAGTCCCAACGTTTACTTCTTTTGTTGGTTCTGCGGCAATTTAACTGGACTTGGATTCTCCCATTGGTGTTGGTTCTTTTATTGTTTTCACAGGTCCTTCTCCATCTTCCGAAATTTCGTTGGGTATTCCCTTGCCTTCTTTTGCCCTTATCATGTATACTCTAAATTCTTCTTCTTTCTTTGCCTCCTTTACCAACTTTCTGCGAAATTGTTTCCTTTTTGCTTGTCCTTCATAATGCTTTACTTCAATTTGATGACATAATTTTGCATTGTTAACATCTCCTCTGATTTCACCTATTCCATTTGGTGTGGGGAATTTAATACATTGATGCAACGTTGATACTACAGCTTTTATCGCATGTATCCATGGTCTTCCTAACAACATATTATTTGGCGATTCCATATCCACCACGCATAGTGTCACGTGTGTTTCGATCTCTCCTAGCGGAATTCGTACTACTATTTCTCCTTTAGGTTTTGTTGTGGATTTTGCAAAGCCATGAACAAGATATGTTGAATTGGACATTTCTTCATCTTTAAATCTCATTCCCCTGAACGCATGATAGAATATTATATCCACCGAACTTCCTGTATCGACTAAAGTTCTATTCGATATTCATTCTTCCGTGGATTTTATTGTTGTCCCCTTCTCTTTTCGCGTAATAGGCACTGTAATAACCAACGGAGATGTGTGGTTCAAATTTTCTTTTGGAATTTCTGCCGCTATGAATGTGATTTTTTGCTTTTCCCAATCTTTCAAGGGTGATGTCTTTTCTACTGCCATAACCTTCCTTCCTTCAAAATTTCGTTTATGTATTCTTCCTTTGATGTTTTCATGGAATTCATTAATCATTGTTTTTGTTATCATATTACACTCCAATCTTTTGTCATCTTCATTGATTCTAATCATTTTTCTTTTAACTGGTTCACTGATTTATTTAATCACTTTCTTGATTTGAATAATTTCAACAACAATCTTCAACTTTCGATCTTCATCTCCCTGTTTCTAGCGCCATTATGTAGTTGCAGGAAATCCTACACTACACCCCTCACAAGATTTCATTAACATTCGACTCATTTTAGATGAACAATCTTAATTTTATCGATGAATCTTTGAACAATCTTACAAGAAAAGATAATGGAATCAAGAACCACCACTACTCTAGATTTTATCTCTCCTATTTACCTGCTTCTCACTCAGAAAAAGATCTCTCCCTTTCTTTTACAACTGAACGACTATTTATAGGAAAGTATATAGTGGATGACAGCTAATCTTCCCTTTATTTTCGGATATGGTTTGCGACATTCTCGCAACCTTACAAATGTTAATCTCGCAAACTCTCTAACTTTCCCAGGACTATCACATCTTTCTCATGATTTTAGCTGACGTCATTTATTATATCATTTCTGAAATTGTTCTGCGACGATGTTGCGTTGTGTTGCTGATAATTTCGCTGAGATATTATCGTTGCGAGATTATTATCCTACAAAACTCCTGCTCCATCATCTCGTATTCATATAGATCCCCCCATGAAGACATCACAACCATCTTGGTTTATCATCCGTAAGAACTGTTCCCTAGCAACTTTTTGTAGTATTTCGTCGAACATTCAGCGTCGAGCTGGAGATTAAGGTTAGGCCGGAGTTGGTGTGTTCAGATGGCGCTGATGAGGTGTATGCTGGCTGTTGACGATGACTGTAGCAGTAGACGTTCAACCAACACTCCCGAGTGTTGACTTACTATACTGATTTTTTTTTTGTTAACTTACTATATATACTCCGGAGGATATGGGTGCTGTTGTTAACGATAGAGCTAGCAACTGAGGGTATGTTAGAGGAAGAGGGGTAGCTCTGGTGCAGATGAGTAGTGAAATGACAGCGGATAGAACTGGTGGTAGGAAACTGTGCAAACCAGGCGCGCCTTTTTGTGAATTTTTGCCGAACACTTAACGAACATCAAGCTGTTAATTCGAGGGATTGATCGCGTACAACCGTTCCACAAACTTTATAATCACCCTACATTGCTTCTTGGCATCGAAGGCGCTTGCCATTGAAACCGAGCTGCTTTTCTACTGACTGATTGAGCGTGTGAAGGGGTCTTGTGATCGATGTACGGAACAGAAGCTTCTTAACTTCGAAAAGTTACCGATTCAGGTGCAATGGAAGATTGAAAGCAAATAGAATTCGAAACCAAGTGATAAGTCAGGCTCTGCTGTATCATGTTAACCGATCGGACGTTGTTCCTTGAGCTCCAATGATTAAACCAACGTAGTTCTACGTAGTCAGAGAAGAGTAGAGTAGCGCTGGTCTTGGAGAGCGCGTGAAGCTTCTTCAGGTGGGTTAGTCTAGGTGTGCACATATCTTATCCATACCCGCCAATCCTACTCTACCCACCAGTGTTTTAACCGTATCCTATCCTACCCACTATTTGGCGGGTAGGGTGACGGTTAAATAATTTTTTATCCGCCGTCAAATGGATAAGGTGGCGGATAAAAGTGGAAATTATCCTATCCTACCCGCTTATCCGTCTAAGATATGTGAAAGACCAAATAGTCCTTATTTTCTTTTTATTTCGTACCCATTTTTTTGGTATGTTAAAATAAATCAGGGGTAAAAATACAAACTTGTTTTCTCTCTTATTATCTCTTTTCTCGAATCGATCCAACACAGGAAATCCTTTCTTCCTAGTTTCCTCCTTCAACCATTTCTGCTCTACATAGAAATTGAACTCGATCAATCTCATGTTCATCTTTCAGGGTCTCATTTAAAACCCTTTACTCGGTTGGTTCAAGGTAAGATCTAACTGCAATTCATTTTTATTTTTTTTGTGCTAAATTGATTGAAAAATCTTAGGGTTTTACGATTTCATGCATGTCGCAGGATACGATCTTAGGTAATCTTAATTGATTATGACAGTTCCAAAATATGATTTCTATAGCTAAAATCCGTGTTTTAAATGCATAGATTTTTAACATTTCAATCAATTTCAGTGAGATTTTGATTATGTGAGTAAACAAGTATTCAGAATTAAAAGGGAGAGCTAAACCAACAAAGAATAGTGAAGAGTAGAGAAGAAACAGAGAAGAGTAGAGAAGAAGATCGGTTAGCATCTGAAGAAGCTCCATCAACAACTGCTGAAGTTGCCCACAAAAGGTTTATTCTCTATTTTTCTTATCCTCGATTGTTTGTTTTCTTATCTTTTTTTGTTTTCTTACCTGAAGGTTCTGAATCTATTGTTGAATTATTTTGCTTCTAGGGTCTTAAATTGAAAATTATCCAGAGCCACCTTCTAGCACTACTACGGAAACCCCAACTGATATTGCAGAACAACCCAAGCTCATGAGTGCTGCTCTGGTTAAGGCTGCAAAGCAGGTAAAGTAGAGAAAAAAAACATTGAATCCCATTTGCTGAATGCGAGAAACCTTAGGAATACGTATGCTTTTGTTACATTGATGGTGTAATTGGATGATTGGGTAGTTTGGTTGTATTTTTTCGGTTATAGTTGATATATTTCTCGAGATAATCTAGTTACACTGACGATAATATTTGTCTAATAAGTATGAATTGCCTTCAAATTTTGTCATCCTTGAACTCAAGTAATCTAATAAGTATCACACTTTAAAGGGACAATTCAATGCATGAATGATCACTAGAAGTAAAGACAAATTCTTCTTTTCCTGGTTAAGCTGGTAGGTGAGTCGTTTTTGGAAGACATGTCCTAGTGAAGCCAAATGATCTGTGTAATTAATGACTTACAAAAGGGTAATATTTCTCACTGATATATGGTTTGGGAAATATGTAGTAGTCTAAGATTGTTTGATTTAATGGATAGCTAGAATCAGTCACAGTTTCAAACTCTTTACTTAGATCTGTATACACCTAAAATTACACAAAAACATCAAATTCTAGTCCATCCTTAACTAGTTCTTCATGAATCTAAATACCCATTTTTCTCTCATTTTCTGATACATAAACAGAGCTCTGTTTTCATTGGTTCTTGTGTAACCTCTGATCATTGAATTTCATAATATAACACTTGGGTTTTTAGAAAAATGGGAGGACTAGTGGGTCTACTGTGTATATTAGTTAACTTGTTTCCATTATCTTTGTTAAATGCATGCTTTGTTATTTATGTGTAACTCTTCCGGGTAACCTATTTAAATGTTTTGCCTTTGTCGCTTGTTCTTCGAAAATATTAGTTTTTCGTGATAACATTTCTAGGAAAGTCATTTAAGGAAAAAATGTGAATTGATTCTCCGAGCTCGTAGTTAAGTGCAGGAAGAAATAATGCAATGTTTGCAAATCTTATGTAATTATTCCACTTTAACTGCCCAGTTAGTCAAAAGTCCTTATTTACAGTTTACTCTTTGGTTGTACGTAGATTGTGGACTCTGAAGTGATCTTTGTGTTGGTAGCTTTTTATTGTTGTGCTTAGTGAAATTAGAACACAAGTTCAGCATCTTTTCTTGCACTCTGTATTATCGTTATTACTATTTTTTGTTGATATCACATATCCTTTTGGCTCATATTCACGTACTTTTGATGATTACTCATTGAATCTTCTTTTCACATACAACTGAAGAGTAATAAAACTAGAAGTATTGCTAGAAGCAGTGACAGTTTCAACATTTTGTGGCACCATCAATACATAAACTTCTGCGATGAAGCCGTCACATATATTATTAGTAGATTACTGATTAATATTGCTGCATAAGATTTGATTAACTAGATACAGTTGATTTCGTGATAAGCATATGAGATAGTTAACTTGTCAGATGGAGTAGTCGGTTAGTTAATAGTATTCTTTCTACCTTAGATTTGAGACACTCTCTTTCTCACCACTCTCTTTCGAACAAACTATATATATGTTGTAGTAGCAAGCTGTGTATTCACGCAACAAAATTATAAAGCCTTGTTGAGTGGAAGACTGTTGTGAAGGTGTTCTTTTTTATTCTGATGTTATGTAATTCGCCAACTAGTGTGTTTTTAAGTACTACTGCATTGTTGATATGTTACGACTCTTAATTAGTCTTTGTTAATCAGCTTTGATATGTAGCGTATAAAGAGATTTTGATGTTAATTGGCTTTATCTGTTGTTATGCAGCTTTATTTGGTGATCTTAGTATGTATTCCATTATTGTAGATGATGATTGAAGAAGAAGGTCATATGAAGAGATTTTGATGATGATACTCTTATAAGAAGAACAAGGTTACGTGAAGAACATGGAATTATACTGGGATTCATCGTCGATTTTGAAAAGAATAGAACTTTTGTTTCTTGAGACTAAAAATGACTTTGTGCCTAGCAGGATGTTTTTGTTTGTTCATTTTTCCCTTGTTAGATTGGAAGTACCATTAGATAGGCTGGCTCTTATTTGCTGTGTTGTTGCAAGATTATTTTTTTTTTGTTTTTTGGGAGGCATTTTTTGTATACACAGTCAAGATACTAGTAACCAGAAAGTCCAGAACATAAAAAACTAAAAAAAGAAGAAGAAAAACGGTTATACCCGCCACCCTATCCTACCCGACACGTCAATTAATGGTTCGGGTAGGATCTTATCTGCTTAATGGCGGGTAAAAAATTTCTTACCCGTCAGTAAGCTGGTAGGGTGGCGAAATAGGCCATATCCTATCCACCATACCCGTTGTGCAGTGCTATGGGTGACGCATTTTATTGACGGCGACTGAGAAGAAACGCAGACACAAAACCAAGCTTGTGATGTATTTTGGTGTAGCCGGGGATGATAGAGAATGTTCTTGTGTTTGTTGATGGCGGCCGTAACCATGGGCGTGGACATGATTCGGGAGAGAAGTCTTCAAACTAAACAGTGAAAAATCGGCCAAGGAGCACGAGTAGTGCTGGTGGGGTTTGGTATAGTCGGAGGAGCACAGATGAAAGGCGTTGATGCAGCTGCATCTCATTATTATTATAATGATTGGGGCTTTTAGTTGGTGAACGCGGAGGCAGTGGACGTGGAGGTGATTAGTGACAAAATAAAAATGTGAGAGCGAACGATTTATGGGCGAGTTTCCAGGAAGAAAGTTGGGTTCCGCGTCTAACGTACTGGGAGTGGGATGCACTGATCAAAGAAAAGAGGGCGCTTGTAACGAAAGATAGGGCGTTGGGTGTTTTTGGGATTTGGATGGTTGGGTAGGCATGAGTCTACGGGTGTGGTCGTCAATTGTTGAGGGGTAATTTTTTGGTTCTACAAATCCTAGCCACAACACACCCAATTCCAAAAAAAGAGCGAGAAAGAGAAAAAAGAATCCTCTTCCATTGTACATTGTACCATGTGTCTCCTTTTATAGACTTTCCCAAAAGTCCTTCATTTTACGGTCGCTCAAGGCGCATTCCTTCATTTTACGGTCGCTCAAGGCGCATCGCGCTTTACTCGCACTCTGAGGTTGTACGGTGAGCTGGCTTGCTAATTTGGATATATGAATTCCACGTCCCAGTCTTAAGTGAGAGAAAGAAATCACTTTACCGAACGGAACCTTGCTAGACTTTTCTTCCTTAACGAAATCTTCTTCTCCAGTTTCACAGCTCAAACTGCAATGGAATATGATTTTTAAACATTCTTCGTAATTGATACTATGTGATTGTTTGATTATTTAAGAATTATATGATTATGACAGTTTTCTAGGGCATAAAACAGCTTATACACTGAAAATTATATGATTAAATTTTAAACCCACAAATAAATCATATAAACGAAGAACATAGTTTCCCATTTCTTGACGATGAGATCTCCTTGTTAATACTGAACAAACAGTACATGCAACAACCATTTGATTGTAAAAACAAGAATCAAATGGTTTTGATTCGGAGACTTGGGTGAATTTACAGCAATACAATGGCAAGAAGGCAGATGTGATGATTCAAAAACAAATAATGATGTAGAGAAAGATAGGTTTGATTTTACAGAATCTGGTGATTCTAATCAATGGGTGTAAATCCAATTGCTTCTTCTTCACCAAATAATCTAGCAGTTCTCCTTCTGATGATATTTTCTTCAAACGGGATGGTACATCAGTTGCTCCTCTTTTTCAATCTTCATCTTTTCTTCTGCTAATTCAATATTTTCATCAGTTGGGTATTCGATTATCTGTTTGCTTAGTCAAAATAACTACAAATTCAGAGATTTTGTGTTAAAGAGTTTTGGAGTAAAAGTAATAAACCCAAATCCGAAAATCACAGAAAACAAAATCGAGATGGTTCTGTTAAGAAAGAAAAAGAAATTGGTAATGGGGGTTAAGTTGAAGTGAGCTTATTAATGGGAAACCAGAGATTTAGAAGTAATCCACCGTCTAATTCATCCCCTAGTAGAGATAATTTCAAAATCATAACTCTAAATATAGATCTGTTCGGTGTTTTTTTTCCCTTAATTTTTCAAGAAACCCAACAATAACAAAATCCCTCAAAACCAAAACCTACCAAGTTTGAATTCTCAAATCCTTGAACAAAAGATTCCTTTCTAAATGGCTATAAGCTTATTTAAATCTTTCATATTTATTTTCATCTGAGACAGGGAAGAAGAAGACTAAATGACTGAAGGAAAGAGAATGAATAAAATATGGGATGTTGTCTTACCTAGGCCAGTGACATGTGGTACTAGAAGTCCACATCTATCCTCCACGTCTATTTGCCACTTCGGAGCGCGTGAAAGCAGCGAGGATATAGCGCGTTTTCTAGACTTTTCCTTCTTTTTATGTCATCGTGTCACATGTCATAAAAACCTTCTAAATTACCACTTGTGTCACTCCTTCTCTAATACAACCTTTTCCTTTTCTATTAATTCTCTCCTTATCCTTTCCATTTTATGGATACCTTTTAGTTGACTTGGGTCTTAGTCCCCAAGCCTAGTTAGTAAGTTCGCGAATGATTCGCCAATCATTCGCGAATTTTTCCGTATCACGAATTTTACCGTCTTATTCGCGTACGTTTGCAACTCCGAACCCAAGTCGCGTATTATGTGGCATTTCCGGATTATTCGCGAATCGTTCACGAATTTTACGTATCCCGAATGATACGTCCGCTTAATTCGCCATAAATTCTTTAGCTTTTACTTTTCAAAGACTCCATTTTTTGGGCTTTACTGCCTCCCGAACATACACGACCGAATATTAGACGTGTTGTAATTTTTATGAAACAAAAACGACTGAAGAGATTTGAAGGTGAAGGTGAGAGAGATCTCAAACTCACTAACCAAGCATCTAAACCACCATACGACGTCCTCTTGGATAACTAATGTTCTATATATTATTAATATCATCATATTGAGTTTATTTTTTCCTTAAATAACTCACACATATGCATAAAAATTGGTGTATGACCTTATAAATACAAATTATTTGTTATATATAGATACCGAATTTTCAGAGCCGAACTCACATTTATAAATCGAATTATACACGTACGTATGCCGTTCCGAATTAATGACGAATCACGTCCCGTTGATCGAATTTTGGACCGAATTTGGATTTTACAAAACCGTATAATACTCGTACGTTTGTCGTTTCGTACGTTTGTCGAATCCCGAATTGCTAACTAGGTCCCCAAGTCCCCATGTTTCATGTTGGGTTTGCCTCCCCTTTGGGGGCACCCTAGCCCGGTTAAGGGGTGATATTTTTCATGTATCAATACCTATTGGTACCGGTTCTACCTTGACTCCCGACAAAGGTTAGGATCGATTCTACCTTGGTTCTATATATAGGTTAGGAACGGTCCAACCTTATATCTTCAATGAAAACCGGACCTTCAATCCCATTGATGTCTTTCAACTACGAAACAAGTTCGTAAGTCTACTTCCTTAAACTCATGCAATTCAACGTAGTTTTCTAGGCATGAAATCAAACCTATGTTCATTATACAATCTAGTAACAAGTTACAAAGATTATTTTGATGTCGTAATTACGAAGTTCAAAAGATAAGCATTATACTTCGTAATATAATGTACCAATATAAAGCATTCATAACTATTGACATATTCTTCCTTGACACTTTGATCATAATAAAATGATCAATTCTCTTATACTAGAGTTTCATGTATATAACTTCGCATATTATGTATTTAATCAGAAACGACTTGAAAGCTTACGATATAGAAGGAAACAAGTAAAGTCATGTATTACTAACCTCAAGTGGAAGGATAATGTCTTCGTTGATGTCTGTACGTCCTCGGATTCTTCAGGTCTTCAAAGTAATGCTTGTATGTCTCAACATTTCTAGACTTCCTAGTCTAACCTAACGAAGTTGACTCTAGTAACCTAATCAAGTGACTTATGAGTTTTGATATTAAAAGATGACAACCAACCTTGATATACCAACGCTTGGCAGGTTCAACCGAGCAGTGCTTTAACATATTATCATCATGATACAATGAATGCCTAACAACGTAACTGAATTCATGGTTTGTACACCCTCAATTTAATCACGAATACGCAGTAGAAGTTCTAATGACTCTTAGAGATAAAAGAAAACACATAGATTTTGATTTGATAATGATAATTTAAAAAAAAAAAAAACAATCGTCACTATGTATAGGGTATTCACACTTGTTCAAGATGCATGTTCATCACCAACAGACACCTCTAATCGGCAGTGTCATCTTACCAGATTCTATCACGGTTTTAAAACCGTGCTTATACAACAAAGAAGCAGACCACGAGATTCTTTCGAATATCATGTACGTGAAGAACATTTCTCAATGTGAATTTATTCCCGGTGGTAAATTGAAGTTCAACCGTTCCTTCCCCCAATTACTTTGGCAGAGTCGTTATTACCCGGAAATACATTGCGATTTCCCTTTATTTTCGAGTATGTTTGGAACTCCGGTTCATCTTGACATACACAGGTTGTAGCAGCAGAGGCAAACCACCAATCTGATGTGCATGACTCGGTTACTATACCTATCACCATCAGTGAAACAATGTCAATAGTTAAAAATGAAAGAATTAACTATAACTAATGATGGAGAAGAGATGGAAGAAGGAAGACATCAGTTGTCTAAATGTATCAGTATTTTCAAGATTCACCAATTTATAGAGTTTGAATGGATGTATTAGAGAAGGTGTTGTTTCTAATTAGGAAAACTAATTACAAGATTTCTCTCAAACTCGAGCACCACCAACATAAACCAGTCGCAAGAAATGAAATACAACTTCTTAAATCAATATTTCCAAAAACCAACACATAAATCAACACAATTGAACTTAAAATATCACGACTTTGATAAATTAAATATCAACTCAACCAAACTTACAGGGGTGTATTGGATCAGGATTTATCTAGATAAAATTAGATATTAGTTATACCCGAATCTGGTGGATTTATAATGTTTTTAAAAAGAATTTTTAAGATTCTTATAGATATATGATTCTGGATTATAATGGATTGTCTTATGAGTAGTTGGATTTTTAAAAATTGAAGTATATTACAAATTAGTAATATATTTGAAAAAACCAAGGTCATCATGATTCCCTTAAGAACAAAAAAAAAGTTGGGGTGGCGGGTGGAGGTGGAGGTGGAGGTGGGCGGTGGTGGTTGGTATGTGTGGTGTGGTGTGGTGGTGGAAGCTCTTGATACATGAAAAATAATATCCCTTAACGGGTTTAGGATGCCCCTTAAGAGGGGAGATAAGCCTAGTATGAGACATGGGGACTTGGGTACTAGACCCAAGTCCAGTGAGAAAATACCCATAAGATAGGAGGGATAAAGTGGGAATTAAGAGATAAGGAGAAGGTTATGTTAAGGAATGGCATTAGAAGTAATTAAAGAGGTTTAGGACATGTGTCATGATGTCATGAAAGGAGGGACTTTGAGGAAAGTCTATATAAGGAAGGACAAAGTACAATGGAAGGGAAACTCTCTCTCTTACCATTCCTAGTAAAGTGAGGTCATTTGGGGGGACTAGGACGGGTAGAACCAAAACTAAAATCACCCCTCAACATTTGGCGACCACACCCGAAGGCTCGTGCCTAGCTCACCATGACACACCTAGGAGGCGCTAGCTCAGGCGCGATAGGAAACCAAGCGACCAATCAGCATGTCAACCTCGATGAAGTGACAATGGAGGACGATGACAGGACATGGATCCCAAAACAAAGAAATAATAGCAACACAAGGGAAGAACGCGCAAGTGATCCAGCTACCAAAACCCACGTCGCCAGCTTTGCAAGACATGCAAAAGGAACTAGATGAGCGCTCACGAAGAAGGCAGGAGATTGAAGACTGGATAGCACAAGCAGTAATAGCAGGACAAAACACTCCTGAAGAAATGACAAAAGGCGAAGGGCACAAAAACGATAATACAACAGCGATGTCACAGGAAGAAATGACAGAATACTTGGAGCAAAATTATCATGTGGTAAAACAAGACAATCACTGCCGCATAAGTAGTCCATACCCAGCAAACATCCGAGAATACCAATACCCCGAGGACTACACTTCTCTGAAATTCAAGACATACGATGGACAAGGGGACGCGCGAGAACATCTCAGCCGATTCCTATCAGCAATGAATTATAAAGCCTCCGATGGAAAATTTTGCCTAAAAGCATTCCCCAAATCGCTCACAGGCACGACATTCACTTGGTACGACAACTTAAAAGCGGAAAGTGTGGATTCCAGGACAACTATGTCCACACTCTTTCTCGGGAAATTATATTCAGCCAAGAGGAAAATCACGGCAATAGACTTGAGCAAGAGTGGACAGCGAATGGGAGATGAAATAGGAAAGTACATCTTACGGTTCCGGCGCTTGACACTAGATTGTCATGAAGACATCAATGATGGAACACTCGTCGAAATTTGTGTGCGAGGAATGATAAATCTACAAAAGGCTACGAGAATGCCAAAGGCACCCGGTCGGCTGACAAATCTACAAAAGTCTACGGGAACACCAAAGGCACCCGGTCGGCTGACAAATATACAAAAGGCCATGGGAATGCCAAAGGCGCCCAATAGGCTGAAGCTTAGTCAACTCCTGCCGTTTCTCCTCAAGCTCCACGCGAACCGCCGCTTCTGTGGTCTCAGCCCGTATCACCACATCGTTGGCCACCCCAACATCGGCAACCAATAAATTCAACACCACTTTATTACTAGCAGTTGCCTCAGAGCGCTTCCCCAACTCCTTTTCTATCTTAGAAATCTGACTCGTAAGCAGGCCACGAGGGTCATTACGACTCTTCACCTTTGCCAACAATTCCTCCAACCACTGTATCGGAAACTGGATGTTGACTGCCTACCGAATAGCAGTCTCCCAACCACGCATTGTCGTCGCGTCTATAGGATCATCCCCTACACGCGTGAGTTGGTTGGCGATTTCCAAGAGGTTCTTAGTCATATAACACAAAATACGAACATCCAGAAGACCTGCCTTCGCCATATGACCACCACCACGCTCCACAATGTCTCTATAAGTAATGGCATAAACAGTTGGCACCAAAAAGCCTTGAACGAGTGTGTGAGTGTCAGGATCTACTCCATCCTCGACAGCACTAACCACCAAAGGAAAACGAAGTTGCGCGTCTTCGGAATTCGCTGGCACGAGGGGGACGACTGGTATGTCAGGAACATGAACATCAGTCTGCTTCTCCGAAGGAGCGGAGGAACCACTACCATCCATCCAAGCCCGTTTAACAGAACCATCGCCACTGGGGACTATGCCCCGCACGCCGTCCGTATCAGTTTTAACAGTCTCCTTACGCTTTTTACCCATATCCTAGCGCCAACGACAAAACTTTAGCAAACAAACGAACGAAAGCACACAAAAAAAGGGGGTAGAAAGAGACAAGGGACTAACCTCAGGAATGGACGAATCAAGCGGCATATCAACGGGTTTAGGACGAGACGCGGAAGAACTAGAAGACGAATCAGAATCACTAGTAGAGCCTGAAAAATGACAGATTAGCACCATTACGAAAAATAACTTCGATTTATAATTAAAAAAAAAAGAGGGGAGAGGGAAAGAGAGAGGAAATAAGAATGATAAAAATGAAGACACGTATTAAATAGGAGGTTACCCGCAGGATCATTAACGGTTAATGCCACGTGGATGAGGACCCACCAAAAACTGACCGGCTGGACCCAGACGGGCTCATTGATTGCAGAACGGCACTAGGGGACACCGGAGGTACCCCCTAGCACGGACAGTCTTAGCTCGAAGATAATGAACTGACGATATATGAAGGCGCGGAGACACCCAACCGGTCCCCTTGGGATGATTGACTCAAAGGTCTCTCAACTGGTCTACAAACGAGGGAGTCGGACTGTTATTTACGCTCCCAAGAGGTTGTGACGTGCTTCTCCGATGTCCCTGCTGAGGCTGTAAGGATGAGATATTAGCAGAAGAATAAAGGAGCGGAGCAGACAACTTAGCTACCTCTCTCCTAGCCTTCTATGCAAGGCTCTTCTCAGTCCAATCACTCTCGGGCATGTTCAGGTACTCTTCCATTACATAAGAAGGGGTCTTCCAACCCACGCGATTGGAATGAGAAGCTTCCTGAGAAAGTAATTCCCGTCACTCATTTTATCAAAGATAAAGGGGGCGACAATAAATAATAGACGAATGAAAAGCAAAGGAAACAACAAAAACCTGTGTTGCCAGAGGATTAGTAGATGGTCATACGTCTATCCATGGGGCCTTACGATCGGAGAACGACTTCGACCCCTTCTTTGTCCTTATGGGCTCATGACCCTCAGGAGGAGCCCAAGAAGTCACTAAAGGTTCCAAAAGGCGACCTTTGGTGGCTGGAACGAGACGATGCGCAGCATCTACGACATCATCAAGTTTAACACGACCGGACGCTTCATGCTTGAAGGTCTTGAACAGATAGGTCACGGGGAGGAGACGATTCGCGCAAAAGAAAATTCAAATCCCGACGACGCATGAAATCATGATACTCATGAGCTCCCTCAGTAACTACCAAAAGGCGCTCGGGATAGGCTTCCTGAACGAAAAGTTGATCCCTCGATCAGATAGACGCGTCGGTCCCTTGAAGACAAAACAATCAAAAATGGCCGACGATATCCCTGATATCATAGCTTCCCTAAGGAGGAAACCTACGAGGAATTCCTTGGTCAAACCCAACTTGCCGAGATGCACGATCGGGGTTGTCAGAAATGGCGATAAACTTGCCAGCGTGGAAACCAGGGAGATAGCCAGGCAACACGGCCATTACTGAATCAAGATTTTCCTCTGCCAAAAGCTTTGTCGAGTCCAGCTCTGTGTCAAAAGGCTCAGTAAAGTCATAATGCGCTGGACCCGATCGACTGTCTTGATAAGGAAATGGTACAAGGTCTTTAGCGACGTCTAGATGCTTAGCAATATCTCCCTTGGGAACTTTCCCCTTGAGATGCCAAAGAGCCATCCACAGGTAGCCGTAAACAACTGGAACCCTTTTAACCGAGCCATCATCTTGTCTAACATCTTCTTCGCGGTGAATCGCTAGTTCATTAGGATCAGGCGTGTATGAAGAAACATGCTCCCAAGACCACGCTTGCGTAAAAGAAGCTGGGGTGTAAGTCTCGATCTTATGGGATGAACCCATCGTCTGAAGATCGTGACAGAACAAATCTAAATGGAGATACAAACCACCTAAAAACATCGGGGCAAGCGGGAAAGAAACACTGCGAGATAACAACACTGTCATCGGCAAAAGTTCACTCTTAATGGTATCTTGGGGACTATACGCAAACACATCATGACAAAGCCAAAACAGGATGTAAGCGGCCAACTCGGCATGAGTACTCTTCTCCTTTCGTTCGGAAGGAAGAACTTTTTCATCTACTAACCGTGGAGCCCAATACTTGATCCAAAGAGGAAAGGAAGCGCGACGGTTGGTCTTGGTAACCCACTCAGGACCGGCCTCTGCTGAAGGAGTCGATGAGCCATGAATCGGTTCGTGAGCACGGAAATAGCTGGCAAGCAACCGCTCACCTGTTGGACGCGCCGAATGAGACTTTTTCTTCTCAACCCATTTGGCCTCCCCTTCGCGGTGGATGACGGCGCCTCTTTCTTTCCATCTAGATACCTTATTGTCACCCTGGTTTGATGTCGTATGATCCTTCTGCACTAACTCACACCAGGAAGCATCTTTACAATTCAACAGATAAGTGCACAACACTTTGTCTTCGTCAGTCAGCGCCCCATAGACATCCGCATCGTCATACGAATGACTACCATGGATGGGCAACCCTGTAAGGGCGACCGCATCCTCCAAAACTATGGTTGCTTCCCTGCATGCTGTAAAAAGAGTGTGAACAGGAGGAGCCCAGCGACAAAAGAGCCGTGTTATATCGCGCTTACTTCTCTTCACTTCCCGTTTGAGGGATGAATTTATAGCTTCGTCGATACCAGCTTCACGAAGAATGGCCGCGTGATCAGGATTGGAACGTATATATGACGTCTAGTGTGGCCATATTGGATGGGTTTTTGATATGGAGCGGATATCAATGGCAGGAAGATCGTAATAACCACGGTGAATAGCCATTCACGGCACCGTTTTGAACGCGAAGGCATCCATAGTCTCCAATTCGGGTCGCAAAAGCCATCTGGAGGAAGATGGATAAGGTAACACAGGAGGATTTAGAAGGCGAGGAACAAGGATATCATCGAGAGGGATAACGCGGTTACCTCCACGAAGCTCCATCAGCTTTAGCGCGCGTTTTAGATCAGGTCCGCTGGTAAACTCTGCAATCGTATATGACTTTCCATCCTCCGGAGGAGGTAGGAGAGTTTCATTCTGTTCCGAGTATTCGGTCTCCTCAGAACCCCTGCTCATGGCTCCTTCAGACTCGTCAGATTCTTCAGATGAACTAGTAGTGGAACTACTATACATGACGAGTGTATGGGTGTATTCAAAAGGAAGGAAGAAGAAGAAAATATAAGGGGAAAACAAACCAACATGTCTATATATAGGGAACCACGAGGCCTGAACATGGCGGTTATACAGAGGGAATAGTAACCGGTAGAAACTGAAAAGAAGGGGAAAGTTTGCACGATAAAAAAAGGTTGAACGTCGCTCGTGGTCATGGGGTCAATAAACAGGAAAGTGATAGAAAATGTAAAGAAACTGACTACTGGGTCATTTAACAATTGACCCAATAGTCAGGGGACTAACGTTGATACATGAAAAATAATATCCCTTAACGGTTTCAGGATGCCCCTTAAGAGGGGTGATAAGCGTAGTATGAGACATGGGGACTTGGGGACTAGACCCAAGTCCAATGAGAAAATACCCATAAGATAGGAGGGATAAAGGGGGAATTAAGAGATAAGGAGAAGGTTATGTTAAGGAATGGCATTAGAAGTAATTAAAGAGGTTTAGGACATGTGTCATGATGTCTTGAAAGGAGGGACTTTTAGGAAAGTCTATATAAGGAAGGACAAAGTACAATGGAAGGGCAACTCTCTCTCTCTTACCATTCCTAGTAAAGTGAGGTCATTTGGTGGGACAAGGACGGGTAGAACCAAAACTAAAATCACCCCTCAACAGTGGCGATGGCGACGACGGGCTATGGTGGGCGTAGGCGGTGGTGGTTGGTGTGTGGCGATGTTGGTGGTGACGGTGATGGTTGGTGGTGGCGGCGGTGGTCGATGATGTTGGTTGTGCTGGTGTTGGTTGGTGGTGTGTGGTGGTGGTGGCGGTGGTGGTGGAAAAACATAACATGTTGTGATAAAAAAAAATTGTCCATAAGAATCCATGAAACTCTTGTGGTTTGGGTTAAGAAAAATATGAGATAATAACATACATATTTTTCCTACAAATATCCATAAGAATCCATATATATCATATCCCTTAACTATCCTAAGAAATCCTAAACCAATTGAATATCTAGGATACTTGTGGAATCTACAACAATCCTAATTGAATACAATGGATATTTAATTATTCCTTACATATCCTAATTGAATACCTAGGAGTTTTTAGGATTGTTAAATATCCATGTAAATCCTAATCCAATACACCCATGTTAGATTATACTCCCTCCATCCATAAATAGATGACCCAGTTCAAGTTTGCACAAATCTTAAGACAAGGAGAAGAAGAGAGCATATTAAGTATTTTTTAAAATTATACATCCTTATAGATAAAAACTAATAAAATTTCGAAATGATTTATCTCTCGAACTATACCACGGATATTCCTAACCTTTATATCTTGAAAAACATTTTAAAATACCTACGTAACAAATTATAGTTTTTAATACTAGGATACAAGGTCAGTCTTTCACGCTATTTCATGTTCTAAGTTTAGTACACCAGTAGAGTACACTAGTATAGTGAAAGTATGTTCTTTCGCATGATTGGTACATAATGATTTGACAACTAGCATGAAAAAGAAGATTGTCAGCAATAGATGCGCTATATGTGCAAGCTAGATAAAGTTAATTTAGAATCAATCGACCATGTCCAGCTCTTCCATCTTGAGGGAGGCACTACTGATTTAGCATTAGTTTTTTGGAAAGTTTCTCACTGAAAAGGGTGCTGAATGCTCAAGTAAAAAGGAGGTGTTAAGGAGTCGGATTTTGAAATATTCACTTCTGCTCTTGGAGATTTGGAATGGTGTTCCTAATGCAGTTCGTCGGTCTGTAATCGAGCTTTCATGGAAAAGGAAAAAGAGATACAGTACAGGATACAATCACTCTTATTAACATCAAAGCGCACAAATGAATTCTATCAAAAATAAACAAGCACAACCAGATAAAATTACTCGCTCCATATTCTCAACTCCGCACTCCACACAACATGGGCATAATTTTGCAGCCACAAAACAAGTAGTCTGAATTATCAACAACAACAACTTCCTCAATCAACTATCTTTGGTTCATAGCGATATTTTTGTTGGTTAATCTTCAATATAGAAATCACTAACAAGTTGGTTAGGATAAGAATAGGAAATACATGAAGTTCTAAGAATTAGGAGCTAGCTAAGTTCTAAGAAAAGGAAAGACATGTAATAAGGTAAATAGGACTAGGAAAAGGAATTCATAGTTCTATATATATATGATCACCAAAGTTGTGGTTGATCATATAAGCAAGATTAGAGCTTGTGTTTAGTTTTGAGAGATTTTCTAAACATCAATAAAGAGAGTTGTCTTTATATAATCTAAGTTTCATCTTGCAGTTGCCATTAATTGGTATCAGAACTTGTTTCTGAGCCATGGAAAACGAAACCACCATTGTGGGTGCAAAACAATTCACGCCACCATCAATACAAGTTCCAATCCTCAACGCCACAAACTACACAGTATGGGCCATGAGAATGAAGGTACTGATGAAAATCTACAAAGTTTGGGAAACAATTGATCCTGGTACATTGGACCCAGACAAAAACAATGTTGCCATTGGATTACTCTTTCAAGCAATACCAGAATGTCTTGTTCTACAAGTTGGTGAACAGAAAACTTCAAAGAAAATTTGGGATGCAATAAAGGCACGTAATCTCGGAGCTGATCGAGTTAAAGAAGCTCGTCTGCAAACCTTAATGTCTGAATTTGAAAGAGTGAAGATGAAAGACACTGATACTATTGATAGCTTTGCAGGAAAGCTATCAGAGATAGCCTCAAAAGCTGCGTCACTTGGACAATCCATTGATGAAGATAAACTGGTAAAGAAGTTTCTCAATAGTTTACCAAGATCCAAGTATATTCATATCATAGCTTCTCTCGAACAAGTATTAGATTTAAAGAAGACTAGCTATGAAGATATAATTGGAAGATTGAAAGCATATGAAGAGACAATCCTTGATGAAGAAAACAATGGAGAAACTCAAGGAAAACTCTTGTACACAAACTCTTACCAACAAAACTCTGCGACAAGAGGAAGAGGTCGTGGAAGAGGTGGTAGAGTAAACAGAGGCCGAGGAAGGGGAGGAAGGTTTAACTCACAAGATAGAACAACAAGTCAGAATGATCAAAACCAAGGGAAAGAAAAGAAGGATAGATCAAACATTATTTGTTACAGATGTGATAAACCAGGACACTTCTCCTCTGTATGCCCTGAAAGAATACAAAAGATGGAAGAAGCAAACAAGAATGAAACAAGGGAAGAAGATATAGCTCTTTTCATGCACGAAGTTGTATTCTTAAACGAAGGAAAACTAATACCAAAGAACTACGAATCAAAGGATGGTGAAGAAGGAATCTGGTATTTAGATAATGGAGCCAGCAATTACATGACTGGTAAGAGACACTACTATTCTGCAACTCTTAAGAAACTGGATGATCGATCTCAGACTCTTGTGCATCTAGGAATTGAGCCTGGATCAAAAGCTTACAGATTATTCAATCCAACAACGAAAAGAGTAATAGTGAGTCGAGATGTGGTATTCGATGAAAAAGCAAACTGGAACTGGAAAGAAACTAATGATGGACCAAGTAGGGATCCAGGAATGTTTCACATGAGATGGGGTCAAGTAATTGATGAAGGCGAAGGACCCATAATAATCAATACCAATGGAAACAATGATGTTAATCAAGAAGAAGAAGAGAATAATGAAAACACTGAGAATAACGAAGAAGAAGAAGAGATCGATGAAATAACTCAACCCATTCCACTGCGAAAATCAACAAGACAGATACAAAAGCCACAGTATCTGGAGGATTATGTTCTTCAAGCTGCAGAAGAATGTGAGATAATGCTACTTTCTGTTAATGATGAACCAAGGAATTTTCAGGAATCAAAGGTCTCGACTAAATGGACACAAGCTTGTAGAGAAGAAATTATTTCAATCAACATAAACAAGACTTGGTTTCTAATTGATAAGCCAGGTGGGGTAAAAGTGATTGGTCTTAAGTGGATCTTCAAAATAAAACGGAATGCTGATGGTACTACTGCCAACAAATATAAGGCAAGAATTATAGCTAAGGGATACGTTCAAGAATCAGGCATAGACTTTGATGAAGTTTTCGCACCAGTTGCTAGACTAGAGACAATTCATCTCTTAATAGCAGAAGCAGCATCAAACGCATGGGAAATTCACCACTTAGACGTTAAGACAACATTCTTACATGGTGAATTGCGAGAAGATGTGTATGTTGAACAACCAGAAGGTTTTGAAGTAAAATGACAAGAGCATAAGGTTTATAAGTTATCAAAAGCTCTATATGGTCTAAGACAAGCTCCTCGAGCCTGGAATACAAAGTTAGATCAAATCTTAAGAGAAATCAGATTTGTTAAGTACTCTAAAGAAACATCAGTATACATAAGAGAAGAAAAGGGAACGCTTCTTGTGATTGCAGTCTATGTAGATGATCTATTTTTGACTGGCAACTCCCTTAAGGTGATCAATGAGTTCAAGAGAGAAATGTCATCAAAGTTTGAGATGTCAGACCTCGGAAAACTCACTTATTACCTTGGCATAGAAGTCCATCAAGGAGTAGATGGGATTCAGATTAAACAAGAAGCTTATGCAAGGAGAATTCTGAAAGAAGCAGGACTTGAAACTTGTAATCCAACTAAGATACCAATGGAGTTTGGACTTAAAGTTTCAAAGGCACAAGAAGAAGCTGAGATTGATCCAACGAGTTATAGAAGAAATGTTGGATGCCTAAGATACTTATTACACACAAGACCAGATTTGGATTTCTCTGTGGGAGTAGCAAGCCGTTATATGCAGAGTCCACGCAAGTCTCATGGTGATGTAATAAAGCAGATATTGAGATATCTAAGAGGAACAATCAGCTATGGATTGAAGTATGGTCGAGGAGGATCAAAAAGAATTGTTGGGTATAGTGACAGCAGTCATAATATTGACCAAGATGATGGAAAAAGCACAACTGGTCATATATTTTATCTAGGAGAAGCACCTATTACATGGTGTTCACAGAAGCAAGACATTGTAGCCCTCTCATCCTGTGAAGCTGAGTTTATGGCTGCAACAGAAGCAGCTAAACAATCAATATGGCTTCAACAACTGTTGGGTGAAATCAAAGGAAGAGAACCTGAAAAAGTTATCATCAAGATTGATAATAAGTCTGCAATTACACTCACTAAAAATCCAGTGTTTCATGGGAAGACGAAACACATTCACAAAAGGTATCATTTCATACGAGAATGTATCGAGAAGGAGATCATCAACGTTGAACACATACCAGGAACTGAGCAGAAAGCAGATATATTGACAAAGGCATTAGCTCAGATCAAGTTTGAAGAAATGAGACAATTGATTGGAGTACAAGATATGTCACGGGTAAGGTTGAAGCTTAACGGGGAGAATGTTGGTTAATCTTCAATATAGAAATCCCTAACAAGTTGGTTAGGATAAGAATAGAAAATACATGAAGTTCTAAGAATTAGGAGCTAGCTAAGTTCTAAGAAAAGGAAAGACATGTAATAAGGTAATAGGACTAGGAAAAGGAATTCATAGTTCTATATATATATGATCACCAAAGTTGTGGTTGATCATATGAGCAAGATTAGAGCTTGTGTTTAGTTTTGAGAGATTTTCTAAACATCAATAAAGAGAGTTGTCTTTATATAAGCTAAGTTTCATCTTGCAGTTGTCATTAATTTTACCTCGCAACATGCACAGACAAATCCTCGTTTAAGAATCAGCAAGGATACCAAATTACACCCCGGGCCGGAACTATTCGTCCTGCTCCGGGAAATGATTAGTGCAACAGGCACACACTTTTTTTTTTGGGTCGCATCATCCAGAAAGCAATCAGCCATAATACTTATGGGTTCAATTGAATAATCAGGTAATGCTCTAGTTCCACAAGTATATATACAGCTACCATTATCTTTGACGCACAGTTCACCCCCGTCAGGGTTCTGATCTGTACTTACCAACAAGATCTCAGGATCCCACACTTCACGCGTCCTTTTCACAATATTTCCTTCGTTGTCCCTTTCGACCCGATACTGTTCACATTTAAAATCCACTTCTGCAAGTTTCCATGTCATTAACTTTAACCATTAAAAGGATTTTAGTTTTTAGAAGCGAATTATAACTCAACCGAAGAACCGGTTAATATATCAATCACAAATGATTTAAAAACAGTTCTAAAGCAAAGAACAACGATATAAAATTCCATCCGTCTTGAAAAAAATATATTTTTTTTAGTTTGACATATTCTTGATAGCACATTTGGATACACATCCAGAAGTTACTTGTTGACTCCTACAAATCAAAAAACAAAAAAATTGTTTGGGTGTAAAATTTCAGAATGACTTCAAAAAACAAAAAAAAAAATCGACATTTTGCGAAGCAAAATATCTTTGCTTCTAACTTCCGCCTCTGTCATCCAACCGCGCTATAAGTAAAAATGAAAAAATATTTCATGTAGTAGGCTTTCAAAAAAGATGAGAAATCCCAGTTTTTACCGTGAATCACTTTCTTCATTGATGGATTCATAGCGCAAAAGAGTTTCTCATTAACACTAATTTTTGAGTCTTATAATCTTATAAGACTCGGGATATAAACAGTATAGAATTACTTACTCGCTGTGCACGCAGGAGTATTGAAGACAAAGAGGACGCCGATAAGAACGATTGCGATGCTGCACCGAGCCATAGCTAACTCTTTCTTTGGTATACTTTCCGAATGAATTACATATATGAGAGGTATTCAAGTCTATTTATAGATTCGAGCATCAAATACAATTGTACATAAAATACTATTTTTAGACAGCTAGTCTAATAATGACATGCTGCCGCAGAGCTACCTTGATGCCAAGTGACTAGTTGCACACTCAGCTGATCAGTTGGCATCCAACTAACCCAACCCTATTTCATTTTTACTTCTTTGTTATCCGCACTTGTATTTCTAGCTCCGCTCTGGCTCACACGAATATCCATCAAAATTGCCGTGTCTTCTAAGTTTTTTTTTCTATTTTATTTTTTTCTAGCTATATACGTAAGGAGTAGACGATAAAAACAAAACAAGATTAGGGAAATTTAACCGAGCACACCAATGAAAATTACATTAAAAATAAACAACACACAACCAAATAAAATTAGTCGCTCCTTATTCTTATCTCGGCAACAAGTACTTCGAATCAACGGTAACAACTTCCTTAATAAACTAGCCTCTGACTTGTTTTTTTATTAGGAGAAAGGTTGAATCATATAACAAATCCGGGTAACAGGCACAAACAAATGTTACAAATCCACCAGTCTTATCTAACTATACGAGCGCAAGCAACAGGCACACACTTCTTCTTTAGTCACAATATCTGTGCCGCAACCACCGACGTTACTTGCGCCCAATGCACCATCAAGGAAAGTTGTATGTAATTTTTGACAGAACAGGATACAGTCTTCTTTATCATAGCATTTCCCAAGGATCACAGGATCCCGCTGCACATCACCCAAAGTGCATGTATGACTGAGCTTTCCTGCAAATTTCCATATCGATTGATTAAGTTCAACTCTTTTTTATTTTAATAATTGTGCTATATTATTTTTCTCTTTTGATAGTGCAAATACAGTTCCCCTGGATCTATTCCAAAAATTGAAGTACTAAAAATGCAAACTAGAAAAAGAAAAAAAAGAGACGTTATTCTTTGATTTAACATCCAAGACGATTGCATATAAACTGTACTAAAAATTACTTACTCGCTGTACAGGTAAGAGTAGTTAAAGCAAAGAGGATGCCAATAAGAATAATTGCGGTGCTGCTGCTGCGAGCCATAGCTAACTTTCTTTCGCACAAGTAGTAGTGTCTACTTTCTGGAAAAAGTTTGTCGTTGCAAATGAGAATGGGTGCACACATATGATGAAATTATTCAAGCCTATTTATACATTCAAGCATCAGATGTAGTTGACCTCAATTTTTTATTTATTTATTTTGTAACTTAGATTCAGAGCTTCGAATACCTATTTTGATAGAAAAAAGTTTTAACACAAAACCAACGGTAATGGATTCGGGTAAAGATACTGCAAGCTACAGAATGCAGCAACTAGAAACACAAAAGTTCATAGCAGAGTAGAAGGATAAATAGGACGACCAACAAACAAAAAAAACTAATCTAAAGCAAACGCTGTCTTGACAAACTCTTCGTCTTCATACCAAAGCTGTAAATTTTTGCTCTTCAACAAGAAACTGATAGCTTCCTCTTCAAAATCTAGTAGCCAACCCAATTTGATAAGCTCACACACACCCGAAATTTGATCTGCTTTCTCCCACAGAAATCCCTCAGCTATCACTTCAGAAATGTAGGTTGCATATGCAATATTTTCCTTATGTCCTTTTGGGTAAAGAGCTTCATATTCTCCCGCTCCCACCGAATCATTTGGCTGACCTCGACCTTTAAAGTGCTGCCGGTAGAAACTTTTAAGCCGTAACTGGCTGTTATCGGTTCTTCAGTCTCAAAGACCAGGAGATCAAGAAGATAAGTTACACAGTGGAGTTGGTGGCCAAAAATGGGGAAAGTGCTGACAAGTAACGATTGTATTCAAATTTTGTTGTTGTTCCTCAAATTATAAACTGTGAAAAATTTGTAGGCGCGAAATTCAATGATATATAGTTTTGGCCAGCTAAAATAATTGCACCCACAAATATTTTGCTCAAGGTCAGTCTTTCGCCTTCTTTCATCTAGCACCCGTGACAATATGTTTTTTCACATGGCCGGTACTGCGATCCATGAGCTGATAAAGTTTAGAATGAATCAACCATCTTCTGCTCTTTTGTCCGTAGGGAGGAACTACTGATTCAGCATAAAAAAATTTTGAGAAGTTTCTGTATACACATAATCAATAATTGACCACGTGTCAAGAAGAGGACATGTGTATTCCAAAGAGCAGAAGAGCATCGAAACAATGGTGCCACGTTGTAATACCTAAGGGGCATGCATCACCATCATCCACCACGTATCCATCATCATGCGATCCAACGATGACAAATCAAGGAACACCTGATGATAAGAACTCCACGAAGTACCATAGAAGAGCCATAAGATTGCTTTTTACCATCCAAGAAAGATCCAAATCGGACGCATGGGAGGAAGCCTAGCTGACACCTGCTTTAACAGCTGCCTGAGGCGTGCAGACTGCTCCAACCACCCGCATTAAATGTTACGAACAGAGGGCATGTGTCGAAATTCTTATGGAGGAGAAGGAGGTTCACCATCGTCACATCACGTTACGCTGAGAGGCATCGGAGCAGAACGGAGACATCATCGGGATCGGCACACTAACCAAGATGATAGGCCACAGCTGTCCAAAGAAGAGGACCCCACCCAAAAGGCCTATAAATACCCCACTCCATTAAGAGAGGAGGGGTCGACCAAATTTAGAGAGATAAAACTATAGTTCAGGAGAGAGAAATTGTAAAGAGTAAGTATGGGTTTTATCTACCTTCTTCCTAGCATCGTCCCCTACTCAGATTCATTCCACTGTCCATTGTAATCTCAAATAATACATAGTGAAAACTAAAATTCCCGTGGACGTAGGCCTAAGTGCCGAACCACGTAAATCTGTGTCTCATTTGCATTATGCACGTATAGCTTTCATATTTATGTGTTATGCGTCGTCTGAATCATCATAGACGTTTCTATGATACGAAACGAGGACAAGCCCGAAGGTTCAAAGTTTCTATCATAATATTTATGTGTTGTTTTATATACATTTCTATCATTTCAAGGGTTTTAACCATATTGTGAACATTATTTGTGGACTCGATGATACCACCGTTACATCTGTGTTCACAATCTGGCGGTAGAAACAGGGATTCTTACGCCCCGGTAAAAATATTTATCTTTTCCTGTGAACTTTTTTATCATTCAACAATGGTTCTCGATACCGATGTTGGGTGACAAACTAGCAAAATCTTTCGTGAAGTATCTTTAGACCTATACTTAGATCTATGTTCGTAATTTTGGGATCTACGTTTTACTTTCGAAAAATATTTGGATCTGTGATCAGATCCGCGTTATCCCTTGAAAAAATCTTTGGATCTATTTTTGGATCTTTTAAAAACCTTTGGATTCACGTTGGGATCTGTGTCTTCCTTCATATTTTACGCTGTGACATGGATCCATGTTTGCTTTGCCAACAGAACCTTGGATTTATGTTTTCTTTTGAAATGTTTTGACTTATGACCAACAGAACACATAACCATGCCTTTTCCTACATTGACTTCGCTAAAAAAACCCATTTGGATATATTTTCCTTTCCAACGTCTTGTTTTTGCAGAAGAGCGAATATGGATAAAGCAAAGGATGTAGGAAAAATCAAGGCAACATAAAAAGAAACACACAGGACCACACCAGTTGCAACACGCAACAAACAAAAGGGTGAAAATCTCAAAGCACCGAACAGAAGGCAGGATGGAGCGGAAAGTACCGTACCTATCGATGCCACATCTATAGCATCGGCGGCACTCAAATCTGCGGCGGACAAAGCCGGAGCCACCAAAGTGGCAGCGGTAACACGTACTGAAGGAGTAGCATAATCAACGATGCAACATCCCCTTTACGGGATGCTACTCACAGACGAACAAAACCAATCGTTGTTGACTGCCCAGCCGTTGTTGATGACGAACCAGCCGGCGTAGCAGCCCATGGAGGTTCAGGTCTTGCCAATCTATCCACGCATTCCTATGATCCAGACTGTTGATGAAGATCGTACTTTAGCTGTTGGTGGACAAGCGCAAGTGGGAACTCCGAACCAGGGATCCAATCATTCAATCCAGCTGATAGCAGAACACGAAGAACTGAAAAGAAACCAGAAGGTGTATGGAGACACTGTAGCATTACTTGCGAGACAGAACCAGGAGCTCAAGGATAGGATTGCCCACAGTGCCGAAGTATAGAATCAGCACGATGAAGCCAATTCCAAGGCACCACCGCCAAATCAAGATCTAAGGACGGTAGTGGCCAACGTTCACAACCCCGAGCCATTAAACCAAGAACGGCCAGAGGAAACAGGCTATCCGACACAGATTATGTTCCTGAGGATCCAGACTATTTCGACAGTGAGAACCGAAGATCAGGACGATCCACTATAAGAGAAGATAACCATCTTGCAATGGAGAATCTTCGTGTTGAGATGATGGCTGAAATCAAGCAGATGAAGGCAAGGCAAGGAGGAGGAATATTAGAGGAAGTGATGAGAGAAGTCGTTACCACACTGCTGACTGCACATCTGGCCAGAGCTCGCATTCCTCAGAAGTGTCCAATCGCAGCGTTCGAATGTCACGACGGATCCAGCGATCCCGCAGCCCATCTTCGATACTATAATAGAACCTTGGCCCGATGGGACCAAGATGATGTAGTCCTATGCAGATATTTCCCCTCAAGCCTGAAGGGATCGGAATTATCCTGGTTTGACAACCTACCACCTAACTCCATCGACTCATACAACCATCTCACTGAGAAATTCTTGAGAACTTACATGTACAACAAGACCTCAACACAGTAATGGACAAGCTCTTTTCGCTAGCGGTCGCATACAAAGAGACAATCAGAGAATATACCAATAGGTGGCACAAGATCTGTCAAGCAATAGGAAATGTAGACCCTGTGGTTATCATCAATTTCTACAAGTGGGGACTGGATAGGATAAACCCATTGTTCGTTGAGATCCATGGAAGTATTCCTACAACCGAAGGAGATCTTCGGGTGATCATCGAAAAGCATGCCAGGCTGGAAGAAATACAGCGTGACAACCCCAGGGCACAAGTGCAAAAATCTCATCGTGCGAACTCAGTAGAGCAAGCCAGCGCATCAAAGAGGACCAACTCCACCGAACAGTTAAACGAAGACAAAAGGGGACGAAGAGATGATCATCGGCGCAATGACAAGAAATTCGAAGACCGGGTCTACATGAAGCTTAACACCAGCTACGTTCGTATCCTGAGAGAGATCAAGGATCAAACCAATCTCGAGTGGCCATGGTCCAAGGAAAAGCAACCACCAAGATCTGAGAAATCAAGAGACTACTGTGAGTACCACTGCTTCAATGGTCACCAAACAGAGAAGTGCAAGAATCTCAAGATAATGATCCAGAAGCTGATTGATGCCGGAGATCTCAAGCAATATGTTCAAAAGGCGGAAACCGATGATAGGACCCAGCGAAGCAAGCAAGTCCAACTGCCTGAGAACAACCGAACTATCAATACCATTTCTTGTTCAGAACCCAACGACCCCTCACTGACCGATCAAATAGGGAAGAGATTGAGAAAACAATTTGAGGATTACTGTGAGTTGTACAAGACGGATGGAGGCGAAGTTGATGAACATGAGAAATGGATGAATGCACCTCTGTCATTTTACGCTGAAGATGTCGAAGAAGACATGGAAGACCACAATGATCCCTTGGTACTCACGTTACCGGTGTCAGGATGTAACATAAAGAAGGTTCTGATCGATGGAGGGAGTTCTGTCAATGTTCTATTTTACGATACGTTCAAACGGATGGAATTAAATGACGAGCAACTGATGTCTTCTTACTACACCATCTACGGGTTCAATGGTGCTCCAACGAAGCCATTAGAAGACATCGTCTTAGAAGTCAAGGCAGGACCAATGAAGGTTAGTACCCGATTCAGCGTAGTGGACTCATCATCCCCCTATAATGCCATCATCAGACAAAGATGGGTGCACAAACTCAAAGGAGTAGCAACAACATATCATCAGTATCTCAGGTTCCCAACACCCGAAGGGGTAATGGAAATCAAGGGCGATCAAGTCACAGCACGAGAGTTCCAGGCTTTAAAAAACCATCTTAACAGCGAACAAGATGAACAACTTAAAGACCGAAGAGGAAAAACCAAAGCAACCTCTAAAGACAAGGAAATTGATCTGTATCTAGAAGAAATCTCAGGGAAAAGCCTAACGAAGAGTAGCGTTGTTCTGGCTACCGAAGCAGGCATCTCGGGGGCAGAGGAGACAGAAGAGTCCATCAAATAGCAATTAAAGAACGTTCCTCTCTTAGGGGAACCAAAGCCTACATTCACATCAGTAGAGCCCACAAGGGAGATCAACATAGGAATAGAAGAAGATGATGATCAAAATAGGGACTCTGATGGACAAAGATCGGGAAGAAGCACTGATCAATCTACTCAAGGAATACGCAGACATACTCGCATGGAAGCTAGGAGACATGCCAGGGATCGATCCAAAGATAATACAACATGATCTTCGGATAAAGCCTGGCACAAACCCCTTCAAGCAGAAATTATGCAAAGTAGCACAAGAATATCATCAAGCGGTTGAAAAAGAGCTCCACAAGCTTATGGAGGCAGGATTCATAAGGGAAGTGAGGTATCCCATATGGATATCGAACATGGTCATCGTACCAAAAAAGAACGATGGAGTAAGGATCTGCATAGACTTTACCAACCTCAATAAAGTGTGCCCGAAGGATAGCTACCCGCTCCCAAGCATCGACCAATTGGTGGAAGCTGTGGAAAGACACGAGAAATTGTCATTCATGGACGCATATTCTGATACAACCAGTAGCCCTGGGAGAAGAATATCAACAACACACAGCATTCTTTACTCCGCAAGGCCTCTACTGTTACACTCGAATGCCCTTCGGACTGAGGAACGCATGGGCAACATACCAGAGGATGGTTGACGCTGTCTTCAGGCCATGGATCGGGAAAACTTTGGAAGTCTATGTCGATGATATGCTAGTCAAAAGAAAATTCTGCAAGGATCACCTTCAGGACTTGAGAGACATCTTCGGAGCAATGAGGAAGTACAACATGAAAGTAAACCCGGAATAGTGCACTTCGGGGTTACCTCAGGAAATTTTCTCGGATATTTAGTAACGAAGAGGGGCATCGAAGTCTATCCCGCTAAAATCTAGGCCATCGTGGAAATTCCATCCCCAAGAAATTTGAAAGAAGTACAGAAACTCAATGGTTCCATAGCAGCACTGGGAAGGTTCATCGCAAGATCATCGGACAAGTGTAAACACTTCTTCAATATTCTCAAGAAAGGAACTAAATTTGCATGGACCGCTTAATGTGAAGAAGCCTTCCAAAAGATTAAAGAATATCTGGCAGCAATCTCGATCCTCCAGAATCCCGATCCCGATGAAGTGTTGGCCCTTTACATAGCAGCAATCGAAAATGCAGTCAGCGCCGTGCTGGTCAAGACCAACACGAAGGTTGAACAACCGATCTATTACGTCAATAAGACTCTCAACACGGCAGAAAGAAACTACACTAAGATTGAACAAATCATATTGGCACTAGTATGGGCAACCCGGAAGCTGAGAACATACTTCTTGACTCACTATGTTCGTGTCCCATGCAAAGCACCACTGGAAGCCGTTCTTAAAAATGCTGGAAAAGTAGGAAGAGTAGCAAAACGGAATACGCAAATGGAGCAATTCAACATTATCCACGAGATCCAAACTTCCCAAAAATCACAAGTTTTGGCGGAATTCTTAGCAGACTTACCTCTGGATAACGGCGAAGAAGTGAAGGACAAACCAGGAGTGGAGGAAGATGGAAAGGATCCGAAGGATGTACTCGAGCCCTCAAGCCAAAGGAGATGGGAAGTCTTCGTAGATGGATCCAAGAATAGGGAAGGCGCATGCATAGGGATCGTGATCACGATACCCAATGGGGACAGGATCATACATGCACTTAGATTGGAATTCGAGGGGCACACCAACAACATCGTGGAGTACGAAGCCGTGGTACATGCTCTTCGTTTGATATATAAATGGGAATAACCGATGTGCGCTTAACAAGCGACTCTCAGTTGGTCATTCGACAAATAGAGCTGGAATATAACACTTATGACGAAACTCTCTCAGCATACATGGCCCTGGTCCATACTCTGGCATCGAAAATACCGAACATCATATTCCGACATCTATGTAGGAAAGATAATAGACATACAGACGCCTTATCCTACATTTCATCAATGTTGAAAGATGAGAATGTTAAATCCATCAAGATAGCAAGAGCATACGAACCTTCGATCTCCCCACAACAAATCCTCGTTACGACAAATCAAGAAGACGATGTAGAAGAGGACATTGTCGAAGACGATGCGGGAGAAGATATTGCCGGAGATTTCACCGAAGACGACATCCTGACAAGAGCGAATAAAGACGAAGACTTCAGCAACGAAGAAGATTGGAGAACCGAAGTTCATCTTTTCCTCGAAGAAGGAGCATTGCCTACAGATGTGTAGCAAGCCCGAAAATTGCAATCAAAGGCAGGGAGATACGAACTTCATGACGGAGTCTTATACAAGAAGTCTTTCCTCGGACCAGTATTACGCTGTTTATCCAGACAGGAGGGGCATAGTATCTTGAAGGACATTCACTACGGAGATGCGGGCAATCACAGTGGAATGAGATCATTGGCCGACAAATCTAAAATGCAAGGATATTATTGTCCGCAGATGATACAAGATGCTGCTAAGATGTCCAGAAGATGCGAAGAATATCAGAGGTTTTCCAAAAGAATTCATGCTCCAGAAACAGAGTTAAATTCAGTGGGAATCCCATGGCCATTTGCAAAATGGGGAGTCGACATCGTTGGACCACTGATTGAAGGAACAGGAAAGAGACGATTCTTGATAGTAGCTACCAATTACTTTAGCAAATGGGTGGAATCCAAGGCTCTAGCAAGAATCAGAGACATAGATGTATTCACCTTCATCTTTCAAAATATCATTTGCAGATTTGGGATCCCAACAGAAATTGTCTCCGACAATGGAAAATCTACCCCTATCTATCCTCAGAGCAATGTCCAAGCCGAAGCCACAAATAAGATCCTTGGTCTTATCCTCAAGAAATCACTAGATGAACATAAAGGCCGATGGTGTGAGAAATTGCACAACGCCTTATGGTCGTACCGAACCAAAAGAAGGTCAGCAACCGGTGAATCTCCATTCATTCTCACTTATGGAACCGAAGCAGTCATCCCAACAGAGATCATCATGCCTACCACAAATACCGAAGCATGGGAGAAGAACCTCACGACAAACATGATGCTAGAAAGGCTCAATGATCTAGAGGAAAGAATGGAAGCAGTGTTACAGAGAATGGAGAATTATCAGCGTAGGTTAGCAAGCGAGTACAATAAAAAGGTTAAACTTAGAAATTTTGTAGAAGGACAGTATGTGCTTGATAAGTGCATAATTCATATCATTTTATTGTCCATTCCATACTTGTTTTAGCTATTATTCTTGCATATTTTCGTATTATTACTCTTGTTTTATCTTGTTTGTCTCCAATAGGTGAATCATCCAAAAAGGAGTTACAAAGTGCTGAAAAGAGATAAGGAGAGAAATATTCCAAGTATCTAAGCGCCCATGTCCAAGAGAAGTGGAAGAAGTGCGACGAAAATGAGCAAAACTCTCAAATCAAGAGACGGGTCAAAGACCAATCTTAACTCATTCAAATTAAGGATTTCTCATCATCATATTGAAGAGAATTGAAAGATAAAAATAATGCAAAAGAATGAGGTCATTCCGAGTTCGGATGAAGAAGTTATGGCCAAAACGAGTTTTTATTGAATACCGAAGACAGTAAAGTTCGCAGACGGGTTTCATACTTTAATTCCGAAACTTTCTGATGGAATTTGAAGTTCGCGGACTGGGTTCACGAACTTAGCAAGTGGAAAACGTGTATTAATACCTTGGAAAGCCTAAGGGAACGTTTGGATTCGTTATTTCGGGTCGGATTCTTGAACCGAACTAAATACTTGATGGCCAAGCAATGTAAACCTATAAAAATAGGTATTAGGCCTTTCACATATCAATCGAATCTCATATCACAAGTTCTACATCAAAACCTATGGTTTACCCCTTTAGGGGGAAACCACCATTATTCATCTTCTTTGTAATATGAGTAGATAAATCCTTTGTTGATTAAGGATGAATTCAATGTTCTAAGCATGAAGCTTTATTAATAATACAAATCTATTGGGAGTTTTTATCATCATCGTTTGTCTTTACTATATCTAGGGTTTATGAATGATTCTTGGATTGATTTGTGATGCATACTAGATTAGTCTATTGATTGTTCTATTGCTAGTAGAAGTTATGAGATAAGTAATCGTCGATTAACTCTCTACACAAGTAGAAATCGTGAGACCTTACAGAGGGATTCTGTGGAGCAATCATGTTTGAAGAAAACACCAGCAAGTAAACCTTGATCTAAGAGTTTAACTCCTCGGATCAACCTAAATTCACAAAGCTTAAGGCGTTCGATTGGATTACACCTTGAGTGATCTACTACTTGGTGGTTCGTTGAATAGAATCTGGTAGTCGAGAACTTCCGTTTCCAGTGATTGAAGGAGTTTTGGGATAACACTGATCTAGCTGTTATTCTTGGTAACAGCGAAGGATTCCTTGATCATCCCTTTCTTCTTTATTGTCTTTTTATCTATCTCACAACAAAGCCCCCTTTGTTATTTACTTTATTTTGCTGATCAAATAACCTATCAATTACGCAGCTCTCTGTGGGAACGATCTCTTACTACCGCTATATTACCAGTTAATTAGTGGGACATATTTTTATCAATTTGTTGAGCCTATGACAGCCCATATAGTGCTATGTACCATACCGCAAAGAAAGGAAATGGGGTAAATTAGCACCAACATGGGGTGGGTCATTTGTCATACACGATATCGCAGGAAATGGATCATATTACCTGCGTAACTTACAAGGAGAGATCCTAAGGCACCCTTGGAATGCAAAATACCTCAAGCCATAGTGTCCATAAAGCAACACAGTTTTGCACCTGTGTGAAGAGCACCAGAAGAAGAAGACAGTGTATCCGCTCGACATGTTTTTATCTCTGGACGAGGAGTAGCAAACCTCACCACATCAATCAAACAAAATTCTTTTGCACAATACTACAATATTGTACCATGCTATTGGGGAAAGTATTTACTTGCAATCTCTCGGGACTCCCCTATCAGCGTCTATTGATAGGCACATTTTTGTGTCTAATTTATCTCGATTATATATATTGATAGTGCTCATTTTTTTACTTATTATGTTATTTTATGTGTGTGTAGGTATTTTTGGCCAATAAACATTTTTGGAAAAATCTGCTCGAAAAGTTGTGCGGGGCGAACAATTACTAAGGGGCATCCATTTCATGGCAGTTGCTAAAGGGAGACCAGCACAGGATAGGGGAGGTCACTTTCTTCTCAAAATTCGAATATTTTTTTTGGCGGGAAAAATAACCAGTGAGCAACCAAATTTTCGATTGGATTTCGAAGATGTTTGAGTGAGATTCAATCGCTGAAATTTGTTGGGCTAGACGTGATTCAACTAAACAAGCCTGGTATGTGCGCTGGAATCAATCGAATTGGGCTGTATAATCCAAAATAAGGAAACAGAGTTTGAGTTTTGTACGGGTCTCTGTTTGGGTTGATTTTTGGTAATTCAGGGAGACTAAACGCGTGAAATTGTTTCCTAAGGTAGTATTCTATCTGAGGAAGAGTTTAAGACAATCGGGAAAGCTCAGAATTGGCTAGGGAAGTCGACAGAAGAGATTATTGTCGTGACTTGCACGTAAAGAAAAAGCGATAATTAATCGTTATTTTTAGGTTTCTGAGTAGTATAAAAGGTGTGTTTAAGTCCCAGGAAAGGTGACGAAGATATTGGAGCAGTCGCAGAGGAGTTAGAAACCCTATAGAGCCATATTGATCAAGTTGCAGGAAACCGTATTCTGCTGCTGCTGCTGCTGAAGAACATCCGCTGCAAATAAGAACAGTGTCTCAAATTTGTAACGATGTTACAGTGACTTCTTTGTAACAGTCAGTCCTTTGTCTTGCAACGCCAATACATCGTTGCAAACATCCAGTGTTATAGTTTTTCATCTTTAATCAACTTTTGAGCAACAAACATGTATTTTGAGCAAGTGATTAATATGAGGAGCTAAACCCCATTGCTGAGGCGATAGAGGAAGCTATTTTTCCAACAAAAAGTGGTATATTCTATTCTATTTATTTATTTGCAATTATTTTATGATTATTTGCCTTGGTTGAAAATTGTTTGAATGATCCTTGTTAAGCAATTGTGATTTCTTTTGATAGAACATACTTGGACCTAGGTTTTTGATGTTCTATGCTTTGGATTTACACTTGTTATTTTGAGAATCTACTAGTTGCAATAAGTTAGAATCAACTTGAACGAGAAAATTGCATAAATATAAATATTGGGATTAAATCACTTTGAACTTGGAAAATAGTGGAATCTTAGCCTCAGTGTTCTTTTAATATTGATATCATCTTTGATTGAGTTTGTGACAATTTTTAGTTTGTTTTCTATTTTAGTTTTAGAATTTAAGTCTATATTTTATCCTTTCCAAGTCTGAGAATCGAACCACTTTTACCACTATCTACAAATCACATCAATTTTTGGCGCCGCCGACGCGGATTTGCTTTTAGGGTTTTTAGACTTAGTTTTTTTATTTTTTATTTTTTAGGTTTTTATTATTTTTGTTCTTTTTTACGTTTTTGGGTATTTATCTTTTGTCTACAGGTTTTGGATCATAAAGCGAATTGAGCCAAGGAGTTTGGTGATTTCGTAAGGACTGGAACTTAAAGCATAAAGACTTGGAGCGAAAGATTAAAGCGAAAAGAACGAAGAAGAAGACAATTTCTTTTTAGATATTTATTTTTTATTTTTTTAGGGTTTGTTTATTTTTCTTTATTAAAAAAAACTGTATTAGGGTTTGCTATTTTTGTAATTTTTCTTTTCTTTTTGGACACTTGGACATTGGACTTTGGACATTATTATTTTTAAACCCTAAGGAAGGGTTGGTTTAAATACAAACTGTGTGCAGGGACGGTGATTACGATATCACCTCGGCCCCTCGGGTTCGTACATAACGTAGGAGTTGTGGCCCGAGTCGACTTCAGCGGTTCTTCGCCCGTCTGGTACGGGAGGTAAGTTTTTCGAAACACCCGCGAATCCCCTGTCAGCGGGTTTACTGTATTCCTTAAGGTGAATATATGATGAGGACTTGAATACGGTTGCTTTTAATTCCTAGTAAAGGGCAAGGACTGGCCATACAAGATAAGGGTTCGGATTTCATCACCGTTCTCTTCTTTCCCGCCTTAGGAACACGAAACCAAACGCGAACCTAAGCCTAAAAATTTTGACTAGAACGAGACCTATAGGGTAACGAGCTTAATAGGAAAGTCGTTCGAAAAATATTGGTTACTCTTTCGAGCATACTTCGAAGTTCTTGACGGTTTCTGTGAGTTGAATGCGTGACTGCGCCTCCTTGTAACCGGTGAGGCCTTGGGTATCAAAGCTCCACTGAGCTTCCCTCGCCTTGATTCAACTTAGTTTGACTCGGATTGATTCCAGAGGGGTTTTCTCAGATTGTAACGAGTTCCTTTTCGAAAGAATAAAAGCTGGTCTAGTGACAATCTAAGTGGAGCCATCATGCTTTTTGTTTGCTAGAAATTTAGGTTTGATTTGGTTGAGTCAGCCTTGTTTTGTGTTTGCATAGAATTCCCTTCCTTATTTTGTTGCATGCCTGAACGTAAAAGAGACGCCCTAGGTAGATTTATTAAAGAGAAACCTAATAGTTCTAAGCGTCTTGATTACCTCAATTTAGAGAGTCTGATTCGTGAAGATTCCGTTTTTGAACGTCCGTTTGAAGAGAAAATCCCTGATAGTCCAATAACGCCAGAAATGGCAACTTTGAAAGCCTTATTTAATCCTACTAGGACTACTGGTCCCTCGTGTATCAAGTTACCTGAAACTGAAGCAAATTATGAACTTAAGCCTGGAACCTTACAGTTGCTCCCAATCTTTTTAGGAAAAGAAAATGAAAACCCCTATTTCCATGTTAGGGACTTTGAGGAAATTTGTAGTACCCTGAAAATTAGAAACCTTGATGATGATGCTTTAAAACTCAGGTTATTCCCCTTTTCCTTAAAAGATAAAGCCAAGTCGTGGCTGTATATTTGGCTTCCGAATCAATTGAAACCTATGAAAACTTACATCCGCCTTTTTGAACAAGTTTTTCCCTAGGCACAAAACCTCGTCTATTAGGACGCAAATCTGCACGTTTACACAACAGGAGGGAGAATCTTTGTATAGGTATTTGGAAAGGTTCAATGATTTATTAGCCCAATGTCCTCATCATGGTTTAGAAAAGGTTAGGTTAGTTCAGATCCTTTATGAGGGTTTAGATTATCCCACCACAACTACAGTAGAGTCCATGTGTACAGGTGGGTTTGAAAACCAAACAGTTGATAATGCGATGACATACTTGCATGAAATCGCCGAAAAGACCCAAAATGGGAAAGTAATAGGGTACCCCAGAAAACAATTCTTCTAGGCAGAGGAAACGTTAATAGGGTAGAAGAAAGCTACGAATCAGATGCCAAAATTGCTGCTATAGCAAAAAGGTTAGAAGCTTTAGAAGTGGGTCATACTAGTGGTAGAATAGAGCCTTTTTGGGAAGGCAATACTGTTGAAGAGCAAGCCAATGCTCTCTATAATAACACTAGGTTTGATAACCGTCAGAAGTTTGACCCATATTCAGAAACCTATAATCCTGGCTGGAGAAACCATCCCAACCTTTCTTGGTCTAAGGGCCAGAATCAAGGTCAGTCTAGTAACTCTCAAGCTCCCCCAGGTTTTGGCTATACTAAGAATCCTTCAGCCCCGGCACAGTTTCAGAACCCTCCGGATAAGAAGATTATGAGTTTAGAAGAGTCTCTTGCTTTGTTAACTCGTAACACTATGCAGTTTCAGCAATCTGTTGCTCAAGGTATAGAAGAAAATAAGAGAATAGGTCAGGCTAACTCTCAGGCTATTTCCGAGTTGAAAACCCAGGTTAGTCATATAAATGAGTCTTTAAGAGAAAGAGGTAAGTTTCCTAGTCAAACTCAACCCAACCCTAGAGGAGCTCATGAAGTAGGTGCAAAACCATCGAATCAGTTGAATGCTATTAGAACCCTTAGGAGTGGTAGAGTAGTAGACAATCAGGTAAACATGCCCAATAGTGAACATACTGTAGTTCACCCCTCAGGATCTCATCCCTCAGGACCGCTAACTGAGGGGACTGATAAAATTTCCAATGATGCTGACTTGGTTCCTGAGAGGTCTGATCCTGTGCCTAGAGCCCCATTTCCCCAGCTATTAGCATCAACAAAGAAGGAATCGAACTTTAATGACATATTGGAGGTTTTTAAGCAAGTTACCATAAACCTTCCTTTATTAGATGCAATTAGGCAAATTCCTGCTTATGCCAAGTTCCTTAAGGATATGTGTACGCGAAAGCGAAAACTTAGCGTCCATAAGAAAGCCTTTTTAGCTAGTCATGTAAGTTCAATCATTCAGAACACTACCACTCCAAAGTACAAAGACCCAGGTTCCCCAACCATTGCTTGCACAATAGGTAAACACGGGTAGAAAAGCTTTACTTGACTTAGGAGCCAGTGTGAACTTACTGTCGTACCATGTGTACTTACAGCTAGGACTTGGTGAAATGAAACCTACTCAGATAACACTGCAGTTAGCTGATAGGTCTGTCAAAATTCCTCGAGGTGTTATCGAGGATGTTCTTATTGAGGTCGACAAGTTTATTTATCCAGTGGATTTCGTGGTCCTAGATACCCAACCTGTCCCTGACCCAGAGAACCAGATACCTGTGATTTTAGGTCGCCCATTCTTAGCTACGTCTAATGCGATCATAAACTGTCGAAATGGTGTGATGAATTTATCTTTGGTAATATGACTATCGAAATGAACATTTTTAATGTCAGTAAGCTACCTTATGAGCTAGATGACACATGTGTTGAAGAGGTGAATATGATAGAATCCTTAGTTCAGGAGTCATTACCAAACATTTGTCTGAAGACCCATTAGAGAGTTGTCTATCCCATTTTGGTTTAGATTTTGACGATGATAGTACCATTGAACAAGTGAATGCTCTATTAGATTCTACCCCTGTGTTAGACACTGATAGATGGAAAGCTAGGTTCGAACCATTACCAGCTTCTGAGACTACCTCAGTTCCTTCCTTAGAAGAGCCCCCTAAGTTGGACCTCAAACCACTACCAGATAACCTGAAGTATGTGTTCTTAGGCCCATCTGAGACTTTACCTGTGATTATTGCTGCCGACTTGGATAGTGATCAGGAAAGTAGGCTAGTAAAGTACTTCAAGATAATAAGGAAGCTTTAGGGTGGTCTATAGCAGACATTAAGGGTATTAGTCCTACCGTTGTATGCATCAGATTCATTTAGAGGAAGACTCCAAACCGTCTAGGGAGATGCAACGTCGACTGAACCCTAACATGAAAGAAGTAGTTCGAAAAGAGGTGCTTAAGTTGTTAGATGCGGGTATTATCTACCCAATTTCAGACAGTAAGTGGGTCAGCCCCGTTCAGGTTGTTCCCAAGAAATCAGGTATCACTGTAGTCCAGAATGAGGATAATGAGTTAATCCCAACCCGAGTGACCACGGGATGGCGTGTCTGTATCGACTATAGGAAATTGAACAAGGTCACAAGGAAGGATCACTTTCCCCTTCCTTTTATCGACCAAATGCTAGAGAGATTAGCTGGATATAGTTTCTATTTTTTTAGATGGCTTTTCCGGATATAATCAGATCGTTATTGCCCCAGAAGACCAAGAGAAAACCACTTTTACCTGTCCCTTTGGTACTTTCGCGTATAGACGCATGCCTTTCGGGCTGTGTAATGCCCCTGCGACTTTTCAGCGTTGTATGATGAGCATATTTTCTGATATGGTAGAACGGTTTTTAGAGGTCTTTATGGATGATTTTTCAGTGTTTGGTTCATCTTTTGATGAGTGCTTGCATCATTTGACATTAGTGTTGACTAGGTGTAAGGAAAAGAATTTAGTGCTTAATTGGGAAAAATGCCATTTCATGGTTAAATCAGGAATTGTTTTAGGGCATATCATTCTTCAAAGGGTATAGAGGTAGACAAAGCCAAAGTTGACCTTATTAAGACTTTACAGTCCCAAAAACCGTAAAAGACATTAGGTCATTCCTAGGGCATGCAGGTTTTTACCGTCGATTCATTAAGGATTTTAGCTTGATTTCTAGACCTCTTTGCAATTTGCTTGCAAAAGATGTTAAGTTTGTCTTTGATGATGCTTGTTTAGAGGCTTTTGAGAAGCTTAAAATTTACTCACTACCGCTCCCATAGTCCAGGCACCCAACTGGAACCTACCCTTTGAGATTATGTGTGATGCTTCAGATTATGCTATAGGCGTTGTGTTAGGTCAACGAGTAGACAAATTACTTCATGTGATTTACTATGCTAGCAAAACTCTGAATGATGCCCAATTGAACTATACAACTACCGAGAAGGAACTGCTATCCATCGTGTTTGCCTTGGATAAGTTTAGATCCTACCTATTAGGTTCTAAGATCGTAATCTATACTGATCATGCTGCTTTGAAATACCTTTTGTCTAAGAAGGACACCAAACCTAGATTGATTAGGTGGATCCTATTGTTACAAGAATTTTCTCCAGACATTAGAGACAAAAAGGGTGCTGAAAATGTAGTAGCAGACCACTTATCCAGGTTAGTTGTTAGTTCCCCTGTGATGCCTTCCTATAAGGGATAGCTTTCCTGATGAACAATTGTTCTCTGTTTCCCAATCACCTTGGTATGCAAATATAGTGAATTATCTTGTTACTGGGTACCCCTCAACATTGGGGTAAACAAGATCGTTCTAGGTTTTTAGCCGAGGTTAAGCATTTCTTTTGGGACGATCCTTATTTTTAAGTATTGTCCCGACCAGATTATTAGGAGATGTGTACCTGAGAGTGACCAGTCCAGTATTTCTCCTTTTGTCATGAACATGCTTGTGGGGTCATTTTAGTGCTAAGAAGACTGCTGCTAAGATTTGCAGTGTGGATTTTACTGGCCTTCACTGTTTAAAGACTCCCATAGTCACTGTGTTTCTTGTGATCGTTGCCAGAGTTAGGAACCATTTCCCGTAGAAATATGATGCCTTTGAACCCTATTTTAGTGATTGAGGTCTTTGATGTGTGGGGCATTGATTTTATGGGTCCATTTCCTATTCTTTAGGTTATCTTTACATACTTGTCGCTGTAGACTATGTGTCTAAGTGGGTTGAGGCGGTTCCGTGTAAAACAAATGACCATAGGGTCGTAATTAAGTTTTTGAAAGAGAATATACTTACACGTTTTGGTACACCGCGAGCTATAATTAGTGATGGGGTTCACACTTTTGTAATAGACCGTTTGCTCTTAATGAAACAATATGGTATTACCCACAAAGTAGCTACCCCATATCACCCTCAGACTAGTGGTCAGGTAGAGGTTTCCAATAGGGAAATTAAGCGTATTTAGAGAAAACAGTTAATCCAATAGGAAAGACTGGTCGTCGAGGCTTACTGATGCCTTATGGGCTTACCGTACGCGTTTAAGACACCCATTGGAATGTCACCCTTATCGTTTAGTATTTGGCAAGGCATGTCACTTCCTGTTGAGTTAGAGCTAGAGCCTATTGGGCTATTAAGAGCTTAAACTTTTCACTTGACAAGGCAGGAGCTCAAGAAAGCTCCAGCTCAATGAGTTGGACGAGATTCGTAGAGATGCATACGATAGTGCTAAGGAGTATAAGAACAAAATGAAACTTGTGCATGATAAGAATATTTTACGAAAGTCATTTTCTCCAGGTCAAAAAGTTCTTCTGTATGACACTCGTTTGCATCTATTCCCCGGGAAACTGCGCTCTCGGTGGACCGGTCCTTTTGTGGTCCGTACTGTTTTTCCTCATGGCGCGATTGAGATTGAAACATCAGATGGTACTAGTTCTTCAAAGGTTAACGGTCAGATATTGAAGCCCTTTTTAGAGCCTTTTCCTACAGGTGACGTTGAGGAGGTCCCTCTGGAGGACCCTGTTTACCCTTGATTGACCATCGAGGCGATTTGTATGTTGTATAATATTTTTGTCAGTTTTTGGTTTCACTTCACCCAGGTACTATCTTTCCGAACTCTCTCTTTACCATTTCCTCATGTTACTTATATTTTTGGTACTGTTCTTTCATTCGAAACATTGAGGACAATGTTAGATTTAAGTTTGGGGGTGGGGTAGAAACTTTTTGTTTTAAATAAACTCCAGAGCCTAGAAATTTATGCATATTAAGGATAGGACTAACCAACCTAAGTGGATGAAATCATTTTGATTGTAGGAGTTGAGAAACCAATCTGATTAGATGGCAACATCTAGAAGAGTCTATTCATAAAAGCACAGAGCTCAGGTGTTAGAAATAACATGATAGTTTCACCATATCTCGTTGAGTCCTTTTCACTTCTATTTTTATTTTATTTTGTTTTTAAACTATGTTTCTCTAAGTGATAGGTGGGGCCCACGATTCAAGTTGTTACCAATGCTAGGGTGAATTAGAGTGATTGAGAAAGATTAAAAAAAAATGGTAGTTACCAAAAAGTTAGAAAAAAAAATATTATGAAAAAAAAAATTGAGACCAGACCATTTGACCAAAAGGAACAAATTCAATAAAGTCGACCACTGGTACCCTTGTATATGCCAGTTGTGTTGACCTAGAGTTGGGTTATCGACCACTGGTTCCCTTGTATATGCCAGTGTGTTGATATTAGTCAGACTAATATCTCAATACATTAGGATAGGTTCATTTTGGCGGAGGCCTTCAGACAGATATGGGAAACGCCGTTCACTTAGTAAACATCAAAACCATCTATGTTTTTCTATATCCATCTTCTTGATCTATCCATGTGATTAGTTTTGACTCCGGATATTGATGTCCATAGTGCAACTATTTGATTAGAGGTCTGTCACTTTATATGAATTTTAGTATGCTTGAGTGCAAACTCGTGTACAGCAATTGGAATTTCGCATCAGGGTACTTCCTCCTGTAGTCAATAAGTATGCCAACCAAGGAGATTCTTTAGTGCCTTCCAAGGTTCTGCGTAGATAGCTAAGGTCTGGAGTAAAGGTTTTGTGGGTATACCTCTTGTAAGCCCTCCGGAGACAACACTCCGCCACTAGGGACACTTAGGGGTTTAAAGGCTTATTGCATACGCTAAATGCAATCGACGATGCCTGCGTCAGTGAGTTAGGATTTTATTTTATTTTATTTTGCTCGAGGACTAGCAAATAATAGGTTTGGGGGTATTTGATAGGCACATTTTTGTGTCTAATTTATCTCGATTCCATATATTGATAGTGCTTATTTTTGTACTTATTATGGTGTTTTATGTGTGTGTAGGTATTTTTGGCCAATAAACATTTTTGGAAAAATCTGCTCAAAAAGTTACGCGGGGCGACCAATTACTAAGGGGCATCCATTTCAGGGCAGTTGCTAAAGGGAGACCAGCATAGGATAGGGGGAGGTCACTTTCTTCTCAAAATTCGAATATTTTTTTTTGGCGGGAAAAATAACCAGTGAGCAACCAAATTTTCGTTTGGATTTCGAAGATGTTTGAGTGAGATTCAATCGCTGAAATTTGATGGTCTAGACGTGATTCAACTAAACAAGCCTGGTATGTGCGCTGGAATCAATCGAATTGGGATGGATAATCCAAAATAAGGAAACAGAGTTTGAGTTTTGTACGGGTATCTGTTTGGGTTGATTTTTGGTAATTCAGGGAGACTAAACGCGTGAAATTGTTTCCTAAGGTAGTATTCTATCTAAGGAAGAGTTTAAGACAATCGGGAAAGCTCAGAATTGGCTAGGGAAGTCGGCAGAAGAGATTATTGCCGTGACTTGCACGTAAAGAAAAAGCGAGAATTAATCGCTATATTTAGGTTTCTGAGTAGTATAAAAGGTGTGTTTAAGTCCCAGGAAAGGTAATGAAGTTATTGGAGCAGTCGCAGAGGAGTTAGAAACCCTACAAAGCCATATTGATCAAGTTGCAGGAAACCGTATACTGCTGCTGCTGCTGCTGAAGAAGATCCGCTGCAAATAAGAACAATGTCTCAAATTTGTAACGCTGCTACAGTGACTTCTTTGTAACAGTCAGTCCTTTGTCTTGCAACGCCAATACATCGTTGCAAACATCCAGTGTTATAGTTTTCATCTTTAATCAACTTTTGAGCAACAAACATGTATTTTGAGCAAGTGATTAATATGAGGAGCTAAACCCCATTGCTGAGGCGATAGAGGAAGCTATTTTTCCAACAAGAAGTGGTATATTCTATTCTATTTATTTATTTGCAATTATTTTATGATTATTTGCCTTGGTTGAAAATTGTTTGAATGATCCTTGTTAAGCAAGATTTCTTTTGATAGAACATACTTGGACCTAGGTTTTTGATGTTCTATGCTTTGGATTTACACTTGTTATTTTGAGAATCTACTAGTTGCAATAAGTTAGAATCAACTTGAAAGAGAAAATTGCATAAATATAAATATTGGGATTAAATCACTTTGAACTTGGAAAATAGTGGAATCTTAGCCTCACTGTTCTTTTAATATTGATATCATCTTTGATTGAGTTTGTGACAATTTTTAGTTTGTTTTCTATTTTAGTTTTAGATTTTAAGTCTATATTTTATCCTTCGCAAGTCTGAGAATCGAACCACTTTTACCACTATCTACAAATCACATCATCTATGAGTGTATGACCATGGGGAAGGATTCCAGCAGAAAGAGATACCCAACCAAACAACAAGACAGCAGTTCAGCAGAGTGGATGCATGTAAATAATTCAATAACGCATCACATTTCCGGGAACGCCGCACCAACCCCCACCGTTCGGTAGTCCTCTGGCCCAGGGTTAGCCGACGGGGTGACAGGTCCAAAACAGAGGATGGAGGTACACACCTTCGTTATTATTACGACACACTTTCTCGATTTCTTTAACAGTTCTTATTTTAAATAAATAAAGTAACGTTACAGATGAATCGAAATTGTACATAAAAAGATTGATGATCCATTCCATAAGAATTGATTACAAGTCTGGGGAGGTAAGCAAAAAATACAAAAGATACACAAAAAATAGCCCGAAGTTGCATAATCAACAAAGATCAAATTTCTACCCTAAACACGGAGACCTACTTTTCTTCCGAAGGCTCGTCACAATCGGCATGACCAGCGGATCGCTCCTTTCGGGACGAAGGAACACTCCCTCCAGAGGAAACCTCAGAAGTAGACTTGAATGGCTCGGGTACAGGATGACGTGTGTACCTGTTCGTGATATTGTGTTCCTTTAGAAGGCCTTGCTATATTCGCTCCAATGTATTATTGATCTCTAGATCAAGCTGACGACGAGCCTCATGAGTGATAATGGTGGACTTGAGCTCAGAATTGGACAATGATGACTTCAACTTCTCCACCTCCTTCGCCGATGCCTTCGCCACTATATTCCTGGACCCAACTAGTCCCTCAAAGTACTTGGTTTGTCCTTGTTGCTTCACTAACTCAGATTGAGCCTTTTTAAGCTTCTCATTTGCAAGGCCAAGCTGTCCCTCGAGCTATGAAATAAGAGAAAAACAAAACATCAGAGGAAAGCAGATATACAGCTATCCACGCCCAAATGAACATATACCTTCGACATTAGCCGAAACTGTTTCAAATTCATTTACTATCGCATCCCGGGCTTCGTCAAGAAAGTCGTATTCATCGGAAAGTTTCTTATAATCAAGCCGAAGGTTCTCGAGTTAAAATTGACATTCATCTAAACCTTCTTCATAGAATACGAATGATGGAGATGATTGACTTCATTAGTCATCTCCTCGATCCCCTTAGTAAGTCTATACATGTTAACCTCTAAGTCTTTCTCTGTTCTATCAAGTGGGCAACATCGGCATGAGAGGCAGTTAAGGCTTTGCTGAGAGAATGCGCTTCAGCCTTTGCATCATCCCTTTCTCGAACAAGACGTTGTATATAATACCGAGCCTCAGGTTCATGAGATGAGCGGGCTTGATGAATCTATGCTTCTAAATCTGTTATCTTGGCCTCTAACCGAGAAGTTGCATCGCGAGCTTCATAAAGATTGTCACAAGTCCACAACAAAGCTCCATTAAACTAACGACGATCAGCAGTCATCGTATTCTGCATCTCCACCATCTGCTCCCGCCTTTCCCAAAACCGAGCTACCATACGGTTATACTCATCGGCTCGAGAATTCAACTTATCAGCTTCCTTGACAATCTTCGACACTAACTCTTTAATCCGGGAAGCTTGACGAGTTCTCTCACCCCGAAGACATATTAACTCTTCGGTGTCACCCGCTGGAGACAGGGCCGGCTAACTCAGATAGAACACTAGGAAGAAGAAGGAGGAGTAAAAGAAGAAGACACAAACCTTTAGAAGACAAAGCCTCAGCACGAGCCTTCTCCAAATCTTCACGAAGAGAGGCGACCTCCTGACGAAGTTGTACTTCGGTAGCACCAACCTTCTCCATCTCCTTCAACTGTTTCTTCAGTTCTAGTATTTCCTTGTCCTTGGCTCCAAGAGACTCCTGAGCGGTGAATAACTCATCATCCCTTTGACGAAGCTTTTCTTCCAGCTTCAATGCTTTAGCTCTGAAGAACTGGTACAGAGTGTGGTTGCAATGCTCGCTAGTAACCAACCATAACAACCAGGGGAAGACAAGTCACTAAAGAAGAACACATGACTAATATGACATAAACAAGTAAAACACGTTACCTCAAGAATGCGCTACTGAGGAAATCCATACTGATACCCATCAGCTACGGCCATCATATCAGAAATAGAAGAAGGAAGATTAACCAAGAGATTCGAAGAAAAAGCGCCCAGATCCCGCTCCCAGATCTCAGCAACTCTTTCACGAGAAGATAGTTGCATCAGCTGGAGAGCAAAGCATCTGAGTCCCGCTCCCCAGGTACAACAGGGGAAGGACGAGGCACGTTCATTAGCCCCTTTTTCTTCAGCCAATCAAAGGTGTCACCGTCTCCATCACACATCACAACGTTAACAAAGCCCTCGGAAGATGTATCGGCAGAAGACTCCTTACCAGCATCGGGCCTCTTACCAGCGTCGGACTCCTTACCAGCATCGGTATCTTTACCAATGGCGGTATCTATTCCGTTAGTAGTCCCCTCACCAAGTGGCAGTCTCCATATCAGCATCAGATTTTTTTCCTTCAGCCTCCCTAGCGGCACGAAGTTCATCATCCACACCATCAGAGCTATCGTCTTCTTCGATCCCTTTCTCAGCGTTATCCTCGGCCTCAACGTTCCAATCATCATTGGGAGACAACAGAGAAAACTCAGAAGCAATCCCCAACGCAGTACCAATATCCATCTGACCACCAGCGGAATAGATTTTTCCAAAGGAGAATTCTTGGTGTGGTTCTGAGGAATTTACTGGCTCAGGGATCGCTGGGGTATGCTCGGGGTCGACTATGGTATCATCTACTTGATCTTCAAGAATAATTCTTTCCCCGGTATTTTCGTCGCCCATATCCTCGTAATTATGAGGGGAGGTATCAGTACACTCATCCTCATCGGTAACTTCTTCTTCAGAATCTTCTTCATCATTTACTGGGCTAGTAACTTCAGGAATCTCGGCCTCTTCAACAACAACGGTAGAAGACTGAACGGAACCAATCTTTTTCTTCCTTGAAGACTGTAGCGCAACACACGTCATTACATGATTCAAGGGGAAGATCATACATACTGTACACAGAACATGATTATAAATCATAAATTGACAGTAATAGTATTCTTAGCGTTTTTCGAATGAAGAGTGGCTTCGTAACCTTCTTCATCACCAACGTCCTCAGCATCAACTGTATAATCAAAATTCATCCCAGAAAAATTCAATTTCCAAGGACAAAAGTCACCATAGCGATATGGAGCATTTTCGTGGGGTTTTCTCTGAGCAGTAGGCTCCCATCCATTCTCCAAGTGTGTCCAACCATGGGCCCAAGGACCGATGACCTCCAGCGGAGTAGCATGTCATTCATAGTCATGATCACGATGAAGACGCTCTGAGGAGGGGAAGGCCTCGGGTTTATCGGTCTTCTCGGTACCTGATGTAGTTTTGAAAGTGGTAAAATAAGTTCATTCAACTCGGACTTGATGAGATTGGTTTAAGACTTAAAAATAAAATAAAGAAAATATATATACAAGATTGTCACGATAACGAGAGGTACTGAGACTCAGGATTCCATCAATTCTCATATTCATGTGGTTCAACTATTAATTCCAGATAATTCTAGCTCATAAAATAATAAATATTGACTCTTTATTCTTTGCCAAGGTTGATTTTATAAAGAATTAGTTTTAAATCATAAGCATAGTGCATCAAGAGTAATTAGACTAAGCATACACCATCAAACAAAATCACAAATAATCAAGAAAATCATAAATCAATTGATAATAGTGCGAACAGTCATAAAGGAATTAAATAGAATTACCACAGTGATGAAAAAGGGCTTCCTCCGTCGTCTCAGTGTTGGGGTTTAGCTCCTCATATCAAAAACACACCCAAAAGATTGAATCATGACTCAAAAAGGTGTTTTATTGGAGAAATATGAGAAAAAGAATAAAAGCAGCTCAACTGCAACGTTTATGGTTGTTGCAGACTGAGTGTTACAAGGATTAAAGAGATAATATGACTGCTGGATTACGACTGTTTCTTCTGCCGTTGATATACTACAGTTCTATGCGACTGACCTAGACATGTCTTTGTTCTTCGGCTTCTTCTTCCCTGCACCAGCAGAACCCAACTTCCTGTAACTCTATTTTTCGGCTCTGCAGCTTCTCAAAACTCCCCTAAACTCTCGATAACACTCTCTGAGACTCGAGACAATGTATTTATACACCACCAGGATTCCTTACACTTCCAAAAATAATTATTTTCTTCGGCCAAAAGTCACCGAGTATTTTTATTCTCTGATTTATCTTCACGTGTCTTTGCTTCCGTTTTAATACCAAACTTTGTTATTGTATAGCAACAAACGCAACAGGAAGATATTCTCCCTCTTTTATACCCGTAACTTCCAAGATTAGGACCCAAACAAATCCCGATAAACTTTCTTCTTTCCCTGTTTCGATGCAAGTCCGGTGAGCTTCCTTTTTTATCGAATCCCATCTTCAATACCATCCCTGTTTCGATGCACTGGATCATTCCTAGTCCAAAACAAGACCAATGTCCGACTAAATTTCTCTAAAACTTTCCCGGAAAAGCCGAGAGTAATCCTCGACCCCTGTTTCTTCCAAACTTGAGTTATCTTCTTATTTCTTCGAATCCAAAACAACTACGAACCCTGTTTTATCTCCAAAAGTAAAATCCAACCAAATCCCGTGAAAATCGATGACCAAAAACCTACAAAATCTCGCCTGAAAATCTTGCAGCAGCGAGATTATATTTTCCCGCCAAATTTGGTGTTTGAACGTGAAGAAGACAAATCGCCCCCTAACCAGAGTAGGGGTGCGAATAACACTTGGGTGTCTCGGGGTGTAAATAGCAGGTGGTTTCCCCTTAGTAATTGAGGTGCCCCTTATCCAAATGAGGGGTGCCTTTAGTGATTTTCTCCCACGAGCGCAAATACCACTTTTCGAGCCAATTTTTCCACACATGTTTATTTCTCCAAAAATACCTACAAAGAGATAAAATACCAAAATAAGTATAAAAATGGGTGCTAACAAAATAGAAAATCGAGATCAAAATAGACACAAAAATGCGTCTATCAGTACCAGAAACGAACCGAAGCTTCGAATCGCTCACTTCACTCAAGAGGCGAATTTCACCATGAGGAGCCGCCATAGTTCGAAGACCAACGCTCTACCGCTTCTGATTCCTACCATTAACGTAATCTCCAAAAGACAAGTTAAAATTTTCAGGAGTATACCAGCTTTTTTCCTCGGGGTTGGGCGTATAGCAAGTCATCGAAGTTTCACCCTTACTCCGAAGATAACACTCATGAAGCGTCCGCGGGTAGTCCTCACTCAATTGAACCACAGAGCGACAATGAGTACGTTGAGTAGACCCATCTCCACGACGAGCTAAGACATCGTAATAAAACGAATCTCCATACTTATGTAAAGGAACCATTAAACCAGCTTCGAAATCCCCCACAGTTGTCAAAAGATGCATGGGTTCATACTTATAATTAGTTATCATATCATAAGTAAGGTTTTCACCCTGATCGTAGAAAAAAAACTCAAAGTGTTGAAGACCATGCTTCGCTTTAAATTCTTCAAGATTGATGTGTATGAAAGAGACAGAGGCACGTTTCTTCTTCTTCAAGGGTGGGGCAACAGTTTGTTCAGGGAAACCAGCTTCATAAGATGGCGCTTTACCCGCTTACCTTCTTCGGAGGACTCATCTCTTAAGCATTTCGCTTCGCCGGTGGATTCCTTACCAAGCCTACGCCTTTGGGCAGGGGATTCTTCGATGAAACGTTCTTTAAGGATCATTTAGGTTCTTGAGAAAACGAAGGGGAAACAGGAGCAAGAGAACGGATTGGCTGGATATCCAGCGGCTCTGAACGCTGTGAGGAAGATTTATTAGTAGGAAGATCAACTGCATAACGAGAACCTTTGGCATGATCACCCTTCTTCTGAGAAGCAGCCTTCGGATCGAATGACGAAGGGGAAACACGAGTACGAAAATCTGGCTGGGAAGATTTCACAGGTGCACCCTTCGGCGGAGATATGTCTGGACTTCTAATTGGAGGATATCTATAAGGACTTTGTGGTGGATATCTGTAAGGGCTATTCCTACGTTCATTACCTGTCATGACTACATACAAGGGGGAAAAAGAAGTAATAAAGACTAAACTCAGGGCTATGATCATCATTCTTACCAAGAACATCATCAAAATCATCGAGAACACAGAAAAACAGCACGACTCCAGAATTTGTGATAAAGAACAAGGGCAAGTATATATACTGAAAAGGTGAGGGTACCCAAATATAACTCAAGCTAAAAAAATTCCACCTATAATTCCTTTCTCCGAAAGTGATTGTATATGGACTGAGTCGAGACAATACAACTAATCGGTTCACACTTCGTGTGATCGTCTATGGATACGAGATCAAGACAATACAACAACGAAGTATGTTTACTTGATAAGAGGTTCGTACTTAACAAAACACAATAGGATTATTATCAAGTAAATAGGAATTAACGTTTGTGTAATTTACTTTAAATTATAATAACAACAATTATAATTGCGGAAAATAAAAGTAAATGACACAGCAAGATTTTGTTAACGAGGAAACTGCAAATGCAGAAAAACCCCGGGACCTTGTCCAGAATTGAATACTCTCAGGATTAAGCCGCTATACAAAATCAAACCAACTTCGTATAGTTGAGATCAAGCAACTAAACATATAATTCACCTAGTTCCGTCTGTATTCCCACGCCTCCAACTTATGAATAAGTCACGTACTTGGAAAAATTCCTTTGGTTCGTATTCCAAACAGTAAAGGAACAACAAATCTGTTTGGTAACAACTCTTTTCAACCAAGTGATATGAGTTCGACAAAGGCTCTTATGTTTATCTCAATAAACTCCTTCCTCAGGTTCTTAGATCTATCTTATGATCAACTACCGAAGTAATTGTTAAGATTTTGCAATCAATACTTTTAATTACCAAGAATTTTATTGATGCCGATCTACACAACTAATCAATCTAATCTACCAAAAGGATAAACCGATTATAGTTGGATCCTCTTTTTACCGAAACAAGTATTGTGCACACTAAAGATTATGAACCCCAAATCAGAAACCTTCAATATTCTTTGTCTTCAAATCTTATTATATCTTCAATAAACGCCTGCACACAACAACTTGAATCTCTTGTGATCAATCACTCACAGAGCGGAGTCTGTTAACAATGGATTATCACAAGACGTCTTTAGATCTGCAAACAGTCTAAAGATCCCTGTCGAAACTTGGATCTAGTTTGAGTGAATCTTATATCAGAAGAGAAGATTCTCAAGCATAAACAAACTAGGTGCAATCAAAGTTCCACCACCGTTAGTCAATCAAATCAATCGAAAACACAAGATAAACCGCAATTATCTAGTTTCCCACCAACGGTACTAATAGAGCTTCTCAATACCAAAGAAGACTTTAAACTGAGCGGCCGTAAGTTCGCCTAATTAGGTTACTCTCCTCTCCGAATAGGCGGCTTCACCAATAACAACACAACTGAGGAAGTTTGCTGTCACGAAGGATTAGTTTGCTCGAAATGCAAACTTCAAGTATTTATAAACCAAGGAAGTTTGGACACCAAGGAATTTCCAAAATCGAAAACATTCTCAAGATATGCAATATATTCCAAATTCAGTTTCCATAATTCCTAGAAATGCCCTGTCCAAAATATTGACCGAAAATCTCTTTGGAAAATCTCCAACTAGTAAATGCACATTACTAATTCTCATTTTCCTAATATAAATTAAAAACCTTAAATAAAAGATTCTTAACTTATTTATGTTTCGATCCTGGGATTTTCTTCCTTTAGCTATTAAGGAATAACTTTGAACAATTAAAAGATAAGCATTACCGCACATGTTCAAAGTATGTCGACATCCTTACTTTGTAAGTCCTCTTTCATACTTACAATCTTGAAACCGATTTGCCACACTTCCAAACAAGTTTAGAATTGGTTCATCTGACTTTCAAGAACTATGTGATTGATCAAGTACACTCAATCACCAATCATGGGTTTAACGGTTCTACCAATACAAGTTTCGGTTCTACCTCCATGTGAGTACTGTGCACAGTTACACTAGATTTCCAAAATTCGGTTGACTAGGTACTAGGATCAGTTCCCCACATATATATGGTATCTAACTTGAATGTGTTGCACATGTCCATAGGATCGGTTCCCCTTTGCCTAAAAACGTGTTGCACATGTACATAGGATCGGTTCCCCTTTCTGCTAAAACATGTTGCACCTCATACAAGGATCGATTTTCCTTTGTGATAGGTTGCACCTCTTACTAGGATCGGTTCACCTTTACCCAGAGTCGGTCTTACCAATAACACAAAATCGATCATACCATCTCAGGTGATTACTTAAGATCGGTTTCACTAATAAAAGTCATACCAATACAAAAGTCATGCCTTTATGAATAGTTTTACCAAGAACACAAACAATTCATGAGCGGTTATACTAATCACACATATTGGTAGTTCAAAAGATATGGAATGAATAACAATACCAATAATGCATGGCGATTTCCTTTTCGATTCATAAAACAAGTTCATGAATTTACTTCCTTAAAACATATGGAAAACATTGTTTCCTAGGATGAAATCCTCACCTCATACCCATACATAATCACAATAGCATTCAAACAATTATGTCGATGTCTTATATACAAAGTTTAATGGTTAAGCAATAAACCTCGTATTGTATTCCTTAATACTATGTCTATACAGAGTGTTCATGCTTCGCAGTTTTGTTTTCAATATGCACGACTTGAAAGATACGTTAGGGAATGAAACAGTTCAAGTCAAATATCACTAACCTCAAGTGGAAGGATGATGTTGTCGTTGTAGCTTCTTACTTCTTCAAGTTTTCGCAATACTTGTAATGTCTCATATCCTAATACTTTCAATCTCACTTATACGAAGTTGACTCTAGTACATAATCAAGCGACTCTTTAAATGAGTTTTGATTCACTAAAATATGACAACCAAACTTGACATACCAATGCTTGGTGGGTTCGACCGAGCTATGCTCTAACATATACTTTCGTATATTATGTTCTTCATCACAAAACCTAGAAACAATGACAAAAGAAGCAGAGATGATTGATTGATATCACAAACACAGCAACGAAGAACTACATACCTGTAACAATGGAGGAATTAAAGAAGGAAGATATTCAACAAATGAACAAGAGGCGACCGCAATAACTAATCAAGAATAGTACACGAAAGACAAAGAAGATCCTATCAGGATGAATCTGGGGCAGTTATTGAAGGAACCAGTATCAGCAGAAGTTAAGAGCAAAATAACAAAAGAGCTGAGTTTCTCAGAGGAAGAAAAAAAAACTGCTAAGAGAATGAGAATGGAAATAGAATAAAAGTTATGATGCCTTGACCTTCTCACGTACTTATAACTGCAATAAATGAGGAATAAAACTGCCCCGAAAATCAAGAAGAAATAAATGCTAGAAGTGGGAAACGCGCCCTAAATCTAGGAGAAGTTATTGTGAGGAGGCGAGAGGACTGTGAAGACAGTTTTCTTCAAACTTTGACTAACTTCAAACTTAGAAGAAAAAGGGAAAATTGTATACACATAATCAATAATTGACCACGTGTCAATAAGAGGACACGTGTATTCCAAAGAGCAGAAGAGCATCGAAACAATGGTGCCACGTTGTAATACCTAAGGGGCATGTATCACCATCATCCGCCACGTATCCATCATCATGCGGGTCCAACGATGACAAAACAAGGAGCACCTGATGATAAGAACTCCACGAAGTACCATAGAAGAGCCATAAGATTGCTTTTTATCATCCCAAGGAAGATCCAAATCGGACGCATGGGAGGAATCCTAGCTGACACCTGCTTTAACAGTTGTCCGAGGCGTGCAGACTGCTCCAACCACCCGCATTAAATGTTACGAACAGAAGGCACGTGTCGAAATTCTTATGGAGGAGAAGGAGGTTCACCATCGTCACAACACGTTACCGTTGAGAGGCATCGGGGCAGAACAGAGACATCATCGGGATCGGCACACTAACCAAGATGAAAGGCCACAACTGTCCAAAGAAGAGGGGCCCACCCAAGAGGCCTATAAATACCCCACTCCAGTAAGAGAGGAGGGGTCGACCAAATTTAGAGAGATAGAACTATAGTTCAGGAGAGAGAAATTGTAAAGAGTAAGTATGGGTTTTATCTACCTTCTTCCTAGCATCGTCCCTTACTCAGAGTCATTCGGCTATCCATTGTAATCTCGAACAATACATAGTGAAAACCAAAACCCCCGTGGACGTAGGCCTTAGCGCCGAACCACGTGTATCTGTGTCTCATTTACATTCTGCAGTTATAGCTTTCATATTTATGTGCTATGCGTCGTCTGAATCAGCATGATGTTTCTATGATACGAAACGAGGACGAGCCCGAAGGCTCATAGTTTCTATCGTAACATTTATGTGTTGTTTTACATACATTTTTATCATTTCAATGGTTTTAACCATATTGCGAATATTGTTTGTGGACTCAATGATACCACTGTTACATCTGTGTTCACAGTTTCTTGCTGAAAATGGTGTTGAATGCTCACGTAAACGAGGGGTTTAAGGAGTCGATTATGAAAGATTGATTGCTTGCAGGGGGGAAGATTATGAAAGATTGACTTCATGATGGAGAAGGAAAAAGAGATAAAGCACAAGATAAAATCACTCTTATTAACATCAAAGTACACAAATGATTTACATTAAAAATAAACAAGCACAACCTTTGGTTCATAACAATACTTTACCTCACAACAGGCACAAAAAAATCCTCGTTCCAGAATCAGCAAGGGTACCAAATTACTCATCCGACGATCCAGTTACATCAATATTTACCACTGTGTCCTGCTCCAGGAGATGATTATTGCAACAAGCACACACTTTCTTTTGGGTCACATCATCCACGAAGCAATCAGCCATAATACTTACGGGTATAATTGAATAATCAGGTATTTCTCTCATCCCACAAGTAACTACACAGCTACCACTATCTACGACGCACGACGGATCATGTTTCAAAAAACATTCCGATAAGATATCTGGATACCACATCTCACGCGTCTTTTTCTCAATATTTTTTTCGTAGTCCCATCCGATCCGATATTGTTCACATTTATAATTCACTTCTGCAAGTTTCCATATCATTTTTTTAACCGTTAAAAAAGTAATTAGGTTTCAGGAGTGGGAATATAACTCAACCAAATAACCGACTGATATAACAATTGCAAATGTTTAAAAATCGTTCTGAAACAAAGAATAAATACTAACACGATATTATCACCATCCCAATAAAAGTGATAATTTTATTTTTATTTTTTTCAATTTAGCTTATTTTAAACAAAAATGAAAAAAAATAATAAAAGTATCATTTTTTCTGAATCAAAAATAGCATAACGATAAATATAATTTGCCGACCCAGAAATCTAGTCATGAACGATAAATATAACTTGCCAAACTAGCATGTGTTTTTTTTCTTTTTTTGTTGAACAGTTAAAAATTTATTGTTTTTGTTTTTTCTATTTTACAATTGAAATAAAAGAAAGTTGATTTTTCTTTTTTTGAAGCATAAAAATAACCAAAATAACGTTATAAGTTAAAACTATAAAGTAAATATTCAAAAATTCAAAAAAAATAAAAAAAAGCATCTAAAGAGAAAAGGATATAAATTCACAGCCCAAAATAGTTTCGCACCAAAAACTATAAAGTAAATATAACATAAAATCAGTTGTATTTCAAAATGATGATAAATTCCCAGTTTTAACCATGGACTACTTTCTTCTTCAAAGGATATAATAAATTCGTAGCGCAAAAGAGTTTCGCACTAACACTAATTTTTGAGTATGATAGCAAACATTTCGATCTGTGAAGGAGGGCCATGAGAGAATCTCCATAAGAGTATAAGATTCAATCTTATAATCTTATACATAAAAAGTATATAAACAGTACAGATTTACTTACTGGCTGTACACGCAAGAGTATTCAAGACAAAGAGGACGCCTATAAGGACAACTGTGATGCTGCTCCGAGCCATAGTCAACTCTTTCTTTGGCACAAGAAGTGTATACTTTCTGAAAAACGTCTATTGAAAATGTGGATGATCTACACATGAGAGTTATTCAAGTCTACTCATAGATTCGAGCATCAATACAAGTGTGCGTAAAATAATACTCCCTCCGTCCAAGTTTATTTGCTTAACTTGAATTTTGCAAAAATTTGAAAGAAATTCAAATTACTTCCACATACACCATCGATCTTTTAAATTGTTTGTTCAATATAATAGTTTTTATATCATAGTTTTTGTTTCTTTCTTGATAATTAGAAAATTTTAATAGAAAATATACCAATTTTTTGTACAAATTTGTTAAAAAAAACACAATTTAGACAAGTAAAGTTGGACGGAAAAAGTATTTTTTAGACAGCTAGTTCAAGAATTTTATCCGGTTTGTTTTCTAAATGTGGAGATCCACGTTTTTAGTTGGTGCCAGCATAAGCAGGTGGTTTTAATAATGATGCAAGGTGACCGGTTGCAGCACAAGTATTTTGAATCAACAATCAACAACCGCAAGCAACAGGCACACACTTCTTCTTTAGTCGCAAAATCTATGCCGCAACCACCAGCTTTACGTGTGCCTAATACACCATCAAGAAAAGTTTTATGTAATTTTTGACAGAATATGTCACAGTCTTCTTTATCGTAGCATTTCCCTAGGATCACAGGATCCCGCTGCACATCACCAAAAGTGCATGTATAACTCAGCTTTCCTTCATATTTCCATATCAATTGATTAAGTTTAGCTCTTCTTTTTTTTCAATAATTGTATATTGTATATTTGATAAGTGGAAATCAACTACTAATGATGCAAACATTTTTAATTTATTTTAAAACTGCAAACAAAAAAAAACTTAACATCGTTAAATGGAAATACTTATTGGAACCTAGAATGCATTTGGAGTGCCATTCATTTTCCATTCCTTAACTTCGAAAAAGTTCAATAAGTTATCATACACACTATTATCAAGAAGGCTATTATTGGGACATCACACCCTAATAGAGGGACTTCACTTGGATTCTTAATGTCCAAAAAAGTGGTTGTGGGATATCTAACACATATACAAAATGTCTAGATTACCCTTTAACTAGAAGTGATTTTACGTTCAGGTTCGGATTAATTCCAACCGTAGAATTTTATTTGCATGTAATTTTACGTCCAGGTTCGGATTAGTTCCAACCGTAGAAGCTCATTTTACGTCCAGGTTTCTTTTAATTCCAATCGTAGAATCCGATTTTACGTCCAGTTTTCTTTTAATTCCAACCGTAGAAGTGATTTTGCGTCCAGGTTTGGATTATTTCCAACCGTAGAAGTGATTTTACGTCTAGGTTTGGATTAATTCCAACCGTAGAATTTTATATGTATGTAGTTTTACGTCCAGGTTTGAATTAGTTTCAACCGTAGAAGCTCATTTTACGTCCTGGTTCCTATTAATTCCAACAGTATAAGTGATTTTACGCCTAGGTTTGGAATATTTTCAACCGTAGAAGTGATTTTACGTCTAGATTTGGATTATTTCCAACCGTAGAAGTTTATTTTACGGCCAATTTTTCTTCCCACAAAAACTTTGCCCCAGAATTCACCCAAGTATACAACAAAATTCATTAATTTAATTTTTATCTAATTAAATTAAGTTAAAATTAACTAAATAAGGATTGTTTAGTCATTACAAAATTATTTGAGATAATGGGTTTTTTATATATTACTTATGGATCAGCCGTTTTTGTCCTATAGGTGACGGCCCTCTAATGGAATGTGAGGCCCTAATAATAGGGTTCGTTATCAAATGCTGAACTCAAGACGTATTTCCCATGGGTTCGACAAATTCTGTAAGCTCACACCTTGCTTCTCTGCCTTCTCCAAAATATTCCAGAACTCAGGTAAAAGTCAGTCTACCAACTTCCCCCGGCTTGTAAAAGAACTTCTGTGCACTGTTGGTTTGGGATGGCAAAATGTTCTCTTCCATGAGTTTTATTTTGATTGCATCTCTTACCACATTTAACTTCGGATATGAAGAAGGATTAACTGGTATGAAAGTGAACATATTGGAAAGAGTTGACACTGGAGCTAAAACAGATGACTTGATGAGAGAAACAAAGGCACTGATAAAAGCCGAGGGAACACAGTCAAGAATACCCTGATTCCATTTGTTGTCAAGTAAGATAGTGTCCCTTGATGATGCTAAAACAAAATCAGCTTGGATGATGAAGGGAAAATTTGTAACCATCTCTGTGGGTAAAAAAGCATTGTACATGTAGTTCCTGTAACTCACGAGCAACAGTCCAACTAATATGATAACCTAAGTTGTTGCTATGACAAGATACAACAAAAGCATATTTTCAGCAGGCTTCTTGCAGTGAGGACTTCCGTTGCCATAAAATGCTAACTTTCCACCCATCATTACTAAATCATTGGGAATTATCCTTCTTGTTAACTGATTTGTGAAAGATCAATCGAACTCAAACTGCTCATATGTGCAACGGATGAAGGAATATCACCAGTAATTGAAGCTGAGTTCGATTGATCTATCCCAAAATCAGTTAACAGGATGAACTTTATCCGGCTTCAGAGGTAAAACGATGATGGTGGTCGGAAGAGACCTTGCAGATCCATATACTTGTTGTGTTTCCGCCACAGTGGGGTGCTCCTCCACCCATTGAGGGACTATATATCCAACATTGCATTCTGGACATGGTATTCTCTGAATGTTATCTGATACCCATTGCTGAAGATATGGCCGAGCAGTGATCAAAAACACACACTTAAAACCAAAACCTAAAATTGAAAACATATATTAGTCGAAGCAGACAGATAATTTACAAAGTCTCGTAGAGAAAATTATTAAGAAATGAGCCCCTTAATATGCTAATGGCAGCACTGCAATGGCTTTGCTCATTCTTGACACTAAAAATCCGTACCCCGTAATTTAAGATGATACTCAATAAACTACAAAACAATATACTAGAGACAGACTTACCTTTCCTTATCTCTTCTATTTGTTCTTTCGGCGATCTTGCCACCATCGTTAACCAGTACCTTAGTACCTACATGCAACAATCCAATCCAACTTCAAGAAACAGAATAAACAAAACATGCAAAACAGAATATTAGTTAGAGGAATCAATACCTAGATAATGAACTTCACTGTAAATAACTTAAAGAAGAAGATGAACGAAAATGTTTATGATTTTTTGAAGCAAAATAGAGAAGAGTAAAAGAAAAATGTTTATGAAGATAATGAGAATGAAACCTTAGAATTTATAAGAGTGGGTTTTTGTTTGGTATTCTCTACAAGCTGTGTGCATTCATTCCTCTTTTTCTGCATGGAAAAAGAAAACGACTAGGAAGACTAAAAAGAGAGGAAGATGCAGAGACAGTCTCCTAATTGTTAACGTCTATATTCATTTCTTATTGACTTTCTCATTTTCTTGTAATCTTGGTTTGGTTTATTGAAAAGGTAAATAAGCAGTTGGATGATTTAATGAGTCAAAATGTGGGAGACAACAACAGGAATGTTGTTTTCTGTACCCTCTCCTTTAACATATCAGAGGTATCAAGTCTACTTATAAATTCGAGCATCAATACAAGTGTGCATAAAATAATATTGTCAAGACTGCTAGCTAGCTCAACGATTTATCTGGTTTGTTTTCTAAACGCGGAGGTCCACGTTTTTAGTTGGTGCCAGCATAAGCGAACCAGGTGGCTTATTAATGTGAACTCCACCACATCGCATGCTGAGGCGGAGCTAGTTTGATGCAAGGTGACCAGCCATCGAGTGCGAATTCGTGCACACTCTTTAACGAGTGTATATTTCATATTTTAATCTCTATCCTTGATTTAATTTAGGATGTAACAAAGTCCGTGATTCTAAACATGAAGGATAATGAAACCATCAGTTAAATAATTAACCACTCATAAAAATATGTGAAATATACACTCGTTAGAGGAGTGTGAACAGATTTGGACTCCCAGTCATCCCAACCTTATTTTTTTGATGATCATTTTTTGATGATTTTTTTTGGCAGTGCCCTTCTCCTCCCCCGTGACGTGTCTTACTATGTGGTAGTACATCTCATCAAAACCTTAAACCACGTCATATTTATATTTTCAAGATCTATTCTTCCCTGTTTTTCATTTTCGCTCGTTAACTTTTTCATTATTCTCCGTAGCTTTTCTACCGGATCCTACATCGCAAGGGACATCTTACACCTTCATTACGTTGGCTTTGCACTCTTCGAGTTGTGAATCACAACTTGTGATAAGTCAAGGTAAAGTGGGGCCTAGCTTGTCCTTACTCTACACCACCTATCCACATCGTTGTGACATTTCAACTATATATATTGGCCGGTTATTTATAAAATTGCACCCGCATGAAAATTATGCAAATACAAAAAAAAAAAAAAAAAATGGAGAAACTTAGACTAAGGTCCGATCCATGGGTTACCCATAATATGAGGTCCTTAATTAAAAGAAGTTTAAATGTAGGCCCCAAATTATTGAAAGACCTTGATACCTAAGGCTGCACATGGATCGGTTTTGGCCTCACCCACCACCCAACCCATTGATGGCGGGTAACAGAAGTTGTCACCCACAACCAACCCAACATCATAGTGGGTCGGTTTTAACCCGACCCACATTACAACGGGTTGGTTCGGGTGGGTGGCGAGTTGACCCGTCATAAAATGAAATGAATTGTATGAACATGACAAATAACTAAAAGTGCAGACAATTAGCATCATAACAAGTTACTTACAACTAAAAGTGTTTACAGAATAAAAATGAGTTCTTCGAAAAGCTCAAATGGTGAATTACTAGCCTACTGGCTACTGTACTAAATCCTAATAACTATACTAGTAGCTGGAGAAAAGAAAGATCATGAGATGTGATTCATATCAAGCGACCAGCTTCCTCCATCGAAAAATATAGACGTTTTACCCCTACATGCGCTGGAAGCCTGAAATCAATCAACGTATTTCAATTAGTTACAACTTACAATAACATAGATGTAACAGACCAACGAACTCAGAATCAATTTACCGACAGTGGCCCTTGGCGTCATTACCTTGTCTAACCCAATAGGAATCAATCATCTACGATGATGTAAGAAGTAGCAAGGTCACCAAATAGATCTGCAAGGGAAATGAACAATTAGAATGAAAGTTGATGTAAGTAATCAAAGCACCGACAATGGGGTATAATTCTGCTATGCCATCCATGTGACGCAACCAGATGACCATGAGAATCATACAAATTAAATGTCATACAACTCAAGCCTCAAAACTAGAGAGACTATATCATACAAATTAAATGCCAGACGTATTCAGTCACCAAAGAGATACATATTGTTGTTTGATTGTATGAGTTAACTTCTACAGTTCTGGCACAAGTTCAATAATCATCATCCATTGCAGAATATAAAACAACAAACAAATATCACCACAGAAAATTATAATAAGAAAAAAGCCATTTCAGGGGAGGATGAAAACATTGCAAAACATATTGTCGTTGATAATTACAGTGCAGGGGGGTCAGTCAGAGCAGCTGAAACCAAAAATGTAAACCAGTTGCTGCTTATGATGATTGTACCTAGACAAAAGATTAAAGTTATCTGCTGCCAGTTTTAGTTTAAGCAACTCTAAAAGGGGAATCCACCCATAGAATTAGAGCCAAGAATTTTACTCTTTCTTATTTTCAAATACAAACACTAATTTTAGTTTTAAGTTATCTGCTGCCAATTAAACTATCTGCTGCCAGTAATATCACTTTCCATGGTGAAAGATTGAGGATGGCTGTTACCATCCAGTAAAATAAAGTAAAATTGAAACACAAAAAAAAAAAGAAAATTCTGTAAAACAGGAAGTATACCGCACTGTTTGAAACAATGTAAGAAACAATGAATCAATTCGTTTCTTATTTACTGCCAATGTGCTCAAGTAATAACATGTTACAGTCTCAGTTTTTTAGCGAACGTTTCTTATTTACTGCCAATGTGCTCAAGTAATAACATGTTACAGTCTCAGTTTTTTAGCGATTTTTAGCAATCATAGTAACCATAAAAATACCATTACACTAACAAAATCCCCAAAATCATTAACAAAATCTCAGAATCTCAGATTACTTTTAGCTCAGAATCAATTGGATGTTGCCAGATTGGATAAGGGTCATAAGTATAGTACCTCAGAATCTCAGATTACTTTTAGCTCCTTTAAGAAGTGAACAAAATCCCCAAAATCCAATTCCAATATACACAAAACATTAACAAAACAAAGTCAGAATATTGCAAGATCAATTAATCAAATATTATAACAAAAATAGATACCCCAAATTGAAAAAAAAAACAACAAAACCTAAACAGATACCCCAAATTCAAAATCAAAGAAGATCACAGAATCTAAAAATTATAAATAGATCAATTAGTCTGACTTACGATTCTTACCTTCCGTTATTGGATTTCTGGTGGTGATCTGAGTTGAGAATTGATGCAATTGAAGTGAAAAGGCACAACCGAGCGAAGGAGAGAAGAGGCTGAAGAGGAGTGAAGTGAAAAGGGGTGCGAATGAAAGTTGATAGGATTAGGGTTAGGCATTATATATCGTATTTTCTATGGATGAGATTAATCCTAGGATAGATAATTTAAAGTTAGGAAATTCTGGCGGGTGGGCGGGTAGGGTCGGGTAATGGAAGCAGCTACCCGCAACCGACCCATCATACAGCGGCTTTGGCCGTGCTCACCCATAGTCAACCCACTCCTAAGCGGGTTGGATCGGGTGCGGGTTAATCTTGGCGGGTTCGGGTTGGGTCGGCGGATAGGGTCGGTTATGTGCAGCCCTATTGATACCTTTATGCATATTGTCAAGCCCATAATTAAATAAAATTTAAATTTAGGCCCAAAATTATTAAATCTAGGCCCAAAATTATTAAAGTATAGTGTGAATGTGTAAACAGAAGTTACACATGCATATGGCATGTGTATCCAGAAGCTACACATCCATATGACATGTGTAATGCAAAGTTACACTTGTATATATATGTGTGCACTCACATATGTGTATGGTAAGAAACGGTTACACATGTGTATCCAGAAGTTACACATGTGTATGGCATGTGTATCTAAAAGTTACACATCCATATGCATGTGTAACTTTTTATTACACATGCTATATGTATGTGTATCTACAAGTTACACATCCATATGCATCAATTATATATCAAAAACTACATACACGGAAAATACAGGTATTAATTTAATTTTCATTTACAATAATTTGTTTGTTTATCAATTAGATCAATCTGCACAAAGGTTAAACATGCAACAACAAATACCTTGACGCATATCACATTTTTTTCAAAAATAACCAAATAATTAACATACTTCTTCGCCAATGCGCTCCCTGCTAATCTTATATACAATAGCAGCTCTGACCTCATCACTTGCAGCAACTTCCGTTAACTCTTCATCAAGTAAAAAACTGAACCTTACACTTGAAAGGCACAATATTATAAACATCTTCAAACAATATACTTTGGAGGGAAAAAATACATGCCTCATTTTAAGCAACAGAAAATAAAGCTTCAAACAGTAATCATACTGGCAGAATAACACAAAGGTGGAGATGAGAACCTTGTGCTAGCATGGTATAGATATGAACCTTGTGCTAGCACATTAATATCGCAAAAAATGATCATACACCTGATTCAACAGGGTATAAATATGAACCTTTTGATTGCCTCGCAAATGTACCTTTTGATTACTACAACGGGGTATATAGATAAACCTTGTGCTAGCACATTAATATCACAAAAAATGATCACACACCTGATTCAGAAACATCTTGCCATATAGTTCATGTGGCTTTCCTTATAGGGTAAATAAGAGGAATACAAGTATCCGAAAATGCAAGCTTGTGCTCATCTCCACACCTTCAAGTATGGTAACCATGAAAGTCAAAAAGAAACAATCAACAAAAAACCCAGGAATACAAAATGCATGTGTAATCAGTAGTTACACATGCATATGTCATATGTAAACATTAGTTACACATGCATATTAGATGTGTAACAATCTGTTACACATCTAATATGCATGTGTAACTCTCAGTGACACATACAATCAGTACAATACTTCATCTCTATCTTTCCTCTATGCAACATCTATTTAGCTTGTGTAAATAATAAGCTAGATTTTTAAGTAACTCACTGGTTAACAAGGTAAAAAAATAATTTTTGAAAAAAACACATAACTCCCTGGTTAACAAGGTAACAGAATAATTTGTGTGTAAAAGTATTTTGTTACCTAGTAGTAGCAGCCATTACTACATGTGAGTAAAATGTATGTAACCATAAGTTACACATTCAATTAGTATGTGTACACATCTATTTAGCTTGTGTAACTAGAAGGTAGACGACAAATATCCTATGCAACTACTTTTTGGCCCTGAAATGCAAGTGTTGGACTTAAAGCATTTGAGCAGTAGTTAGCATTTAAGGGTAGGAAAGTACCTGCAATTGCTTTTGTTTGTAAGGCCACAACAGTCATAGTGTGTCGCGCCTCTCGTTGTTCAAGAGTCCACAAGCAATCACCTTTAATCCCTAAGAGAGTACATATGCAACTTTCTCTCCGACAAACTGCATAACCATATTTCAAAAGCATCAAATCAGTGGTACAAAACTATATGAAAATAAGATAAACTAAAGGAAAAGACAATGTGCCACAAAAACTATACACAACAATAGCAATTCAGCATCTGTGCAAGCAAAAATGATTATTTATTTAGAATAACTCAGGGGATGTTCAAACTGGCAAGCATCTCAGCACTGCATAAAAACAAGGGATGCGAGTTTTATTTATCCATGCATAGAAACACTGACTAGTATTCTATTTGTAGCGAAATATGTCTTGTCTAGAAAGGAGGTTAACTATATATATGTAAATTCTGAGCTCCACGTACACAGAATTAGTCGAATGCACAAAGGCAGAACACAAGCATACCTAACTCCACCAGTGAAAGTACCTCCTTTATTCATCCAGCAATTTTATGTGCATACAACAAAACTAGGTTCAAGAGCAGCAACAAAATGATACAACATTCAATACCTAGGTTGCAACTATTTCAGGCATATATGCAAACTAGTAAACTGAACTATGTATCATTTCGGGTTCACTCAAACTTTCACACATTTCATTACCATGTGTAACTAGAAGTTACACATCCAATTATCCATGTGTAACTAGCAGCTACACATCAAATTAGCATGTGTCACTGTAAGTTACACATCTAAATAGGAGTTACACATTCATATTGGTATGTGTACCCAATAGTTACACATAAATATATGCATCTAAAGATGAAACATACATTGGCTTATTCATTTATACATACATAAAGCACAAAAATAAATCAAAAGACAAGTAATATCTTAACCATGACACTCGTAACAAGAACAACATGTAAAAAAAATGTAAAATGATAACAATGTTTGCAAAAAACAAAAAACAAAAGCATTTAACCACCACCAGAAGTCTCAACAAACAAGATTTATTTCCTGAGAAATACAAATACATACGGACATAATAATCAACTTATATAAAAATGATCAAGTCAACAGAGGTGAGCTTTTACCTTGGCCACTCGCGCCAAATAATTGTAAACTGGAACATGTCTGCCATGTAAAAACAAGCCCACAGGCTATGACCTGAAATAAGTAAATGAAGTTTTATGTCAGCTGCTACCCAAGAAATACATCACAGCATATCCATGTTTGACGATGAAAGGAAGCTTATAAGAGCATATCGATGTATATGCATAAGCCCATGCGTATCTCAAATCTCTACAGCAGCTTGAGACCTTGGAGTTGCCACCTGAGAGTTTTCACAATAACTATATTTACGTGAATGCAGGTCAACTGAAACGAAAGCATATCGCCACAACAGAGGTTTTAAAAACTATAGTACGTCAGGCATGGAGTTTACCTTCTTATAAACTAGACAACAACATAGCAGGAATAAGAAAAACTCTAAGAAAAAGGACATATTTTTTTCTCTCAGCACGTGCTCGCTGTTCAAGGTGTTATGATTAATATCGATCTTCCTGAAAAAATATATTTTGTGCTAGCTAATCAAACCTAATCAACTATAAGTTACACATCTAATTAGCATGTGTAACTAGTAGATACACATCCATTTAGCTTGTGTACCAAGAAGTTACACATCTAATTAACATGTGTAACTAGTAGTTACACATCCACAGCCTACCAATGCTAGTTAAACGTGTAAACTGTCATGTAGAGTACACATGGCTGCAAACTGATAAGCAAGGATATGGTTATTGCATCCAAACAGTACTCCAGCAACTCAATAAAGTGATGATTTTTTAGTCTAGAAACTGTTGATGCTGCAGCAACACAGGGTTACAATTAACCACATTAACCACTACTAAATGTAATAACTCAAAAGAAATATTGCTTATGAAGGAAAAACTGTTCATATGACCCTTCTCCAATATAAAAGAGATAGTTGATATGGTGGAAACCCAAATTTTAACGGCATTAAAAGATGACTACAAGAAATACGACCCACAATTCAATTTTTCTTTCAGATTTAGCTAACATCATAAAAAATCTGATAAACCGGAAAAAAAAAATGGCATGCACAGTCTGATAAAATGTAAGTCAAATCCGCACACGAGACAATTTCATATGCAGGGTCCGCAAGCAACAAACACCAATAGGTTTGGCTAATCTAAACTCTGAATCCATGGGTATGTATGGAAACCAAATAGAATTGTACTGTGAAACTCTTCTTTGAACAAAATAGCTTACTGGAATATGTATCCAAGTAAACAATCATATAAGGAGATGCCGAAATGGTCAAACAAAATTGCTAACCAAGGAAATACACATTCATAGCAATCTGCATATACTACCACTACTTGTTACCTTTTTTAATGAAATGTCTTAACGAAGTATGGAACTCCCCGGCACGCATGATACACATTTTACCAAAATATACAAAAAACCAAATAATTTAGAGAGTAATGCATTACCTGGAAATCATATCAGCAGCCTTACTGACACTTGAATCACATAAACTTTTCATCTCATCACCATATCCCTCGACAGTCTCAACTTTCTTCCCCTTGTCATAATCAACACCATTTTCATCTCTCAGCTTTCCTTCATACAAAGATTTCCGCTCTGCCGATAACTTCTGCAGAACACTGTAAGTGTGATACTGAGTCCTTACTAACAGATATTATTTAATAATTTACTGTTATCAAGTAATCTATAACCACCATCATACATACATATGGATAGAACAAGGATCTTACTTCTACCACAAATTATTCATACATACAAAAAAAAAATCCTCAAATTCCTAAAAACATACTTGTTTTATCAAATTGAATGAAACCTAATTCGAGAATCTTCATCAATCAAATCAAAATCACCTAACCAAATGCACAAAAACTGAAATGAAAAATAAAAAGAGATCTTATCAAAAATTATCCCTAGAAAATCAAAATCGAAATAGAAAATCAAAATCGAAATAGAAAATCGAACAACGAGAACAATACAATCAAAACGTACGTAGATTCAAAATAGTAGAATCGACTGATTCAAGAAAAATCTCGTGTTCTTCTCACCAGATATGAATAGATACAATCAAAAACAAAAGATCAAACCTAATCAAACTAAGAATGGAGAACAAAGAATGACTAAAACCTATTGAATCAAATCGAAAACATTACCTGAAGTAGTTGTGAACAAATAAAACCTAGATTCAAATTCGATTATTTGAATCGAATCGGTATACTGAGTGATGATTAAAATTAAATTCCTAGCTGCTAAATCTATTCACCTGAAATCAATACGGATACGTAAATCGAAGAAGAAGAAGAAGAAGAAGAATCCTGGAAAATATCGCAGGAGTTCTGGAAGTTTATGAAAGAGAGACGACGAAGAAGAAATGAATCTGGTTTCGGTCTCTAAAACAAGGTATATATCCGGAGGGCTAGTTCTGGTATTTGTTATTTTCTGATGACGTCAGCTTCTGGTAAAATTTCACAATCTGGCCCCAAAATTAAAAGTTTTGGGCCTAGAAATATCATAATGTAAAAGAATGGAGTTGATAGTGAAAGATCCATTTTGTGGGGCTCGTATATATTGAACCCATATACTAAGGGGGTTATAGTATTTTTCACTAAAAAAAGATTATATAATTTTAGCCGGTTAGAAATTGCACCCACAGAAAATTCATGCCAGAAACTGTGTAAACTTGTATCGGTGAAAGTATGTTTTTATTCTTGCTACAATGATGCTACATATCTTAGCAACGACACCTTTGGCTGACTTTGCATTCTTTCAGGGACGGAGAGCTGACAAGGAACTTGTTTCTCCTAAAATTTGAAAAAATTTGAAGTTGTGAAATTTAATTAGGGAGTATAATTTTGGCTAGTTAAATTGCGCCCTGTAAGAACTGTGTGGAATCTGTGAATTGTGATATTTAGTTTACTCAAACAGAGACAAGCATTTCAATACAGGACTGCTGCTTTATATAGCAGATAGACTCAACAAATGACTCATGGACTTCTTATACAGCTAATTCTCAGCTGTCATCTAGTTGTCACCAAGTACAGATGGAAGCCCTCCATTGGTGCATTACACGTCATACATATTGGCAGGTCATAGCATCATAGGTTGTTCTAACATTCCCCCTCAAACTGATGCATTCATAGTGTAACTTTGATGCATTACTTTGCTAATCAAGCACTGTGGCCTGAAATACATGTAACTGGATATGTCAAAGAGAATCTGCACATGGAAAGTCTTCAGATACTCTACCAGATATAAACAACAGCATCATTAACACATGTAGGCTTTGCAAATCCTGATTAAGAAGCTTGTATGCATCCCAGAAGGAGCTGGAGGAGGATCAACAGTGCCAGTTGACTCAACTGGTGCAGGATCAACAGTATCTGTTGACACAACTTCGGCAGGAGCAACTGTAGTTGAAGTAGCATTCCACCTCAAACTCTAACTGATCACTTTAGTACTGCATCAGGTTGCTTTAAAGAATAGAAAATTTTCTCCGTACATAGTAGTTGCTGAACCATAAGAAAGATGGCCCTTGTATGATGTTGAGAAGCACTGCAAACTATTGTTGTAGATGATATACTGCATAACTTGGTTTGAAGATATTGTTGAAACATATGTTATGATGTTGATGCAGAAGAAATCCAAACCATACAAACCAGAACTGTGTCAACTCTTGAAGTTGATCCATCTGCTATTGTATCAACAACAGTAGTTGATCCCCTGTAAAGCTTTCTCACAATAATAAATCTGACCTGTAATATTTGGATCATTGCACCTTACTCAATCGAAATCATTCACAGTCTCTAGTAGTACAAGTACCAGTATCATCTTGAAGTATTAACAACATATAGAAATCCAAGAGATATTCCCCCTCAAACTGAGCACTAGTATAGTGCAAAGTTTGTCATCTGTGACTGTAAAATAGAAACCCAAGCTTGCAACTGAACTATGAAGGCCAGAAACTCACACAAAGGTCGATGCAGCATCACTACAGATCATCATATGTATCTCAACAAATACTTCTCCATCACTAATCTATGACTGCAGAGTTGCACAAACTTTGGAACCACGGCGAATGAGCAGACGACATTTATTTAGGAAAGAAATATATACAATAGAGGAAAACAATGGATGTAATACTGAGTTTTCACCAATGTGATGAAAAATCACAGATGTTCTCTAAACCGCAATACAATGTAAAACTTATACACAAATTGATTGTCACAATCACTATCTTGGAACTATGAATACTTATGCAAATCAGATCTGAGAAGTTGAGAGAACTTATCTTGAAGTAATAACGATTTTTTTTTTGGTAAGTCCAAATTGTATTAATAAATAACAATATGTACAGTCTTGAAGTAATAACGAGTTTGCAGCTTGATGATGCAAAATCACTGGTTGAACACGAGTCTTCATCCATTTGAAGAAGAATCACTCAATTCACAAATCTTCATCCAAAAATATCTTGAAGAACTTTTGAAACAGAAGTAAACCAGATGAATGTTTGTGTAGCAGGAGATCTTGAATAGTTCCTCTAATCCAAATATTGAACAGATATCAACATCTCAAGGATCGAGATTCTGAATCGTCATCATCAACATCACCCAAATCAGATCCAGAAAATGAAGTCGAATGGAAATTGCAACTAGAAAACAAATCTTGAAGAAATCTAAAAAATGAACTGGTTAATGTAGATCTGAAAACTAAAATCAACAGAAAACAAATGAAAAGGAGATTGAAGACAGTCGAAATGCCTCTAGAAGTTGTTGATGATGGCGGTGGTGGAGGTTGTGTAAACAAAAAGAAAATTAGGTTTGAGACAATCAAGATGCCTCTTCTGGTTGTGTAAAGAAAAAGAAAAGTAGGTTTGAGATGGTGATTTGTGTTCATCTGAGTTGAAAAACAGATGTTGAAGTGAAGGTGATGAGGTTGTATGTGTATGAGAAAGTCTAAATTTCTCTTCAAGTTTGGTTGTTGATTTGTGTTTTGTGATGTTGCAGGTAGTAATTGTTGTGAAGATGGTGAATTGAAGATGTAGTTGTAGTGATTGTGGTTGTAGTAATGGTGGTGGTAGTGAGTTGCAAGTGTAGTTGAGTAGCAGCGGAGGTTGAAGAAACACCATTAATGGAGGTTTGTAGGTACAGGATCAGAACAGAGAAGTTAGAATTCCCCTTTGGTATCTGATACCATATAAAAACTGGGTGGAACCTGTGAATTGTGATATTTAGTTTATTCAAACAGAGACCAGCATTTCAATACAGGACTGCTGCTTTATATAGCAGATAGACTCAACAAATGACTCATGGACTTCCTATACAGCTAATTCTTAGCTGTCATCTAGCTGTCACCAAGTACAGATGGAAGCCCTCCATTGGTGCATTACACGTCATACATATTGACAGGTCACAGCATCATAGGCTGTTCTAACACGCCCACATGAAAATCATGCACAAAGATTCAAAATCAGTCTTCAAATTCGGTTATAAAAACTGCAAGCTACATAATGCAAACACACAAGTTAATTAACATAATCTTTGGTGAAGATAACATCAAAGTTTCAAACCATCTGACAACAAAACATGAGCAGAACAACTAGCAGAAATTAAAAAAGAGAACACAATGCAAAGTAGAAGGATAACTGGGACAATAAACAAACAACTAATCTAATGCAAATGCAGACTTGATGAACTCTTCGTCTTCGTAGCAAAGCTGCAGATTTTTGCTCTTCAACAAGAAATTGATTGCATCCTCTTCAAAGTCCAATAGCCAACCGAGTTTGATCAGCTCACACAGACCCGCAATTTGATCTGCTTTCTCCCACATGAGTCCCTCAGCAATCACTTTAGAAAAGTAGGTTGCATATGCAATATTTTCCTTATGCCCAGATGTAGACCTATTCACCTTTTGAGTAAAGAGCTTCATATTCTCTCGCTCCCACCGAATCATTTGGCTGACCTCGACCTTTAGAGTGCTACCAGTAGACAGTTTTAAGCCGTAACTTGCTGTTATTGGTTCTTCAGTCTCAAAGACCAGGAGATCAAGAAGATAAGTTACCATCTGACGCCTCTTCTCGAAATCAATTTCAAGAGAAGGATCTGCAAGAAAAGCAAGTATGATTCTAATGAGACCTCTCTTGATAAAAGAACCTTTCGCAGTAATTTGCTTGAGCTCTGCAGTATCCAGCAGTGAAGTTCCTTCTTTCTTCACGGACTCAGAAATCGTCGGAACACCAATGCTAGCAAATATTTCATTCAGCTTACTCTTAGTCACAGAAGGAAAACTTGGCTTAGGATACCAAACAAATAAAGGATCTGGAGAAGCCTTCTCTAAACAATCTTGCAGCTGCAAATCATCTGGAATTAATATCGCGTTCTTGTCGAATAAAAGAATGTCACCCGAGTCTTTACTGCTCACTGGCAACTTCAACAACTTCTCTGACAGAAGCTTCTCTGTCTTCGAATTCCAGTGCCGAGCTATATAAAGCCAAAAAGCCCAGCATTCCGCAGTTGTTAACTTCTCTTTCTTACTTTCCCATCCATTCCAAAGCTTGCAGTAATCATCAGCATTAGGATATCGACGAACACCAAATGCACTGCAGAAATAATTGAGCAAGTCCTTCTCGTAGTGCTTCTCTAAGACATTCAACTGGAAGCCAAACAGACCGTCCTTATCATAAATGACGCAATCCTCTGGGCACACCCACTGCCCCGTGTTGCTTCCATTTGGAATAAAGATCTGTCCAGATGCTTCATTAACACGCTCTTTGGGAGCTCCATTTTTAGGCTCCCAGTGGAAATGACACATACATCTGTAGATACGAGAAATGACAGTAAACTGAGAATGAGACTCCAAATGACTGGCGATCAGCGAGCACCCATGTTGATTGTCTACTGTCACCCCTATGGCCTCGAGCTCTTTAGAATAGAATGCAGTTTTAGAACAATAAAATGCATCATCGATGAAAGGCCCATCCTCAGGTTGTAATAGCGAATTCCATTTCGCATCAAACAGCAAGCAACTTCCCGGATCTCTGTAACCCATATGAGTCTTCAACCATCTTCTGTTCACACGCTTAAGGAACTCTTCTGGTAAAGCATTGTTCTCCTTCAACAACATCTTGATGCAATTCATAAGGGAAAGAGCACTTGCCGGAGCGATATCACTTGGGTTAGTGGGAATATTGAGCCCAGAAACCACAAACTGCATGCCCGAACTGAATTCAGTAACCACTCCAATTGCCTTCAGCTCATCCCTGTACTCCAGAATCCCCCTACCATAGCCTGAATCACTGTCATCAATGAAAGGAAGTGAAACAACCGAAGAGAGGATCTCCCAATCAGAATGAAACAGTATAGATTCTTTAGGTACTCTTCTGCCTAGACGAGTCTGCAACCACTTCTCCTCGCGTAAGCATTTGTTGACTTCCATTGGTAAGCGACGGGCCGCTTTCTTAAGTTGCCTGCAACATGAAAGAAAACATAGAACATTGTCCTTGGTAATTGATGATGAAGATGCATGCTGCTTAAACTGACCAGCAAAAACTTTGGCTGCTTCATCGAAATCAACTACAACCCCAAGTTTTTTCAGCTCGTTCTTGTAAGAAACTATATCTGGTCCATAATGTTGTTCAGTGATTGATGGAAACCCGCTGAAAACCTTCAGAATGCAACCCCATTCACCATCGAAAAGAAAACACTCACTTGGAGATTTTAAAACACCAGCCTTTAACCATTTTTGCTCTTTAAGCACTCTCAGAAATGTAGATGAGTTGGTGTGGCGAACACATTCCAGTATCAAAAAAGTTGCTTCCACTGTAAGTGATGGAGGCATTTTGAAGGAGTTGACGACAATCTGGTAATCTTTCTGAAATTCAACCTTCACTCCAAGCAACTTAAGTTCCGCTTTGAATCCAGAAATATCTTTCCCATAATATTCATTATCAATTACAGGAAGACTACTGATTTGTGCCGCAACTTTCCATTCTGAATCAAATAAAATGGAATCAACTGGAGACATGTCCCCTTTCAGTGTCTTTAACCAGCTATCTTTTTGGATGGCCTTGACAAAATCATCAAGAGGCAGATACTTTTGTCGCAAAAGCCTTACAAATTTAAGGATTGAAAACACGTTGGACTTTTTTAAATTTGAGCTAGCTGCAAGATGCATGAGGCGCTTACCCATGTATTTGCAAGCTTCACCGAATTCGAATATCACACCAATGGCTTTAAGCTCTTCCTTGTACTCATTGATTCTACTACCGTAGAAATGAATATCGACCATCGGAATATCAACCAGCTCAGACCCATTTTGTAGTAGGCTGCCGTGTGACGTGGTAAGGAGGAAGGATTTTGATGGAGGATAGCTATAGCTCGTCGAGTCACCCAAACACGTCTGTAACCAACATCCATTTCTTATTGATCTCAAGAAATTCCCTAGATCAACCAGCTTTCTCTGCGACCTCAAGCTCCGAATCCAATCTAACAGTAGAAAAGTATTTGCTATCGTCAAAGGAGATTCGACAGTTGGCAAAGAGTCATCAGGAGGACATGTGTGGGGGATATCTGAAGCTCCAACATGTTCTTTCAAAAATGCCATTAGTTGTTTCTCTTTTGTATGTGAACCAGCAAAATTACCACTTTTTAAGTAATCTTCAGTTAATTCAACATAACGGTTTCCTCTCCATGGATTTGTACCCATCAATGCAAACCAGTTACTATCACGAGCTGGAACAAGAACCCCACTTCTTTGTGTGGTGATACTGCCATACTTGTCAACCAATGGCAACTTTTTGCACAGCATATTCACTTCTGCTTTAGATAAATAGTTACCGCGCAACGAGTGACACAAGAAGTGTGCAGAGGTAATGACAAGTTTACTACCGGAACTGTGAATAGAAGAACAAAGAAGATCTGCATACTCAAAGACGTTAAAAACACGTACTCCCAAACTGATCAGCCAAGTCCTTATCGTCTCCCTCCTTGGAAATGACTGCAAAGCCTCTTGAGTAGATTTGGGAATAAAATGATAATTCAACGAGCACCGGAATTCATTATTCCAATCAATGAGCCAGGATACATGGTGAGAATCTTTTGATAAACATATTTTCTTACCCTGCTTTGACATTGCATCAGCTATGCTCAATAAATAAACAACCCCATCTTCACCAATATATTTCAACAGACGTATGTTCTTGATGGCTGTATTCTGAAAATGTGTACCCCAGTTATCAAACAGAAAGAGTAGGATCTCAATGTATAAATTCTCTGATACTCCCGTGACAAGATTAGAACCTCGGATGCACTTGGCATACCATTCATTTTCCATTGCTTTAACTTCCAAGAAGTTCAATACATTATCATACATACTTTTATCAAAAGCTGAATTTAGGACGTACTTCCCATGGGTAGACAGATTCTGTAAGCTCACACCTTGCTTCTCTGCCTTCTCCAAAATATTCCAGAAAGCAGGTAAAAGTCTACCAACTTCCCCCGGCTTGTAAAAGAACTTCTGTGTGCTGTTGGTTTGGGATGGCAAAATGTTCTCTTCCATGAGTTTCAATTTAATTGCATCCCTCACCGTGTTTAACTTCGGATATGAAGAGGGATTGATCGGTATAAAAGTGAACATATTGGCAAGAGTAGATACTGGAGCTGCAACAGATGACTTGATGAGAGAAACAAAGGCACTGATAAAAGCCGAGGGCACACAGTCAAGAATACCCTGATTCCATTTGTTGTCTAGTAAGATAGTTTCCCTCGACGATGCTAAAACAAAATCTGCTTGGATGATGAAGGGAAAATTTGTAACCATCTCAGTTGGCAAAAAAGCATAGATACCAGGCAAACTCATCCCTCGATTCAGACGTTGCCCAATGGGAAGTGCCAAAGTGATAACCCACTCCTCTACTTCCATTCTCCTTTCCACTTTGTTTCCCAGCTTTACAGGAAATCTTTGCCTCCACATATAATAGCTACATTCTGCTTCAGATGAAGTACTGATTTCCTCGGCCGAGAGATGAAGAGTGTATGACTCAGCATCAACATTCTTCCTAGAGACAAATTCAGTCTCACTGGATATTGAGACCTCACACAACGTATTGAGCTTCGGATCTTTGTTTGCTTCTCTAACCGAAAGCCTTTTGATTTTTGCTAGAAACAACAACACCTCAGGGTGTATGCTTGAGAGTTGCTGCTTCACAGGATGAACTTTATCTGGCTTCAGAGGTAAAACGATGATAGTGGTTGGAAGAGACCTTGCAGATCCATATACTTGTTGTAATTCAGCAACTGTGGGGTGCTCCTCCACCCATTGAGGGACTATATATCCAACATTGCATTCTGGACATGGGTCTTCACTGAACATTATCTGATACCCATTGCTGAAGATATATGGCCGAGAAGTGATAAGAAACACACTCTTAAAACCAATACCTACAAATGAAAACAAATATAAGTCAAAATAGATGCATAATTTTCAAGGCTTCATGGAGAAAATTTCAAACAGGCATCACCAATGAGCCCTCAAAATACTTATGGCAGCACTATAATGGTTTTGCTCATTCTTGAAACGAAAAATCGGAACCCCGTAACTTAAGATGATTATTATACTACCAAAAAAAAAAAGCAATATGCTAGAGACAGACGAACCTTTCTCTCCAATGTAACCTCGTTCTCTATGTCCCTTTTTAGTAGAACGTCCAACACTGCAGATAGAATCAATGTTCTTCGATGAAAATCCCTTTTCATTGTTGCATACTAGAAGAGTTGCAGGAGCACCAGTGGCTGTGATATCCGTAGTAGTCATTACGAACTCCAACGAAGGTTTCACCCCATCCGGATACTCATTATCTTCAGCATTCTGCAAATTCAATTGTCAAAACTTCAAAATTAGGGATAGCACGCTCCACCATAAAATAAAAATCGAAATAAATGCAGCAACAATAAACCACAAACACAATCACTAAGTAGCCCGGTAAGTAAAAGACAACAAACACTACTTTATGCAAATGCTTCTCTAACTACTACCAAATGATCAAAAATAAAAACAATCCTTAATGCACGTTGCCACTTCACTTCAGTATGATTATATATTAATTTCAATTTTAACAGCAACAGCAACAACAACAAAATACATCTAAGATCCAATATCTACTAATAATGACAAATTGATGATTATAATACCTGGATGATTTCCATAAGGAAATGAACATCTTTAGCATATAATTCGGCTGAGAGGTTCTTGACAGCCTGATGAAGATCCTCAGTTAAAAGATTAGGTTCTTTAGCTCCTATTGAAAACTTCCCTTTCCTTATTTCTTCTATATGCTCTTTCGGCGCCATCATTAACCAGTACCTTAGTACCTACATGCAACAATCCACACCAACTTGAAGAAACAGAATAAACATAGCATGCAAAACAGACTATTAGTTAGAGGAATCAATACCTAGATAATGAACTTCACTGTAAAGAACTTGAAGAAGATGAAGGAAAATGTTTAGGATTTTTTTGAAGCAAAATAGAGAAAAGTAAAAGGAAAACGTTTATGAAGAAAATGACAGTGAAACCTTAGAATTTATAGGAGTGGGTTTTTGTTTGGTATTCTCTATAAGCTCTGTGTATTCAAAACGACTAGGAAGACTAAAAGAGAAGAAATGCAGAGACAGTCTCCTCTTTTTTAACGTCTATGGCCTTAATTCCTTATTGACTTCTCATTTTCCTCCCAATCCCTTTGAATTTCTTCTTGTAATCTTGGTTTGGTTTATTGAAAAGGTAACTAATGCAGTTGGGTGATTTAATGAGTCAAAATGTGGGAGACAACAATGACCGGCCTTTGAGTAAGAATGTTGCTTTTTAAGAGAGGATGCATGCGTGTCAATGACCGGCCTTTGGCTTTGAGTAATTGCATTTCTAGGATGTAAGTATAGTGCTACTGATGCATTTTCTGCTTGCACAAATAGAAATCATTTGAACACCACAAAACAATTTGATTTTGATTTAACACGAATTTCACAAAAGTATTGGGTACAATGTTTTTGCAAGAAATTAAATTATGAGTAAACAAATGGCCTTCTCCGAACAGAAGAACTTATTTAATTGTTATTTACATAAAATAATCTATATAATACTATATTTAAACCCTCCATCACAAGAGAAGCCTTCTCCAACTAGGACTCCATTCTTTGTGAGTGTCATCTTACCAGACTCTATCACGGTCTTAAAACCGTGTTTACCCAACAAAGAAGCAGACACGAGGTTCTTTCGAATATCGGGTACATGTAGAACATTTCTCAAAGTGAGTTTCTTCCCGGTAGTAAACTGAAGTTCAACCGTGCCTTCCCCAATTACTCTGGCAGAGTGGTTATTACCCACAAACACACAACGATTTCCCACTGTTTTCGCGTATGTTTTGAAGCGCGCTTCGTCGTTACATACATGCGATGTAGCAGCGGTGGCAAACCACCAATCTAATCTGCTGTCCGTGACTCGGTTACTATACCTATCTCCATCAGTGAAACAATTTGTTTTGAAATATAAACAATTTTTTCCATCAGTGAAACAATTGTTCAAAATGAAAGAATTGACTATAACTAATGGCGGGAAGAAGGAAGAAATCAGTATTCTGAAAGTATCAGTATTTTCAAGATCCTCCAATTTATAGAGTTTGGATGCATTAGAGAAGGTGACGTTTCCCCATTTGTCTGTTCATAACGGTACGATCCTTCATCTGAAGAGTTACAAAACTTTTCAAAATGAACAACCGTTTCTAAATTCAGTTGGGGACGGCACGCAGAGCTGTGGGCCCGATCTGGTTGAGTTTGTCCAAGGGAGTGGAGGGCCGTGCCAAAAATGAATAGCTAACATTTGCGTATTTTTGGTTGCTGCTAGATTCAAAGAAACCAGAAAGATACAGGATGCTTGTGGCATGCCAATTTGGTAAAATCAGGAAGATAAGAGCCCCAGATTGTTCAAGAAACAAGACTACAAATCTGAGAAGAGAGCTCTTTATAATTGGGACAAGAGTTGTTTGAACCTTGCAAACTATAAGAATGTCAACACCAAATCAAAACACAGATAACTGGTCGATGAGATCAGTGAGCCACACCACCCTGAAGGTGTAATTACCTTGAAGTTGTTTGTGTGGTTTGACCTTTGCAGTGTGGAGACTTTACAGGCAGAACTTGCTAGTTTAACCAGAGCGGCAGTTCAAATGTTTCTGGCTCTGAACAACTGAAGAACTTTATAAACTTCATTTTTGTTCAACTTTAGAGAGTGCACGTGGTCGCTTTCGTTTTAGTTAGTATAGCTTATATTTCACGATGCCAAGGATATGACAGTAGATCTCTTAGTCTTCACCCTTTTGCTCTTGTTTTCAGTTCAGAACTTCTTTACTTGACTTCCGTACTTGACAAACTAGATAAAGGAAGATAGTTCCTCTCTCGTTCATCGGAGATTTGATCTTAGCAATTCATGTCTGCCATTAGGCACAAATAAAGCGTCAGAAATTCGAAGTTGAAGAAAAGGGTATCAGTTCAGTATCAACCTCGACTCTAAACTAGGCATCACAAGAGTTTGTTGTGAAGGGTTACTCGACACCTAGATGACTCGAGGAATTCCTGTTGTAATTCCTTCCTTTTATATAACAACCCTGGTCGCTATAGATAGAGAATTGATTTTTAACCTGGTAATACACTTACCGGTGGATGAAATCCCCACCAATGAGAGGATCTTGTTCAGACGAGCAGAAACCAATGGTTATAAGATGTATAAGTTTATAGCTAGATACGAGAATGGGGAATGCAGAATTTGAAGCTTCACCAATGATCATCTCATTAAGTCATAATTAAGAGATCTAATTTGACAACTAGAGTCAGATGATTCGGAAGAATTCAAAGAATCGGGAAAATCTGGAGTTGACATCTTGGGTTGTAGACAAGTGAAGTAAAAGCTAGAAAAGATTCTTCTTTCATGAAAAATCGTTTGAAATTCTGCTTATAATTTCTCTAGGAGGTTATAATGCAAGGATTTGGACACTTGCAAAATTCAACAAGAAGTTGTTGCAAGTAGAAATGAACTTCTACATAGTATCACTTCACATTCATTTCTTACTTCAAAGTTTTTTTCCTAATCAGTATGGGCGAGTTTAGGCGAAAATTCCAGTAAAGAATGTCTTAACTTTTAAACACTCCTTCTGCTTTGCGTGTCCCCACATATTTTGTTTAGTTATTTATGCCTAGATACAGTTCAATATTTAGAATGGATAAATTAGAAAGTCTACCTGGAAGTGTTGCAGCGGGTAACAACTGATGAGAAAACCAAGAATAGTGCATCTATGGAAGTCTCCACTAGAAGGCTATTTCCTGGAGAATTAGGAGTGTCTTCTGATGAACCTGGAAGGATCAATAATGGTGGCCATTAGATGTTTTAACATAGAAAAAACCACTCTAAAGAGAAAGAAGCGGAGCCCCTGGAAACAGCGAAACACAACAAAATTAGTCAGTGGAGATGTTTGTGCACACAGTTTCAAACCCGAAAAGGCTTACCCATTCAAGGTGTTGAGCTGTGATGCCGGAAACATTTCCAGAATAGATGCCGCCAAGGACCTGCGAAGTTCAGAAACAATACAAATGCATATAAAATAATTTCTGGAGTACCCACAGAAAAATATGTAATCGAGCATTTATCTTGTACAGATTCTAGAAATCAGAAAGAGTGTGACGAAGGCATACCTTGGAAACAGACTCAAGAAACATGCCAGGTCGTACAGGAAGTGGTGTGCGTCCAGAAACACTAGCCTGGAAACTACAATGTTTCAGAATGCAACTCGAAACACATTCTTCAAAATTCAGATAATGATACTCATTCAAGTCTATAACTCACCCTTCCAGTAATCCCACCAGGTATCTTCTCTGTATTGGTTTTGTCATCCTCGTCACTTTTGTCTTCACCTTCATTTTTTCCTAGCATTACATTCCTAATCATCTCTGCAACGGTTTTCCCAGGTCTCAAAGCAACTAGCTTTGTCAGAAAGTTAACCTGCGTTTTAACAAGGATTGTTTCAGGAAAACTCAATCATATTAACAACAATAGTTACTGGATTTCTCTTGTGAGAATAATCTTTTATACACATGTCAGACATTGTTTCTTAGAAGAAGAGTATGTGGTGTGCCCTAATCGCATACAGGTGAGATTAAGTTGCAACTAATGTAATGTTTTCAAAACTTACGATGCCACTTTAAACGTTTATCCATAATAGCACAGTTTTACCAAATAAAGCATACGTCTGAATTAGATGCACCTTAAATTTGTCTGGAGGGAAGCGTGGCCAGACTCATATTTATCATGAAATACCAGAAAGCAAGATCAGAGTTGTGCAACGGAGTACTTAGGAATCGAAACTCAAAACTACTGGCCGCAAGTTTCTGGCTTGCATTTTTTATATACCTTTGGTGCTAGGCGTTTACATGTGTTTGTCATCGAGATTCGAGAATGAACACCTAATAACGGACTGTTAATTGGCATATTAATTCAAAGGTGACTTCAAGAATTAGGTCCTGAGACCTTTTCTGAGCAAGTTTCAATTTCCTAAGGATCAAAGTTCAGCAACACATCTCCTGATGTTGAATTTAAGCCAATGCAGCTTTTGAGGTTGCAAGTAATGCTATAACCACAGAATCAAATCATGAGAAAGAGAGGGATAACCTCTGCTTCGGGGAGGGTTGTGAAACCCCGGTCATTCCTTTCATCCAGAATACCACCTCCCATCATATTCCGAGCCTCTTCTCTGATCAGAACAAGCCTTGCAAGTAGTTTCCTATCAGGAACAACGGGCCTAGATTCCATTGTCTGCAAAATAAGGTTGATGGATATAACTTATAAGAGGGTCAAATTTCCAAGACATTAAAGGGAATCAGAACTTTAAGATGGCAATTCAGGATCCCACAACAGCAGATAAAAACACAACAGTTTTCAGCTCCATTAGTAATAAAAATGTTCAAGCAGACATGCAGCAATCCTTCACTAAGATTTACAAGAATGCACACAGTTTCCAAGTGAATCTCACTTAATGAAAATTTAGTATTTTGATCAATATTCCTGTACTTTAATTAGAATAGTTACACTTGAGAATAAGGACCGGCTAAATATCTAGTGCTGAATAAACTCCTCAAGATACACAAATACTTGACAAGTCACCGATATAATGTCCAGCAGTCAAAATGAAAGATATGATGTATAAATGGATTCAAGAAACAACCACTATAGTATTTTGATGTCTACAATCTAGACAAGCAAGGGATGAAGATCAATTTGGTTTCTCCAAGTGTATGTAACCATGGTACAAAAACACAGCAACCTCAAAATGACGACACGCACTGGTATGGGGCGTTGAACATGACTTGAGAATCTTAGGATTTTTAAATAAATAAACGCAAGACGCTAATGGTAACTGCAATTACCACGACTGTGCCTAGCAGTGTCAGGCCCAAGTACAAATGTTAACACGTGTAGACACCTCAAAGTTTTAAAAACTGCAAGATCCTTGTTACACAGCTCTAAATTGGTGCAGAAGTTCAGTATTTATATTATCCCAGATGCATTTATAGGGTAGTTGCCCCAGCATGCTGAGCTACATCGATTTAACCTGAGAGAAGTCAAACTTAGGAGCTAGGCAATCATTTGGTTTGTAATTTATGACTTACGAACATGCACTCCTCATCATTTCTATCTGCATCTACTAGTTAACATTTCAAATTTGAGTTTCCCTAGTGTTTCAACTAACCAGAACACTACTAAAGATACTTACATAATATGATGTTTACCACTGACGCACCAATATGAGTAGAAAGCCTAAACCACTTGGCATTTAGTATTCAAGGTTAATATTCATTTTCTACGGTTTGGTTAACAATTATGAAAGAAAAAAAAAATGAAACGGCCAATCAGGACATGGATATGCTAGAATTCACAGGCCATATAATATCATGCCACTTCTTTCATAGTCTTTCAGATTTACTAATGGGCCTAAAACTGATTTCCAAAAAGTTTCACTAATGACCAGATTTTTCAAAGCCATTGCGCCAGTATTGTGTACCTCTAGTAAATCATCAGCCTGGTTTGCTATGTCATTTAAATTTGCCCCTGGAAGTTGCACTTTCGTACCATCATTCCCAGTTTGAAAGACACCACCTCCAGCAGCCACTCGGCGTAGCAATTCATGTCTGCTTTCTTTTTTGGGTGTTCGACAGAGTAGACCGATCACTTGAACCTGAAAATGTCAAAAACAAAAAAAGAATCATCACTTCATGTTGAATAAATGGTTGTAGTTACAGGTTCCTTTTGGACAGAGTTAATATCATATTAGTGCCAAAAGAACATGGCCTCACATGTGGGGGGCACTTTTTGGTAAGATGAGATAACACTGTCTGCTTGATAACCTCCAAGAGTGACTTGCGCTGCAAAAGAAAAAGAAATGAACAATTAAAAATATGAGAGAGCAAAAAACGAGTGATTATTGTCGGAGATTATACTTTAGACATGGCTAACCTCTACTCTGTTAGTTATTTAGTCATATAGTGTGGAAAAGGTTTAAAGGGAGTAATTGTTATGAACTTAGATCTCCAACTCATGGAAAAGCTGGTGCCTATAATGGTAAGTGAAGATGCATTCATGCACATATTTTTCAGTACTTACGCATCAAAAATCAGAACCACGGTTTTTTTACAGAAACGAATAAAACAGTTTCTTTATCAAAATATAACTACTTTTAACTTCAGTAACTTTTCTCTCAAAGATATTCTATAACACTCGCTCCCCTGTGCCAAATTTGTACCATCAAGGGCTATGCTTTGTGAATTATATTTACTTACTCTCTCCTGCATCTTTCAATTAAATTTAAACAGCAAGAAAACCATTTGAAACTAATTTCATTTCTACAACTCGAGAATAACAATGATGTCTATTTCACTACATATGATAGTGTCATAAGATACCTGGTCATCATCGTCTTTCTCTGCCAGTTGGATCATGTAATCAAGAGCCATCATAAACCCAGACTCCATTTGATCAACTCTCTTGCCAATAACTCCTTGTGCAGCTATCTCAACAGCCACCTCCTCAGATGCTTCATTCATGTTCATGTCTTCCAACTTTAATCAAATATGTATATTAACAAACAAACAGTCAGATGGTACCATCCAATAAGAAAATGAGATACGTGTTACCTCACACAGCTTATACAGTAAGTGAGGAACGATATCAACACCAGTAAACGCAATAAAAATTTGCACTATGCACAAAGTTCTAAAGGATAAGATAGTATAGCTTTAGAAAAGGAAAACAAATGTACGACATATAGGAACTTAGAGAAAGTGTGAGGAATGGAAGGAAATGAGAGGGCTGGGGTACAATTTGGAAAAACTTGCACGATATGAACAGATTTATCTCAATTACAACCTCAAGGATGGTATATATCAATGTTTCGTGGTGGCTAATAACTTTTCGAGAACTATGAAAAGCTAAGAAACTCACTCAAATCAAATTAACCTAAGAAGATTGTCATATTGACTTCCAATAAAAACCAATTTAAATGACTAACTCTAGCGATAACAAATTACTAATTATCACTTGATTAAGCCTACTTATTATTCAATTGAACAGCGGAAAATTGGCATTTGGTTCCATCTTCAACCTTGACAATTGAAAATGCCCTAGTTATTCAAACCATTTGCACTATTTCCTAACAGTGCAGCAATTATACATGGCCATTACCCATACCAGCCTCAATCTATGAAGGACTCAAAATTTCGCATTCTTTTCAGTCCTTAAAATGTCACTAAATATTCAACTACAGATAAAATTTGTGGAAATTAAGCATAAATTGAAGTCAAAAACTTACTAGCTTAATCATTTCTTCAAGAACAGAAGTAACCTGTTCACCACCATCAAGAAGAGCTTTATAATATTCAGGGTCTTGTTTCTCAGCATTTTCTAGTATTTTCACTCCACCAAAATCTTCTTCAGGAAATCCACCACCAACTTCATAACTTGCATACAGATTCCAAGATGGGTTTTGCTTCTTCTTAGGTTGAAAGGACAAAAGGGGTTTTGTTTTGGGGAGAAATGACACTGTGAGCAGTTGAGAAGAAGACGAAGAAGAAGGGTATGTTTTGGGGTTCAGAGCAGAAGTTAGTAAACAAGAACTAGAAGGAAATACCACTAATCTCTCCATTAATTTGCTTCGGAACGATTTTTCCTGTAAGTACCACTGAACTAGTGAGGAATTGTTGAGAAACTCGAAGACCTAAAAGGCGGTGAGAAATGAAATAGGAGAGAAATAGGAGATAACGATAAAATAAACATATTTGTACGCAGTGGGTTCGAATCCAAGACCAGTAGGTTAACCATATGCTTGCAATTTTCGCATGCCAATTCGGAAACTTGATCGGTCAGGGAAATTCTACGGATAAACAAGGGGAAAAAATACGGTTTAGTCCAAAAACATTCAGTCCAAGCCGAGTCAACTAGGTACAGATACAGATTAGTTCAAAAGTAATTTAAAATACAGAAAATACACAAATATCCCCAATGATTTATGATTTAGTCCAAATATTTATAGTTTAGTTCAAAGTGACTCATGAAATGATGTCGCAACTTTAAATAATATAAAAATAATTAAAAATCAATTTATCTTTTGAACGGCTCATCCAAAATTCACAAACTTTATATACTCCGAAAGTTTTTTCCGAGATCTACAAAAAGAGTACCCATATGACTATATAAATTCCATTTTTTTTAAATCATAGTTTACAGTAGTGTACAAATATGTACATATCTACAAAAATCCAGAAAATCCAAAGACTAGACAAAATGCACCGGTTTGTACACTACATGCAACTTAAATCGCCCACCTAAGCAAATCTAAGCCCCACCTACGGAAGCGAATCCACCCATTGGTGTACCCCAATAAGGCTCATCCTTATGCATGCTGCAATCATCAGTTGTATCTGCTGCCAGTGTCTGAAGTGCACCTGATAATTTAGCATGCTCATCCCAAAAAACAATTGCAGCTCCAACTCTGTTGCCACCTTCGCATGAATTACTCGGTCTAATAATGGAAAATTCGATATGGTTGCAGTTGTTCCAAATGAGACATCCTAGCCCACTGAACCAGTTATGATATTTCTTCCCTCTTTATAACAAATAAAGGCAATCAGATTAGTCTTAGAATAAAAAAGTTCAAAAGAAACCCAAACCTATTTTAACAATTTCACCATACAAAGGCACCTTCATAATACTAGTTGTGGGCTCTTATAGAACTAGACACTCATCTATTTCACAAAGATAGAATATTTGTTATTTAGAGTTTAGTAAAAATGATACATATGTTCATCTTGGGTTTAATCAAGGAAAAATAAAATAGGCTTGTTTCTAGGATGGGAATGGCAGTGAAATCCACCATCTCAGTTCCTAAAAAAGGCTTGTTTCTAGGATGAGAGTGGCAGTGAAATCCACCTGCACTCATCTTGTTACAGGTGCAACAGTATGTACACTTATAGAATGATGGTAACCTGAATGCCAAGAGACAATGTCAAGCTAAATCGGCAACTCTGCAAACGATGTACTGCTAGAAAAGCATCCATTATTGCATTTAAGAAGATCACTAGGCTTACACAGTATAATTCTTCTGAGCATTATGTAAGACTGACCTGTTCTTGTATGTTTCCTTCTTCATTACCTTGGCCGCCAACATCTCAAAATCTTCCTCCTTTTACTTAAAACAAACATCCTGATATTCTATGGTCTTTTTGTGCATACAGCCTGTGAGTAACAAAAGAGTTCATCAAACACAAATTAAAAGAAAAACAAGCAACGGGGTCTGTAACGGTAGTGATAAAACAACATGCAGTGGTGCTAGAGACATAATGTTCTAAAAGTACAGCAGCAAGCACTACTGAGCCTTGGCAAGATATGCTGCTTCAATATTTTGGCTTCGAGACAGAGAATTAGTGAATAAAACTGCACAAATGATACGAAACCAATCATATATGAGAAATTCTAAAATGATACAAGTATGGTTAACACTTTTATAATGATATTTGGTTGTACGCGTTTTCACGTTTAAAATTCTATTCATCCTTATAAGCTAGATTGTGTGTGCGAAAGAGAGAATACCTTCTCAACAATTACTGGGTCTTTCACCACTACCTCTGGACTGCATGTCTCTCCCTGCTCCTATTTACATCCCTCTAATTTTTTAACAAACACATTGTGTTTTTGGATTTATAGTGCAAGAAATGATGAGTAACATTATGTTCATTAAAGTGCACTATTATGTACACATGTAATTTCTGTCACATGTGTGCAACAATGTACACTTATATTGTAGGTGTACTACATGTAATTTCTGTCATAACCAACAATCAAAAACTCATAGAACCATTGATTCGACATCCAAGAAATGAGATTGTTCACTAAAATTTGATTAGGAGTCCTAGAGAGGGCTATTATCTACACATGTTATTTCTGTCACATGTGTACAACAATGTACACTTATATTACATGTGTACCAATATGTACACACGTAATTTCTGTGACAATAAACAGTCAGCGACTCTTAAATAGCAGTTGAGCACTAATCCTAGTATACATGATTTGCTAAACCAATTCCAAGTGACCTTCTATTTTGTTGTCAACACATACCAAGTTTAGATACATGATTAGAATATCATATGATATTTGTCAAAATTGACAATCACAATTTGAGTTCAATTCACCAAAAGCAGACCTTGAGCAGCTTCATCGAGGTTAGCATCAGATGACAGCTTCTAGAGAGACCATTATGGATATTCATCTCAATTCATTAGCTTGCTTACCCTGGCAACCAATATTCATTTGGATTTCCTAGCAAGTAACCTAGAATGTACGAAAAAAGATCAGTCAGTTTAACAATTAGAGAACAACCCGAAAGATCTGAGCCAAACACATGTCCGTCTGAAATTTACTAGGTGCAACTATAAAATTCATTTCAGTCTCCAGACTGGTTATTTTGTTGAAGTTAAATTACAAAATTCATTCCAGGTGTACAACTATGTACACAGTAACAATAAACATGTGTATAATTATGTACACATGAAAACCCACTTCATGAGAAAAATTCAAAACTGACAAAAGTAAAATAACCCAAATAAGTTGACAGACGAGCATAGACTGGAGAGAAAAATCCATCCACGAAATGAATAAATCACCAAGTGATTGTTACTGAAAATAAGATGACACCCCCCAAAGGAAAACTAATGAGAACAAGAACCAACTTAAAGAACATGATCACCGAAAGCTTAAATAATATCTTTTCTACCAAAAAAAATTAAAAGGTTGGGAGCCTAGGAGACCAATGTACATATAAGAACAAATGTCCCTAGAACAATTAACTGCCTACTTAAACAAATGTACATTTATAAGTAAAACATTTAATGGTTTCTTACAGTTACTGGATACACCCATTTCAACTTTATGGTAAGGGAAATGATCAATTCTTCTGAGTTGTAAACCACGTCATAGACGTCTAATCCATTCACCCTCCCCATAGAACATTTGTCTATATAATACAGTAGTAATGTAGTATTAAGTGATGCACAGATGAAAATTTGATACATCACTGCAGTTCAATACTTTACTGGCAAGTACCACGCACAAGCGTAAAAAAACTCAGAGATTCATAGTCGATCAGTATAAATGCAAGATAGAAAACACTTACCAAAGATATAAATCTCAAAAAAAAAATGTATATACTATCTGCCAAGAAGTATGTTCTATATCAGAAACTGAGCTAACGATAAATAAAATACCAGCTAATTGAAAATAACAATAAGTGCTCAAATAAATTCCACCTAATCAACATGTGTACAATCACGTGCACATTGAAGATCAACATGTGTATAATTATGTACACACTAAGAATTACATGTGTACAACTAAGTACACATTAACAATCAATATCAAAATATAATAGCAGTAGCTTAATATTTCATGCTACCATTAACTATGTACTCATTACTGAAATTTGAATAAGTTATACCGATTGTTGCTTTTCCACACATTAATTCATTTAGTTCTGGATATTATAGTTCATGTACAGAATTAATGTCACCAAAAGGGCAAAAACACAAAAAAAATAAATAAAAATGAAACAAATTTTATATCCGGAACTGGAACCATATGAAATGTTTGAACAGTGCCAACTCAACAACCCTTATATTCAAATGAAATGCTTGTGGTATCTTTTAAGTAGTACTTACCTTCTGGAAGGGTCATGGTCAGAAAACCATCTTAAGCATAAGATAGTTGAGCAGGAACTGCAGATGAACTCTTCTTCGAATTAATGCACAATGACGAGGTCTGCATATCTGAGACTCAACAGTCAACTCGCTGCAGTAGCAAAAAATCCATAAATATTGTTATTGAAAATATGATTTTAGAGACAAATGATGAACCATGATATCTAATTAATATGACACATCCTTCTTCTATATAACCTAATCTTGAGCTCAAAATAAGCACAACAGAAAAGAGAGACTTTTTCAAGCCAATGGCTAGCTTAATGTTGGCTAAGCAGGGCATATATAGTCACATTTATTATCTGTAAGAAAAGCGGTACCTTTATAAGCATCTCCCTTATTAAACCAAATCAAACAAAAAAATGTCCTAACAAACCTCAAGTAGAATTCATGTACCACATTTTAATTTTAAAAATACTAATGAATCTTACCAATCATAATTATCTAATATAAATTGGTGTACAAGCATATACTCCTCGTATATCAAGCACAAAAGAAACAGTGCACTTTTATGTGCACAGCGTATAACGGGTGTACAAAAAAATACACCTATCTTGTAGAAACTGCAATCTCACCAGCAAGTCTAACACCACTTGGCCCTCCCCCAATGAACATCAAGCTCACCAGCAAGTCCAGCACCAGTTGGCCCTCCTCTAGTTATTGAGCATTGGAACTGCAAACTCTATCTTGTTGTAGTTTGTCATATACATGTCGTGCCTTATTAACTTGTTGTAGACACAGTACTCCAAAATCCTAACAAACGGGACAATGCATACCATTATGTGAAATTTAAGTACCTAATAAGGCTATATATGCACCAACAACTCTACCATCTAGTATAGTTAAATAATCATATAAATTTGGATACAAAAATTTATACTAATATACAAAGTCCACTCTACATTTTTTTGTCTCTACACTAGTACAATATGAATGAAGAAGACCCAGAATGTAGATATATACTACCACCATTGGAAAGCAATAAATTATACCCTATAACATAATAATTTTGCAGAAACGAGATCAGGCAGATGCGAAAGGACATGTATATGAAAAGCTTGGAAAGCAATAAATTCTAAAAATGCAGACCTAAGAATTCTAAACAACCCTCCCCTAACTATCCTTCCAGGTGAGAGAGGCCATCAGCTGGGCGGAACGATCAAAGCCTGTGTCAAAGACATGAAAGTCTCTGATTACTATACTAGTAGTTGCAACTGCACTACTATTTCTAAGGATGCTCTTAGCTTATTTATACTAAGCTTACTCTGGTCCATAAGTTGAATCACAGACTCAGACTGGTTCTTGTTCCGATCTTTTAGCATATCTTTATGTCTCTTCATTCTCATGGAAAGGAAGGATTTGCTACAGAAACTCATTAATTGTACTCATATGGGACGTCTAAAGCAGAATAATTATACAATAGAAACATGTATGTTGAAAAAACTGCCAACTTAAAAAAAAAACTAGTGCATATGCTCACCACATTTCCTAAAAAAATATGTACCCAACTCTTCCGTTCTTACCAATTGTTGAAACTAGTCTCAATCTATCCTACACGGCCACCAGAACTCATGGAAAGTAGGAAGACAAATAATTGCAGCAACTACTTCTTTTGACTGATTCCCAGCTCAAGAATTCAGTCCAAATCCAACACAAAAATCGAACACAATCATACCAAATGCTCAAGCTACAACCTTCTTTGCTCTTCTCAGCTGAAACCACTTCAAATCCTCCTCTAAACCATCATATTACAGGTGAACCAATATGTACACTTGTATTACAGGTGCACAAATATGTACACTTATAGGATGGTAACCTGCAAACCATGCACTGCTGGAAAAACATCCTCTATTGAATTTCAAAGATCACATGCTTGCATTTGTGTAATTGCGACTACGGCCTTGAAATCTGAATGAAACTAAATATTTTAAAATCCTTCTCAATCTAACTAACCTAATATCATATTTCTCATTAGTAATAACGACAACTCTCTCCGCTTATCTTCAGCAAAGGTAAATTCATTAAGCTCTCTTTTGAGTTCTTAGATTTGTAATTATCAAAGATCTACTACTAATTCCTCATTTTCACTCCAAATCAGTACAATAAAAAAACATATAAGATCTGTGAGAAACTTTTCAATTTCCTAATCTTGTTGTGTTGCAAAACTAGATTTGGGATAATGTTGAATTTCACAATTGACCAATACAATAAAATAACTTAAAAAATCTTCTCAGCTGAGTACACAGTTAATGGCTCTTTTAGGTGATTATTACGATAATAGTTTCTGTGTTCAGATGTGATGGGAAATTGACTAATTCATATATCTTTGATTCTACAAATCTTTAACTAATTCAGCAAGATAAAAAAGAAAATCGACAGCGAATTCAGTGTAGAACAAGTAAAATTACCTAAACCTAACACAAAGTCAAACAATTGAGCAAAAGGAACTTAGTTTGACGAAAAAAATTTGAAATTAGGTTTAGGAAGTGATGTTAAAAAGAGAATTCGATTCGATTATTACCTTTAGAATTGAGTACGCTGAGCTTCAAGACGATCCAAAAATGAGATCTCTGTCGAAGTTGAAGGTGAAGATCGAGAACATTTTGAACATAATATTGTCTAATACCTTCACCTGGTTTATATGGTTTTCTTTAAGATTACTGCATCAACAAATGATGATGCTCATTCACTTTAGGTAAGAGATTAAGAGAAGGTTAAGATTTTTGGTTCCGTTTCAGTGGAGTTAATATGTTGTTCTTCTTTCTCCAAATGTCTTCTCTGTAAATCGCTTTCTCCGTCTCTCAGAAAATTGAAACATCAAAAGGATAATTAAGGAAATAAGAAAATGAGGTGTTTTCTAGATCTGCCGAAGTTTGGACTAAATCGTTTAAATATGGACTAAACTGTATGCGAATTTGTAAATTAGGACTAGTGAATACCAGGCCTTAAAGGCTAGGACTAAACTGTTCAAAGCCCACCAAAAAGGGGATTAAACGTTAATTTATACTAAACAAGGGCTGGCCAGGTTATGCCCATAGGGGCCAAGTCTTAGCCGCTGGCAGTATTCTTTCTGGCGCCCCGGCTACGATGTGGTCGGGTCACATACATTTTGTATGTGGTCCTTCTTTATTTTCTGACACCTATTTACTTAAAATACTTGTCCTCTCTGAATCCACGTTACTGCTCTACTTTTTGAGAAAAAGTAGGAAATTGAAAAAAGAAAAAAAGAATAAACAGTAAGGTAATAAAACAGTTTTTCAAAAATTTGCACACTTTATAGGACGTGTCAGCATTTAAAAAGGGGACACATACTTCAAGTATGTGGTCTGACCACATCGTAGCCGCACCGTCTGTATGGACTAACTCCAATATAATTCTGAGAGCACCAACTAATAAAGCGAGCTCAATCAAGAAATATATCAAAGAGTTTGTATCTCTGTTTCTTAATGTAATCAGTAAATCAAACAGATAGAAATTTGTGATCCTGATTAATATAAGAAACAACTTGGACGGTATCAAAAACCAATATCCAAGTGTCAATCAATTTATTGGATTCACAATTGATTGAACTTACGCACAACCTGTGATATTTCAATTATATAAACAAATATAATGCGGAAAAGAAATAACACAGACACCAGAAATTTTGTTAACGAGGAAACCGCAAATGCACAAAAACCCCAGGACCTAGTCCAGATTTGAACACCACATTGATTAAGCCGCTACAGACACTAGCCTACTACGAAGCTAACTTCGGACTGAAATGTAGTTGAGCCCTAATCAATCTCACACCGATCAAGGTACAGTTGTGTTCCTTACGCCTCTTGAACCACGCCGGATTCTGCGCACTTGATTCCCTTAGCTGATCTCACCCACAAATAAGAGTTGTTACGACCCAAAGTCGAAGACTTGATAAAAAAATCTGTCTCACAAAGAAAAGTCTATTGAATAGATAAATTTGTCTCTCACATATATACCTATGAGTTTTGTTCCATCTTTTGATAAATCAAGGTGAACAGGAACCAGTTGATAAACCGGACTTATATTCCCGAAGAACGGCCTAGTATTATCAATCACCTCACAATAATCTTAATCGATTAACGAAACAAGATATTGTAGAATCACAAACGATGAGACGAAGATGTCAGTGACTACTTTTCAATCTTGCCTATTGGAGAATAAATCTCGAGCAAATCTTAAAGAAGATAGTACTCAACATGATAGAAAACAGCAAGATCAGAACACGCAACTACAAAGAAAATAGTTGGGTCTGGCTTCACAATCCCAATGAAGTCTTCAAGTCGTTAACCTACAAGGTTTCTTGAAAAATCTAAGGTTAAAGGATAATCGACTCTAGTCGCAACTAGCATCACGCAGGAGGTGTGGGGTTTAAGTTTCCTAGTTGCTAGAGTTCTCCTTTATATAGTATTCAAATCAGGGTTTGCAATCAATGTTACCTTGGTAACAAAGCATTCAATATTCACCGTTAGATGAAAACCTTATTAGATTCAAGCTAATATCTTTCAATCGTTAGATCGAAATTAGCTTGTTATACACAAATGAAATGTATCATCATTTATATAAAGGTAACCGTACCTAAACGTGCACACCTAGTTGGTTCAACAATAGTTAACCAATGGTTAGCCATATGAGCACTTTCATATCAACCTTATTCATCTTTATCATAACTAGTTCAAATGACTCAAATGAAACTAGTTAGAGAGTTGTTCAATTGTTTATATTATCATTGAAGTATACAAGATACAATTGAAGCAAAATCGATTTTGATTCACTTGAATCATTTCATGAACATTATATCCACGGTTTGCAAAAGATTTCATTCCTTATTATATAAATGTATTAATTCATGAACAAACCGATTTTAGAATATAACCTACTTTAGTATGCAACGGGTATGCATACCTAAGCAGCCGGACTAAGTTTGGTTACGCCAGTACGCGTACGGGTATGCATACCATTTTACTCTTCCAAACTCCAACAGAAATTCATAGAACTTGAACTTCCACCAGTACGCGTACGGGTACGCATACTTAGTTCCCGGACTTCCAAAACCTAACCGGTACGCGTACGGGTACGCATACCATGGTTCCCGGTTTTGGAATTTACACAAATGTGAATACACACTATGTTTATGTCCAATAATGGTTACATGTTCTATACCCTTATTTCAATCATTTGAAACATTCTTGGAAGACGACAATAGTTGTTTCACACAAACTATTAGCTTCAAAGCAATTTTCAAGTGACCGAATGATCAATACGAAACATTCCGAGTCTACATCAAATGACTGTCTCACACAAATCATGTAAGATGTTACAAGGCGATTTTCACATGATTATCTTTTGACTTTCGTCAAGAATAAAAGATGAACTTCGTTAAAGCGAAAGCTTACCAACACATATTTCGAGAAATAGATAAGCGAGATAAACTAGGCTCAAAATGCCAAATGTGTATAATTGAAGTCTATATAGCAATACGACTTTGTCTCAAATAGGAGATAGAGTAGATAGACTTTTGAGTGATAGATGAGTTCAAGTGTCCACATACCTTTTGTTGATGAAGTTCCACAAGTTCCCTTGAGTAGTTCTTCGTCTTCATTCGATGAACGCCGTGAAGTCTAAAGCTCAACTACACTTACTATCCTAATCCGAGACTTAGCTATAAGTAGACTAGAAATCAAGACTTATAGTTTTGGCAACTAAACTTGACAAACAAGCTTGAGACAGCAACGCCTGCGAGTTCGACCGAGCAGTGCTCTAACAGATACAGAGATAATATTACCTAGAGCTAGGTAGCAAATTGTGAGAAGTAATCCCACCATGACCAATTTAGAGATGAATTGTAAATACCAACTAAATGTTTGATCCTTGTATTCCTTAACTTTCTTTGGTTATTTCTTATTCCAGAGAAATAAGACATAAACCTCTTTGAGTATCCATCAGACGTATTTTTCTGAGGATTAAATCTAGGACCTATAGAGATTGGTTCTAGAGAATCAGAATTGAGAAAATTCCATCTTCTAGACTTAGTCCTACCAGACTTCTTCTCATTTTCACTTGGAATGTGTACATTAGTAGTGTGATTATTAACACTATTAAAAGAAACACGATTTTTGTAAGGATTTCTCGAAAAATGTTTTTGGAAACCTTGTGCATGAGAGTTCTGGTTTTATGCAGGAATGAAATCCATTGTTGATGTTTCCAGGCAATTCACCCTGTCAACCACAAAAAGAAGTAAATTTTGAAGATCAAAAATTTGTTTCTTTCTCGCAAAACAATGTGAATGATAACGATTTCTTTTCCCACAAAAAGAACAGGATCGTGGATGATGTACATCGGAAGGAGCTTGTTCTAAACTCATAGCTCTATTAGAAGACTGCAAGTTATGTATACATTTCTTAGTAGATGCTTCCTTTGGAGTAATATTCTTCATGTACTGTAATCCCTTGTGAGAAGTAGAGAAGGACATAGAAGAAAAATTACTCATTAAGACAGAGTTTTACTTTTTCAAGGAATTGCATTGTTCCTGGGCTAGGAGAAAAGATGCGACCAGTTTCTCTTTTTCAGCACGAATGTTGTTCAGATCTGATGAATGAGTCTCGATCAAACGTTTTTCTCTAATTGAATCTTCTTTAACAATATCATCAAGAACACTAATTTTTTCACGATGTAGGGTAGTTTGTTGAACAAGGTTTTCGATATTGTTAGAGAAAGACTCAACAATATAGTAGAGTTCCCGTTCTCGACCAAGAGACTTTTCAAGTTCATCAATGAGCTGAGCATGTTTTTCTTCAAGAGACTTTATTTTAGAATCTTGGAAATCAATAATCTCAGCAGATTTTTTAAAGTTCTGGTGAGTTCCATTTCATCTTTTGACAGTGTGAATTGGCTCATCAGGACGCATGTTTCCAGAATCTGATAGCAAAAACTTTCTACCTCGGGATTCGGAAGAATCATCTAAGGAGTTATCCTTTGAGGTAGGCCCAAGATATTTGGCATAATCAAAAACTTTGGAAGACATATTTATGTGCTTGAGAATGAGACAATCTATCCAAAGAAACTAGATTGCTACAAACACAGGCTTATAAGGTCTTAAACGTGTTTGCCTGCTTTGATACCAATTGAAAAATCGGGGGTCTAACAACCACACCCAATATTTCGTTTAGGCAATTTGTATGGACAAACTCCAATATATTTCCAAGAGAATTAACTAGACAGTCAGACTTAATCAAGGAAAATACATCCTACAGTTATATCTCAATTTCTCAAATTAATCTGCAATCGAACAGATAGAAATCTGTGAGCTGGATTAATATGAGAAATAACTTGGATGGTACCAAAGACCAATATCCAAGTGTCAACCAATTTATTTCAACAACCGACGGTTGGATTATCTAACTGATTGAACTATGCACAACCTGTGATATTTCAATTATATAAAAATATAATGGGGAAAAGAAATAACATAGACACCAGAAATTTTGTTAACGAGGAAACCGCAAATACAGAAAAATCCCGGGACTTAGTCCAGATTGAACACCACATTGTATTAAGCCGCTACAGACTCTGGCCTACTACCAATTAACTTCGGACTGGAATGTAGTTGAGCCCTAACCAATTTCACATTGATTAAGGTACAGTCGCGTTCCTTACGCCTCTTGAACCTCGCCGGATTCTGCGCACTTGATTCCCTTAACTGATCTCACCCACAACTAAGAGTTGATACGACCCAAAGTCGAAGTATTAATAAAAAAATCCGTCTCACACATAAATGTCTATTGAATAGATAAATCTGTCTTCCACAGAAATACCTACGAGTTTTGTTCCATCTTTTGATAAATCAAGGTGAACAGGAACCAACTGATACACCGGACTTATATTCCCGAAGAACAACCTAGTAATATCAATCACCTCGCAATAATCTTAATCGTATGGAAGCGAAACAAGATATTGTGGAATCACAAACGATGAGAAGAAGATGTTTGTGACTAGTTTTTATCTTACCTATCAGAGATTAAATCTCGAGAAAATCTTAGAGAAGATAGTACTCAACACGATAGAACAAAGTAAGATCAGAACACGCAACTACGGAGAAAATAGTTGGGTCGGGCTTCTGAATCCCAATGAAGTCTTCAACTCGTTAACCTATAATGGTTTTAGGAAAAACCTAGGTTAAAGGAGAATCGACTCTAGTCGCGACTAGTATCACACAGGAGGTGTGGTGATTAGGTTTCCTAGTTGCTAGAGTTCTCCCTTATATAGTCTTTAAATCAGGGTTTGCAATCAATATTACCTTGGTAACAAAGCATTCAATATTCACCGTTAGATGAAAACCTGATTAGAGTCAAGCTAATATCTTTCAACCGTTAGATCGAACTTAGCTTGTCATACACAAATGAAATGTGACTTCGTTTAGGTATGAGTAAACCCAAACGTGTGCACATTGTTGGCTCAACAATAGTTAACCGAAGTTAGTCATATGATCACTTTCATATCAACCTTGTTCATCTTAATCACAAATAGTTCAAATGACTCAATTGAAACTAGTTATGGAGTTGCTCAATTGTTTATATTCTCATAGAAGTATTGTAATACCCTGTATTTTTAGCTACCTTTCCGGGTCGGATTTTAACGAGTTAACTTAGATTATTGTTTATTATTCCTTAGGCTAAGTGGGTTGCTTGAACTAGAAAGTTAGGGTGTGAATATAATCACCTAAATATGAGGAAAATAAAGAGGCATTTAAAGTAAAATAAATAATAAAAATGTTTAATTATTATTAGTAGTATTATAACCAAAATTGGGAAAGAGAATTTCATATTAGAAAACCAAATGTTAAGGAGAAGAAGGAAATGAAGCTAATGTTTCTTTTAGAGAAGAAGGTTATGAAAATCAGTAGAGGATCAATCTAATTGAGGTAGAATGTTTAATCCCTTTCTCTTTGTGTTTCTTTGTTATACTTTGATTTCAATTTTGTTTACTCTTATATCATTAGGGCTCTGAAACTTGTCCATTTAATTTGATGCATATTATCGATGATCAGACTTTTATTATTGGTATATAACATGATTGGGTATCAAGAGTTAAAATTTGAGAGTATTTAACCGCATATTCACCGTTGAAAGTTTGTTTCAATTTGGGTGACAGTTTCTGAATTTCTGGACAGTTTCGTGTTGATGTGGTTTTGATGTTCTTAGGACGTCTTAATGATGTTAAAATGATTTTTGGTCTTAACAAAAGTTGTGGATAAACATCTTATCTTTCATTTTGATTTGGAATTGATTGATTTTGGAATAAAATGAATTTACTGTGAATATTTTTCTAATATGATGTTATCTGCCCAGTTTTTAGAATGATCATATAAACCAAATATCTTTTGGTTGAACCGTTGGTTTTGTGTGAATTTTGGTGATGTAATATATGAATGTGTTAAGAACGTTCCTGTAAAATATGAAGATGATCAGACAAAGTTATCACCTGAAACACATAATGTAAAATGTATGCAGTTAGTGTGTTTGATTAAATGCTTGAGATAAATACATAATGTTTGTAGTATACTATTAAGCCATGGTTGCTTGTATTGTTTGTAAAAATGATTTCAAAATGAAATGAGTTCATGTTTTTTCCGTTAGATGGAATACCGTTTCATGCTAACGGCGGGTAATGATCCCCGAGAGTTAAATTGGTAATGATCCCCATGGGAACTTGTGTTTTTCCGACCATCGATGGCGGCTGTCCGTGCCGATAAACGATAGGTGGTGTACGAACCAAGGTTTTCGTACTGTGAATGAAACGGGTAATGATCCCTGAGAGCAGATGGGTATGATCCCCATAGGAACTTTCGTTCATGACCATCGATGGAGGTTGTCCGTACCGATAAACGATAGGTGGGTGTACGAACCAAGGTTTTTGTACCGTAAACTCAAGATTTGTTGGTGAGATGTGTCGAAATATAGATTAAATGATTTATTGGAAACATAATTGGTTTTATGAACTCATGAGTTGAAACTTAAATGGATGAATTGTGAATTGATGTGTTAAATCCCAAATGGATGATTAGTGAACTCATGGTTTCTCTGTGACTATATTAATGCGTGAATATATGTGTTGAATCATTGATGAATGATTTGTTGACAATTATCTTGGTGTTGTAAACTCATGGTTTGTTGTGACAATATAAATATTATTAGTGTTATGAACTCATGTGTGAAATCTAATTGCATGAATTGTTGGGAATCTTATTGATGTTATGAACTCATGTATTGAATATGAATTTAGATGATTTGTTGGAAATATTATTGGCTTTGTGAATTCATGATTGGAATCTAAATAAGATAATTTATTAGAAACATTATTGGTAAAGTGATTGTTGAATATAACATTGATTCGCTGAAGTCGTAATGTGTTTCTTGGTATATGTTTTTGCTTGATAAAATGATTATGTTTGCGCATATTTTGAGAATTGGGAATGCATTCTATTGAGCTGTCATATCACCCCAAATGACATCCTTGCAGATTTATCAGAGTGGCGCAGCGAAAGCTAAGAATGAGTAGCTTAGTGATTATATTGTATTGCTTGAAATGTAATTTGAAATAATATGTTTGTTGAAAATGTTGTTAAAGATGATGATCAAATTCATATGTTTCAATTCATGTTAGGAAAGTTAAATTACGTTTGTTGTAATAAATAAATTAGAAGAATTATATGCATAAGTCTCTTTCCGACACGTAACGCTTCGAGTTCGGATCTCCGTACGGGTTTGATCCTGATCCGGAACTCGGGGTGTTATAAGTATACAAGAACAATTAAAGCAACATTGATTTTGATTCACTTGAATCAATTCATGAACATTATATCCAAGGTTTGAAAAATATTTCATTCCTTAATATATAAATGTATTAGTTCATGAACAAACCGATTTCAGAACTTAACCCACTCAAGTATGCAAACGGGTACGCATACCTAAGTGGTCGGACATAGTTTGGGTTCGCCAATATGCGAACGGGTACGCATACCTCCTGAAAAAGCGGGGGTCTAACAACCACACCCAATATTTCGCTTAGCAATATGTATGGACTAACTCCATTATACTTTCAAGAGAATCAACTAGACAGTCAGAATCAATCTTAAGAAAAGTATATCAAAGAGATATCTCAATTTCTCAATTCAATCTGCAATCAAACAAATAGGAATTTGCGAGCCCGATTGAATATCAGAAATAACTTGGACGGTATCAAAAACCAATATCCAAGTGTCAGTCAATTTAATCAACAACCAAATGTTGGGTTCACAATTGATTGAACTTACACACAACCTATGATATTTCAATTTTGTTAACGAGGAAACCGCAAATGCAGAAAAACCCCGGGACCTAGTCCAGATTTGAACACCACACTGTATTAAGCCGCTACAGACACTAGCGTACTCCAAGTGAACTTCAGACTGTAATATAGTTGAGCCCTAACCAATCTCACATTGATCAAGGTACAGTTGCGCTCCTTACGTCTCTGAATCCCAGCAGGACTCTATGCACTTGATTCCCTTAGCTGATCTCACCCACAACTATGATTTTCTACGACCCAAAGTCCAAGACTTGATAAACCAATCTGTCTCACACAAAAAAGTCCATTGAATATATAAATTTGTCTCCCACAAATATATCTATGAGTTTTGTTTCGTCTTTTGATAAATCAAGGTGAACAAGAACCAATTGATATGCCGGACTTATATTCCCGAAGAACATCCTAGAAATATCAATCACCTCACAATAATCTTAATCGTATGGTAACGAAACAAGATATTGTGGAATCAAAAAACGATGAGACGAAGATGTTTGTGATTACTTTTTATCTTGTCTATCGGCGATTAAATCTCGGGACAATCTTAGAGAAGATAGTACTCAATCACGATATAAAACAGTAAGATCAGAACACGCAACTACGGAGAAAATAGTTGGGTCTGGCTTCACAATCCCAATGAAGTCTTCAAGTCGTTAACCTACAGGGTTTTGGAAAAACCTAAGGTTAAAGGAGAATCAACTCTAATCGCAACTAGTATCACACAGGAGGTGTGGGTATTAGGTTTCCCATTTGCTAGAGTTTTCCCTTATATAGTCTTCAAATCAGGGTTTGCAATCAATGCTACCTTGGTAACAAAGCATTCAATATTCACTGTTAGATAAAAACCTGATTAGACTCAAGCTTATATCTTTCAACCATTAGATCGAACTTAGCTTGTTACACACAAATAAAAAGTGGCTTCATATAGATATGAGTAGCCGTACCTAAACGTGCGCACCTTTGTTGACTCAAAAATAGTTAACCGAAGTTAGCCATATGAACACTTTCATATCAACCATATTCATATTAACCATAACTAGTTCAAATGACTCAAATGAAACTAGTTCTAGAGTTGTTCAATTATTTATATTCTCATAGAAGTATATAAGACACAATTGAAGCAAAATCGATTTTGATTCACTAGAATCAATTCATGAACATTATAGCCACGGTTTACAAAAGATTGCATTCCTTAATATATAAATGTATTAGTTCATGAACAAACCGATTTTAGAACATAACCTACTCAATTATGCAAACGGGTACGCATACCTAAGTAGCCGGACTTGGACTGTGTTCGCCAGTATGCAAACAGGTATGCATACTGTCGTTCACATCCGAACACAATTGAATATAGTGCGCGTACGTTTACACATACTAAAGTTCCCGTACTTCAACGGACTTCGCCAGTACGCATACAGGTATGCATACTATATCTCCCGGACTTCACCTGACCAACCAGTGCGCATACGTTTATGCATACTAAATTGTCGGTCTTGGACTACACATATGCAAGTACACATACTGTGTTTATATCCAATCATGGTTAATCGTTCTAAACTCTCATTTCAACCATTGAACCATTCTTGGGAGATGAAAATAGCTGTCTCAAACAAACTATTAGCTTCAAAGCAATTTTCAAGTGATCGAATGATCAATACGAAACATTTTGAGTCTACATCAAATGACTGTCTCACACAAATCATGTAAGATGTTACAAGGAGATTTTCTCATGATCATCTTTTGACTTTTGTCAAGAATATAAGATGAACTTGGTTAAAGAGAAAGCTTACCAACACATATTTCGAGAAATATGTAAGCGAGTTAAACTCAACTCGAAATATCAAATGTGTATAATTGAAGTCTATATAGTTATACGACTTTTGTCTCAAATAGGAGATAGAGTAGATAGACTTTTGAGTGATAGATGAGTTCAAGTCTCCACATACCTTTTGTTGATGAGTTCCACAAGCTCCCCTTAGTAGTTCTTCATCTTTAATCGATGAACGTCGTGAAGTCTAATGCTCAACTACACTTTCTATCCTAATCCGAGACTTAGCTATAAGTAGATTGGAAATCAAGACTTATAGTTTTGACAAATAAACTTGACAAACAAGCTTGAGATAGAAATGCTTGCGAGTTCGACCGAGCAGTGCTCCAACACCTCCAAACTCAGTTGAATTCTCGTACTTGAACTTTACGTCGTTACGTATACATGTATGCATACTAAGTTCCCGGACTTCAACTTCCAAACCAGTACGCATACGGGTATGCATACTATGGCTCCCGGACTTTGAATAACTTGCAACAGTTATCATACAAGTATGCATACTGTGCTATATCCAATCAATGATTAATCGTCCTAAACTCCATCTTAATCATTGAAACATTCTTGGAAGAAGGGAATAACTGTCTCACACAAACTATTAGCTTCAAAGCAATTTTCAAGTGATCAATAGATCAATGCAAAACATTCCGAGTCAACATCAAATGACTATCTCACACAAATCATGTAAGATGTTACCAGGCGATTTTCACATGATCATCCTTTGACTTTCGTCAAGAATAAAGATGAATTTGGTTAAAGTGAAAGCTTACCAACACATATTTCGAGAAATATGTAAGCGAGTTAAACTCAACTCGAAATATCAAATGTATATAATATCAAGTCTATATAGTTATACGACTTTTGTCTCAATAGGAGATAGAATAGAAATAGACTTCTGAGCGATAGATGAGTTCAAGTCTCCACATACCTTTTGTTGATGAAGTTCCACAAGCTCCCCTTAGTAGTTCTTCGTCTTCAATTGATGAACGTCGTGAAGTCTAATGCTCAACTACACATTCTATCCTAATCCGAGACGTAGCTATAAATAGACTAGAAATCAAGACTTTATAGTTTTGGCAACTAAACTTGACAACAAGCTTGAAATAGCAACGCTTGCGAGTTCGACCGAGCAGTGCTCTAACAGTTGAGGATTTTCTGAAGAGAACTTGAAGTGAAAATTTTGAAAATTGGTCAGATTGGAGATCCTGGGTATTATAAAGCTTTCATGATGGTGTAGAGCAAGTGACTTATATTTTAAGGAAATAATATTACTCATGACCTATGACTATGTATAGTTGTGTAAGACAAGTAAATAGTGTAATGAATTTTTTAGGCCATTAATGTGAAAAAGGGATTGAATGGTTTTGTTTTCAAATCTCAATCCTTTGTCTGTATGTTATGGTTTTAAGGTTTGTTTCTCGAAGGAGAACGAAAAAAAAAAGGTAACTCCTTTGTGAATAGTGGGTATTTGAATATTAGATTACTAAAAGTTAGTGCCAACTAATTTTACATCCTTTGAAGAGAAATTTTAGTACCGGTAGTTTTCATATCTTCAATTGACAAACTTAATAAATTCTTAATATCAGTTGCGTCTGTTTGTGCCAATGCTAAATAAAATGAAGAAAAAGTGGATTGTGATGTAGTGCGGAAGTGGTTCGATTAAGATCTCATAACAAATTCCATTAAGTCGTGCAACACGGGACAACTCAATGAGCTAGCAGGTTACAAATCCTTAGATACTATGCTTCTTTCTTTATAGCCATTGATTCCTATCATACAATTGTCGGTGCATTTAACTTCACATAAGCTCTTATTTTAGTCTAAACCCTAAGTAGATTTTAATATGTTATTTACGAGGACCTCTTCATTAATAATTAAAATCGGATTTTCTAAACTTCAAATCTAGGGATTTTGTCGTGTGTTTTGGTGAAGCAATAACTCATCGCGGAAATCTTACAAGTTCAACTTTAAAGAAGCATTTGTTGATAAAAATTGGGAGCAATCACAAACAATAATTCTACAACTTTTGTAAACTTAAAACACTAACTATTTAATATGGCATGAGAATACATTAGTTAGCGGCAACTAATAGTTTATTAGGAATTATTGTAAATCATTCTTGCAAGTCATTCTTCTATTTGGTTACTATAGAGCACATATATAAATAGACGTTAATTTATTTTTTATTTTATGTAATACAGATGTTCGATCAGAATATATATAATCCAAATGAAGATGAGATATAAACTTTGAATCATGAAACGTATAATGATATCAAAGATATTGAGAACATCAATGAAAAAAAGAAGATGACGGACTAGATGATAAGGTAATTGCAGCAAACAATGCGAAAGATTTGACGGGAGAATAATGAAACCATATTCACATGTACATGGGGAAAGAGTTGGAATCTCAAGATGATGCATACGCTTTTTTTTAACCGATCTGCGAATAAAGCTGGTTTTGGAGCAACCAACAGGGAACAACCCAGTTGGTCAGGGGTCGAACTCTCAAGTTATAGGTTAGAGGTTCGAATCTCGTGTTATCCGTATAAAAATGGATTTGTTGGCACTTTAAAAATAAGTCTATAATCAAGTCGAGCCTTTTAAACTGATAGGGGGCACATTCAGTTATTCATGTCAAGGGACGCGAAATCGTGGAGCTAAGTCAGTTAAACAAAGAAAAGTAAACAAGAAATTGTAAGGAAAAACTGTAAGGAAGTGACGATCATAAAGAAGAGAAACAATAGATGGGACGCATCTCAAGATGAAAAAGAATACAATCATATTCTTGTTTCCATAAAAATGACACATTATATTTTTTAATTGAGAACCCTAAGTAATAGTCAAAAATAACTCATTGTGAAATATTAACTAGCTAGCAAACGTGAAAACAAATCAAAAAATAAATATTCGGCAGTTGAGAATGACAGAGTCAGGAACATTAAATTTCTTCCAAAATATATTAGACATTGAAAAAATGGGGGTCTAACAACCACACCCAATATTTCGTTCGGCAATCCGTATGGACTAACTCCAATATAATTCCATGAGAATCAACTAGACAGTCAGACTCAATCAACGAAAGATATCCAAGAGTTATATCTCTTTCTCAAATCAATTAGCAATTCAACAGGACGGAATCCGTGAACTAATTGGTACGAGAATAACTTGAATGGTACCAAAGACCAATGTTCAAGTGTCAATCAATTTATATCAACAACCAAAGGTTGGATTTACCAATTGATTGAACCACGCACAACCTGCGATATTTCAATTATATAAACAAATATAATACGGAAAAAAAATAACACGGACACCAGAAATTTTGTTAACGAGGAAACCGAAAATGCAGAAAATCCCGGGACCTAGTCCAGATTTGAACACCACACTGTATTAAGCCGCTACAGACACTAACCTACTACAAATTAACTTTGGACTGGAATGTAGTTAAGCCTTAATCAATCTCACACTGATCAAGGTAAAGTCACGTTCCTTACGCCTCTGAATCCCAGCAGGACTCTATGCACTTGATTCCCTTAGCTGATCTCACCCACAACTAAGAGTTGTACGACCCAAAGTCGAAGACTTATAAACAAATCTGTCTCCCACAGAAATATCTATTCTGATAGATAAATCTGTCCCCCACAGAAATACCTATGAAGTTTTGTTCCGTCTTATGATAAATCAAGGTGCACATGAACCAATTGATAATCCGGTCTTATATTCCCAAAGAACAACCTAAAAATATCAATCACCTCACTATAACTTAACTACATGGTAGTAGAACAAGTTCTTGTGGAATCAAAAAGAATGAGACGAAGAGCTTTGTGATTACTTTTTATATTTTACCTATCGGAGATAAATCTCGAGCAAATCTTAGAGAAGATAATACTCAACACGATAGAACAAGTAAGATCGGAATACACACCTACAGAGAAAATAGTTGGATCTGACTTCAGAATCCCAATGAAGTCTTTAAGTCATTAACCTATAATGATTTTAGGAAAAACCTGGTTAAAATTAGAGAATCGACTCTAGTCGCAACTAGTATCACAATGAGGTGTGGGATATTAGGTTTCCCAGTTGCTAGAGTTTTCCTTTATATAGCCTTTCAAATCAGGATTTGCTAAGTTAGCTTAGAAACAAAGCATTCCATATTCACCGTTAGATGAAAATCTGATTTAAGATACAAGCTAAGTTTGCTTGAAACCAAAGAAATATCTCTCCACAGTTAGATGGTCTAAGCTTGTCACATACAAATGAAATATACTTTCATTTAGATATGGGTAACCGTACCTAAACGTGTATATTGAGTTGGCTCAATAATAGTTAACCAAAGTTAGCCATATGAACACTTTTGTCTTAACCACATTCATCTAACACATCTAGATCAACTATGATGATCAATCAACCATGAAAGAATAATCAAATGAATCTAATTGTGTTTCATAGAGTTGTTCAATTGTTGACAATCACATAGAAGTATATATATATATATATATATATATATGATCCAATTGAAGCAAAATCGGATTGATTCGTAATGTACAAAGTACAAGAATCAGTTCATGAACATAAAGCCACGGTTTGCAAAGATTACATTCTTTATTTCATAAATGTATTTTTTCATGAGTAAGTAAATATACTAAACCGATTTTAGAACTTTAACCACTCAGTTTGCAAACGGGTACGCAAACTAAATTTCCGGACTTTGGTCTTGTCCAACAGTTTGCAAACGGGTACGCAAATTGTCGTCCCGAACCTAACTCAGGTAGAACCGTTTGCATATTGGTACGCAAACTTGGTTCCCGAACTTCTCAGTTAAAAACCATTCTCATAATGGTATGCAAACTTGGTTTTCGCACCTGAATCATACCAACACAGTTTGTACACTAGGTACGTATACTGTGATGTATCCATACATGGGTTTTAGTTCTAAACTCCCATTTCAATCATTGAAACATTCTTAGAAGACGACAATGGCTGTCTCATACAAACCATTAGCTTATAAGCAATTTTCAAGTGATCCAATGATCAATACGAAATTTTCCAAGTTTACATCAAATGATTGTCACACAAATCATGTAAGATGTTTCAAGGAAATTTCCACATGATCATCTTTTGACTTATTATTTAGTTTCCAACAAATAAATTGTTTCCAACTAAACTCGTCAAGAATAATGATGAACGTAGCTAAAGCAAAAATCTACCAACACATATTTCGAGAAATAGATAAGCGAGTTATACTCAGCTCGAAATAACAAATGTGCATGATATGAAAGTCTATACCGCTTACAACTTTTGTCTCAATAGGAGATAGAATAGACTTCTGAGTGATAGATAAGTTTTAGTCTCCACATACATTTTGTTGATGAAGTTCCTCCGAGTTCTTCAGTAGATCTTCGTCTTCAGTTATAAGCGTCGTGAAGTCTAAAAATCAACTACACAATCTATCATAGTCTGAAACTCCTATAAGTAGACTAGAAATCAAGACTATAGTTTTGATCAAGTAAACTTGACAAACAAGCTTGAGATAGCAACGCTTGCGAGTTCGACCGAGCAGTGCTCTAACAGAAATGATTAAAGTACAAGATGACAGTTAAATCTAAAACATGGAGATGCTCAAGTTGTATTGGGGGCTACTTTGAACGACAACAATTAGAAAATCTATCATTTTTCTATTCGATTCAAGGGGATCTTGTAAGACAGGTGATTAATTTTTTTTTATAAGATGCTAAGTCAAGGATGAATTATTACAAATTTTGGTGATATCGTTTATTTTCATCCTACATGTAGTACAAAATAATATGACTTGCTGTTTGTTACGATAATTTGAATCAATTATCATCATCATCATCAAACTTTTTTATTGGTGGCATTTGTATTATTATGGAAGTAAAGGGTCATTTGAGTGGGTAATGAAAATATGGATGAGGGCAATGCACGACAAAACTTCAAATGTTATATTGCATATATTCTGATATATCAGCTTGTATCGTCTGTATCAGGCGATTTTATCCCCGACTCCTTGCATCGTCAGATATTTTCCATATACAATAGCCGATATATCGAGATAATACCGGATGGAACATTTGATATTGACTACTTTGGTTGCAACTGCTTTCTTTGGCTAAGGCTTTATACTTCTGGCAGACTGCAGCCTAAAAATATTCGTGTGTATTTTTGGGATATACCTAACCAAAAAGGATAGGGATGATTAGACACATCTATGTCAGAGTGTCTGTGTCCAGACATTTTGCTTTAATGAAGATGAGTTTCCATTTTTGGCTCTTACGTAATATAATTAGTATCGGTCGTACCAGTCGATAGTATCAGAATTATCGTGTATCGGATTTTAACCTAATTGGTACACAAATGTCGGTTATACAAGAGAATTTCGATTATATCGCCTGTATAACTCGTATCAGACCGATATATCGACTACAATATCGACTGATAATATCGGTAAGGATACAAATATGTTTATTAACAATGTTCTTTTTTGTGCTTTTATTTTAACTCTTCTTCCGATACAAATTCTACATTTGTGGATGTGAGGTTATCAAGATAATCTAGTTTAATTAATCTTTTTACATTAATTATAAATACCATCCATTAAAACTTTGAGTAACATGATGCACATCTACCTATAAATCATAAAGTTAATTGTGCAGCGCCAAGAAAACACGATATAATCATTTGTCTACGTATATCATACCTCGCTGGTACAAGACCGATACACGATGTTAACTGCTTTGCTCTTACGGGTGCATTTACTTCTGCTTAGCTTCTTTCATAATTTAGTTATGACAATGTTGCATCAACTCCAGTTATCAATTATAATATTTTTTTTTTGCCTCCTGCATTATCTTACACAACAAAGGCTATACTACCTCTTACTTCTTTAACTACATTATCCGCTCATTCTCATGTTGCGCAAACTTTACCTGATAAGGTTATTGATAATGACCATTCCATGTAAACTAAGGGTAACTGATATTAATTTTTGAATGATGTTGTAGTAATGAGGTTCAAACTCTCGGACTTGTGAAGATTAAATTTAAAGATTTAATAAAATTATATACAAAAATATTAACAAAGTGGGCGAGAGGTATGAGAAAACAACCAAGACATTGATTCCACTATTACACATGAATTAATGATGGTAAATAATCCAAAACTCTAATTATCTTTTAAGTCCTTTATATTTTAACTCACTAATAATCAAGCAAATTCTCAAACATCAATTGTATCCCTTAAGCATAGATTATCTAAAGAAAGCATAACCTATCTAATTGAATCACAACTGATTAGGAAAATTACGCAAACAATTTAAAACTCTGCAAAAGCAGTGATTGAGTGAATTATAATTAAATATTAGAGAAAATAAAATAGTTACCAATTATTCATGCGTAAATAGCTTCCTCATTGCCTTGGTTGTGGGAGAATTAGCCGCTCATCATGTTGGAAACACGCTCAAAAATCATTATTATTGCTCAAAGGGTGTTTACAAATGATGAAAAGGGAGAAATAATTCAAAACCGGGTTTGTAACAATTATATTTGTTACAAACCAAAGAACTACGACCCTCGGCAAATAAGACTGTCCTGCGACAGTAACAAATAAGACTGTCACTGTAACAAATAAGACTGTCGGGCGACAGTCGCTGAAACTGTAGCAAAATAAGACTGCTCTGTGTGGGTCTTATGTTTTTCGTGTTCTTGGTGCAGCAACAGCAACAACAGAAACCGAGTTTGGAAAAACTCGAATTTCTTCTTTTCTGGCTCTCCTCAGCCCCCCAGACTCTCGACACCCTCTCTAGGACTCCCAGGGAATCTATTTAAAGAAAAAACACGCGTTGAATCTCCTCCATTAATCCCAAATAATCTTCTTTTACTCGGAATATTTTCTTTCTTTTTTTATCAATGATTTTGATTTTTACGCATCTGCAGCTGGATTAAATTCCTTATAAATCTTCTTCACGTTCCAAAGTGTTGATTAAGGCTTCCAAACACGTGAAGTACATGTTTAGATTCACCACAACTCGTGTAAGCTCATGTTTTTCCTCCAACTCCCTGTTTGGATTAAACCAAGTTATCCAGACAAATTTGATCGAAACAAACACCCATACTAGCTTTGTTAGGACATATCACAACTATCCATTAAGTTTTAGCCCTTTAGTCTACCAAGAACTCCTTCAAGAATCGATCCAATGTTACACAGTTGAGAATAAAATTTTTCCGCCAAAACGAATTTTTGAAATGTTGAAGATGGTGTCCCCCTAACCAAACTGGGGTGCGAATAGCAGGTGCCCAACTGAGGTGCCCCTTATCCAAATTGAGGGTGACTTTAGTACTTTTCTCCGGGAGTCCAAATAGCACTTTTTGAGCAACTTTTTCCACACAAGTGTATTTCTCCAAAAACACCTACAAACACACAAAGCATCAAAATTAGTACAAAAATCGAGCACTAACAATAGAGACATTGAGTACAATTTAGACACAAAAATGTGTCTATAAGTAACTCAAGAATTTATGAGCCAAATACTCCTTTACTACTATATATCAATTCCACGTGGCTTATTTGTGCACTTCTTTATCCACTGCTCCACATCAAACTTCACTCAAGCCAACAACAAACAAATGACTAAATAGTATACTGATTTTATTGCAGGCCTGCACTTGGTATTTGGTAAACGGGTGTGCATGGTAAACACTAATGCTGATGGTACTCTTGACAAATGCAATCTATATTGGTTGTTAAGGAGTTTCACCACCAAGTTGGCATTAGCTATACTGAAAAATTTAATCATGCTGCAAAGCCAACCACTATAAGACTCATTTTATCTCTCGTGATTCACCGTAATATAAAAATTTCACAAATTGACATTAGTAATGCAAGCTCATGGATGATCTCTACATGACTCAACCTCAAGGATTTGTGGATGAGGAACATCTAGGTTATATATGCAAGCTCCATAAATCTTTATATGGCCTAAAGCAAATCCCAAAGGTTTGGTATGACAAATTGAATTCTGTTATACATGCTCTTGGTTTTGTTTTTTCTATTGTAGATAATTATCTATTTGTCCGTAGAGATAGTAAGAACATAACCATTACCTTAGTGAATGTTAATTATATTTTTATTACTGGAAACTTTCAAGATTTTTGCACTCATGTTATTGATTCACTTAACACTTAATTTTTAGTCAATAATCTTGGGGATCTCCACTACTTTTTAGGTTTGCAGATCAAGAGAAATCGGTCAAGTATTTTCCTCAAGAAGACTAAATATGGTGTGAAGCTGCTTGATAAAACTAATTTGCTTGGTGTTAAACCTCATTCTATAGCTCCTGCTAAACAAAGGTTATCTCTTACTGATGGTACTCCTTTATCAGATCCAACTGAGTATATGTCCCTTGTGGGTGCTCCTCAATACTTCACATGGACAAAGCCTAAAATTTGTTTTGATGTTTAGCAGATATGTTAATTTATGCACAGTCTAACAACAAATAATTTGCCATCAGCTAAATGAATTTTGAGGTTCATCAAAAGTACAATTGATCATGGTTTATGTTTTCAGAAAAGTCTTATTACTCTTCAGGGTTATATGATGCATATTTGACAGAATCACCTGATGACAGGAGGTTATTGTATATAAATATTTTTTTTTTTGGCTTTAAGCATATATTCCAGTCAGCTAAGAAACAACCAACAATTGCAAGGTCTTTAATTGAAGCTGTATACATATTTTTGGCTCAGTCTGCTGCTAAAATTATTTGGATTTACCAACTTTTCAAAGACCTTCATATCTTTGCCATTTCCTCCTTCTCTCTTGTGACAACATTAGTTATACATTACTTGCTTTTAATCCAGTCTTTTATAACAAGATAAAGCATATGCCAATAGATTTCCATTTTTTCATGGAGTTTGATTCAAGATAAATTTATTTTTGTTTCCTATATTTCTACTCTGGATCAAGTGGCAGATATTTTTACCAAGTCTCTACATGGTCCAAGATATCAGTTCCTTAAATACAAGTCGAATGTTCTCCATGCTTACTTGTTCAACTTGAAAGGGGCAATAATGCAAATCTTTCTCACACTTGACTGGCACTCTGCGTGTGTGGTGTATTATTTCTGTCAGTTAAGTTACATCTCACCTTACACGTGTACGAACTTGATTGTCCTGTCTTGTCTTTGTCATTGCAACCGCCAGGTACAATGTTTGTCATAATGCAACCATAAATATCTTTTTGGCCTGTCATGATAAATATGTGGTCATTTCATCCGTTCAAAACACTAGCCGGTAAAAGACTAAAAAACAAAAAAGAAAACAGAAAAAAAAGGGAGGTAGGGCTGTCAATGGCTACCCGAAATTCGCAATCCGTATCCGAAAATCCGAGATTCTATAAGAAATTATCTAATCGATGTATCAGATTTCGGATATCGAAACCGAATTATTTATCAGACATTAATCCCTTATCGTAACGAAATCAGATTTCGCTCGTTCCGTTTGGTTAACTTCCGACATGATAATAACCCATAAGCAAAATTATATTTTCACTATTAACCCATCCATAACGTTTGACTTCTCTGTTATTGACATGCCTAAAGGTAGGTTAAATTCCATTTGGTTCACCGCCATTACAGACCTCCTTCAGTTTCACCACAAATTCATACCACAAGTTCAAACTAGCAACACCATCAATAATCCATACCACCAGTATCCTCCTCTCCGCCACTGTTATTAATTCTTTTGACAATCGTAGCTACAACAATGTTTGCCAACAAATTAACCAAACCTTAAATTCGAAATTGGTTTAATTGCTCTAATTAATTCCAGACTAGTTCATTGACTGATTGACTCTGTTATGATTGAATAGTGAAAACTAAAAAAATACTGATGAAGGAGATGTGACTATTGCAACAGCTCTTTGCAAACACTAGTGGTTATTCTCTAACATCAATCTACATTATGATTATGTAATTGACATCGATGTATCTCAGGTTTCTAAAGTATTAACAGTAGGCTTTCTTAACAGGAAATATTCCAAAAAAATTCGATATCTAATAGGGTTTATCATAAAATTGGATTCTTAAAATTGTATCGGATATAGATATAAGTTAGTCTATCAAAATCGGATTGGTCAAGATCGGACTGATTTTTGTCCGTTGACAGCCACAAAGGGAGGAACCCATAAAACGAACAATTCATGCTACCTTAACCCAGACATTAGTAATGGTCCACTGGATGGGTGTGGAACCATATTAGCAGCAGGCTCGTCATTGGCATCAGCAATGGTCCACCAAAAAACACATGACTAACAAATAAAAAATCATTTCCACGCGTCTCCTCCCAAACGGCTCCACGATCCATACATCTTTCCGTTTTAGGAAAATTAGGACCCCATACCCCACATTCTCCAACGTGTAACATTGGGGAGGTCGACGAATAAGGCATCTCCAGGTTGATTTTGATACTTAAATAAACAACTTATTTGTTCACAGACACATCTAACGTGGGTATCCAATACCCGTCATTTCATTGATGCATCTCCTACACTCGCGTTAAATCACACGCATAAAACAATCGCGTGTAACAGAAGGTAACCTTGAGATGCTGGAGTCTCACTAATCTCAAGACATTTTTGTGAAAATCTCGAGGACAAAAAGTAAAACCTACACCAATACGCAATAAAGATGACCAGAGTTTACTGTATTACCCTCCAGCCTCTGTCAAAAAACGGTCTCCTACATTAGGGCCTATTTTAGTAATTTAAAACAAAGTTGCATTTCCCAACACAAGAAAAATAATATTGTAAATAATCGATCATCCGAGGGCATTATTATTATTCCTTATCCGTCTGAGTCTCAGAGAGAACGAAACGGTTTCGTGTCCTGGCTTCTATAAATATCCCTATTCACCTCCCACTTCTTCCATCATTTTTCGCCTCACACAGTCCTTCACACATTTTTCCTCTTTTACATTATTCTCTCTCCTAGGGTTAGGGTTTTATCAATCTTTTCAGTTTTTTTCTCTCAACAATGGCTGAAGGAGATGTTGCTGTTCCTGCTACTGTAGATCTCACTAATGGATCTTCTGATACTACTATTACTGAGAATGTTGTTAAGAGTGCTTCTTCTGTGAGTGTTATTTCTGTGAAACCACAACTTGTGATTCAAGGTTCGAAAGCTGCTGAGGCGATTCAGTTCTTTAAGACTGCTTTTGGTGCCGAGGAGTTGAAACGTGATCTTCATCCTAAACGTAAAGCTGATCAAGAGCTCCCTTCTGTTGTTAGTGCTGAACTTAAACTCGGATCTCTCGTTCTCGTGGTTTCTGACCTTCCTGATGGAACAACCACTTTGTAAGTACTAGTTTCTCTCTTTTCTTCTTTATTTTGTGAGTGAAATCTGTTTATACTGTTATGTAGCTTGGTTGTTTTATTTATTTGTGAAATATTTCGGTGAGAAAAACGTTTTCTGTGAATGTTTCTTGTGAGAAAACGTTTTCTGTGGATGTTTGTTTAGATCATAAATAGCTTTTTTTATTTGACTGTAAACGTTTTGTATGAATGTTTGTCTGAGATAGCTTTTATCATTTGAGTCTCTCTTGATCTTGCTTTAGATGTTTGGATCCTTCTCTGTTCATAAATAATCATGATATTTTTGATTCTGCTTTTATTCTATTTTTTGATTAGTTCTGTTTATTTTATTGCTTTTTGCACATTAAAACGTTTTATTCTACTGTTTTTTTGGACCGGGAAACACTTTTTTTCAGAATAAATTTATTTATAATTTTGTTTTCTATCATATCCACTATTTTTTGTACTCATTTGTTTAACCTAGATTAGTTACTCAGTCTAGGAAGGATCTGTTTGTTTCTTTCCATTTCCTTTTTAACCTAATTCTTTTCTGTATTTTTTCTTTTTGTCTTTATCTCATCATACTCGATTTCTTTTGGATCTACACTGTACATGTTCTGAATCTAACGTCCGTTACTTTTGTATCTGACCAGGGCTAACGGAACTGGGTACACTTTCTGTTTGGAGACTGAGGATGTTAACGGTCTGGTCAAGGGCGCCGTTAGTGCTGGAGCAGTTTTAGATGGAGAGCTCACTGAAGGTGCAGAGGAAGGTTGTTGTGGTGGTCCTGCTGGAAAGCTCACTGATCCATATGGAAATGTTTGGTTGATCTGCTCCGCTAAGAAGGGTCAGGTCACTGGCGTGGCTGCTTAAGAGTCGTTCGATGGTCATCTGTTGCCGTTCTGCTACTACTTTTGTTAATGAAAAATCTCTCTATCTAGGTTTTACTTTCCAACTTTCTCTCTGTTTTTGCTTTTGGTTCTCGTAGTAGATGAATATGGATGATCAAGATTCACTGGGGTTAAAGTAGTAAGTTTGTTTAATGGTTAGGATTTTGCTTTTGGTGGATGTAAATTCTGGGAATATCATGGTTAAATCATAGACGTACATCTGGCGACTATAGTTCGCAAAACTAATGATGGAAATGTTTAAATTCTCGTTTTATTATAATCGAAGTTATCTTTAGTAATCTTATCTGCTTATATCATTAATCTTTGATTAGGTGCAGTTTTTGTTGGATTAGTTAAGTAATCTTTTTATCATCTTTGTTTTATGTTATTTTAATCTGTTTGGTAGTGCTGTATTTGGTAACCCTAGAATCTTACTGGACAAATTCTGACGGCCTAATTCTTGTCCATTTATTTATTGACGCGTGCGTCTCTTTTAGGATGGCATTATTTTTATATAATTTTCAACTGAGAAGGTTACCTTAAATGGTGCCTGCATCTTACAGTTTTGCTGTTGTGTTTTTGTTTCTTTTTCAACTTTTATTCAACCTGTTCTTTTTCTGTGAGCCACTTGATTTAGGTTATTTTTTATCTGCAAGTATTTTGAGAAGGTTTGAATGCTACTTTCCGTTAGACCCTGATAATAACATGGTTTTTGGGTCTTATTTTTTGTCAGTGTACAATGAAAAAGTTATTGTTAGGCGTAAAATTAGTTAGGTTGAAGTTTGAAATTTGAATGAACGGTCTATTAGTAAAAGTTAAAGGCTTCCGTATAGTGAATGGCAGTCTGATCTGAAAACTGATCATTAATGAGCGTCAAACTGGCAACATCAATTGGTTTTCAAACCCTTTTTAAGATGTATCAAGATTTTTAGAGGTCCACACATATTGCAAGGTGTCCCTTATCAAAGAAATAATAATTGGAAATGACAAATTAATCCTTATTATTGATAACCTAGTTTAGTGATGATAATCAAGTTTAATGTTACTGATTAAATTCACTTATATTAACTCAAAATCAAAACAAAATAAGATTTTAGAGTTTTTTTTTTAAAAAAAAAGTTTTGAGATGGTAGAGAAGTTTTAACCCAAAGTGAAGGTCAATCTCAATCAATTGAAGAAATTAACTAACAAAGTGAAAACCCAATGCCTGAAAATGACCGGGTATACTTCTAAATTAGTCCCAACTAGCTTTTTGTTGCTCAAATACGTAAAAAAATTCAATTTCTTACATTTTCAGAGCTAATTACGGTTGGCATTTCGCTCGTAACCAACCGTAATTCATAGTTACGGTTCGTAAAAGATGAACTACTAACCGTAACTGAAGAAAATTTTCAGATATAAGAACATACGGTTGGTAATTGAACTATTACCAACCGTAACAACATCAAATTCTCCAGTTACGGTTCGTAATAGAGTTAAAATCAACCGTAGCTCACATAAACCCAGAAATTTGAATTTGAATTTTCACCTAAAACCCTAATTTCTGATAGAAATTAAACTTAAATCGAACAAAATAAACTAAACCCTAACTGAGTTTTTTATAATATACCTCATATAAGTCATTACACTTGATTAATTTTCGAATCGCTGATTAATCGAAGACGATGAAATTTCCAGTTTTAATGGAGGTTACAGTTGATGGAGGAGAAGAGAAGATGAAGAAGAAGATGAAAAAAAACTGATTTGATTTTTTCTAATTTATTAGGTTTAAAAAATATTGATTTGATTTTAGTTGATTTAAGGTGAAAAGGATAATCTAGTCAATTTACATCTCCTTTAGGACATCCCCAAATCAACTAAAAAGTCATTACTACCACAGTGCCGCCCCTCTACTAAATCATGCCGCCCCTATATCAAGGTTGTTCTTAAAGGTTGGCTCATTTTAAAGGGCAATCACATTTTGAACTATACTTCGTAGTGGGGCTTATTGATTTAGCACCATGATGTACAATGAGTGGGGAGAGCAAATCATTTGGAACCCACTCTCTAACGTAGTATTTGGAGTACCTGTTAGTACACGTCCCTTGAGGAGGTACATGGGTATTGGAATTAGGTGATTAAAAATTGTTCCTCTGTGGTACTGGTACCCACCGGTGACTTGGCTACTGGGACATTGAAATGTTGGGGGTTTAGTGGATGTTTTCTAGAACAGATGTTTATGGAAAATTAGATACAGCACTTGAATTCTTCCTTGCCAAAACATGGCTATTCCTTTGATTCTATATCAACCATTTAATTGTTGGCAGCATTAGCTTCTGTATCACCTTCCTACACTCCTTACCTTGCTTAGCATATTGATTTGGCATGCAAATGGACAGTGAAGAAGGATGTGGTCAGCTGTCTCTCCAGGTGTGTATACAGAATTCACATTGATCAGGAACGTCTCGCCCTTCAGTTCAGCGTGGTAGTACATCTACCCAGAGAACTTCGCCAAACAAACAGCAGATTTTAGGAGCAATAGAGTTCCAGATGCTATTCGAGAAGAAGCTAGGCCCAAGGCTTAGGAGCAGCCTATCTTGCATCAACCAGATTTCTCCAAGAAGGATCGGCCGTTGCTAGACTTCCAGTTCACTATTGATGGCTCGATAGAGAGAGCAGGAGTTGGGTTGATACAGTTAAGAGATAGGCAGTAATCGCTCACTTCTGCATCATGAGGGGACCTTGAAAACTGGAAATTGCACCTTCTCTGTATGCCCACAGCAATATGTGATGTGAGAGACATGTTTATTCTTCGCCAACTTGTAAAGTCTAGGCAGGACTTGGATAAATGGAAATTGGCAGTCCACTCGTCATGCCAGATGCCAGATCCATCTCCTGTTTCAGCAGCAGCACTGGATTGGACCCAGGTTCAGCAACCCCCAACCGGATAGGATACAGGAACTTTTGTCAACCAGCACTGCATATCTAAATCATAATCAAAGGATCTTAAGCCAACCATGACAGGTACATTTAGTTGGAGTACCCTCTAATTTCCTTGAAGTGCGCATTTTTCTTGTTTGAAGAAACTTGGGCCTTCAAATGTAGTGATAGAGATACTTTACCTATGGTAGGCTGGTAGTGTAAATTTATTCTCCTTGGAGATGCTCTATTAAACCTTTTATTTTACAGAAAGTGAACGGATTCCCTTGTTCAGAGCTTAGATCATTTATGCTTTTCCATCATTTTATGTGTTACTAAAACAATTTTTTTTTTTTATATCGATTTATCCAAACAAGAACATACATATTACATAAGAAACAAGCTTACATATTCCACTCCTGGATATGTTTGGTTTAGACTGACCAAAACAAACAAGCATACATATTACATAAGATAAACACCTTCCAATCCTGAATAGGTTTGGCTTAGATGGTGACAAAAACAAACAAGCATACATATTACACAAGATAAGAGATTGACCTGATAACATTCTATATATAACTTTAGCTTGGTTCACTTATATTGATCTCATTTTCATATGAAAAAGAGTCATCAATGAACTGCACCAAATATATGCCAAGCCTTCTCTCCCATTATTGACTTAACCGAATGACCCAGGCCTTTGCTTAAAGTGGTGGAGATTTCTTTGGTGGTGGTAATGGCTTTGGTACTGCTGGACTTATCTTCCCAAGATTAGGTAGAATTGTTGATGGCACAGAGTCTTGGCTAAGTGTTGGAGGTTTCTTTCTTGGTGGTGGTAATGGCTTTGGTACTGCTGGACTTATCTTTCCAAGGTTAGGTAGAATTGTTGATGGCATAGAGTCTTGGCTGTGCGTTGGAGGTTTCTTCCTTGGTGGTGGTAATGGCTTTGGTACTGCTGGACTTTTCTTCCCAAAGTTAGGTAATATAGTTGATGGCACAGAGTCTTGGCTATATGTTGGAGGTTTCTTCTTTGGTGGAGGTTTGTTTGGTGGTGCTGGCTTTGATACTCCTGGACTTATCTTCCCAAGGTTGGGCAGTACCGTTGATGACACAGAGTCTTCTTGGTAATACGGTGGTGGTGGAGATCTTGGCTTTATCGGCTTCCCCGGGGTAGGTGGTGTTATAGGCACATAAGTTGGCATCTTTGGTGGTGGTGGAGGAGATTTAGGCTTGTATATTCCAGGAGTAGGTGACTTTGGAGGCCTATACGCATTAGCCAAAAATGGAAAACATACAGAAAGTATCACTACTAGAAGAGCACTAGTAGTAAATAAGCAAGCCAGTGAGGCTTTCTTCCCACCTTTGTTTCTCATACTACTCATTGTTTGTAAATTGTGTTGTGATCTTAAAAATTCTCGCAATCCCATAGAAACTTTTACCTTCTTATCAAGTCAGTAAAGTTTCCAGACACATCTTTAAATTCTTGTGTCCATCTAAATTATTTGGTTAGTAGTGATTTGAGTTTTTACCTTTTGGTGGCGGCTTTCTTCTAGGAAGCCATCAGTGCTAATAATAGCTAACAATTTCATTCGTTCAACGCATGCAGGCCCCCTTATTAAAGGGCCATTCTACACACCCTTGTGAGAACTCCTTCTCTTTCGCGTACGCTGTTCACGGCCACCTCTATAACTTATACTTCCTCCGTCCCATGACCTAGTTCAAGTTTGCACAATTTTTAAGGCAAGAAATGTAAGAGAATATTTTTAAGTGTTTTTTATAATTATATCCTTATGGATAATAACTTGTAAAATTTAAAAATGATTTATCTCTCAAACTATACCATGAATTTTCGTAAACTTTGTATCATTGAAAAGCATTTTAAAACACCTACGTAACGAATATAAACATGGATATCAAATTATACATATTTCTTATATTACCGATAATCGCTCAAAAGGATAATTTTAGAAATATCCCTTGTTTAATGAGATAGGTCAACTAATAGTGGGACAAAATTTTAAACCAAATAGGTCATCTAATAGTGGGCCGAAGGGAATAGTTCACAGCCAAACCATGAATTTTTGTTTTTTCGTCGGGAAGATATTACAGAGGCTGCTACTGCTACAAGTGACAAGATGCAACTTCTTTATGTTGGAAAACAATTAATAAAATATGATTTTTAAAGTTTTAATAATATTATAATTTATTGTTTTTCTTTGTGAATGAAAAACTTATTAGTCCCACACCGTGAAGTTTCCACTTTTTAGTTGTTTTAAGAGACTATATAAGCTTTTTAGTCCCACATCGGGGAGTTCATCTTTTTAAGTTGTATTATTCTATTATATAAAGAAATTCACTACTTTTGTAAAATTAATGGGAAAGGGGATTCTCCAATGTTTAGAGAGAGACCCCTAAGGGAAAATATTTTATAGTGATTTCTTTAACGTTCACAATTTTCTTTAAGTGTTTTTTCGGAGTTGCCAAGCTCAAGTTGAGCATCTACTACATATGCTAATAGTGTTTTTTTATCCTGGAGATATCCGTCCTGTGAGGGCTATAACATCACTCTTGAGTGTAGCTGGGCGCTAATGTCTTAAGGGAGCTAAGTATCAGTAACTATTGCTTATTTGATTTTTCCTTGTTTTTGATTATTGCACCCAACAATCTTAAGACATTAGAATTTGTAAGATTGTCATTCCTCTTAACTAGTATATCCTGAATAGAGTACCCTTTTCAAATGATCAGATGAAACTCCATATAATTTATGGAAAGGTAGATGACCTTCTTATGAATGCGTCAAAGTGTGGGGGTGTTTAACTAAGATTGTCATTCCTCTTCCTAAAAGAACTAGATAGAAACCAAAAATGTTGTTTGTGTCTTCATATAGGGTATGCTGAGTATACTTCTACATATAGATTTTTCGTTGTGTGTTCTGATTTTTTCTGACTTTGGTGTGATTATTATTAAGGAATCTAGGGATGCCGAGTTCTTTGTACATGTTTATTCTCAAACCTGTACCTCATTAGAGATGTGTTGTTAATCCCCTAGATTTATTTTCAAATATTCAGAACTTATCTTAAAGAAATATGAAGTTGAGGTTGAGCCTAAGAGAAGTAAAAAAATTAGACTTAGACTTCTTATGAAGCCGACTTCATAACATGCATAGCTTATTTTGAGCCCTAGACTTGTAAAGAAGCCTTGACATCTACTAAAACCCCATTCTGGTAAGAAGCTTCATTTAGTGAAATGGACTCAATCCGTCAGAACCAGACTTGAGAGCTTGCTAGTTTACCTCCAGGGAGTAAGACCATGGGATGTAAATGAGTCTTTAAGAGGAAACATTAGGTAGATGGAACTGTGGAAAAATATTAGGCTAAGTTGGTAACTAAAGGCTATAAACTAAAAGAAGGTGTAGCTTTCCTTGATTCTTATTCACTTGTGACGAGAATTATTTCTGTTGAGATGCTAATTGATATTGTTGCCATAAACAACTTGGAGATACATCAGATGGATGTTAAGACAACTTTTCTAAAACCGTGAATTAGATAAAGAAATTTACATAGGTCAACCTGGGGACTTTGTAGTGAAAGGTTGTGAAGACAAAGTTTGTAAGTTGAAAAATCCTTGTATGGTTTTCAAATAAGCACGTAAACAGTGACATGAAAATTTGATCATGTGATATGAGTAGTGGATTTAAGTTAATGAATCTGACAAGTATATTTAAAAGTAACTTGTTAAGGATGCCTATGTGATTGTATGCTTGTATGTTGATGATATGCTTATACTTGATACAAACATAAATGTGATTAATTCCACTAAAAACATACACTAAATGAAAACGTTGACTTGAAATACTTAGGCCCTTTTGATGTAATCTTAGGGATGGATTAGAAGATAATCAAACATTTATAGTCTTACTCATTCTCATTATGTTGAATTTGTACTTAAGAGATAGAATCAGTCTTATTCTAATCCTGCTTATAACCCTGCTTGTATTCCATATGATTCTTCTTGTAGACTCGAGAAAAATATGGGTAATGGAGTATCTTAACTTGAATACTCAAGAGTTATAGGATGTCTGATGAATTTAATGAACTGTAAGAGTCCAGGTTTGCCTATATTGTGAGTAAGTTAAGTTGATATACTTGTAGTCCAGAGCAATAGCATTGGGATGCACTTAGTAGAGTATTATGGTACCTAAGATACTCTATTACCTTTTGTTTGATTTATGAAAGGTATCTTGTTGTCCTTGAGGGACTTTGTGATGCAAACTGGATAGTTGACTCAGAGGAGTCTAAGTCTACGAGTGGATATGTTTTCACTCTAGCAAGAGGGTTTATTTTTGGAAGATTTCCAAACATACATATATTGCTCAATTCATTATGGAATTCGAGAATATTGCGTTAGATAAAGTACGAGAGGGGTCCGAGTGCCTAAGATGCTTTTTAGAAGACATTCCTCTCTGGCATAGGCCTGTGCCAGCTATATCTATACATTGTGTTAGCCAAGCTATAACAGCTAAAGCTAAAAATAACTAATCTCAATCGGCGTTATTTCCATTGATTGGATAATGTCCAAGGAGAATATTGCACAACCTTTGACGAAAGATTTATACCAAGAGATAGTTAAAAATGCACCAAGGGGGTTGGGGCTTTAAGCTCATAAATTAAACTTGCCATGAAGGATACTCAACCTTGCTGATTGGAGATCCCAAGATCAAGGTTTCGAATGAGACAACTAATTTGTGGTGGGTAAAGGTAAACACTATCAGAGAATTTCATTCTCTGTCCCTTCCCTATGGTGTAGACGTGATAGTGTGACTGCATGTGAAGGATGACTTTTAAGAAGTCTTAATGAGTTCTATAGTTTCAATTTAAGATTGAAGTGGGGTGTAGCAGTAACACTCTTTATGGAAACTCACCTATCTGAATGAGGAAGTGGGGCCGCTTCCTATGAGATATGAGCTTTGATTCTCTAGAGCATTCTAAGAAACATGATATGTCCAGGCCAAATTGGACAAAACGGCACGAGCTTGGCAGCAACGTTGGAGATATCATCCGTGGTCGTTATCGCGAATTACATCAAACGCTTGCAGTTCAAGACATAGTTCACTGTCTCTAGCAAGTAATTTCGGTAATATCTCACTAAGCAAAGGTTCAAGACCTCATGAACACCTCTGCCTAAAATGGTATTTCTTGCGCTTTTTATATGATTTTAGTTTTGATGGTTTTGGTATTACTGGAACTTAGTACCTAATGATCACTAAAGGTTAACTAGTTCATGGTTTTTCACTTTAGTGAAATGAACCTTTAGTCTCATTTGTGAGGATCTAAAGATGAAAGCTCTCTATACTATTATGATTTATGCAATCCATAGTATGACCCTAGGGTAAACACACTTTTGTGTGAGGGAGAGGACATTGAAATGACTAGTATGATTTCAACACACAGACGGTCCGTATGTCTGTTCGATCAGGCCGGATTGTGGAGATTGGGGTGTTGATTTACCAAGATCCGGCTGATTGAACCCAGATTCAGAATCATGAAAAGTTATTGATGTTCCTTTTCATGGCGATGTGGTGAACCAATCTCTTCAAACACCTTCAAATCCTCCTATGTACCAATCTGTTCAAACACTTGCGAATCCTCCACAAATGACTCATACTAGGTAAGAATCGAAAAACCCAGCAGTTATTTTACCATTAGATTGACAAAATAGGTTCAATAATCGATTTAGGTTTTCCAAAAATGGTTTTCTGAAGCGTTTACGGCCGGGATATCATATCGTCCTGGCCGTAATGTTTACCTAACGGTTGGGACATCAAGAAATCCCAGCCGTTAATGTCTCTTGCGGTTAGGAAAATTTGAGAACCCAACCGTGAAATATATTACGGATGGGATTTTCCTAGCCGTAAGTCGTCCGGTGTTTACAGAGTAAAATTGAGTTATGAGTGTTTCGGTTGGGAGTTTCCTAACCGTAAATAAATTTTCCAAACCGTTATTTGTATTTTCTAGCCGATACTTTGTTTACGATTCGGTCGTCCGCATATTTCTAAGCCGAAACTATTTTTACGGTTATGAGGTCTTACTTTTCCCAGCTGATAAAGTTTATAACAGATGGGTTATTTGTTATTTCCAATCCGTAACCCTATCTTCTGATATGTTTTTCATCATTTTTAGGAACCCTGAAAAGGAAAAAGAACTCCAGGAACTACCAATGTGTGATATTGCTACGATAATGGTACGTAGGCTAAGTATATGATTCTTTTTTTGGTATACGTTTCTCAAATTATGTACCACTATTAATTGAATGATGTGAAAATAGGTCAAGAGAGCTAAGTGGATTGCCAGGGGACTGAGACGTAACATTGAGGAGGTTTTATATTTGGATTGCGAGGAACAAAGAACATTGATTCTCAGGCTTCTGGAGTTACATAATCCAGCGAAGGATGATCTCTATACTAACGACGAGGATGATTGGATTAGTCTTTCCCAAACTCCCGACAGTTCTTCATCATCTTCTGAGGATGTTCCTTCGATTGTTGGTCATAGTGGATGATTGTAGGTTATGTACTTGTTTAAGTCATTCCAGCTTATGTTTATGCAGACTTTTATCATGTTTAAGGTTATGGATTTGGGTGAATTACTTTTCAGAGTTACTTTTCATTAACCTTGAATGAATGGATAATAGTGTTTTGATTCTTAATTTATCAGATTCTTGTTTAAGATACTAACAAGATTACCAGTCTTAAGTTGTATTAACGGCTAGAATTATCAGCCGTAAGTTTTATTAACGACTAGGATTACCAGCCGTAGAACTGACATTACCCAGAATTACGGGCCGGAATCCCAGCCGAAATAAGCTTTACGGTTTGGTGTCTCAGCCATAATTAAGTAAAATTTGAAACTGATATTATAGGAAGAGTTACGGCTAGGATTACCAGCCGTAGAACTGTACCCAGAATTACGGGAAGAAAACCTAGCCGAAATCGGTTTTACGGTTTGGTGTCTCAGCCGTAACTTAGTAAAATCTGAAACTGGTATTATAGGAAGAGTTACGGCCAGGATTACCAGCCGTAAATTTTACATTACCTAGCCGTTACATGATTTTCGGTTAGGTTTTCCAGCCGGGATTCTCACTTGGGTCATTACGGCTAGGTCGTGTCAGCGTATGACCTGGCCGTAAATACCTCTAAATAACCACATAACTTTATCATATTATCATTACAAGCACATAATAAGAGTAAAACTATATTCTTCATATATAATGAATGATTCAAAATACATAGGTTCACCACATTGTTATCATATTATCATTTTAATCACCACCCTACAAAAAACATTGTTATCATATACCTTCACACCACATTTACTCATACTCATCCTCATCGGAACTCATTAGTACACACAACAGGCCATCCCTCGATAACTGTAATGGATCCCACAATTTGAATCTTTCCTCGAACCTATGACCCCAACTCATTGGTATTTCGCCGTCACATCCGTCTACCTTCCTTAATGGAGGTGATGGGCATCCATCTTTCAATTGGAGGCCGATATAATGGTTCATGTTCACGAACCCCATGATGACTATCTTCGGAGATTCTTATTCGGTAAAAACACGTCTTGTTGGTGCTATGTAACACTATCTGCATAGGAGATGGAATGAATAATGTAATAGAATGTGTTGGCGAGTAGATAGCCACATATTGGCATTTTCATCCAATATTCACTTGTCAATGTAGTGTTGCCCATTAAATGCCGTTCAAATGCTTTGAACTCCTCGTTTAACATCGCCTCCGTGTCATTTCTTTCGAATATCATCATTGGCTTGTAGAAATCGTGGAAACCACGTAGTTCAAACAAACACTTTTGACTAACATAAGTAATTTGGTCGTCACCCCATTCTTTTGCCTGCTCAAAAGGTCCAAGTTGATCTACGAACACATGGTAACCACAATTTCCGTCGCCCTCAACATCGTCGGTGGACTTGACGTAGTTATGAATAATGTAGGAGTGAAATATCGCACATATCAATAAGCATGTGAAGTAAGGATCATTTGATGTAAGCGAGGATTATCGCACATGGCAAAGTTGAAGTGACGTATTGGGTGATGTCAGCAAAGTCACGAGTAAAGTGTGATGTTCTATGCGAAGATATAGTCTGTGTGAGAATTAGTGAGTGTAAATGAGCGAATGTATCGCACAATGATTCCGAAAATAGTGGATCTCTTAGCTGTCATCCACTGTGAGGAATCACTATATAAAGGAAAGAGGTCATCACGTAGGAGAGAGATCTTTTAGTGTGTGTTAGACAAGAAACTAGGAGAGAGAAAGTTTGTTTGGAGAGTAAGTAAAGTCATTGTTATCCATTGTATCCAATTATAATCCTTGAAGTTAATAAAGAATTCATTATGATTACTTGAGTAATAATCTAGATACATTGGAGTGTGGTTGTAAGTTTTCCTGCAACTACATTTTTGGCGCCAAAAACAGCTTTGGGTGATAAATCCTGGTAGTAAATTCGTAGAATCTTGGAAAAAGTAAGATCTGGAAATTGAAGATGACAAGACTTGGATCAACTATTGAACATGTAACAACAGCCAGAAGGAGCAATAGAATTGCTGAAAGAAGAAGAATTACAAATCTTGATCAACAAAAAGAAAGAGTAAGAGAAAATCAAGGGAACGAAAATCCAATTGGACATCAACGTGAACAAGAGTGGAATAATGATATTGATTATGATAGAGTGAGCGTTCATACTTCGCAAACAAATTCAACTGAATAGGAAATACAAAGAACTGGGGATACAGGAAGAATTGAGGGGAATGATGAGAATATGACACTTGCAGAGCTTAGACAAAGATTGATTGCAGAACGACAAAGAGAAGGTGAAAAGCGTGCGAATTTGATACGTCAGAATGATGAATTAAGAGAAGAGAACCTTAGATTGCAAGAACAGAGATCGAGAAGTGCCACACGATCCAGGTCGAGATCAAGAAGGAGTTCATCAAGCCAAAGTCGATCTAATCAAGAAGATACTAGGCGAAGACAACGCATGGAAGCTATTGAAGAAAACATGCAAGTAGATGATAATCCACATGACCAACAAAGGAGAAGGGATGTAGCTCAAGATTTGGGAACTAATCGATATGAGCATCCGCGTGAACTTCTACATCGCACACATAATAATTTCGAAAGAGAAGAAGAGGATCTGAGGCAAGGACAGATGATGTTGCATGGAAGACGAATGTTAAGAGAAGAGAACGAACGCAAAAGGGAAGCTACTCGTGTGAGTAATGAAAGAGACAGACAAATAAAAAGGGAAGAAATTGAAGAAAGAGAATTGCAAGAAGCATTACGTCAAAATAATCATGATAATCGAGTAAGGCGGCGCGAAAGTCATCGCATGAATGATATAGAGCAAGGCTGGGTTGCACCACAAGAAAGAGAAATGTCAAGACATCGACATGATCGCTCAGGTAAAGAGGAACAACGTGATAGAGCACAGATCGAAACGAACATTGATAGGCGTCGGAGAAAAAGAGAAGAAGCTGAAGAATATGAGATACAAGAGGCAATACGTCAGAATAATCATGCGAATAGATTGAGACAAGCAATATTAAAAAGAACTATGCGCGAAGATATAGATCTAAGATTCAGTGAAGAAATTCTTAAAGAAATGACGGAATTAAGAGAAATGATGACTGCGAAAAGAAATGGTGGAAGGAGAAAACTAGAGGAAGCAGTGGAGGAAGATGGGAAAACTCCCTTTACAAAGAAGATTCAAAGGGCAGTGATACCGTCTAAGTGAAGTTTACCAACATTCACTAGCATATTTGATGGAAGCGCCTGTGCAATACAACATGTGAAAGCTTACACACGATCTTTGTTGCAGTGGGAAAACAATGACGCAGTAATGTTTAAATATTTCGCTGCGAGCTTGGCAGGGGAAGATCTGAAATGGTTTGAAGGACTACCAATAGAATCCATTGGATCATTCCACCATTTACAGAACGTCTTTTTAGGACAATATATTAGCAATAATATGCCAAGACCAGGAATTGAGACGGCATTCGGACTTCGCAGAAGAACAAATGAGAGTTTACGTCATCTAACAACACGTTGGAGAACCATGTGTAGAGAAATGGGAAGATGAGTGGATGAGCGACACCTTATTCTTTCATTTATCAATGCTCTCTTCGCTACAGATTTATTATATACACAAATCTTTAGGATAAAGGATACAATGACGATGTCAGAGCTGCGCGAATTTCAAGAGGAGTACATAACACTTGAGGAGAAACAAAGAGATATGGAGTCGTACCCAGTTGCAATACCTGATGCGAAAGGTGGAAATGCAAGTTTACTCCCAAGACTGACAAATGTTGTTGCGAGTACGTCGCAGGGAAATCAAGGAAGGGACATTACATAAATGGAACAAAAACTAATAGCCATGGGTAGTGCAGATCAAGCAGAATTTAACAAAGAGTATAGAGACATACAATTTCAAAATCATGGAGGTAGTAATAAGATTCAAAGAATGGATAATCCACCAGAAAGTTCAGAAGGTCAACAACCATATTATGATAAAAGACAAGAAACTAGAAGGATAGTATGAGAACAAATAAACTTGCCGAAGCTGAACACTACAGTAGATAAAGTATGGGAAGCTGTCATCCTAATGGAAGAAATCCCAGAACCACATAATGTAGGGATGAACCACCACCAGGGAGAAGGAGCATAGAATTTTGTGTATATCATCGCTTTCATGGTCACACAACAAGTAATTGCAGAAATGTAAGGAAAATCATTTTGCGAGTGATTGAACAAGGAAAATTGGATCATTTCTTAGCACATCAACAAAAGAATTTACCACCACCACCATCGGGAGGAGATGTATATGCAAAAGAGAAGGGAAAGAATACGTTTATAATTGAAGTCGGCGCGAAAGCGAAGAACCTATATTGTAATTCAACTGTACATTCATTCAGAAATATAGAAGACTTCCACGACAATGTCTTAAGTAGGGTGTATACGAGAGATTCTGATGGAAGAGAAATCCTCAACCTTGCGAAAGTATCACCGTTGAAGGATTAGCAAAAACAGACTATCTCATTTAGTGTTGAAGAAACACCAGGAGGAGGGGAATCACATGAATGTCCATTAGTAGTGAGATTAGGAATTAATCCGAAACCAAAAGTAGAAGATGATGATGAAGATGAAGCAAACACTTGGGGATAAATAGAATACTTATAGATCCTGGAAGTTCTGTCGACATTCTCTTTTATCCTACATACAAAACCATGGGTAGAAGGGATGACGGATTGATTCCTTCAACGTATAAAATTTATGGCTTCAATGGAACTGCGAACAAGCCAAAAGGTGAGGTGACTATGAGGATTCTTCTTCAGAATATGCCAACAGAAATTGTATTCTGTGTTGTGGATGTCGAATCACCCTATAACGCTCTAATTGGAAGACCATGGTTGCATAATATCTTGGGTGTGGCCTCAACATTCCATCAGCGCATAAAATTTCCTTTACCCCAGGGTGTTGGTATTATAAGAGGAGATACAATTGAAAGTATAAATTGTCAAGAAATTGACATTGACAAGTGCGAAGAAAGAGAGAGTAAGCGAAGAAATTGGAAAAAAACATGCTGCAGATAGTCAAAGAGCTGAGAGGTTAATGGTGGACGCAGTATATAATGTTGGACAAACAGATAAGCAAAATACTGAAGCAGGGTTTTCAGTGAGTGATGATACTAAGCGAACCAAAAATATTACTTCTATAGAAACCGAAAGAATGAAGAAACAGAAGTTGTGTTTTCAAGACAAAAAAGAAGTGTGCGATGGTTATCGCACAGAGGAGATTGAAAGGGTTATGCAAAATAATATTCTGAAAAGCATCTGCGATCTTAAGGAGATACAAAAAATGAAGGGGATAAATGAGTAATATGAGGAATGAACATGTCTTTCTTTCTGAGAAACAAGTTAATAAGAAATCTATATACCAGAGTTATATAAACTCAAAAATTAAAAATGGAATGAAAAATTCTAATTTCATGAAGTGATACTATGTCAAGAAGAGAAAAATTAGAATCTTTATAATAAGACCTTAATAAAAGGCACCAGAAATGATAATTTTTATCAAGATAGACTAGGAACCGGATATGGCGTGCAACCTAGTTCGCTTAAATGCAAGAGGCAAAAAGTAAGACCTATCGCACGTCATAGTCGGAGAAACCTAGAAATAATGACTCAAGGGAAAGCTATACCGACCCTGGAACTTTGAGTTATGGAGATTTGGGGTGAGAATAAACGAAAATGCCCATTCGGGAGAGGTACCTTAAATTTCCAGTCTAAGATAATAATCTTAGATTGAGAGACTAAGGTGAGAAAGTATCTCCTAAGGAGTGCAGAAACTCGATCTGGGCGCCGAGGTAAACGGTTGAGTCAAGAGTTCCCGAGGCGTCTGGAGCGTACCTTGCCACTCTTGAGAAGTCCTGACTATGATGCACTCGGTCCGAAGATACCCCACTTAGGGTGTGGTCTCGCAACCATAAACCTCATCAGTGTTGGGATGTGAGACTGCAAAATCAACTGGTTGCTGAATTAACCAGATGGGAAGAGCCATAACCTTAACCCGGTAGAGGTAAGCTTCCTTGAAGGGGCAATCAGGGGGAAGATAAGGACGAAACCCTCCATTAGGGAGCTGAATTGTGTCAAAAGACGTAAATGTCATAAGACTTTTTACTCAAGGGAGTATTAATACTTATCATATTTATGCGTTAAAACCTGAAGAGGAAATAATACAAGAAAAAGATAAGATGAGGTCAATGGGTCGATACATTACAGTGTAAAGACCGCCTGCGATCTCATCGCACAGAACTGAGGCAAGATAAAACCTTTACATAGGAAGGCAAAATAAGACCTTGTGAGAAACATAATTTTTTTTTTACTAATTTTGTTTTGTAGGAATTTACAGGGAAAAAGGAATATTGCGAACGCATTCACACCAAATGATGAAGAACTATAAAATAGAATTAATCATACTAAGTCTATCAAGATGTGTCAATTAACAGAGGCAAGAATGGGAATACAAAGGGAATGTTATTTGCCCCATTTGATAGACTCATATACATGCGAGAGAATGATATTTTGAATGCGAACAAAGGGAATTTATATTAAAGGAGTGAAAATTAATGTTCAAAAAGTGAATATTTTTAAGATTACATGAAAATATTCAGAAGGCAAAGAATTTACAAAGAATTTACAACAAGTGAAAATGATTAATCTTCATCTCGCTCAGCCTCAGAACCACTTATTTCTTCTTCAGATTCTTCATCTTCTCCTTCACTGTATGAAATATCAGAAATATGTTCATTATCAGGGATATCTGGAAATTTATACTTTGTAAGAGGGATGTTATTCTCAACGCAGACTTGCTTAACAACAGCTTCGCGAGCACGATTAGCATCATTGCCATTGTTTGAAACCATGATGATGAAGTTCTTCTTCAATTGCTGATACTTAGAGTTGCGAGAAGATAAATCTTTTTATTCAGAAGCTAAGCGAGTTTCTAATTCTTTAATCTTCTGAAGATAATTCTTCTCTTCCTCAGAAGCTAGGTGAGTTTCTAATTCTTCAATCTTCTGAAGATAGTTCTTCTCCTTATCTAGGAAATATAAATAAACGAGTTAGGATATATAAAAGAAGATGTTATTCCAAAAGAAAAGACAAGCATTAAAAGAGCAATATTTGACCTTCATAATTGGAAACAATGTCTTAACCAATGCGGAATGATCAACCTGAAGACTCACGTTTATAGCTAAACCCTCTCTAGCATCATTCAGAACCCTAGCAGCCCAACTAAATTCAGCTTCACTTTCTATGAGAAGCTGAGAGCGAATTAAATTTCTTTCTTTAACAAGTATGTTCTTTTCGCTCACAGCTAAATTACGTTCTTTTTGAACCTCAACAATGGATTCTTGGAATTTTTCTAGTGCTTTCGCACCCTTAAGAGAAATCTCGTCTTTCTCATCAATAAGCTTATTCTTCTTTGTTTCCAAAACTTGAATTTGTTATTGGCTCTCATGGAGACGACGTTTAAAGTTATTAAATGTAGTCAATAAAGATCTATGGCTTTTTCAAAGAGCAGCATATTTCAATCTTAATTCTTCCAAATTAAGATTTTCAAATCCTTGGTTAGGATAGTTATTTAAAGAAGAATTAAGGTGTTCTAAAAGGGTTTCACCATCAGGAAGATTGGCAGCCTCATCCGAAAGGTTATACAGATCTGCGAATATAACAAAATAAGAAATGCGAATTATCGCATAAAAATAGAAGAACAAGGAAAATAAAGGCTACATACCAATGGGTTCATCATTTCTTTATCGGGCTCTGCGAATCAAATCAGAATTGGTTGAATTCTTAGCTTTAAGCTTGGCGTTTTCTTTCTCAAGTTTAGTAAGTTTCCTTTGGTAGTCCGAGGAGATTACATAAGATAAACAGGCTCCCTGCGAGAATGAAAGAAAGTATTACTATTAGGAATAAAGCAAGACTAAAGAAAAGACAAAAGGTAAAGTTACAAATATTACCAAAGAACCGATTGTGAATTGGAGGTTCGGATTTATCGCAGAGGCAGCTCCACGAAGAGATGGATCATCTAAAGTAGGAGCGTCACATATTTTAGAGACAATTCCAAAGGCACGATTTAATTCTTCATTACCAACAACAGTCAAAAGATCTCCAGTAAAAAGATTGGACAACTCTCTCAAAGAAGAGGGAACTGATGAATCCTCAGAAGCAAGGATGCCATCCTCACTAGACTCGGAACTTGAAGATGAATCGTATCTTTTACGCTTCCTAGAGAGATCATCCATTGTAGATGTCGTTTTTGATGAAGATTTAGACGTAGGACTTTTAGGAATATACTTACCTTTACTTGAATTTTTATCACCCAAAGATTTCACCCACGCGAATAATCAAGATAAGAAACAGAGGCAACAATATTATTAAAATCAAAAAGAATGTTTCTTACCTTATTATTCTGCAAACCTGATGCATTGTGTGAAATTTTGGCCCTCTTAGCAGTCTGCAAAAGGTGGGATTATTATGCGAAATTGAAAACATTTATACGACTATAAGAAATTGGAAGATATTATGCGAGATTGAGAACATTTATGCGAAGCCCCATACCACTTTCTTTGTCTCAGCTTCGGAAAGTACAAACTTCCAAGGTTGGTAAGAAGAAAACTTTTCAGGAAGAGGAATATCAGAACCATCCTCAGGTTTACCAGAAATATAAGGACCCTCTAGAATGACAGGGCAATTAAGCCAGCTCGAGTCATTAGATCTGCGAGCATAATTGTTAGATTTATCATTCCAATCAACATCTTGCATGATCCTATCATCTTCAGCGATACCATCTTCAGCGATACCATCTTTTCTTCTTAAACGAAAGACCCATTTAGTTAAATTTCTTTTCATAATTGCAACATTTTGAAGAAATTATTAAGAGTATATTCGGTAGAATCAATGACCTTATCACGATGCGATTCTTTTCGCACATCATAAGGATAAGAGGACTCAAGCCCAACCGCGCGACGAGAATATTCCAATGCTATTCTGATCGCATCACCACTTAGTTGGAATATTCCCCGTGCGAATCAATCATCAGCAAGAATTTCATAAAATAGGGGTATTTCGGGGTTGAACAAGGGAATTGGAAGAATAGAAAGTTGTCCGAATGAAACAATAAGTTTTTGATTATTCCATTGATCGGAATTGATCAAATCAAGATTAAGTTTGGATGAATAGTCAGATGATGAGGGAAGAGAAAGTGAGTAACCTCTCGAATGGAATTCGTTCTTCAACCTATTGAATTATGTCTCCATCTTCTTACCAGCAGGAGCTATTTTTAGAATGGGAATGAGGATGAGTAAAAGAAGTAAGTTATTTGATGAAATAAGTTTAGTTTTGATCATAGAAAGCAGTAGCAGAGACGATGAAACAAGGAAGTAGAAAGAAGAAGGAAGATGAAAGAAGATATATAAGGAAAGATTAGTCCAATTTTTCAAGATTTCATTAATGCGAGGAATGAATGGATAAAAACGGGCGGTTAAAAGGACGTGTCAGATAATAAATGGTTAAAATACATGCGTAATTAAGGAAAACTGGAATTCCGGAGGAATGTCGGCAAGATGGAATACGAAAAGATACATATATGCGATATTAGATGGAAAATTCTCATATCGCTCACTCCACAATGTAAGCGAAATGAGAAGAGGCAAAATGTAGGAGTGGAATATCGCACATATCAATAAGTATGCGAAGTAAGGATCATTTGATGTAAGCGAGGATTATCGCACATGGAAAAGTTGAAGTGACGTATTGGGTGATGTCAGCAAAGTCACGAGTAAAGTGTGATGTTCTATGCGAAGATATAGTCTGTGCGAGAATTAGTGAGTGTAAATGAGCGAATGTATCGCACAATGATTCCGAAAATAGTGGATCTCTTAGATGTCATCCACTGTGAGGAATCACTATATAAAGGAAAGAGGTCATCACGTAGGAGAGAGATCTTTTAGTGTGTGTCAGACAAGAAACTAGGAGAGAGAAAGTTTGTTTGGAGAATAAGTAAAGTCATTGTTATCCATTGTATCCAATTATAATCCTTGAAATTTAATAAAGAATTCATTATGATTACTTGAGTAATAATCTAGATACATTGGAGTGTGGTTGTAGGTTTTCCTGAAATTACAAATAAAATGTGGTAAAAAGTGCATGTAATTTTTGTATGTCGTGCAAGTAGGTCGGATATAATTACCTTCCTCATCTATAGGGGTGATTTCATCGGACCTACATCCAAGAAGACCGTCTCTTTATCACCATCAAGGTTACTAACAACTCTTTGTGGGGTGATTAGCGATGGTTCGACCATCGGTGCTTTTCCTTTGACATAATTACCTCGGCTTCTCGCTAATTGCTTAATACCAACCACACCACCAACTTTTCTTTGGACACTACTAGCTTCTTTTGTTGTTGAACCTTGTTGGGATGTAACAACCGGGTCTTTAATTTTGACTCCACTATCAACTTTTCTTTTTAAACTTTCTTGGGATGCAATAATCACATTCTTCTTGCGACGTTTTTCCTTCATTTCACTATCTCCGCTTGGTCCGCCTTTTTCCATTTCCTTTCGTTTAAGTTTGTACAATTCGTTCAACTTCTCATAAGCCAAAGGATCTCTTCGCATTGAAGGAGTCAATTGTGGACCTTGTTGAACCTTTCTCTTAGATTCTGCCCTTTCCTGTTTCTTTGTTGTTTTGTTCGAAGACCTACCCTTGCCCTGCCCCTTCTTAGGTTCTAAAATATCTTCTCTAGTGAATGGACGGTTGAATCTCCGCAATTCATACAACCAAAGTTGTCTTTGTGCCGGTAGTAAAGAAGCATACTTCTCAAAAAGTTCCTTGTGTACCTCTGTATCGCAAAACACTTCCCCAAGACCTTGATTTGGTGATGGATATTTAAATGTTAGTTGTTTCCAAAATGGATCTATATCTTCGATCGGAATCATCCTTGTGGGATAATTTGCTACCACATGCCTACATGGGAGCCCCAAAACCGACTTAATGGGACACTTACATCTCATTCCCGGTGGAAAATTGTGTTCCTCCCAAGCCTCCACTTTCGTTATCATTTTTAGGATTGCCCATTGAGAAACATATAAACTTATTCCCCGGAGCCAAGAGCTATCCCGGTAGTCGGTAACGAGTCTAGATCGAATTTTTTCAAAATCCCCTTTAATTCTATCGATATCACGCTTGAAATACTCAACCATAGCTTCAAAAGAAACAACGAATCCACCATCACAACCATTTAACTTACTCTTGAACCGATAGTGAGCCGACTCCACCGTGTTTGTGGCTTGATTGTCATAATGTCTATAACGGTTTACCCATGCACTAACAAACTTTTCTTTGTGGGGATCCAATAACTCGTTCTTCAAATATGTTATAACATCCGGGTAGGTTGACCATTTTTCCATTACAAAACGCTCCCTTAGGAAATATAATAGTTCAGTGAGCGACCATATTAGTTGTTCCCAATCACCTTGAAAATCCGCCCAAAGCACCTTGACTATCTTGTCATTGATCTCAAACTTTTCTTTCTCTTCTTGTTGTATCTCCAACAACAGATTTTTAATCCTCTCCATCTCGGTCTTCTTTGCTGGCCATATAACCCTATTGCAATTAGTTTGCATATTGTTCCATAGATGAAACGTGCAAAGATGATGACGTGGGTATGGGAAAACACGTGGTATGATCCACATCAATGCTTTCTCCTTATCTGTAATCAACACATGTGGAGTATAACCTTCTTGATACAATAACTTCACCTTTTGCAATGCCAAAAATAACTTTCCTTCGTCTCGTCTTTCAAGAAACAAAACGCAATGGTAAATATTGACTTGGTAGATGTTTGCCCAACAAAGTTCAATATCGGCATGTTGTACTTGTTAGTTTTATACGTGCAATCCATAAAGAGAATTTGATGAAAGAATCTTGCCAATTGTACGCATTCCGGATTCGCGACGAAAAGATATTCCACTTCATTTTCTTCATTCGTTTCATAGGCGGTAGAGTACTTTGCCTCCTCAAACAAAAACAATAATTGTTGCATAAGCACTCTCTCTTCACATGACTCTTTTCTAAATTTTTCTCTTTCGTTATAGATAGTTTACAATGAGGATGAGTTCTGGGGGTTTAATACCTTCACGCCACTAAGAATATCAATAGGTCTTGTGCGTCTTTTACTCAACACGCGTACTAAATCCTTTTCTAAAGGGTTGAGCCTTGCCGAATAAGGATGGTTGATCAAACTCTCCGGAATAGGATGATTATGATAACTCAATACGACTTTTCCATATACCACATTTTCTTGTCGTCATTAAATTTAAATTTAAGCTTAAAAGGGCACCCGGTCTTCTTCGTATTATATACTCCCTTCTTCCTCACGGTTTTTGGTTTATACTCGCTACCCTTTTTCCAGTGGCTCTCATACTTTCCACAACACTCGCAAACCATTTGAAAGCTGTTGAATGTAACTTGTTTATTCTGGACTATGATGCACATCTTTTTCAGTCCTTGTGATCGAGCCCACTTCTTTGCATCTTCCTTATCTTTCCACTCATAGTTGTTTGCATAGTGAGCACTTGTGTCCTTGAAAACTTGCACAGGTTGGGGTTGATCTTGCATAACTTCGTCTTGCTCTTCAATAACCTCTTGATCTTCCATAACCACCTCTTGGTCTTCCACCGGAATGTACGGTACAATCTATAATAGAATGACATATGTCACATAATTATTCACAATAGAAATTTGAACACATAGAAACGGCTGGGTCTACGAGTGATATTCCAGCCGACAAGGAGTATACGGCTGGGTCTACAAGTGATATTCCAGCCGTCAAATAGTACACGGCTGGGTCGACAAGTGATATTCCAGCCATCATAACAACAACGGCTGGGTCGAAAAGTACTATTCCTAACCGTAAACCGATTACGTCCAGGAATTCCAAGACGTAAATTTCCCTGTAACTGGATGAGTCAGCTTACGACCTAAAAAACGAGCCGTAAAACAAGTTACGGATGGGTAACCCAACCGGCACCGACAACATTAAATAGCATTTAATATTTTCGGACAGGAAACCTAACCGCCGCCGACAGTATTAAATGCTTCTCATGCACGTAGAAAAAACCTGGCCGTAATTTTTTAATTACAGCTAGGAGTATTTATCGTCCCATCCGTAACATGCTAATAACGGCTGGGAGTTCATCGATAGTGAGCCGTTATAATGAATAACGACTGGGAGTTCATGGTTTCCCAGCCGTGATTAGACCCGGCGTCTATAAACCTAGGGTTTTCAGAAGGAAAAAATCGAAACTTCTTGCAACTCTGAGCTTAAAAACTGAAATATGAGTTAGAATAGAGGTATACCTGGTAATTTTGAGCAATTGTTTCTTCGATTTCTTCTTCTTCTTGGGTTGGTCCTTCGAAATCATAGTAAGGTTCATAAGGGTTATTTTGAGTTTGTGAAAAAAATTCATGATTTTCTGAAAAATCAGCAAAGAACTGATCGTTGTTGATGGGTATTAATATGTTATCGTATTTCGAAGATGAGGGTTCACCTACATCAAAAATTTTGCTTGAATCACTGATTTTCATTTTTTTCCCAATTCTTCTTCTTCTTCTCTTCCCTCTGATTTTTTGGTTTTGATTTTCATCTTCAACACTTAACTTAAAGAAATGAATTAGTGTTGATTAATTAGCTAATCATGATTAGTGCTATTAATCAAATTTATTATCTAAAATCAGTGAGGGATCATATTAGTCTTTATATATTTGATGGGGTGTCCCAATTACTATTTGGTGACCCTAAAAAGCCCCCAAAAGACCAAGACTTTTTAAGCCCCAGCAATAGGGTTCTTGGCTAATGGTCCTTGACTCGTTGGAGACATTTCAGATATTTGACTTCTTTTACTTTTCAATAGTTTTCATATTTCCATTTTGTCACTTTTTTTTTTTAAACCCCGGTGAAGATGATGTCTTTGTTCTTGATCGCCAGTGTCTCCGGGCTCTACAACCAAATGAATTTACCCGATTGAACGAAGGTTTCAGATTTCCGCTGAACATGCATCAAGCATTCTTCGTAAAAGGTGGTCTACCCCAACACCACCCAGTTTTGAAATGCTTAAAAAAAACTCAGTTTTGAAAAGTAACTTAACCCAGATTTGGTTCGTGAAAGAACAATTGCCCAACTAGAGCCAATCTTTTCCCTCCATAATGTAATGATTTTAATTTATCGCCGGGGACGTCTTGATCCCACTGATATAAGTGGGATCATTTTGATGACACTGATGTTCTAATTGTACGTGCTAATCACAAAGTTAATGAAGAGTCTGGAGTAGTCCAATATATTTAAATGCAAAAGTTTAAAAATTTTAGTCGTGAATTCAGATTACCATTTGATGTTAATCTTCATGGAATTTCAGCTTGTCTTTATTCTGGTGTACTTGTTACTATTAAGAAATTTGTTCGTGTGGAAACACGAGCAAACCTCAAGTCAAGTTGCTAATGTGATTGATGAATATAGTGGGAAAGTTTAGTTAAAGAAAATTGATTTTCAATCCACTGAACACAGTAAAAATTTGTTCGTGATGAGACTTGAGTGCAGTTGTTGGAAGAACCGATTTAAAACTGGACTTTCATTGCGTTTGAACTAGATCTGTAATTTTCTTCAAACACGCTCATTGAATTTGGAGTACTAGATTCGAAAGCTTTTTTGACCAAAGATTATAAAAGTGTCCAAGAAAAACAAAACCTAGTTGAAATCCACAGACTCAGCATGATGTTGATGCTGATAGTTGACCATAAAGAAACGTCATGTTCATGGAAGAAATCTTTTGAAGTCCGAACTTCAAAGAACAAAGAATCTTGAAGAAACGTAAGAAAAGGGGGAGAAAATTAGTATGGATATTCAGGAGCAAGTTGGAGTTCTTAGAGTTATAATGCAATGCTAATGTGAAACTATAAATAGTATGCCGCATCATTAATCTGCGTATTCACTCATCATACAAATTTTACTTCATTTTCAGTTGGCCATGGTTTCGTTCGATATGAATACTGGAGTAACATTATGGTTTCATCTCCTGTTTATTCATCTTTGTTTCTTGGTCTTTATTTCATCTACTCAAGTGACTGCTGACAATGGATGCCATGAAGAGGAAACAATGGCTCTCCTCAATATCAAATCCTCTTTGTATGATCCTTCAAATCGCTTGGTTTCTTGGGGAGAACGGGGTGTACAAGATGAAAAAAACTGTTGCAATTGGCAAGGAATCAGATGTTCCAATGATTCATTTCATGTAATCTCAATCGACCTTCGAAACATACAACTTGAAAATTACAAATTTGAACAGGAAGAAAATAACAAAATTGAACAGGAAGAGTCCCTTATACTCAGTAAGCCACCAAATACCATGCTGCAAGGTACAATATCTCCTTCCCTTTCTAACATTACCCATCTTGAGTATCTTGATCTCGGGTACAATGATTTTCAGGAATCTGATATCCCGTTTCAATTTTCTGTTCTATCAAAACTCGTTCATCTTGATCTCTCTTTCTCCAACATCTTACCATCATCTCCTAACAAATTCACCAACTTATCATCTTTACGGTACCTCGACTTGTCTTGCCATGGATACTTCATTGGTAGGACCTCTTGCTTACAAACATCAACTATAGAGTGGGTGGGAGGGTTAGTGAATCTCCGAGTATTAAAGCTGAGTGGTATCAGTCTGTACGAGGCTACTACATCAGGACAAGAAAGTCTTGACGAACATATATTGTATCTTTCTAATCTTAGAGTTCTTGATCTCTCGTACTGCGATATAGTTAGCCCAACATTCCTCAATCAGTTTCACAACCTTTCCCGTCTATCATCTCTCAAAATGAATCAGAATGTGGTGAGTTTTTCATTCCTAGAAAAAGTACTCTCTAACATGACCTCACTCTCTATTCTCGAGTTATCTGACTGTCAACTAAATGGTTCATTTCCTTATTATCTTCCTCAATTTGTAGATCTTGACGTGAGCGGTAACTTTGATCTCCATCTTGATATCACTAGGATGTTCAAACATCAATGGTCAAAACTAGAAAAACTTTGGATATCGTACACAAAAGTAACCGGGCCAATTCTGCGTGTAATATCAAATGCCGCACCGGTGTTGGTTAATCTTGATGTCTCATATTGTTCAATTCATGGACCTCTACCTTCTTCATTATTCAGTACTCTTTCTCAATTGCAGTATCTTGACCTCGGTAGCAATTCCATTACAGGTGGTATTCCTTCTTCAATCTCCAATCTAAAGCACCTCCACTATCTAAACTTGTATAGCAATGACATCCAAGGTTCAATACCAAACTCAATCTGCGAGATTTTTCCACTTCAAAAACTTGTTTTGGATAATAATAATATATCAGGAAAGATACCAAGTTGCATAAACAAACTACAAAGTCTTAATTTGCTTAGTATTTCAAACACATCTGCTGAAGGCAATATTTCCCTAACCTCATTGATTAACAATTCTCCAAGTCTAATACGCCTGGATTTGAGTTTAAATATGCAGCTTAACGTAGTTATAGATCAAGACTTGAAAATATACCCTCCTAATCTTATGCTGAAGAAATTAAGGTTGACCTCAACCAATCTCAAAGGATCTCCTACTTTCATTTGTAATCTCAAGGGTCTTGTAAAGTTGTATATGTCTCGTACTAACCTTACCGGAACTCTGCCTTCTTGTCTCTTTAAACTCGTACATCTTGATGAAATAGCTTTGTCAAACAACATGCTTTCCGGTACTCTACCTCTTCCTCCTAAGGATGTTACAATTTTTCAGGATATTATACTTTTTGATGTATCAAATAACAAATTAAGTGGTGAAATCTCAGTAGAAACCGGAGAAAGACTATCTTATGTCAAGATCATCCTCCTACGCGGTAATGAACTTTCAGGGTCGATTCCATTTTCTATATTTCCCACTGAAACAAAATTAGTCTCAGAATTTTCTCTTGGTACACTTGATCTCTCCGACAACAAACTAACCGGGGGTATACCTACTAAAATATGGCGTGGAAGTACTCTTACTTCTCTCAAACTTGGCAACAACAATCTCACTGGAATAGTTCCAAAGGAGCTTGAATTGGCTAAACACCTGCGTGTTCTCCTGTTAAATGATAATCATCTGGATGGTACTATTGATTTCGTCACCGGGCTTCATAAGTTGGAATATCTCAACTTAGGTAATAACAACTTTGGAGGTGGTATACCAACTGCTTTGGGTTCACTCCAAGACCTTTCAGTCGTTTCTTTAAGGTCAAACAAGTTATGCGGGAGAATCCCGGAGGAGATTATTAATTTGCAGAAATTATGTATACTAGATTTGTCCCTGAATAATCTCTCAGGCCATATTCCTACAAAATTAGGGAACTTGAGTGGATTAATAATAAGTGGTTCTTGTCATGCATTCTATGGTTTTGGTGGTTCTAATAATGATCAACTGACGGTGCTTACAAAAGGGAACATGGTACAAGTTAAGAAGTTTTACGACTATAGCTCTGTGGTTGATCTATCATGCAATGCTCTTGACGGGAACATTCCAGAAGAGATTGGCTTGTTAGAAGCACTATCATCGCTTAACTTGTCCCATAATCAATTTTCAGAGGATATCCCAGAAAATATTGGAAACCTGTCTGCTCTAGAGTCTTTGGATTTAAGTTCCAACAGATTGTCCGGATCTATCCCACAATCTTTGACAACAATCGACACTCTTGGGGTTTTAAACTTTTCTTACAATAAGTTGAGTGGAAGGATTCCAAGAGGAAATCATTTTGATACACTAGGTTTGGATGGTTCCGTTTTCACAGGGAACGATTTATTGTGTGGTTTCCCTACGGAGAAACTTTGCAAGGGTGATATGAGTGTTGGTAACTCTTCAAATAAAGTTGATGAAGATGATCGGGATGATGCCAAGGAAAAGTTATTGTTGTATGCTATCGTTGCTTTAGGATTTGGGGTTGGATTTTGGGGTTTGTTCCTTGTTTTGCTTTTGAAAAAAGAGAAATGGTGGTTTCCGTATTGGAGATTTATTAATTTTATTGTCGAGAGAATCACAAATTATGTTCGACATCACTGATTGTAAACAAGGGTATTGCTAATTTATTTTTGATGGATAACGCTAACGCAACTTATTATATACACAAAATTGGTTAAAAAAACCAAAATCAAGAATTCCTGGGTGAAAAAGACTTGTACATTTTGATACTGTTTAAATGGACAAAAATTAAAAAGATATTGTTCAAATGGACAAAAATATAAAATAGCCAGGATGTAATCAGTTTCATCCTACCCATTTTCAAATATTTTTTCTTATTTTTAATTTATATCAGGATGCATCCAGTTTCATCCTTGCTATTTTTTAAGTTTAAGCCGCGATGAATCCAGTTTCATCCTTGATATTTTTTTTGTCAATTTCACCCATACTAATTTTTTCTCGTCCATTTGAACCATGTTTTAATTTTTTTTGGACAAATGACCCATTTTCCGTATTATATAGGGAATTTGTTGATAGTTATAATACCAGTGATTTCTGCTCAATTTCTTAAATTGTGTTGGCAATGATAGTTGCTCGCTTCCATTCTACTCCCTGCATCCCAAATATAAAGGCGAAGAAGTGCATTTTTCTTGGAATAAGAAATTTTCTTGATTTTATACATATCTATTTACTTTCATGTTTTACCCTTTGTTCAATTTTCGATATCACAAAATAACTTAATTGTGATGATATATGGAAAAATTCATCTCAAGGGTGGAGTTCCGCCTATCCAATGGGACATCCAAAATCTAAATCTGCTTTTTATATCGGAGACGGAGGGAGTATTTTGTTAAGAATCTTTTACAAAATTGGTAGGTTTAGCCAATGTCACTGTGCTACATTTGGTAAAGTCGTTCAATGATAATACTAACTACCTAAGTTTGAAACTCATCAACACCAAATTTTTTATCAATAAAAATAAAAATAAAAATAAAAATAAAAATAAAAATAAAAATGGCAGTTTATGATTTTCGTCCGCAGTGATTTTGGAAAGGATAACTTGGTCTTCTTATAGTCTTTAAGACACCCCTTAAGAGGCTAAATTAATTGGCTTTAAATTAGTTGGAGAGAAAACCACAACATGCCTTTTTGTATTTTGATCGATAAAGAATTTGGATCCCTTAGCAGGCTAACTTATTGGCTTTAGATTTAGCAGCCCCAATTATTTTAAGCAGCTCCCAAGTGCACCAGCGAGATTATTTTAAGCAGCTCCCAAGTGAAGTTGACCCCTGGAAATGCTCTTAATCAAATCTCACAGAGCGACGACAAAATGATAATGATAACAATAAAAAGGAACTAGATTTTGTGCCCGTGCTATGCTCGAGAATTTTTTCTTTTAACCGTATTTTTGATTTGGTGTGATGTGGCTTCGCCTAGTCTCGTCGTGTATTTTTTATTAGGTGTGGTGGGGTTTCGTCCCACCCCGTTACGATACATTTTTTATTAGGTGTGGCTCGGCTTCGGCTTCGCCTCGCCTCGCCCCGTCGTGATGCATTTTTTGATTTGGCGTTGCACGGCTTCGCCCCTCCCATCGCGATACCTTTTTGATTAGGTGTGGCTCGGGTTCGGCTTCGCCCCGCCTCGCCCCGTCCCGACGCATTTTTGATTTGTTGTTGCGCGGCTTCCCCCGCCCCGTCGCGTATTTTTTATTAGGTGTCGTTGGGCTTCGCCCCTTCCCGTTGCAACACATTTTTGATTAGGTGTGGCTCGGCTTCGCCTCGCTCCATCCCGACGCGTTTTTGATATTTTGTTGCACGGCTTCGCCCCTTCCCGTCGCGATACATTTTTGTTTAGTGTGGCTCAGCTTCAGTTTCTCCCCGCCCCGTCGCTATACTATTTTGATTTGGTGTGACTCGGCTTCGACTCGCCTCGCCCCGTCGTTTGGGGTTTTTTATTTGGTATGGCTCGTCTTCACTATTTTATAATATTTTGTGAAGGTGCAAGTCTGTCAGTGGGTGAAATCCAGTTCCCCAAAGAAGAACAGGACATAAGGTGTAAGGTTTTCAAAAATGGAAGAAAAAGAATAGAAAAATAGTTAATAGTGGTATAACTTAGTAAATTTATGGATGGTGGCCCGTTGGTCCAGTCCACTGATTAGATTCAGTCCATTCATCACTATCCGATAAACTCCAATCACACAAAAAATAATGCAGATTCTTATGATGTAGAGCCTATTTCAATTCATATTTGAAGAATTTAACAGATATGTAGAGCCTATTAAATAAGGAAACAATGCATAACATTGTAGAACTGGCAGAATAATTGGACTGCAATAGATGAATGATAGTTCCACTTCACAGAGCAAGTATTAAGAAACATGGCATCCTAACGTATTGGTTGTCCTAACTAATTGAACTACCTCTGAAGTTATAAAAACAGGGAAAAGAACAAACTATTAATGTGTTATTCGAATTTCATAGTGTGTGAATTTCTTAATAAGCAACTGCGCATCAATTCCAGAAACCGCGTGGACACCGGAATCCGTAGTACGCTTTGATCTAGATGGTTGTTCATCGTCAGTAAAAATCCAGGAATGAAAGTACCCAAAGAAGCAGCAATGTGATTGAGCAAAGGGATAAGCCAAGGGTCGGAAGTCAGGTTCAGAACTGTATGCACAGACAACACTTGTCCAAAACTCAAGGAAATTCATGAACTTCCATTCATACACCCTCCAAAATGCTTCCTGCATTATATGAGAAAATTTTCCAGTCCAGCAATAGACTTGGCAGATCTAGGACTTCATATTTCTAAATAACAAAAAATACTTTTAAGTTCATCTTTATGAGTGGTTTCTTGTTCCTTGCTGCAATTTACATGGTGAGTGGTTGCCAAGGAACTAAATATGCTGCAATTTTCGTGAAATGTACAAAGGTATATCAGTTGCCAGATTACCCGTAATTAGTACATCCCTACCATGTTATTATACAACAAAAACATTAAAAAGTGTTAATTAGATTAAATTAGTAAAATTCATATTAGCTCCAGCAGACATTAAATATAACCCTTTGTTTTTCTTATTCTGTAGTATATGTATATCCCTGGGTGAATATGTGAGCAGCCCCAATTTTTTATGACAAAGCTGCATGCTCATGAAACAAATCAATATGAAACGAAACATACCCCGTAACTAATCATTTCATATTCTGGTAATGGTACTCATACATCCAATTCCACAATAGATTCCTGGACAAAGATATAAGCCAATACTTGCAATATATGGGAATCAATCTAGTCTTTGCATAAATGATGTGCTTACCTTGAATGCATTTAACCACTATGCAAACTACTTAAAACCTCAAAACATAAATACTTCTAAAAAAATACATTTAAATCCCATAATCTAACTATAATTTCAATTTAAGAAAACTTTTTCGAAATTTCTTCTGATTAACCCATTGTAGCTAGCATAAGATGGGACATAATCAAATTAGAGGAAACCCGATGTATAAGAGTTTAAAATCTTACATAGCACGTAAGAGTTTTGTGAGTCTGTACAATCGCATCATTCCATGCTTAGTTGATAATAATGTATAGTAATTACCTAGGGAAGGAAAAAGTCAACAATCTCTTTGTGGCCATACTTTCTCAAAGCATATGCATTGTCTGGTTTCACTTTCACATTTCCGTGAGGAGTTCAATGCTGAAGTTAAAGGATGATAGACCATAAACATTCATGTAATTGTCTAAAGCAAGCTGAAAAAATCTTACTTGAGACCGGCACTGTAGATTGACTCATGATGGTATTTTGCAGATGCTGAGTTTGAAAACATGAAAGAGAAAGCAGTAATTAATGGTATCTGCCATAGTTCATATGTTGAGACCTCCATCTCTAAAGAGGGACTATACGTTGTTGCAGCAACCCAAAACGTGCACCATCCCCAACTATCATGTGTCTTAAGTACAACATGAGGTGTTGATCGAAGTGAGTTTGTGCAGGCTGAAGAACTGATGGGTTAGTAGTTCTCATGGTAGAGTATAGCCTTGAAACTCCGGTGCAGCTACGTAAAAGCAATAATTTAGCCTGAGGATCTTGTAGCTTTCTGACAGATTCCATTAACCCTATAGTTTTGTTTACGCTACTCATGACTAAGTTGTTGCAGAATTGAGTATCCAAACTTACTGGGCCACCCAAAAATTTGACACCATCATACGGTCTATTAATATTAAACGGGAAAACACCATCTGCCAGACTTCTAAGGTCAGATGTAGGGAAAAACAATTCTGTCTTGCTGATGTTAAGATGCAACCCTCTATCCTCGCCTTCAGATTGTACTATTTTCAAAGCTTTAGCCACTTGTAAAGTTTCTCCCACAATTGTACCATCATCCAAATAGCAAGCTTGCACTGTGAAGCAATTTGAGTGACAAGAGGGTGTAAGGTTAAAGAAAATAACAAGCGGCCCTATGGATCTCCCTGCTCCACTCCCTGAGCAGATGAGAGAATGAATTCATTGTAATATAATTTTAGTAGGTGTTCTATAGCAAAATTCTACCCATCTGGAAATACTAGGACACTTTTTTCTTGCTTCTTTTAATATTGTAGTTTTGTCAACTAAATTAAAGGCATTACTGAAGTCAATGAGAAGCATTGGCATGGTACTGTCGCTGCTTTTATGTTCCAAAATCTTGTTGACTGAATGAAGAATATATTCACCCCCACGAGGATACCTACACCGAATTGATAATCACCCAAATATGACGGCATTTCTTTACTGATAGCTGAAGCAACTATTTTGGAACACAATCTTCTCCAAATTGTCCCTACATCAATTGTCCTAATGCCACCACCTGGATTCATTAGGTGTTAATGGAACACTAGCTATGTACTCTCCCAATTCAGCAGGATATACCCCTTCAAGCCATAAATTAACAACACCTGCTATGGAGGACAACAATGCAACAGACACAGAAAAAGGTACGTGTACCTTCCCATGGTATTGGACTCATCGTTCCTACTAGGTTTTGAAAAAAAACTTGATCGTATAAAATAATTTTTAGAGAGCACATAACTATTTTTCAATACTGCAATTTTGTACTTTTTGTTGGAGCATAGCTCGGTTGAACTCACCAAGCGTTGGTATGTTAAGTTTGGTTGTCATATTTTAATGTGTCAAAACTCATCTAAAGTCGCTTGATTATATATACTAGAGTCAACTTCGTTTAGGTTAGACTAGAAAATCTAGGAATGTTGAGACATACAAGTATTACTCCGAAGACCTGAAGAATGTGAAGAAGTAGCGAACTACAACGACGACATCATCCTTCCACTTGAGGTTAGTAATATTGACTTGAACTGTTTCATTCCTAACGTATCATTCAAGCCGTGTTATATTGAAAACATAACTGCGAAGCTGTATATACTGTACATATTGTATAATACTCTAGTAATGTGACATGGTCATATTTTTATGATCATAATATTAGGGAATTAGATTACGAAGTATAACGCTTATCTTTTGAACTTCGTAAATATGACATCGACATAATCTTGTATATATTATTATGATTATGTGAATGGGTTATGGTGAAGATTTCATCCTAGAAAACAATGTTTTACATTCGTTTAAAGGAAGTACATTCATGAACTTATTTCGTAAATCGAAAGGGAAATCATTAGGTTTGTTACTGTTTCATCTAAATCAAAATAATATTTTGTTTGAAACTAATTTTGGTATATCTTTTTTTTTCCAGTTTTTGTTGAAACCAGTTTTGGTTTCATTAATTTTTCCAGTTTTTGTCGATGGGACCAATTTTTGTGCACTGGTCGGTGGCGGTGGGGGTTGGGGCGGTGGCGGTAGCGTTAGCGGTGGTGGTTGGCAGCGGCAGCGACCATCAGGGGTGGTGGTGGTGGCGGTTGGTGGCGGTGGTTGGTGATGCTTGCGGTGGTAGTTGGTGGTGGTGGCAGTGCTGAATGGTGGTTAATGGTGGGTTTATGTTGATAGTGTTGGTGGCGATGAGAAATTGAAATTGAGTGTGGGGTTTGTTTTATTTTTTGTTGGGGTGATTTCAACTAAAAGGGTAGCATAGACACTTTCTTCCAAATGGAGTTTTTATAAACAAATTGTTTTATTGGATTTTTTGTGGATAGATAGTGACATTTTTGGGGTTATAACCCACGACCTACAGTATTAGTTTACTAGTTTACCCACGGAGGGACTATTTTTCTCTTTCCTTTTTCTCTCTAAATACAAAGAGGGGACCCTTTCTCCCTCCATTTTTTCTCTAATATCAAATCAACGAGACCAACGATAAATTAGGAAAATGTATGAGAAAGTGGCTGCAAAGATTAGTTTTGTTAATCTTTGTGCATTATTTTTATTTGGTAAATCCGGAAAAGTTAGGGAATGAACCACCAGGCTAACGCCTCACTTACTTAATCTTTTTGCAAACCAAAGAAGCATATTTTTCGAATGTTGTTTCACTTAAGCGCACTAAATACCCGGACAAATGTGTTTTGTATGGTTATGGTTTGAGTGTTCTAGCTTTCTCTACTTTAGGAGAACTTGGTGAAGATACTTTATGTTTTCTTAAGCGTCTGAAAAACTGTCTTGTTAGTAATGATGCTAGTAGTGGTTTGGGAAGTTTTATTTTTTTATAGGCTAGGTATTGCTATTCAAAAGAGTGTTGGATCTCAGCTTGTTGCTAGGCCAACCAAAGTTCGGTACGAGTCATAATCTGTAAAAAAAATAATTAAATCTTCTCTTTCACGTTTTTTTTAACTAAGACCTTGTTTGTTTGTAGATGACTCGGCGTTTAGGTCTGAGTCATCCCCTGACTACGGTTAGCAGTCAGACCGTTTGTTTTCTATTCCGAGTCAGATTTGACTCAACCTCTGACTCAGGCCTAACCCCTGACTCGGACCCTTTTGACTCAGGTAATAAAATACTCCTGACTCACGGAACCAAACCACTGACTCACATATTTTTGACTCAGTTGAGTCATATCTGACTCAAGTCTGGTGATTTCAGTCAGATCCAGACGACTCAGATGAGTGAGTCAACAAACATGGTGTAAATATCATAAACGTATATCGTGTCAACAAAATTGGACTCTCTCTCTTGTATCCCTATTGAATTCCTCTCCTCTTCCACCACCGCGACTCCACACTTTATATCAACAAGAAAGTGAATTTGTTGATTTCAGAATTTTGAAAAAATGGCTCTCCCCTCTCTCCTCTCTCTCCCCTTCACCTGAGCTTTCTCCCCTCTCGGTAACGGCTACTTCCTACCGTTTCTTTTCTGTCCCATTATTCCAACGTCTCTTTAACGGCTCTCTCTAGCCGCCGATCCCAAAATTTTTTGCCGGAAACCTCCAATCTTTCTCTGCAAATGATACTTCTCATCTAATCTCGAGCACAATCCATGAACACTACTCAAAAGTCTCACATTTGCAACTGCAATTGCATCAATTATACAACACAAATCACAAATACCACTCAAATCACAAAAAGCTCAAAAATCACTTGCAACACACAAATCACTGAATTCATAACTTACAATCCGAAGAATCACACAGGAATGAATGCCCAACCCATCAAAGGCCATTCTGGCATATCTCATGATTATTATGGCACGAAAGCTTTTCTGGGTTCTTTTACAAAAACACATACCCAATCTAGCCTAACTCAACATCTTTCAGTCTTACTGGAAAATTCTTATCAAAAACAACTTGCCACTAAACTCCCATTGCCTAGATTTAAATTACCATGTTCAAGCTCTGAAAGCCAGATTTTTATCCTAGAAAAGGAAGGAGTTTTTTTTTTTGAGACAGAAATCTCAACCAGTTAATCTGAGGTTCTCTAGTTGCAAAGCTCATTGGGGAATCAGCTGGATTTCTACACCTCCTTCCCCTGGTATGTATCAGTGTACTATCTTGGCTATTTTGGATAAAATTCCTGGAGGTGAGTACTTGACTCTCTGTTTGTTTGTTTCTCTACTCACTACTCCTAATTTGATCTTTCTACAATTTACCAAAAGCATATGCTCTCTATTGCCTGCTAGTCCTACCAAGTCCCTTAAACCTAACTATTTCTTGAACCTTGTTAGCACTCATGATCTTCTATATTGGGAAAATTGCTTCTTTCTTAACATGCTTTTAACTAGGAATCAGCTACATTGCACTACTTTTTCTTTAAATAGAAATAAAAACTTAAACATAGTACTACAAATTACCAAAGTATGCATAAAACATTTCCATAAACAGGATATCATCATTTTTTTTGGCATCAAACTAAAAGAAAAGATTTCAGAATGTCTGGTACTACTAAATTCAGCATGTGCAGCTTGCCAAATCCTACCTGTTTAGTCTGCTTTTGGCCCCCCTGACTCAAGTGCAACATCTCTGGCAGCTCTGGCCATCACTGCCTCATACACCCTCTCTACAACCCTTGCATCTGCTTTAGGAGGCAAAGTGTCATCAGCCGGAAACACAGGAAGCTGGAGCTCCTCACCTCGCATAGCACTAGCCTTTGCAGATCTGTAGATTTGACCCACAATCCTAGAATCAACTCCAGGAGTTACATGCTCATCTCGAGGAACTTCAAGTGGATGTGTGACTTCTCCAGCACCAGTCTGAGACACCTCGGCCACATCCTGAGCCATCTGCCTGAGAGTGGGAGCAAGAATGAACAAATTGGGAAATGTGATCTGACCTAGTTCAGGTGGCATTGTAGCTTTGATCTGAATCTGATCCTTGGAAGGATCAGGTATATGAGCTGAAAAGAAGCCCTGCTGAGTCCCCCCACAGACAATCCGCTCATCATCTACCAATACAATGCCTTCCTTTATCACCACGCGGCCCTTTGTGGGGTGCAGAGCAAAAACAACTCACCCATCTTTTACACCCACAAGTTCTCCATTCTGAATTCGGCCTTGCTCGACCTGTTGCGGTGGTCTCCCTCGCCTGGCAGTTTCATACACAACCCTTTCCCCATTGCCTGCTCTCCCACCTCTAAAACCAGACACCCTACCACCAGAACCTGCTCTCCCATACATTGCATCAGAAGTATAATGCAATTTATGCATGTTATAAACAAAAAAACCTTCACTTATCCTTGCAGTTTCAACCTACAAAATTCAATTATCAGGCCGCAAATAGTACTCAAATTGAGTAAATGCATGGAAGTTAAAACCTCAACCGAGAACTGCTTGATTTACAAAGAATTTTACCTGCTTTATCTGAGGGATTTCAACAGTATGCTCTATTTGAGGCTCGACTTCGACAACTCTCTGCTTCTCATGCTCATCTCTCTGGGGTCGCATATTTGCATCCATCTTCCCTTTTCCTGGAGATTTCAACGCGGAGATTACTCTAGAAATGTTGTTCAATAGAAAGATTACACAGGAACACTTTTTTTCTCTCAGCGAAAACTGATCAAGAAACTTATTGAAATTATCATCTCAGCGGTTTTAAACAACTTAAGAAGAGCAACAGCCTCTCAATTACAACCGTCAAAAATCCTCGGGAGTTACCAGACTTGCAGCATTAACTTCCGGTCTTGCAACTTGAGGCGCATGATCAAGCCTACTGGCATCATTATTGGGCCTACTACAAGCAAAGAACCACCATTGGCTCATGCAAAGCGAAAACAGACACCTGGAAAGAATTCTCTTTCCACGTCAAAGGGTCAGATTTTGAGTAAATGGATCTGCAACATTCCCACCCGACAAGCCCAGATACAAAAACTACCTCAAACTTTCGAAATGACTCAGACACTTTTAACCACTCAGATATAAGATTTTCGAAATGACTCAGACACTTTTAACCACTCAAATCCTTCCAGCCGCAAGTACAAGGACCACTTCAACTGCAATACCAAGGACCAATTCAAAGACAACCTCTTCATCAAAGACAAAAAACAAATCCAACTTGCGTCAACATTTCAAAATTCAGCTAGACATGTCGTTCTCAGTCATTATGAAGACTACATAATTACCATCTACTACCCCCAATGGTAAGGACAAGGTAAGACTCTAAACACTTTAAATAACAATTTTATTGTCCTTGTATGCAGGTACATGAGCCAGAACCCATTAGTCACGAGAGCCAGCAACAACTATCACCAACTGAACTACAAAGTGATGTCCACACCAACAGATCAGTACTTATCAAAACTAGTTTGGACTAACTTGAGTACAACCCACATCTATGTTCCAAAGATCAACATTACTGACATTTGCAAGAATCATTTTCAAATTAAAGCTTGGGTGGATGCCCCACACTACCACAGCTGGTCCTTCCTTGTTAGAATACACTTTGGTAAATATACCTACTGGTTCTTATTCGTTTACTACCCACAAATGGCTTCCTCATCAAATCCCTCCAACCCAAACATTGAAATTCTTGTTGATCAGATGAACAAAACCCTCAATATGCCTGAAGTAGATCTTTATCCTAAGGTTTTCTTAAACCCTGACAACATTAGAGCCAAGCAACCTTTAGATTGGAAATGGTGTTTTATTGGAAAACTCTACAGCAATATCTGTTATGAAACATCCAGAATCAGTACATTCATCAACAACATCTGGGAATTTAATGGTAGAGTTGAACTAGATATTTGGAATAGAAGAAGAAATTTTTTCATCCTCAGACTCACTCATGAAGATGATTTCTCAACACTGAGGAATGGAGGCACCAGAGGAGTTTTTGACAAGCTTATGGTTCTTGTTGGTGTCCCCTTGGAGGCCCAGACTTAATTCATGAAGAACAATTTACTAAGGTAATGGTTTGGCTGCTCATCAAAAGAATCCCATCACACATCATACCAGATATCAAAATATTCTACAACCTGTTGGAGTTTTTCAAACTGCCAAGAAACCTTATGGAAGAGACAAATTTGAAAAAAATTTAGAAGTTAAACTTACCATTGATGTTACCAAACCTTTGAAGTTTGGTATTGAAGCTTTTGAATTCCCATCTCTCATTGGCTGGAGTTTGCTTATGCTCTCAATGGAATCAAATTCTGCAAAGTTTGTAGAATATTAGATCATCCATACCCACCCTGCCCCATCCCACCCACACATTCAAAATCCCACTACTCAAATCACAAAAGCCTGCAAACACCTCAATCTCTCCCACCACCCCAAACTGTCTACCAAAAATCCGTTCAAGAAGGAAGAAATGCCATTCATAGAGGATACTCTGATGCTGATGCTGCTCAAGTCTTTGAAATCAAGATGAGGAATGCAAAACAGAAAAAATTGGAAAAAATTTTTTGCTAAATTTGCTCCCTCATCTTCAAACACCTCACTTTTGGAGCCTCTGCTAGAGCTGATCCCAACTCCCCACATCTGGATGTCATTGCCAGCCAAATAAGGCACAGAAAACTTGAGCTCTCAAAGAAAATCTCCACCAACTACAGGAATCACCAAGCTAAAACAAAGATCAAGGAAGCAGCTAGAGCTAAAAATACTTCAAACACTAATGCCAACCAAACTCTGGACACCACTGGTATCTTTCCAATCATCCCTTCCCAAACCATCATAACTCTAGCTCAAATCAAGGAAAGAATGGATGCTGAAACTGTCCAGTTCAAAAAGAAGGCTTGGAAAGCTAGAAAGACAATTCACGTCTTCACTGAAGAAGATTCACCCTCTGATAATGACAGTATTAAGGATTTGGACAAGCAGAAAGTCATGCCAAAAAGGAAGCAATCAACTCAGGGTGCAGAGCTATGGAAACCAATGAAACTGACAACAACAAAAGATTCAAGACTACCAGAAAACTATGCTGAACCTCTGGCTCAAGCTTTCCCTTATGACTAATGGTGCTTCTGGCTCATCAACACCAACCCCTGAGGTAATTTCCTTCTCTATCTTCTATCTTGGATTAAACTGCAACCAACATTTTATTTCCTCATACTGTTACATCATAAGCTACTATGATCCTATAGCTAGGAGACCAACCTCTAAATACCCCCTGTATCCTATTTTTGGCAATTCTTTACTTCTATAGCCTGGAACTGCCAAGGTCTAGGGCAAAAATATACTAAGAATATCTTAATGATATGCTGACCAAATTTAATCCTGATATCTGTTCATATCTGAAACCAAACAGAAACATGGTAAACTTTTAAATTCTATGAAACAGCTTAATATCCAAAAAATTTGGCATGTTAATCCTGGAGGGGCTAGTGGTACAGCTGGTGGATTAGTAATGATATGGAAGAACAATCTTGATGTTGAATTCTAGACTGTTCATTAACCATATCAATGCTAAAATACAGCCTACTAGTGGCCCTCCCTGGCTCTTCACTGGTTATATGGTAATTCTAATAATACTCAGTGTAAACTAAATTCTTGGAAAGTTTTGGAGTATACTGCTTCCAAGAACTCCCTCCCTTGGTTGGTTATTGGTGATTTCAACTTTATCTTACATGATTTTGAAAAATACAGTATCCAACCACTGGACAATGCTGAAGCTAATATTTTTAGTAACAAGATTATTGATCTGGATCTAAATGATTTAGGCAGCACTGGATGCCCTTTCACTTGGACAAATAAGATAAGTGGGCCTGTCCTCACTGAGCAGAGATTGGATAGAGGATTAGCCATTGAGTCATGGCTCCTCCTATATCCAAACTCTACTATCACTAATCTTTTAGCTATTGTCTCTGATCACCATCCCATTTTGCTTAACACTAATCCTCACTGGAGTACTGGTAAAATCCGTTTCAAGTTCTTTGGTCCTTGGCTAGACCATAAGGATTGTAAGGATATCATTTTTGAATGTTGGCAGAGGAACTTATCTGGTTCTAGCGCTTTTCTAATTGCTAGAAAACTCAAAGAGGTCAAGCTGAAACTCAAAATCTGGAACAAAGAAGTTTATGGCAACATAAAGACAAACATTGAAGAATGTAAGCAACATCTGCATTGGCTACAAGAAAACTACTTCAATCAGGACAGAAGTAAAGCCTTACAAACTGCAATGAAAGTTCTCAGAGAATGCAAGACATTGAAGAAATTTTTTGGAAAATCAAAAGCACAGACCAATATATCAAATTGGGAGATAAGAATACAAGTTATTTCCACATAACTAAAAAAAGCATATTAAGGAGGAACAAGATAGATACCATCCAAGATAGTTCTGGAAACTGGATTGAAAACTACCAAGACATAAAGCAATGCTTCACCAACCACTTCTCAAAAATGGCTACTTCAGAATCCTCTTCTATGAATACTGAAATCCTTAACCTCATTCCTACAGTCATAACCACTGAAGATAAAAAAAATCTCAATAGAATTCCTGAAGATAGTGAGGTCAAAGTTATTCTCTTCAGCATGGCCAAAGATAAAGCTCCAGGACCAGATGGCTTCCCACCTAACTTCTTCCAAATGAATTGGGACATTATAGGAGAGGACCTAGTTAAAATGGTCCAACATTTCTTCAAGTCAGGATACCTTCTCAAAGAAATGAACTCAACCTTCATATCCTTGATACCCAAAATTGATAACCCTACTAGTCCCAACCATTTCACACCCATTAGCCTCTGCAACACCACTTACAAAATCATATCCAAACTGCTAGCCCAAATAATGAAACCATATCTCAACAAAATCATATCTCCCTACCAATATGCCTTCATACCAGGAAGACAAATAGCTGATAATATAACCATTGCCCATGAAATTATTCACCACATGAGAACCAGAAGAGGTCTTAAAGGCAACAAAGGAAGTATGGGGATCAAGATTGATATGGCTAAAGCCTTTGACAGAGTGGACTGGAAGTTTCTTCATACAATTATGGTCAAAATTGGCTTCAACTCTGAATGGAGCAACAAGATTATGCAATGCATATCCACTACTTCTACTGTTGTCCTTCTAAATGGCTCCCCTGACAAATTCTTTAACCCTAGTAGAGGACTCAGGCAAGGAGACCCCCTGTCTCCTTACCTGTTTCTTTTCTGCATTGAGGCACTATACAGAACCTTATCTCATGATGAAGAGTTGTGTCTCATATCTGGAGTAAAAATTTGAAGAAATGCCCCATCCATAAATCATCTCCTCTTTGTTGATGATTGTATGGTTTTCTGTAAGGCAAACACTATTGAAGCACAGAATCTCAAGGATATCCTCAACATTTTTGGAGATACTTCTGGCCAACTCATCAACTTCAGCAAATCAGGAGTCTTCTTCAGCAAGAACACTGATCCAGCTCTTATGCCTATTATCTGCAAGCTGCTTGGAGTTCAAATTCTACCTACAAATGACAAGTATCTAGGCTCTACTTTATTTACCCATAAAAGCAAGATCCAATCTTTCAAACCAGGAGTGGATAAGAGAAACATGTCTAGCTGGAAGAATTCCCCACTGAACCCATCTGGAAGAGAAGTTATAATAAAATATGTCACCTCTACAACGAGCATATATCAAATGAATTGTTTCAGAATCCCAAAACAAACCTGTCAAGATATGAACAAACTACAAAGAGATTTCTTCTGGGGAAAGAACCTGGAAAACCCCACAGGCTACTACCCAAAAGCCTGGACAGCCATTTGCAAACCTAAGGAGCTTGGTGGATTAGGTTTTATGAATATGGAGCTTTTCAACAGTGCCATGATAACAAAAATAGGATGAAGATTGGAGCAGGACAAGGATTCTCTCTGGTACCAACTGATGGATGCCAAATATTTATTGGGAAGAAATGTTCTCAGCATGAACACCAAAGCTAAAGATGGAGACTCCTGGATATGGAAAGGGGTTTTAGAAGGTATTCATAACATTCAGCAACACTGTGAATGGAGAATAGGAAATGACAACACAATAAAAATTTGGGAGGACTTCTGGATACCTACTTCAACTGACAAACTCATCAAACCTGCAAACTGCCCCAATGATATCCAACTGCTAGCTCACCTAATGACAGATCAAAGGGAATGGAATATTCAGCTCATACAACAAATCTTTAGCTCTGACACTGCTCAAGTCATCATTAATCTTGATATTCACCCTAGAGAAGAAGACAATATTCACTGGAATCTCAACAGCACAGGAAAATTCTATGTTAAAGCTCTATACAAAGCCAAAATAGAGAATCTCTATAGAAATGATCAAACAACAAGAGACTGGAGAGCTATATGGAATTTGGAAGTGGCACTAGCTGTCAAAATTTTTCTCTGGAAATGTGCTCATCAAATTCTGCCAACAAAGGCCAAAACTGCAAGCATTCTCCACTATATTGATCCCATATGCAAATTATGCAACTGTGGGGAGGAAACTATGACACACCTGTTCCTCAACTTCCCTGCAGCCACTGAAGTCTGGCAGCAAATGTTAGGTGGAAATCATGGCTTATTTGATCACCATACTGTTTTCATGGACTGGTTTCACAATGCAAACATCAGTCATAATGTCTGCATCTATGCAACCACTTGTTGGTTCATTTGGAAGGCTAGATGTGATCTAGTTTTCCAAAACATTACTCCAAATGCTAAGAATACTACTCTCAGCATTCAACAACATCTCTGTGATTATAACAGAATTCACAAGTTACATTGCCATGCCTTGAATACTCAGGGGCATATCATTGAGAATGAATCCCATATAGCTACTTCTGGAACTCATGTTGGGATCCAACAACACAAGCAGAGCTTTGGTTTCTTAATCAAAATATGTACTATTCGGGATCCCAACACTTATCAGTTTTTCTCTGCCCTAACTATTATTGATTTTGCAGGCAACTATGTTGATAGCAGAGGACACACAGGACAGTGGGGAGCAGAAGGAGCCACATGAGGAGCATACTTAGCCTTTCAATGGGCAGAGGAAAAGCAGCACATGAACATAGAAATACACGCTGAAACAAATGAAATCCTTGAGCACTTCAACACTCTCTACATCCAAGCAATCAAAGGAAGATTCAGTAGAAACTACCACAAGGAAAAACAGACATCGAATGAAGAATCCCTATTACATATCAAACCTGTAACTTTTATTTTACTGGGTCTTAAACTGTTACATAGAACCTAAAATCTCGAAGCTTTGAATTTGGATATAACTTGTAAGAACCTTAGCAGTGGGTCTAATGTTTGTCTAAACAATGACCGCACTTGCATTATTAGCAATCCAAATCCCAAGGCTCTGCAATCCAAATCCCAAGGCAGTGGGTCTAATGTTTTTCTTAACTTGATGACAATATCTTCAAGATGGATGCTGTTCGTGCTGAGTTACCTCTGAACCTTGACAAATCAAAACATGTAGATCAGGGGAAGTCAACTACAAAACGAGTAAAAAAGAGTAGAAAGGTTAAGGATTATACGGAAAAAATCAGGTTTTTAATTTTTACTTTAATTTCTTATTTTTATTCATAAATTAGGGTTCATGATTTTGGGGAGAAATTTGTTATTTCCTTAATATGATACCACTGTCTGTTTGTTTTTGTGATTGATTAGGACAAGTGATGGATATTTATTCTATGCCCCAAGGTCGTATGTGAGAACCATGCTTAAGGGCAAGTTTCAGAAGAAAACAGATTGAAGCACTCGAACAACAAAATGAATCTTCGGAACCTGCTTCTCTGGTGGTTACTGCTGCTCTACCATCTCCTCCAGCCTCTGCCTAATTAGAAGCAGAAGAAAGAGCTGATTGATAGAACAATCTAACTTAATGTCTTAATTTGGTCTGTCATGGTGGTGTTTGTAGCATATGTGATCTATCTGTGAGACTTAATCTTTTATGCTGAATAAACTAGGCAGTGAATCTAACGAAGTCTTGAACCCTTATGTAGTGTATGTAAGTTTTGGAACTTCACATTTCCGTTGTTCTTTCCATTCACCATGACATTATATTATCTATCCTGATCTTGTTTATAAGAATTTCAGATTTTTCTTTTTTGTTTGCCAGTGCAGTTAGACAGGGTTCCCGAGCATCATGTAAGGTACTGAACAACACTCTATTTGATGTACCTCTGTAGTGATTACTGTTAGTTTAATCTCAGATTGATTTTCTATTAAATATTTGGGAGAGTGGTCTATTAGTTCTAATTACCATTTCCTCTATAAAAAGATTAATCGATGTTACTAATTTGAAGATATGCCTGTTGTTAAGTTTTGCATCAAAATTTGTTGACATTTTACTTTTGCTTTCATATCGTCTCATTTCCACTCCTCTGCTTTACACTAGTCCATGTGGTACATGTCTGCCTTAGAAAATATGAATTTCCTAGGAACATATTTGGGCAGAGGTGAGTCCATGGGATTAGTGCATCTTATACAGAGCAACATGTTTTGCGTCTATCATTAGGTGCACGCCATAGTTATCAGGACTGAATTTACCCTTGATTAGAGGGAAATTCTCGACGGCCCTAGGAGACCTAAGGCCGGGCAGGGGGTTTGGAAATAGTTTTCAATCAGCAATTGACGCGCCTTGGTTATTTACCTCATTAGCTGCGTCATTACCCCAAGCGCAAAGATATTTCAGACGGAATGCATCAACTAGTTTGGAAAGTGAGTCAGTTTCTGATGCATAGAGAAGATCAGTGATCAGCCTTATGAAATCGAGGAAGTCTGCATGAAAGTGGTAAGAAACCTTCATATCCACCACTAAATGCAGCATTCTTTGTTGCCATTTGCAGGCACCTTTCTCTTTTTCATCTATGGATGCTGTTTTTGTCTAGAAAATCAGCTAATTGTTGCTTGTGGCTGCAAGACCAAAAGGAACAATGTGACAAATCATGCAATCAGTGATGGCATAGTTTGACATGCCATGTACCAAGAGTTCGGATTTAGGTTGTTTTTTTTTTTTTATCTTAGATCTGTATTCCTAGAGATAATTGCTAAAAATTAGGCCCTCATCCTGGTCTGAATCTCGATTGGCTGCTGCAGTTCCCTTAGTTGTATTATTTTTCGTAAAGGTGAATAATCTCGAGTCCTTTTCTTAGCCAATAATCTTAGACCGGTGCTACATAAGATTATATACCTTGTCCAGTCTATACCTTTATGCTTATGTCCAGTCTATACCTTTATGCTTATAAGAGAATAACATATAATGTAATGCATTAGAAGCTACCGAGCGTCTGCAATATAAGATCCAACTTCTATGTCTGGGATTCCATTTACAGATTTACATTGAACATTTCTGGTGCATGAAAAAATACTTGTTTTCTTTTACCATTTGGAAATAGTGATGGAATCAAAGTGAATATGATAGTCTTGAGTCCTTTCTTATGTTTTATACCTCGCGCATTGAAGTGTTCAAATGTGGAATAACTTTACTTCACCATCCCCTTAGAAGCAGAATGAGTATATTTTAGAAGCACAAATTGAACTTGACATTAAGCTTCAGAGACGATGAAAAACAAAAAACTTGGGAAACACGAAGGCAAACTTTCCTGGAGTACATTTTTAGAAACTCTTGAGCATTAGCAAGCCCACACAAAAAAAAAAAAAACTTGGAATATAAACTTAAATCTCAGATGAAGGTGAAGAACTAAGAAAATGATGTACACAACAATGAGGTAAGCACAAATTGAAATTAGACATTAAGCTTCAGAGGCCATGAAAAACAAACAACTTGGGCACAGAGGCACAACTGTTTAACAGGTCGGCATCTCCCTGAAGAGCGAGCTAAGAAGTATTAGACTAACTATAGATCATGTATGCTTAACTCAGATGCTAGTGAGGCTGTCTTTTGGTTTATAAACCAAAGGCAAATGAGTAACATTCTCTTTGCACTAAGAAGGCAAACTTTCCTCCACCATCACCTTAGAAGCACTACGGATCCTGTATGCTTAACTCGATGCTAGTGAGGCTGATCTTTTCGTTTATGAACCGAAGGCAAATCAGAAACATTCTCTTTGCGTTATGAAGGCAAACTTTTCTTCACCATCAGCTTAGAAGCAGAGTGAGTACATTTAAGAAGCTTTGAAGCTGCACCTCAGAACTCGAGTATATTAAGCTTCACAAGCCACAGAAAAACAAAAAAGCAGCACAGCACACACACAAGGACTAAACGTTCATTTCTACAAAAAAAAAAGAGAGAGACAAGTTGCTGTGAAGTTCACTCCTCGAAGCACCAAAAGGATTTATCTTAGAATTTGGTGGGGGTGCACCAGGCCTATGCAGTAGTGCAACACAGAGGCGACGCGTGAGAACCCCAGCAGCAAGCTGCTGTGATGGGAACTCCCCCATGAAAAAAATAAATTTAATATCGTGTGAGCCGATGGCTCACATATCAGATATTAAACTGATAAGAACAGATACTACACTTGATCTTAGCCAAAAGGCCGAGAAAGGTATGCTTGTTCTTGCGTTTGGCTTCGTCTTTTATACTGTCTGGTTTCGATTCTTTGGATTTGTACTAGTCTATGTGGTCCTAAATCTTAATCCCACTGCCACAGACAAGTTGAGTTTGGTTGTGGAATTGAGTCGAGTCCATGGGAATGGTAAGAGTCCAGTTTGCTCATGCCTAAGTTATACTAGTAGTCTGATGTTTTAGCTTCAAGTGCAAATCAATAGATAATAGCTGAATTTTCGTTTTCTCATCCTTGCAGAAAGATTAGTCCTACGTGTGTTTACTTACCCTTGCAGAAAGATTAGAGAGGAGGGAGTTGGAAAAAGTTTTCAACCGCCAATTGACATGCTTTCAGTTGGTAGCTGCGTATATCGCTATGTGCCTGAGTGAAGAGATGAGTTGGATGGTGAATGTAGGAGATACTTGCTGTAATATACTACCTCCGTTTTTGGAAAAGAGAGTATCAACTACGGCTTTGTAGTACAATGGAAAGTGAACAATCTGATTTGATCGGCATGTGGTGGTTTAAATTAAAATTTCAGCTTGAATGAAAATAGAGCCAATTATTATCTGTGGTTAATATCTCATACAAGGCTAATAAAATGAAATGACTCGATTCTGCTCTTTTAGATTCTGGGAAAACAACACCCTTTTACGTACCTATGTAGTGATTGCTGTGTGTTTGATTTCAGATTCTCGTCTATCGCATTCCAGCCTAATTGGATGTGGTTTCGTTTGTTTTAATTATTTAACTCTTAACTGCATGTGGAATCGCCTAAACCAGTAACCTCTGTCTCACATACCTCATACAAAAACATTGGTCATTTGTTTTTCGGAACGGAGAGTAACCGATACAGTCTCATTGCAGAGGCCCTAGACTCGCCTGAAAAATTAAAATCTTACTTACCATATCAAACTGTAAATTGTATTGAATCATTAATTGAACACATCACTGCCCCTCTCAAATGAGATGCATTTCTCATCATTAGAGGGTATGCTTATCTTGTTTTCCATTGCTCTGCTTTACACCAACCAAGATTTAAGGTTGCTAGGCCAAGTTTATTTTTTGGACTTGCTGACGAAACGAGGAATATACTCATTCTGTTGCCTTCCTAATGATTCTAATTCATGATCATATCTGATTCCTCCTTGTTTGTCTGCCCCTTCAAGCATTCTCATGTATTGTGTAAATAAATGGTAAAAGATGACTAGTTTTCTGCACTGAATGTTGAATGCAACTCTGTAAATAATGGAACCGCAGTTGGGGGACATAGCTGTTGGAGCAATAATCCCCGGCTCAACTAGTAGAGCTGCTTCTAATGTATTGCATACGGAAATCCAATTGTTGATATTCCAGTGCATAAAAATGGTTGGAGATTATACACGGCCGGCTCAAAAAAATCAGCAGCTTCCAGTGCATCGACCAGAAAGGCAAGATTTGGCTTAGATTATTGGCAGGGGCCGCGCGGACGCGTTCCCCCTCACGAACAAATTATGACGTAGACTCTCCCTCATTGGGGAGATCTTAGGCGAGCACCCCTCCTTGGTGTGCAATGGAGGTCGCTAACCTAGGCCATGGACCTTCTTGATCATCCATAGACCCCTTTACTTACTCGCTCATTCCTTGTCTCTTGAACGAATACAAGCATTGTGGGACTAATCGTTATCTCCTGGGTGAAACATAAGTTGGTTTTGTCTTTTAAAAACGAGGAAAAAGAATACTTCGAAGTTTCAACATTCAGCACCAGTGGTCTAGTGGTAGAATAGTACCCTGCCACGGTACAGACCCGGGTTCGATTCCCGGCTGGTGCACATTTTTTTTTCTTTCATTTCTTTTTTTTCTCTGCAAAGCAGTGGGCGCTGGTGCGTTGTTTTTTCCTTTTGTTGCTTTTTTGCTCTGCAAAGCTGTGTGATCAGCTCGCAAGGCAGTGGGTGCCAACCATGGTACCGTGGGATATTGGACTAGTTCTGTCACTATGTTTTGCATTATTGTTACCGGCACTGATTATGTTGGTTCATACTCGGCCAACAACATCTAGCACGAGAGATTGAAAAATACTGTCCCCTTGAAATTGGATTTTAAAGTGTAAAAAATTAGAAACATAGCCAATTTGATAACCTGCGCGATGTTCATGCGGCTAACAAGTGTTGATTAAAATAGCGAATAACATGCCCACATAATTTCTCTCTCAAAAACACAGATTTGGATGACGGGAAATGTTAGACTGGATGGGTTTTCTGTTTTCATATCTATTCTTTTTCTCTTTTCTCATTTTAATTGAATAAATGTAGGGTAATAAAAATTGTTAAATCCTAGCTAGGTTCTCCTGCAATGGGATTTGCAAATGAAGTAGTACCAGTAGTATTCACAATAAATGACTTATTTTAGTGATCAACTCTTGTGTTAGTAATGTTTTTGAACTAACAGCAGTAATCAAATTCAATGTTCTAGGAACCAGTGGCTCATACTTTGAAAGAAAACCGAAGAAACAGTTTTTAATTGTAGCCCAAACTCATTGTACACGAGTTTCAGCTTTCAGCCTACCCAAAATTCTTCTAAATCAACAATGCCGGTTTGTATAATCAGCTGAGAATAGTAGAACCCACAAGGAAGCAATTATCTACAGCCTAATGAAGCTCCTTCCAAGCTGAAGCATAAAAAAAATTTGAAAATTAGAACAATGACTTTAAAACAACTTTAGGCTTGATTCAATTCTAAGGTAAAAGGTCCGGTTTAAAACCATGATCGACATAAATTTTGGGGGCGACGTCTTAGAAGAAATCTTCTTTCCCACAAAGCCATGGAAACGAAAACTTTGGTTTTGAAAAATTGTTGGGTTCCTCTTAGAGAAACCCTAGGCGTATGTCGTTTATAAACGACAAGCACACGGTATCCTTTAGTAAAAGGCGAAAGAATAGTTCACTTTGTGCTTACCGCACGGCTGCGTGAATCAATTCGAAAGGTGAAGTGCTACTTTTATACACAGCATTTTGAGTAGAGTGGTGCTTCCTACTCTGTGTGGGACTAATAGTCCAAGTTTCTCTAGTAAGTTCATATCTAGGCATGTACCATGCATCCAAGAACCTCCAACATTGTTTAGGCTTTTTGATTCTTTTATCAGATTCATTGGATCCTTCTCAATCCTCTTTTTTTTACTAACAAAAATGGCATGACTACTTTTCGTCATGCCACAACATTCATACTTCTTTGGATTGAATATGAGCCACACATTTCACCGGTAGGATTATGGCATGATGGAGCTAAATGATAAGCTTTCGACAAGTTAGCAACTGAGAATAAAAGATCAGTGGCATAACTTAGGTACAGTATAATAACATCAAAAGAGCATCAGCAGTCAACAAAATGCTAAGAAATCCGTAGAAGAACTGGTCTTCTTTCTACTGTGGAAAATGTTCCTCTTTCTTAATGACGTCGAATACCCGACTAAAACTATTAAGATCTCAAATGTTAAGCTAAAGGGCTATTTTAAGATATGTTGCCAATATCGGACGCCTAGCTTTGGTATCCAATATTTAAAGTATTAAGGGTTAATACCTAGACTAATTGATCAAAAGTATTAAGATTCGCTTTTTGATTATATTTATAGTTTTATGATTGACTTCAAATTAAATTGATTATCTTCATAAAATAACCTATGATTCTAATAGTTTGTTTTTATAAAAATAAATTTTAATTTCTTTGTAAACACGAGGAACTAATCTTTTTTTCATGTTTTGCAGAACTTAAGTAGTGTTTCAATGGTGATCTAGTGGTGGTTTTTGGAACAGTAGTGTAGGGGATTTTCAATCTTCCTTTGTTTCAGCGGTTACTCTTGCATCTGTCATGGATATGTTCAAATCTACAACAAGTATATGATTTCAAAAAACTGTGGTTTTTTTTTGTATTATGCTTGTTAGTATATAGGATACACATATTAGTGGGATTTGCTACCAACCATCAAATCAATTCGTATCAAAATCTGTGATCAAATTTTCAACACAGGACCGAAGTTGCAAAGTCAGAGTGATGAAGGGTAGAGTCGGTAATTCGCCAAAGAAAAAAGCGCAATCTCTGAAATTTAGAAATTTGAGATCAAAAGTTACCAAGTCAAAGCATTCTCTCCGAAAAATCTTTTTGAGTTTACAGGTGATAAGTTGGGTCAACGGGATAATTTTGGAGATATGATAGAAAACATAATTAATCCTAACCCTAATGAAAGATTTATCAAGCTCGTGAAGGATAAGTTTTCCTGTCAAAATCTCCAGAAAAACAAACACAAAAAATATCGAAAGAAGATTTCCCAACAAAATAATTCGCAGTTGGCATCTCTAATCAGGAGGATGAAGGATACAAATCATAATCTCAATCAGATCAGGAGTGTGAGAAGCAGTTTGATCTTAGCTGTAGAGATTGATGAAGCATCTAACAAGTGGAGTAACTGCCTTATTGGTAAGATAATCCACAAGAATGACGTCGATTATGAAGATATGCAAAGGGAGCTCAATATAATTTGGAGGAGATATAAGACTGTGGAAATCAATACCATGGGCCGTAACCTCTTTGTTTTTAAGTTCAAAACCAAGGAAAACATGCAAGATGTGCATAAGAGGATCCCATGGGTTATTAACTTCATGTTGGTTTTCCTGCATGAGTATGATAATTCAATATTGTTGGAAGATTACAAGTTCACTCATCATATTTTCTCCGTAATCTTTCTCTAGAACATATTGATGATGGTATAATCGATAAGTTAATTTAAGATATTGGTCAGAAGGTTGAGGTTGATGGGAAGAAGTGTGTTACAATCAGGGGAAGGGTGGTTACAGTGAAGGTTCTGGTAAACTTGAGCAAACCCCTAAAAAAAGGAGTGTGGATTCTCAATGCGGCCAAGCAGAAAGTTTGGGTTAAATATCACTTTGAGAAGCAACCAAAGTCAATTTTCCATCATTGTTATGTGATTGGACATGATGAAGAGAAATGCGAGGATATTGCATGGAACATATTCATTTACGGACTGACGGAAAAGGAGTTTGAAGACTACTATGCAAAGCATGATCATATGGTAGAAGAATATCATAGAAATCAAGAAAATGAAGGAGGTGCGTATGGACATAATGGATCATCTAGCGGGCCGGATTATGAAAGAGATGATGGGTTCGACCCGAGGAAGAATAAAATAACCACGGACGATTCACTCGAGGACAACTATGTCATATTAGATAATTCTCTTGCGCAAAGTGATGGAAACAAAAATTCTCAATATGGTAGAGTTTATCATATGGACAATTCATCTCCAACCTTCAATGGGAAAGATTTGAACATGATAGATGCAGAGCGTGAAGGAAGAAGTAAAGGAACCAATTACCCATCCCCTACTGAAACACGAAGGAGTGTAGCAAATCAGGTTTGCAAAAAAATTCAATTTCCTTTTAACATTAAATTTATTTGCAAATTTTTCCTTTCTACGTTCTAATTCCAATTTCTGCTACTCGAATTACTGGGTTGATTGCAATAATTTTTTGCGTTTGGATGAATTAGATCAAAAAGTTAGGAATAAGATTAACCCAATTACTCAAACCATGAAAATCCTTTCTTGGAGTGTCCAAGGTTTTGGTAATAAAGATAATAGACAACATTTAGGTGAACTAAGTAGAGACAATGACCCTGACATCATTTTTCTGTCTAAAACTAAAACCATGAAAGTGAAAATGGAGAGATTTACTTATGGCTATAATTACATAAATTATTTTTATGTACCCTATTGGTGCATCTGGGGCCTTTTTATGTTGTAGAAAGATGAAATTCACAATGATCTTGTTGAAATGAATTTTAATTTCATTTCTTTCATAGCGACTATGGATTCTAGAAGTGGTCATACTCTTCTCAATTGTACGTATGGTGCTCTAAATGATATAGGATGGGATAGGCAGCGGGATTACCTAGACAATCTACCCATCATGTATAGTTGTCCTTGGGTGATTTTAAGAGATTTGAATTTCATAATTAGGCAAGAGGAAAAAGTTGGTGGAAACAATCCTCAAAGTCAGCTTGATAATGTTAAAAATCACTTAGACCACCTAGGATTTACTGACCTGAACTTTATAGGAAATCTTTTCACTTGGAGTAACCACATAAATAGAGTGTCTCTTATTCTTGAAAGACTTGATAGGGATTTAGCAAACTTTGAATGGTTTGATTATTTTACAAATGTTATTGTTTATCATCTGGTTGATGTTGCTAGTGACCCTGTCCAAATTATGCTAGTCACTTCTAGAGAAGATAACTCATATAGAAGACCTCTTAGGTTTAATAGGTGTTGGCTCAGTGATAATACCTATAAAAATGTAATTGCTAATAACTGGAAAACTAGTGAAAGGGGATCTAAAGCCTATAAACATACTAAATGTTTGCACAATGTTGAGGTGGCTCTTAGGCATCGGAACATGATCTCTTTTGGTAATTTTCAAACTCACATAAATGATATTCGGAAACAACTTGAAGATGTCTCCTGCAATATGCATGATAATACTAGTAGTTATGTTAAGAAAAGCTTTGAAGAGTCATTAAAATATTTGCATGGTGTGAGACAGGATTACTACATGCAAAGAGCTAGGGAGAATGTCTTAACTTTTGATGATAAAAAGACTAAGTATTTTCATGATAAAGTTAAATTTAGGAAAAGAAGAACTCAAATTAATTGTTTGTAAATTAGTATTGGAGTTTGGTTAACTGAAAAAAGTATGATAGCTAATGAACTTAGGGAGCCTTTTAGCAAAATGAGCAGAACTACTAATCCACCCAGAGATATTAGTTTTCTTGATGTTCTTGAACCATGTATCACTGCTGAGGAAAATGAATTCTTTATCCATCCTCCCACTGATGAGGAAATCAAGTCTATAGTCATCCATGGACTATGCCTGGCCCTGATAGGTACCCACATGGTTTTTATCAACAGATGTGGGAAACAGTAGGTGCTGACACTATAGATATGGTCAAGAATTTATTTTATTCTGGTCATATGCGTAAACAGATGAATCATAACTTTTGTCCCTAATGCCTAAGAACAATGTTCCTAAAACACCTGCTGATTATAGGCCTATAAGCTTAAGTAATGTGTGTTACAAAATAATATATAAACTCTTAGCAAGTAGACTTAAGATTGTTATGGACAAATTCATATCTCCATGTCAAGCTGCTTTCCTTTCCTCTAGGAAAATAATAAACAACATTGTAATAGCTCATTAACTTGTTGATACTATGAGGAAAAATAAAACTAAGTTCGGTATAATGTCTATTAAGTTAGACATGTCTAAGGCTTTTGATAGGATTGAATGGAAGTTTTTAATTGACATTCTAAAAAAGCTTGGTTTCCATGATCATTGGTGTAATTTAATTGAGCAATGTGTTTCCACTTCAATTCTTTTAAATGGTGCACCTGGTGAGGTTTATTATCATACAATGGGTCTTAGACAGGGAGACCCCTTGTCCCCTTACTTTTTTATTATATGCATGGATGTACTCTTTAAGATGCTTATTGATGCAGAACTTAGAAATAACATTCAAGGTATCAAGGTTACCTCTGTAACTCTGTTAGTCATCTATTTTTTGCTGATGATTGTCTTGTTTTTACTAGGAAAACTGTCAAAAGGGCTAAGCACTTAGAGACTATGTTAGAAAATTTTAGTAAGTATTCGGGATAAGCCATAAATATTGAGAAGTATGGATTGGCTTTTAGCCCTAAAACTGATCCTAGAAATAAGTCTCATATTTTATCCATTCTTAGAATTAAAAATCTACGGTTTGTTAATAAATACTTAGGAGTCCCTTTGTTGTTTCAAGTGAACAAAATGAAGACTTGTAAGCATTTAGGAGAGTCTTGTGAAAATAGATTAGATACTTGGCAGGGGAAATATCTTAGCCAAACAGGGAGAACAGTTCTCATTAATCCACACTTGGAACACTGGCTTCTCACCATTTGTATGTCTTCCCAATACCAAAAAAGGTGATAGACAAACTTGATGCCATACAGAGAAAGTTTTGGTGGAATAAAAAGGGTATGCTAAGGGGGAATTATTTTATAAACTAGGACAATATTTCAAAACCTATTGAATTAGGTGGTCTTAACATAAGGAAAAAAAAACATCTTAACACTGCTCTTCCAACTAAATTAGCCTGGAGAATGTTGAATTAACCATATGCTCTATGGGAACAAATTATTTGTCACAAATATTTTCCTAACTGAAAAAGTGGGGGTCTAACAACACCATCCAATATTTCGCTTAGCAATCTGTATGGACAAACTCGAATATACTTTTAAGAGAATCAACAAGACTCAATCAATTAAAAGTATATCAACGAGTTTATATCTCTCTCTTGATTTGATTTCCTCAAACAGAAACTGCGAGTACTAATCAAATAGAAGGAATAACTTGGATGGTATCAAAGACCAATATCCAAGTGTCAATCAATATCAATCAACAACCGTTAGGTCAGATTCTCCAATTGATTGATCTAACGCACAACCTGTATTATTTCAATTATAAAGATAAAACAATATAATGCGGAAATTGAAATAACACAGACACCAGAAATTTTGTTAACTACGAAACCGTAAATGCAAAAAAACCCCGGGACCTAGTCCAGATTGAACACACACTGTATTAAGCCGCTACAGACACTAGCCTACTCCAAGCTAACTTCGGACTGGACTGTAGTTGAACCCCAATCAGTCTCCCACTGATCCAAGGTACATTTGTACTCCCTACGCCTCTGAACATTTGTACTCCCTACGCCTCTGATCCCATCAGGATACTGCGCACTTGATTCCCTTAGCTGATCTCACCCACAACTAAGAGTTGCTACGACCCAAAATTGCGGGATTTGACAATAAAAAAATTTGTCTCACACAGACAAATCTATCAAAGGATCAATCTGTCTCCCACAGAAAAACCCTAAATTTTTTGTTCCGTCTTTTGATAATAATCAAGGTGAACAGGAACCAATTGATAATCCGGTCTTATATTCCCGAAGAGCAGCCTAGATTAATCAATCACCTCACAACAATCTTAATCGTATGGTAGCGAAACAAGATGTTATGGAATCACAAACAATGAGACGAAGATGTTTGTGATTACTTTTTATATCTTGCCTATCAGAGATATCAAATCGCAAGACAATCAATCTTATTGTACTAGTACGATAGAAGATGCAAGATCAGATCACACAACTACGATAAAAGTAGTATCGGTCTAGCTTCACAATTCCAATGAAGTCTTTAAGTCGTTAACCTAGTTTTAGAAGAAGAAAACCAAAGGTTAAAGGAGAACCGACTCTAGTACACAAACTAGTATCACACGTAAGGTGTGGGGATTAGTTTTGCAGAATACTAGATGTCTCCTTTATATAGTCTTTCAAATCAGGGTTTTGCCTTGGTAACAAAGCAATCAATGTTCACCGTTAGATGAAAACCTGATTTAGATTCAATCTAATATTTCTCAACCGTTAGATCGAAAACTTAGCTTGTTATACACAAATGAACTGTACGCTTCTAGGTTTGTTAACCGTACGTACATTGTTGGTTCAACAATAGTTAACCAAAAGGTTAGCCATATGAGCATTTCATATCAACCATGTTCTTCTTCACCATAACTAGTTCAAATGACTCAAATGAACTAGTTAGAGAGTTGTTCAATTGCAAAGAAATCTTATGTAACTACACAAGACACAATTGAAGCAAAGATGATTTGATTCACTTGAATCGGTTCATGAACTTTTATAGCCACGGTTTGCAAACTGCATTCCTTAGTCTTTTTAAAGTTTAAGTTCGGGAATCATCTTCAGATATATAACCTTCTTAAGTTCGCACACTAGGTTCGCGGACTTAAGCAACCGGCAGAGTTTACAAACTCCAGCAGAAAATCTCGGCAAGAGACCTTCCGCCGGTTCGCGGACTGGGTTCGCGGACTTATCTCACGCAAGTAGTCTGTCAAGTCCAACAGAAATTCTCGGGTTTGATAACTTCGACAGTTCGCGGACTGAGTTCGCATACTTGGCAACAAGCGATTCTTCCGGTTTCTCTTGATCAACAAAGTTCGCAAACTTTGGTTCAAGGAATAGGACTTATACATAAATGTGTTTCCACAACAATGCTTATGTACACCATTGGTTATGTAATCTAAACTCTTATTTCAATCATTGAAACATTCTTAGAGGAAGTTATATAGTTGTTACACCATTTCTCGTCAAAGCAATTTTCAAGATAATTGAAACATATGATGACTTTCGTCACTAGGTAAAGATAAACTTGGTAGAAGCGAAAATCTTACCAACACATATTTTGAGATATAGATAGGCGAGGTATACTCGGCTCGAAATACCAAATGTGTATAATCTAAGTATATATATATATATAGCATACGACTTTTTGTCTCAACAAGTAGGAGATAGAGTAGTAGATAGACTTTTGAGTGACAGATAAGTTCAAGTCTTCACATACCTTTTTGTCGAGAAGTTCCACCGGTTCCTTGAGTAGTTCCTCTACTTGTATGATGAATCGCCATGAAGTCCTTGAGCTCAACTACACTTTCTATCCTAGTCCGAGACTTAGCTATAATAGACTAGAAATCAAGACTTATAGTTTTGATCACTAACATTGACAAGCATGCTTGAGATAGCAACGCATGCGAGTTCGACCGAGCAATGCTCTAACACTAACTCTAATCCTATTCATGTTGTTATCAATGAATCTGTGTCTTGGATTTGGAAAGGAATTTGCAGGGGTCTAGAATTGATTATGATATATTACTGTTGGGAGGTTGGTGATGGATCTCCTATTGAAAATATGGAAAGACAGGAGTGTTACTCATTGCAGTCTTGAGGTTCTCAAAAGCAGTAGTAGCAGCTGAAGTCCAAAGAAAAGAATTTTTCTTGAGAAGATCAGTGAGAGGTTTACTTATTGCTCCATAGTTCTTGACAAATTTCCTGTAGTAGCCTGTAAGTCCAAGAAATCCTCTTAATTCCTTTAAGGTGGATGGTGTTGGCCAAGATTGCATACAAGCAATTTTGCTTGGATCAGCACAAACACCTGCTGCTGTGATGATATGACCCAAATACTCTAGAGAGGATTGGCCAAAACAAAATTTAGTCATCTTGGCATAGAACTTATGTTGTCTAAGTAATGAGAAGGTATACTTGAGATGCTCCATATGTTCAGACATAGTCTTGCTATAGATCAAAATATCATCAAAAAACACCGGAATAAATTTCCTCAATGCAGGCCGAAATACCTCATTCATTAAAGCTTGAAATGTAGTTGGAGCATTAGTGAGGCCAAAGGGCATTACTTTAAACTCATAATGGCCCTGATGTTTTGAAAATGTCTGAGAGATGCACTCTGATTTGATGATAGCCATCTCTCAAATCAATTCTTGTAAAAATAGTAGCTCCATTCAATTCATCCAATAACTCCTCAATAATGGGTATGGGAAATTTGTCTTTGACTGTAATGTTGTTTAGTTTCCTATAATCAACACAGAATCCCCATGTATTGTCTTTCTTCTTGACAAGAAGTATTGGATATGCAAAGGGGCTATGGCTAGGTTGGATGATGTCAGAGTGAAGCATTTCCTTGACAAGCTGTTCTACTATATCTTTCTGGATATAGGGGCATTTATAATCTCTTTGATTCACAGGGACTGAGTTTGGTTGTAAAGGTATTTTATGATCTAAATTCCTTTGAGGGGGTAGCTGAGTTGGCTCTGCAAAAATATCATCAAACTCCTGAAGTAATGGAAGTATTTCAGCAGGGGTGGGGTTGGGTGTAGTGGTAGATATGGAGTACAAATGACCCAGCAAGCCATATGAAGTTGAGTCAAAAAATTTCTTGGATTCAACACTGCTCATCATGGACAATGAAGATGTTGGTGTTGTACCTTGTAGTGTAATTTTCTTGTTCTTGTACTTGAAAGAAATACACAAAACAGAGAAGTTAAAGAGTACATCACCTAAAGTTCTGAGCCAGTCTGCCCCAAGGACAATGTCACAGCCCCCCAATGGTAAGACTCTGAGATTTTCCACAAATGTGTGGTTCTGCATTGTCCAAGTAACCTGTGGGAAAATACCAGTACTGAAAGTTTTTTCTCCATTTGCAATTGTGGCATTGCAGTGAACTTGCTAAAGCACTGTCAATAAAGCTGGTAGTGATGCCTGAATCAATTAGAATGGAAACTGTTTTGTCTTGTAGAATACCAGGAATTCTAATTGTGTCACCAGTAGTTGTGCCTGTGAGAGCATGTAATGAAATTTCAACATCAGACTGAACTGGGGATTCAATAATTTCTTCAAAAACTTCCTCCTCTTCCTCATTTTCTGGAGAATCAGCAGTGTCCATCTGGAGCATGAAAATCTTTTGCTAGCCTTTACAAAAGTGTCATGTCTTATATACTTCATCACAATTATAACATAAACCTTGAAATCTTCTTCTATTCATTTCCTTAGGTGTTAGCCTTTTAATGGTAGTGGTTGGTGAAATGATTTTGGTGGTAGGGTTGTGATAAGATTTAGGAGTGAGGGGAGAAAATTTAGGAGAAGTAACAATTGGTTTTGGTGGAAAATTTCCAGAAGTGTATTGTCTATTTGAATTGAATGAAGTGTTGAAAGACCTAGTAAATGGCTTAGTGGCAGCAGCTGCTAAGGCTATTTTCTGTTCTTATAATCTAGCAAGGGAAAAAGCATCTGCTAAGGTTTTAGAATGGAACATAGAAATAGTTTTGCCAATTTCATCTTTCAAACCACTAAGGAAACTCATAACAAAATATTCCTCACTCAAGGTAGGATTCATTTTCAACATCAATGTTTTGAGCATCTCAAACTCCTCATAATAGTCATCCACAAAGGAACTTTGTACTAGTTTATTGAAGCTACCAACTAAAGTTTCTTCAACTTGGTTTTCAAATCGAGCACACAAATGGTTAGCGAGATCTGGCCAAGTAATTCTATGTCGATTAACTTAAAAATTCAGAAACCAAGTTTCAGCTTTACCTTCAAGGTAGATTGCAGCAATATTTACTTTCTTGTGCTCCTCAATATCATTCAACTCGAAATATCTTTCACTCTTCTGTATCCAAGCTCTAGGATTCTCACCATAAAATCTCGGAAAATCCAGTTTAGGAAGTCGATAATGTTGATAAGGCTGGTGATGTGGATGATAAAATCGATTATCTCCCTGAGGTTCTGTATGAGAAGTACTAGCTGGTTCAGGAATTGAATCGAATTTCTGAAGAAGTAAATCAAACTTGGAGTTGAGATCAACAGAGAAGGTAGTGAAATTTGCTTGTAGTTTTGCAATTGCAGCGGTATTGGCTTCAACCTTATCATTTACATCCTTGATTGTCATTGTAAAAAAAAAATTGATGAAATTTGGAGTGGATAGAAACGGCTCTGATGCCAATTTTTGTGATTATACAACAAATTGACAATCAGAAAGATGAATTAATGATAAAAATGAAGATAGAATCTCAAATACGTGAAGAAATGAGCCAAATCTGGTTCTTACAGAACGCAGCCAAATAGGTTTTAGTTTTCATAAATTTCAGATGATGAAAACATAAGCCTCTCTTATACAATAAGTAGCCAATCAATAACCCTAACTCTGCCCAGCTGATGAGAGACGCGTGGACTAAATCGAGTGGACAAAAATCACCCAATAGCTAACAGCAGAATTGGCTAATTACACCCACAGAATAACTAAAGGCAGCCCAAAAAAGACAACACCTAATTGTCACACTGTGACAATATCCTTTAAATTATTAATGAAGTCTCTTTCTTATTAAGAAAAAGGAAAACTTCTAAACTGATGGTTGACCATCAAAGTCAACTTTTGACCGATCTATAATTTATTTATTTTATTTTTTATTAAAATAAATTACATATTTTACAAATTACCCCTACAAAAATCTTAAATTACACTTCACAACAACAAAACTCTACAGACCACCATTTCCTCCTGATGATCCTTTTCCAAATTTCAAATGATCTTGATAAGGAGTTTTCATGTCAACTACATTCATGCTACAATATTTCTTGATTCACTGGTTGCTTTCGCTATCAACTTGAGGATCTAATTTAAGCATAAAATGGGAAAAAGACGAGGTCATTCTTTTCTCTATTTATTATTATTTTTATGGGTTTTAAGAAATCCATATCCATGTGTTAGAGCATTGCTCGATTGAACCCACCGAGCGTTGGTATGTCAAGTTTGGTTGTCATATTTTAGTATCAAAAATCAATTAGAGTCGCTTGATTAAATGTACTAGAGACCAACTTCGTTTAGGTTAGACTAGAAAGTCTAGGAATGTTGAGATATACAAGTATTACTTTCAAGACCCGAGGATCCAGAAGACATATCGACTACAATGGAGACATCATCCTTCCACTTGAGGTATCATGATACTGACTTGACTTGTTTTCATTCCTATTGTTGCTTTTAAGTCGTTTAAGATTGAAACCATAACATGCGAGAGGTTATATTCAATACTCTAGTATTATACTTGGCCATTTTAGTATGTTCAAAGTGTCAAAGATGAATATTTGATTACGAAGTACAACGTTTATCTTTTGAACTTCGTAAATGTGACATCGACATAATGTATATAACTCGTTACTTGATTGTGTATATGATACATTGTGATTTCATCCTAGGAAACTATATTTGATTACATATGTTTAAAGGAAGTACATATATGAAACTTGTTTTGTAATCGAAAGGAAATCAATTGGCGTTTTGGTTCGGTTTTCATTGAAGATCTATTGGATGACCAATTTGAACCTAGGTAATAACTCTGGTATAACCGATCTCGACTTATGTTGAGAGACTTAGTAGAACCGATCTTTACCTAGTTTGAGATATGTGGTATAACTAATCTTCACTTATATTGAGAACCTTAGTATAACCAATCCTTAGGATACATGGTAAAACTGATCATAGCTATTGTTGGGAGTCATGGTAGAACTGATCCTTACCAATATTGGGAGTCTTAGTAGAACCGATCCTAGATATTGTTTGGATTCATGCTAGACACGATCCCTACCTATATTAGGAGACTTGGTAAAACCGATCTTACCCTATGTTAGGAGTCATGGTAGAACCTGTCCCAGGAGAAAAATCGATCCTTCATATTCACATATTACTTTACAGTTTTGAGTGAGTTTGGAATTAGGGTTTGTTAATTAGGAAAGTTCCAGATGTTGACATAATTTGGACATGAGTATAATTCTTATCATTTATTGTCCAAAGATATTCCTTAATACTCAAAGTCATCCAAATCCAAAATATTGAGAATCTTTTTAATCAAGAGTTTTCGATTATATGCTTTTAATTTTCCAGCAAATCAAAATTAAATATTGAGAATCTTATCATTTTAATTAAGAGTTTTCAAAATATTGAGAATCTTATCATTTTAGTTAAGTGCTAAATTAATATTACATATTTTTTCTAATGACAAATTTCGGAATTACAGGTTGGATATTAGTTGGAAATAGGAAACCGAAATTAGGCACTTATTGCATATCTTGAGAATATTTTCGATTTTGGAATTTCCTTGTTGTTTAAACAACCTTGGTTTATAAATAGTTGAGTTTTTATTTCTAGCAAACTTTCCTAAGAGCCAGGCAATCTTAACTTGTGTTGTTTCTGGTGGAGCCGTCTATCCAGAGTAAAGTACCTTAATTAGGCGAAATCTCTTACGACTGCTCGTTTAAACACTTCTGTGGAATCGAGAAGCTCTAAGAGTACCGTTGGTGGGAAACTAGATAATTGCATTGTTACTTTAGTTTTCGATTATTTATTTGATTGACTAACGATTGTTTAAACTTTTGAAAAAGCGGGGGTCTAACAACCACAACCAATATTTCGTTCGGCAATCTGTATGGACTAACTCCAATATAATTCAAGAAAAAGCGGGGGTCTAACAACCTCACTAAATATTTCGCTTAGCAATCTGTATGGACTAACTCCAATATACTTTTAAGAGAATCAACTAGACAGTCTGACTCAATCTTAATAAAAAGTATATCAAAGAGTTATATCTCAATTTCTCGATTCCATCCTCACTCAAGAAAATAGAAATCTGCGAGCCTGATTGAATACAAGAGAAATAACTTGAACGGTACCAAAGACCAATGTTCAAGGATCAATCAATTTCAATCAACAACCAAAGGTTGGATTTACCAATTGATCGATTCAACGCACAACCTGTGACATTTCAATTATTTAACAAAATATAATGCGGAAAAAAAAATAACACAAACACTAGAAGTTTTGTTAACGAGGAAATCGCAAATGAAGAAAAACCCCGGGACCTAGTCCAGATTGAACACACACTGTATTAAGCCGCTACAAACACTAGCCTGCAACAAACTAACTTCGGTCTGGACTGTAGTTGAACCCCAATCAATCTCACACTGATCCAAGGTACAGTTACGCTCTTTACGTCTCTGATCCCAGCAGGATACTATGCACTTGATTCCCTTAGTTGATCTCACCCACATCCAAGAGTGCTACGACCCAAAGTTGAAGACTTTAATAAACAAATCTGTCTCACATAGAAAAGTCTACAGGAATAGATAAATCTGTCTTCCAATGAAATACCTACAAGTTTTGTTACGTCTTTTGATAAATCAAGGTGAACAGGAACCAATTGATATACCGGACTTATATTCCCGAAGAACAACCTAGAAATATCAATCACCTCACAATAATATTAACCGACTAGCGAAACAAGATATTGTGGAATCACAAACGATGAGACGAAGGTGTTTGTGACTACTTTTCTATCTTGATGTTATCAACTTCATAATGGGGTTGAATTTCCATCAAACAGTTTGTATGCTCGAGTGATTACGTTCTTCAGTTCAGTTGGTAACGTATGGCAACAAGTTAAGAGTTGTTGGTATGTGCCGAAGGAAGCAAAGGGAGAACAATACATGTGTTGTCACTGCTGTGTATTTTTCAAACTAATCTCTAAATTTATGCAACCATATATGTTCAATGCCTCAGCTACCATCTCTCGTGGGTTCTGTCAAGTGAATCTTAGTAATCTGGTCAGTCGCCTGTTGCAGCCATGGGGTGTTGGATTTAATCAACTTCTTACAATTTTATGCCAGCAAAGCAGTTGTCTTACCAACTGATTGGGGTCTTGACTTCAACCGGTAATTTTGTGTTGTTCCATTTCCATTCTATGCTTTTTCCGTTAACTATAAGTGATTTCAGACTTTTAAGAAGGGGATTATGTTTGCACTATCAGATGCCTGCACCGGTTCTCCATGGAATTCTTATTATTCCAGTGGGAGTTAAAATGGTAATTCTATTCTTCCCCATATTTGATTTTCTATCTTTTTATTTTGCTCTACATGAATCTGTGCGCTTCTATCTACCAATGTGTGGTTCTCTCAAGTTGGATTTCTTAGCAGAGACAACTCAGCCCATAACCATTGTGCTTCACATTCCAAATGTATTAATATTGGCAGTAATGTTAAAATGGAAATTCAAGTCGTTTGCATCATATTTGAGTAGTATGAGAAATATTATCTATAATTATAGGGGCAAACTGTTCTCATCAAGCTTATGGAGTATGTTAAAAAGCTCAGTAAGTTGTGATTTTTCTTGTTTGTCCTCTCTATCTCTAACAATTTCAGTTTATGGTAGACTTATGATCCGAAATAGAGTTCTGATGGCAGTTAATCCTTATAGCCAGAGTTGTTTGTACACCTTGCACTGTGGCTGGCATTTTATTTCTTTCTGCAGCCAACAGATATGTGTATGTAAGTATGATTACACTTAGTGTGGTCATCAGTGTTATGAATTTTTATGGGGGTTGGCACATGGAATTGAGAAGAGTAATTTCCAAATGACATCGCATTTGGTGGTCTCCTTGGGGTGGGAAGTTACAACAAGCTGTTATCCCCAGCTCAGCTATGTACTGGTGGTAATTCCTAGACTGGTTGGAAGTTTTAATGGATATTCAGCTGGTAAGTTAATTGCGAAAGAGACTCTTAATTTTGATTGGGTAGGGTTCTACTGGTGGTAATTCCTAGACTGGTTGGAAGTTTTAATGGATATTCTTCTTCCTTCCTACGCCAGATGTGGGTACTCATAGATCAACTTGAGAAGATTTGTAGCTCGTCATCATTTCCGGCAAGGATAGAGGGAAGTCAGGTCGTAACTATTACAGCTCACTTCTTCATTGCATTGAGGTTGGTAGATTATTTGAGGTGGAAATTCAAACTATGTTTAACATGTCTATGGAGTTTGGAAAGAGTTAGCTGGATTGATAAAAGTCTTACATCAGTTGGGTGCATTGTTGTTAACTGGTATGAAAGGACCAATATGCCATGTGAAACTGAAATTTGCAAGAAACTTGAAGCTAATTACATGTGTAAGTGGAATGGTAACTTTGACAGCACGGTTACAGATGGTGAGCTTCTCAGATCATCTATCCCGACTATTTTCTTCAGAGATGGAACTCTCTTATATCTTCTACGGGGTTCATGCCGACACTCAACAAAAAAGGGTGTCCCTTATCATGTCTTCTGCCGTTATTTAGTAATGGTTAATATTATTATTAGTAGATTGAATTAATTAGATTAATTATGTAATTAGTAGGTTAATTTCAGTTATAACGGTGGGATGTGATGTAATTACCTGGACTCTTGTGAGACGTTAAGGCTAGTGTAGGAAGAGATGGCTTTATAAGCTTATTGAGTCTGTAAATGAAAGTTTATGAATGAAAATAGATAAGAAAAAGGAAGTTGTCCTCTCAGGAATGAGGCAGTGAGCTGTTCTCTCAGAAATGAGACAATTTTTTTTTATTTATTGGTAAGGTTCTTATATCAATTTTGTTTATCAGCGTAAGACTCGATCCAATCCTTGTTATTGTACACCTCAGTACATAACAAAATAAACTTTGCAGCTTCTCATCCACATGCTTGATCTCCTTGGTTCTTCAACATTACTCGAAATCTTCGTCACTTCCAAGTACTCCAATGATTCCGAAGATATTCAATTCAGCATCATCGTTGTTGAAGATCCGTAGCCATAACAATGAGAAAACAAAAGCTCTCAATCATTGTTACACAGTGTCATAGTATTATTACACAACATCAAAGTTCAATTGTATCACAACTTCAACAACAATACTATGGTGATATGTATCACTCCCCCTTAGTCAATACTTCATCTCGCATGAAAACCACTCCCCCTTACATAATGATCCGAAAACCATATGTATTTGTAGTGTGAATTACACATTAATTCTCCCCCTTTTTGTCAATAAAATTGGCAAAGGTACGAAAACTAGTGGGATCCTAATGAAATTTCCACAGAGACACTTCATGACCAAAATAAAGTGCATATAAATCTTTTTAGATGCAATCATATAGCCGAAACTAAATGTATTCATCAAGGAGTTTATAAAGATACAAGATAACCCCTATAATATTCCACAGCCGCACTCCCCACAAAGATTTGGCAATTAAGCACAAGTTCAATTAAGAACTCCCCCCCATAAAATGTCATTCCCGAAAGAACAACAAGAGCGACATTACTTTCACAAGAAAAGAAGGATTTCTTTGGACATTAACAAATCACATAAGAATATGAATTTCTATCCAAAAATATCAATTAAATTAACTGCAGAGAACTCATGATTAATTTAATCGGAAATGCTCACATAAGAGAACTTACGGAGCCGCACAATATTTACATAAAAATATGGATCATGGAATATCAATACTGAGGAATAAACAAAGATTCATTTTATTCTTTATCACTATTTGCACAATGACATATAATAGACTTAGTCTTTGTAGACAAAAGCTCATCCTATCTTCCATCAATATTTGCAAAGTGACATAATAGGCTTAACTTTTGTTTGTCAAAAGTTCATGCAATCTTTTATTAATACTTGCATATCGACATACGAAAGACTTAACTTTTGACCACGTATGGGACAATCATAGTTCATGGACGCAAACACACATATCCTATAAAAAATTCCAATGTATGAAATCATAAAGATTAACACTGCAAAATCATCTTCCAAATAAATTTTAGAATTTAAATAAATAAATCTAAAAACATTGAAGATGAAAACATTAGACGTAGCTATGTGTAATCACAATAATGGATATTCCAAACTCTAGTTATCCTTCTTAAAACATAAGAATAAATTCTCATAAGAAGTTTCCTAGACATACAAGAATCAAGTTTCTTTGATAACATCATACATTTGAAAGGGTCCATCATAAAAGGTGTCACTGATATCCTTGATTCTTTTGACCGTAGAGATCCCATGTTCATGAGTGAGAACATTAACTTTTCGATCAACAATACGTGCAAGATGCCTAGATTTGACACAGTCCATGATGAGCTTCTTTTGATTCCTGATCAAGATGTTTTGATTTGGCCTGACCATCAATAAGTTGATTTATTTGCAGTTGAAGATTTGCAAACTCGACCCTAGAGTCATTCTGAAAAAGAATTAAATCCTTCACATATTCTCCAACCCAGAAGTTGTATTCTTTCCTTTCAATCATCCTTTTCAAGACAAGTTCTTGAACAGAATCACATCCTTTAGAGTCTTCTTCCATCTCAAGATTCACAACTTCTTGAGTTCTTGAGGAGTTTTCCATACCTTTTTTTTTTATATTAGGGAAGGCAAAACAATATAAGATATATATATATATGTTTTCAAGCAAGAGAGTAACACCCTTATTGTGGAAAACCTAAACTCCCAAGAGAGACACGTACGTTCGTGGACTGGTTGAAAATAACAGAACAGAAGAGATTCAAAAAGAATAAAATACTTCTGCTTTCATATATCCCACATCATCATGACTCAATAATTAAAAAATTTAATCAGAGCATAAGAGTGAGATACATAGCAACAAGGAGTCAAGTGACTCTACTTTCACAGCAAAAGAAAACAGCATAGTCAAACATAATACAAATGGAAAACTATAGTAGACTTGATTATCTCCCAAAAGTCATTCTTGCATCTCTCAAGTTAGATACAAGAATAAAAATGCCTACGATTAGGCAGTCAAGTGAGATGTAATCCCACTACGAGTATTGAGAGATAAGTTGTGGATTCCATCTGAAGATTTGAACCTAGTATTCCTTACCTTCTTTCGGTTATTTTTATTCCATAAGAATTCAACATAACCTTGTCAGGTGATCCATCAGAAATATTTTTCTGAGGATTAAGTCTAGGACCTCTAGAGATTAGTTCCAGAGAATTAGGAGAGACACGTCTCCACCATCTAGACTTAGATTTACCAGACTTATTCTCATAAATACTGGGAATGTGTATTTTTGTGGTGTAAGAATTTGCACCATTCGGAGGAACACGATTCCTGTGGGGATTTCGAGATGAGTGACCATTGAAATCCATTTTATGAGAAGCCTGTTTTTCCGCAGGGATGAAATCCATTGTAGTGGTCATTAGAGAGTTTAATCTGTCGATAGTAAAAAGAAATAGATTTTGAAGATCAGAAATCTGTTTCTTTCTAGAAAAACAATGATGAACATAGTGATTATTTTTCCCACAGAAAGAACAGCTTCGTGGAAGAGAAACATTGAAAGGAACCTGTTTTAAATTCATTGCCCTATAAGAAGATTGCAAGTTATGTAAGCACTTTTTAGCAGGAACTTTCTTTGGTGAACAACTCTTCATGTACTGTAATTCTGTCTGAGAATTGATCATCGGTACAGAAGAATTTATCATTAAAACAGAGTTTTCCTATTTCAAGGATTTGCACTGTTCTTGAGCTAGAATAAGGAAAGCACACAGTTTCTCTTTTACAGCACAAAGTCTGTTTAGATCAGATGAATGCATCTCGATCAAACGTATTTCTCTAATTGAGTTTTCTTTAACAATATTCTCAAGAACACTAATCTTTTCACGATGTAGAGTAGTTTCTTGAATTAGTTTTTCTATATTTTTGGAGAAGGACTCAATGATGCTATAGAGTTCCCGTTCTCGACCAAGAGACTTTTCAAATTCATCAATGAGCTGAGCATGATTTTGAAAATAAATAGTCTCAACAGATTTTTTTTTGAGATTTTAGGGAGATCTATTTCAGCTTTTGACAGAGTGTCAAATGTCTCATTTGAGGGAATGTTATCAAAGTTTGATAAAAAAAACCTTTCTACCTCGGGATTCGGAAGAATCATCTAAGGAGTTATCCTTTGAGGTAATCCCAAGACATTTGGCATAATTAAAAGCTTTAGAGGATGTTTTGGTGTGCGCAAATGTAAGAGATGAAATTCCGTCCACAGAGTCAGATTGTTACAAACACAGACTTATAAAGACTTAAAAAGTGTTTGCCTGCTCTGATACCAATTGAAAAAGCGGGGGTCTAACAACCTCACTAAATATTTTGCTTAGCAATCTGTATGGACTAACTCCAATATACTTTTAAGAGAATCAACTAGACAGTCTGACTCAATCTTACCAAAAAGTATATCAAAGAGTTATATCTCAATTTCTCGATTCAATCCTCACTCAAACAAATAGAAATCTGCGGTCCTGATTGAATACAAGAGAAATAACTTGAACGGTACCAAAGACCAATGTTCAAGGATCAATCAATTTCAATCAACAACCAAAGGTTGGATTTACCAATTGATCGATTCAACGCACAACCTGTGACATTTCAATTATATAACAAAATATAATGCGGAAAGAAAATAACACAGACACCAGAAGTTTTGTTAACGAGGAAACCGCAAATGCAGAAAAACCCCGGGACCTAGTCCAGATTGAACACACACTATATTAATCCGCTACAAACACTATCCTACTACAAACTAACTTCGGTCTGGACTGTAGTTGAACCCCAATCAATCTCATACTGATTCAAGGTACAGTTGCGCTCCTCACGTCTCTGATCCCAACATGATACTACGCACTTGTTTCCCTTAGTTGATCTCACCCACAACTATGCTACGACCCAAAGTCGAAGACTTTAATAAACAAATCTGTCTCACACAGAAAAGTCTACAGGAATATGTTAGAGCACTGCTCGGTCGAACTTGCAAACGTTGCTATCTGAAGCTTGTTTGTCAAGTTTAGTTACCAAAACTATAAGTCTTGATTTCTAGTCTACTAATCGCTAAGTCTCAGACTAGGATAGAAAGTGTAGTTGAGCTCTAGACTCCATGGTGTTCATAATGCAAAGAAAAAGAACTACTCAAGGAACTGGTGGAACTTCATCGACAAAAAGGTATGTGGAGACTTGAACTTATCTATCACTTAAAAGTCTACTTTATCTCCTATCTTGAGATAAAAGTCGTATTGCTATATAGACTATGACTATACACATGTACTATTTCGAGTTGAGTTTGTCTCGCTTATCTATTTCTCGAAATATGTGTTGGTAAGCTTTCGCTTTGGCCAAGTTCATCTTTACTAGTGACGAAAGTCATATTAGTTTCAATTACTTGAAAATCGCTTTGACGAAAAATAGTTTGTGAGCAACAACTATATAACGTCCTCTAAGAATGTTTCAATGATTGAAATGAGAGTTTAGAATACATAACCATGGTTGGATATAAACATTGTGAGACAACTCATATGTGTGTAAGTCCAATATCCTTGAACCAAAGTATGTGTACTTTGCTGCTCAGGATACCGGAACTAAAGTCTGCGTACTGCCAGAAGTTCACATCCCTTGAATTTCTGCTGGAGTATGTGAGCTGAAAACAAACTTAATCCGGGTACTTAAGTCCGCGTACCAGTATGCGTACTTAAGTAGGTTATTTTCTAAAAACAGTTTAATTCGTGAACTAAGACATTTATATTTTAAGGAATGCAATCTTTGCATACCGTGGCTATAATGTTCATGAATCGATTCGAGTGAATCAAAACTGTTTTTATTTCTATTGTGTCTTGTATACTTCTATTAGGTCTTGGAAATCAACTCTCTAACTATTTCATTTGAGTCATTTGAACTAGTTGTGGTAAAGAAGAATAAGGTTGATATGAAAGTGCTCATACGACTAACCATTGGTTAACTATTGTTGAACCAACTAGGTGTACACGTTTAGGACGGTTACTCAAACCTAAATGAAGTTACATTTTATTTGTGTATAACAAGCTAAGTTTGATCTAACAGTTGAAAGATATTAGCTTGAATCTAATCATTTTTTCATCTAATGATGAATATTGAATGCTTTCTTACCAAGGTAACATAGATTGCAAACCCTGATTTGGAGACTATATAAAGGAGAACTCTAGCAATTGGGAAACCTAATCCCCACACCTCCTATGTGATACTAGTTGTATAAGCTAGAGTCGATTCTCCTTTAACCTTAGGTTTCTCTCGAGACCCTGTAGGTTAACGACTTGAAGACTTCATTGGGATTGTGAAGCCGGACCAAACTATTTTCTCTGTAGTTGTGTGATCTGATCTTGTTGTTTCTATCCTGATTGAGTGCAATCGTAAGATTGGCTTGAGATTTATATCTCCGATAGGAAAGATTGAAAATTAGTCACAAACACCTTCGTCTAATCGTTTGTGATTCCACAATATCTTGTTTCGCTAGTCGATTAAAATTATTGTGAGGTGATTGATATTTTTAGGTTGTTCTTCGGGAATATAAGTCTGGTATATCAATTGGTTCCTGTTCACCTTGATTTATCAAAAGACGGAACAAAACTTGTAGGTATATCCGTGGTTGACAGATTTATCTATTCCTGTATACTTTTCTGTGTGAGACAAATTTGTTTATTAAAGTCTTCAACTTTGGGTCGTAGCAACTCTTAGTTGTGGGTGAGATCAGCTAAGGGAATCAAGTGCGTAGTATCCTGCTGGGATCAGAGACTTAAGGAACGACTGTACCTTGGATCAATGTGAGATTGATTGGGGTTCAACTACAGTCCAGACCGAAGTTAGTTTGTAGCAGGCTAGTGTCTGTAGCGGCTTAATACAGTGTGTATTCAATCTGGACTAGGTCCCGGGATTTTTCTGCATTTGCGGTTTCCTCGTTAACAAAAATTCTGGTGTCTGTGTTATTTCTTTTCCGCATTATATTTTGTTATATAATTAAAATATCACAGGTTGTGGTTGAATCGATCAATTGGTAAATCCAACCTTTGGTTCTTGATTGAAATTGATTGATAATTAAACATTGGTATTTGGTACCGTTCAAGTTAATTTCTCTAGTATTCAATTAGACTCGCAGATTTCTATTTGCTTGAGTAAGTATTGAATCGAGAAATTTGAGATATAACTCTTTAGTATGCTTTTTATTAAGATTGAGTCTGACTGTCTAGTTGATTCTCTTAAAAGTATATTGGAGTTAGTCCATACAGATTACTAAGCGAAATATTGGGTGTGGTTGTTAGACCCCCGCTTTTTCAGAATAGATAAATCTGTCTCCAGTAGAAATACCTACGAGTTTTATTCCGTCTTTTGATGAATCAAGGTGAACAGGAACCAATTGATATACCAGACTTATATTCCCGAAGAAGAGCCTAAAAATATCAATCACCTTACAATAATCTTAATCTACTAGCGAAACAAGATATTATGGAATCACGAACGATGAGACGAATATGTTTGTGACTACTTTTCTATCTTGCCTATTGAAGAAATTAATATCAAGCCAATCTTACGATTGTACTCAAATACGATAGAAACAACAAGATCAGATCACGCAACTACATAGAAAATAGTTGGGTCTGGCTTCACAATCCCAATGAAGTCTTCAAGTCGTTAACCTATAGGGTCTCGAGAGAAACCTAAGGTTAAAGGAGAATCGACTCTAGCTTACCCAACTAGTATCACACAGGAGGTGTGGGGATTCAGTTTCCCCGTTGCTAGAGTTCTCCTTTATAGAGATTTCAAATCAGGGTTTGCAATCTAAGCAATATCTCTTTACCGTTAGATGGTCTTAGCTTGTTACACACAAATGAAATATACATTCATTTAGGTATGAGTAACCGTACCTAAACGTGTATATTGAGTTGGCTAAACAATAGTTAACCCAAATTAGCCATATGAACACTTTTGTATTAACCACATTCATCTAACACTTCTAGATCAAATGATAATCAAATGAGTCTAATTATGTTACTCATAGATTTGTTCAATTGTTTATATTCTCATAGAATTATACAAGACACAATTGAAACAAAATTAGATTTGATTCAAGAGAATCAACTCATGAACATTAAGCTACGGTTTGCAAAGATTGCATTTCTTAATTTATAAATTTATTTGTTCATGAGTATGAAATCATACTTAGCCGATTATAGAACTTTCACCACTTAGTTTGCAAACAGATACGCAAAGTTAAGTTCTGGACTTTGGTCTTGTCCGGCAGTTCACAAACGAGTACGCATACTGTCGTCCCGGACCTAACCCAGGTAGAACCGTTCACATACTGGTATGCAAACTTGGTTCCCAGACTTTAACATTTAAAACCGTTCGTATACTGGTATGCAAACTTGGTTTCTGGACCTGCATCAACACAGTTTGTACATTAAGTACGCGTACTGTGATGTTTTCCAGACATGGGTTTTAGTTCTAAACTCCCATTTCAATCATTGAAACATTCTTAGAAGACGACAATGATTGTCTCACACAAACCATTAGCTTATAAGAAATTTTCAAGTGATCGAATGATCAATACGAAATATTCTGAGTCGACATCAAATGACCGTCTCACACAAATCATGTAAGATGTTTCAAGGAAATTTTCACATGATCATATTTTGACTCATTACTTAGTTTCCAACAAATAAATTATTTCCAACTAAACTCTTCAAGAATAATGATGAACGTAGCTAAAGAAAAAAGCTTTCCATCACATATTTCGAGAAAGATATAAGCGAGTTAAACTCAACTCAAAATATCAAATGTGTATAATGTAAGTCTATATAGCTATACGACTTAGTCTCAATATGAGATAGAATATAATATACTTCTTAGTAATATATAAGTTTTAGTCTCCACATACCTTTTGTTGATGAAGTTCCTCCAAGCTCTCCTCAGTAGATCTTCGTCTTCAATCGATGAACGCCGTGAAGTCTAAAGCTCAACTACACATTCTATCCTAATCTGAGACATAGCTATAAGTAGACTAGAAATCAAGACTTACAATTTTGATCACCTAAACTTGACAAACAAGCTTGAGATAGCAACACATGCGAGTTCGACCGAGCAGTGCTCTAAAAATCTCCCCCTTTGTCAATTTTAGTGACAAAACTATCAATACATATGGATTACAAAATAAATAAACTTTGTAGCTTCTCATCCAACATGCTTGATTTCCTTGGTTCTTCAACATTCCTTGAATTCTTCGTCATTCCAAGTATTCCAGTGATTCTGAACGTGTTCAACTTAGCATCAATCTTGTTGAAGATCCGTAGCTATTTCAAAATCAAGAAATCAATTTACTGGACAAAAGGGATTCCTGGTGTCTAACAAGAAATCAAGAAAAAGCGTGGGTCTAACAAGCACACCCAATATTTCGTTCGGCAATCTGTATGGACTAACTCCAATATAATTCCGTGAGAATAACCTAGACAGTTAGACTCAATCAAGGAAATATATCCAAGGGTTATATCTCAATTTCTCAATACAATTTGCAATCGAACAAATAGAAATCCGTGAGCCCGATTGATATGAGAAATAACTTGAACGATATCAAAAAACAATGTTCAAGTGTCAATCAACAACCAAAGGTTGGATTTACCAATTGATTGAACTACTCACAACCTGTGATATTCCAATTATACATAAAATATAATGCGTAGAAGAAATAACACAGACACCAGAAGTTTTGTTAACGAGGAAACATCAAATGCATAAAAACCCCGGGACCAAGTCCGGTTTTGAACACCATACTGTATTAAGCCGCTACAGACACTAGCCTACTACAAGTTAACTTCGGACTGGAATGTAGTTGAGTCGTAACCAAGTCTCATACCGAATAAGGTACAATAGCATTCTTTACCCTCTGAATCCCAACAGGACTCTACGCACTTGATTCCCTTAGCTGATCTCACCCACAACTAAGAGTTGCTATGACCCAAAGTCGAAGACTTTATAAACAAACCTGTCTCCCACATAAAAGTCTATTCTGATAGACAAATCTATCTCCTACATAAATACCTACGAAGTTTTTGTTCCGTCTTTTGATAAATCTAGGTGAACAAGAACCAATTGATAACCCGGTCTTATATTCCCGAAGAACAGCCTAGAAATATCAATCACCTCACAATGACTTAACTATATGATAGTAGAACAAGTTATTGTGGAATCACAAAGAATGATACGAAGAGCTTTGTGATTACTTTTTATATCTTACATATCAGAGACAAATCTCGAGCCAATCTTAGAGAAGATATAGTATGATAGAACAAGTAAGATCAGAACACACAACCATAGAGAAAATAGCTGGGTCTTGTTTCATAATCCCAATGAAGTCTTCAAGTCGTTAACCTATAATGGCTTAGGAAAAACCTAGGTTAAAGTAGAATCGACTCTAGTCGCAACTAGTATCACACAAGAGGTGTGGGGATTAGGTTTTCCTGTTGCTAGAGTTCTCCCTTATATATATTCTTCAAATCAGGGTTTGATAGCTTTGAAAAAAGCAATCAATATTCACCGTTTGATGAAATCCTGATTTAAGATTCAAGTTAAGTTTGCTTAAAACCAAAGCAAATATCTCTCCATCGTTATATGGTCTTAGATTGTTACACACAAATGAAATATACCTTCATTTAGGTATGGGTAACCGTACCTAAACGTGTATATTGAGTTTGCTCAACAATAGTTAACCGAAGTTAGCCATATGAACACTTTTGTATTAACCAGATTCATCTAACACTTCTAGATCAAATGATAATCAAATGAATCTAATTGTGTTACTCATATATTTTTTCAATTGTTTATATTCTCATAGAAGTATACAAGACACAATTGAAACAAAATCGGATTTGATTCAAGAGAATCAATTCATGAACATTAAGCCACGGTTTGCAAAGATTGCATTCCTTAATTTATAAATGTATTTGTTCATGAGTATGAAATCATACTTAACCGATTTTAGAACTTTCACCACTTAGTTTGCAAACAGGCACGCAAACTTAAGTTCCTAACCTTGGTCTTGTCTGACAGTTCGCAAACGGGTACGCATACTGTCATCCTGGACCTAACCCAGGTAGAACCGTTCGCATACTGGTATGCAAACTTGGTTCCCAGACTTTACAGTTAAAACCATTCGCATACTGGTATGAAAACTTGGTTTCCGAAGTTGAATCATACCAACACAATTTGTACATTAAGTACGCGTACTGTGATGTTTTCCAGACATGGGTTTTAGTTCTAAACTCCCATTTCAATCATCGAAACATTCTTAGAAGACGACAATGGTTGTCTCACACAAACCATTAGCTTATAAGCAATTTTTAAGTGATCGAATGATCAATACGAAACATTCCGAGTCGACATCAAATGATTGTCTCACACAAATTATGTAAGATGTTTCCAGCAATTTTCACATGATCATGTTTTGACTCATTATTTAGTTTCCAACAAATAAATTGTTTCCAACTAAACTCGTCAAGAATAATGATGAACGTAGCTAAAGCAAAAACAATTCCACATATTTTGAGAAAGATATAAGCGAGTTAAATTCAGCTCGAAATATCAAATGTGTATAATGTAAAAGTCTATATAGCTATACAGTTTAGTCTCAATAGGAGATAAAATATAATTGACTTTTTAGTGATAGATAAGTTTTAGTCTCCACATACATTTTGTTGATGAAGTTCCTCCAAGCTCTTCTTAGTAGATCTTCGTCTTCAATCGATGAACGCCGTGAAGTCTAAATCTCAACTACACATTTTATCCTAATTCGATACATAGCTATAAGTAGATTAGAAACCAAAACTTATAGTTTTGATCACCTAAACTTGACAAACAATCTTGAGATAGCAACGCTTGCGAGTTCGACCAAGCAGTGCTCTAACAACTTTGATTGCACCTAGTATGATTATTCTTGGGAGCCTTCTCTTCTGAAATAAGGGTCACTCAAACTAGATCAAAGTATTGACGGGATATTTAGAAATGTTTTTAGATTTAAAGACAACTTGTGATCATCCATTGTTAACAGACTCCATTTTGTGTGTGATCGATCATAAGTGGATTCAAGTTTGTGGCATGCAGGTACATACGAAGGCAATTGAAGATTTGAAAAACAAGAAGATTTTTTTTATTGGTTTGGTTTTCATATCTCGTGATTGTGCACACATCTTGATCGATTGGGAACCGACTTAGATCCAGTTTATCTTTTGATAGATATGATCATAAAGTCTCTTAGATCGACAACTATCAATTGGTGGTATTCTTCAACCGAATCTGATAGTTGTGGATCCGAATCTAAGTTATTGATTTGGATTGATCTTACCCGACAAAGGAATTTACTTGTTTAAGCGGAAGAGCTTTTGTCATAACTCAATGATTCTTTTTCTAAAAGATTATTGGAGTAAATACCAAACAACTTTTTTCCTTTACTGTTTGGAAGACGATCAAAAGAAGTTGAGTGCTTCAGACTTTACATCGGTAAAGCAACTTAAGATTAATATTTTTTCTTTGGATTCATGTGCTGAACGGTAGGTCGTAGACGCATAGATACTTAAGGAACTAATTAACTAGGGATAGATTACTTGGTCTCAACTATGCGAAATTGGCATTGTACTTTGTATATCGGATTAATTCTGAGAGTATTCAAAACTGGACTAGGTCCTGGGGGTTTTCTGCATTTGTGGTTTCCTCGTTAACAAAATATTTTGTGCGTTATTTAATTTTATTTTCTGCAATTATAATTGTTTATTATAATTAAAAGTAAATACACTTGTACGTTAATCCTAATCACTTGACTTTGATCTTATAGTCAATCGATCTTGCACCATAACTATTGTCAAGTTAATGTCAAGTTGTTGTATTGTCTCGACTTTGTCCATAGACGATCACACTTGGTATCAGACTTATAGGTTGAAACAAAAAGATAGTGGTGTATTTGGGTACCCTCGTCTTTTCACCATGTCTTGCAAGATTTTTGTAACTAGGGTTTCTTGGTTGAAACCACTTGGAGTATTAGGCTACATTGAATTTATTAATTGCGAAAAAGACCATTATGATTTGAATAGATTAATTCTTGATATTATATTGATTAATCGAAATATGAATAGTTGCTTCACTGGTTTTATATGATACAATAACCATCATGCGTAATTATTTGATTACAAATGTATTTGTCTCATTGTCTGATATTTCACGCTTGGGTTAATTCCTTTGATGGAGTATGCTTAGAATAACCAAGTACTATTTATGAATCTATATTGAAAACTCTATAAAAAAATTTGTTGATGCAATTTGATGGCACATGCTTGGATTTAGTCTTTTGATGTGCTATGCTTCGAGTATATCAGTGATATTTGTGACTCTAATGCATATAATAGGTGATGTCGATAAAACAGAGAATAAATAAATATTTCAGAGTTATGTTTCATTTTAGCAATTAAATAGAAAAAGTGGTGGATACTATAAACCATGGTTACTGATTATCTCTCATTGTTTTTACTATAATAGTTTAATTTAATTGCATTCTCTTAAAAATCAGAAATCCATATTGGTTAATCGATTACGAATATTAGTTACAGTTAATGTAGTTAATATCGGGTATTGGTTCATCTCTGTGGGAATCGATAAACTGGTATAACTTTATATCGAGGAGATTATCGTTAAAATATCGGTTCCAAATTTTATACCTATAACTTTTATGACAAATATTATTCACACATAGGAAATATCGATACAATTTCAGTTCTAAACTAGTAATATCGGTCGTATTTCGTATCGCTGATATATTGGATTTTGTCTTGTTCAAGTGCCGAAACCGATAATATCGGTCAAAATTGACTATATTGGTTACAGTATTGTCCCCCCGCCTGTGGGTTCGACCCATATTTGCCGCTTCTATATTGTAGACGTCGTGCGATTGTAGTTATTTTTTATATAGGTTTTAAACCCTATGATGTACGTACATAATCTATTATCACCGGTTTATATATTCCATTATATTTTCTGTTATTGTAATTGCAACAACTTAAGCTTCAGTTCTTCTCTATATCAGACCAAACAACAAACATCCATTTACATACTTAATAGATCTTGCTTCAGTCACTATCTCAACTTCAACAATAATGTATTCAATAATTTCTAATTCTAACTCTTCTACACTAGACACAACATCACTAGTTTAACTCATAACTCAAATCCTAATCTTCATAAACTCAAAATGATTTATAATTCTAACTCTTCTATACTGTTCAATAATTTCTAATTTTAAAGTTATTTCTAAACTCAAAATGATTTTCAACCACATGTGTTTTTTTTCTTTTATCGGAATTTTCAACCACATATACTAAGGTTAATCCCCAAATGTAAAATTAATGCATTTATCTGACACTATTCATTCAATAAATTGACCAGACCCCCTTGATTATCACGTCACTAGTTGTGTCATATACTGCAATTGTTGTTGGCGTGAGAAACGTGGTCGTGAAATATTCTTGCTTGGAACTCCAAATCTAGTCGTATCATTGCAACAAGCAAAAATGATACCAGGTATGGATTGGGGAGTGGCTCTAATATGTGGTTATTAACTTATGGTTGGTTGGACTTTCCAACCATCTATGATTTTATGGGAAGACGGGGAAGTTCAGGTGGGATGTTAACGTTGCGAGATAAAGACTTGACGGAGGCTACTGTTTTTTTTTCTTTCTTTTTCTTAAATTGGTTCAATGGACAAAGGCGGTTACTAATTGACTTATGGCCTGGGTGAATACCCTTTTAGGCCTATTCTTATGCACAAGGTTAAAAAATGTTGTATGACATATTAGGTGGCATGGCAGATGAGTTACACCACTATTGAAAAACAACTGAGCGATAGAATCTCTAGTGAGCGATATTGATAATATCGGTAACGACAAAAGCTCTATCGCTCGACATTCATTATATCGCTATGCATTCAACTTTGCAGCTTCTATAAATACCGCTTCACCCCTCTCATTCCCCTTCACACCTCGCCTTCCCTTCTTTATCTTAAATAATTTTTTTAGTTACTTCCGAAACAAATATGAGTGAGAAAAGAAAAAGAAACATAAAATTTAAAGGATCTACTAGCACCCCATCCAAGTGGATTAAGTTATGTTATGGATAAAAAAGCATGAGTTTCAATATGTTAGACAACTAGCCTGTGATGGTGTACTCCCTATGAACATATCTGGCCATCTGGAACGAGTTAATTCTGTCATTCTAAGAGGTGGGTGATCTGAGTTCCGTACGGTGTTCTTGTTATCTCCCCATGTTGTTCAAGAGAGATTCCGAATATATCCTTGGTGGCATTTATATCATATACAACCTAGAAACCATGGGACTCAAACAATTTAAGTTATATTCGAACAATTATGGAAGACTACAAATACGTTCCTTTTCAAAGATTTTGAATGCGGTAAGTTAGTTTTTTCTTGTAATTAAATTTTTAGATTATGTTTTTTGTTTTATAAAATTCAACAAACTCTAATTATGAATATGTTGCTAAATAGGAGTTACACCGTTAGATTTATACATGTTAATAGGAATTCCATGTGAAGGAAAGTTACTTCCATTTAACAGTCTAAATTGGTTATCAGAAGATAGATGGAAAGAAAGTCTTCCTTTATACTCAAATGATGTAAAAGGAAATAATCCATGTATAAAAATAAAAGCATATGGATTAAAAGTGGTTGGGTTGAAAAGTTTTTTATAACGTGATGCTAGGAAAATGAATGAGAACAAGTTAGAAAATAAACCATATTTGTCCCCCTAGCATTATGAGGAGCTCGAATGTATGTTTGTGTTTTGGACAATATGCCAATATCTATTTCCAAATGCTAGCTCAGTGGCGTTAATTGGTTTTATCGAAGTATTAGAAGATTTAGAGAAAGCACCAAGATATGACCGGGGGTCTCCAATTTTATCAGAATTTTACATAGCTCTCGTTAATTTCTCGACGTGTGCCAAAATATCTTTAATGCTTTTTGGGGAGTTGGAGGTAAGAATCAATACTTTTACAATATTTATGTATTATTTTGACATAGTAAATGCACTAACCAACAATGTTATTATTTTCAGGATTGGTGGTATACATATTTCCACCTTTGTGAACCTTCTCTTCTCAATCACACCAATGTTTTTCCGGTCATACTGAAGTACGATGCCAAAAATTGGGAAAAAATACAGATTGAAGATGGTCAACATACTACCACTGTTCAGAGGATTCAACAAATGTGGAAACAAGCCTTAACCTTGTTTCTATGTCGTATCAAACAATCCCTAAGTTCGATGAAGGAGAAGCCCAGAGAATGCTAGAGATAAACCTTAAGAGGATTGTGTTATATAGTTTTATTTCTGAATAGGGTGTTTGCTATTACGGTGAAAGACTACTTCTTCAGTTTGCAGAGAAGAATAGTGATAGCTATCAACCCCTATCCAAGTGAAGAGATTTCTCGAAATGATTGAGAGAAATCGATAAGGGATGGTCATGAATCATGATTGGGAAGTAGCTGACAATTTAATCCAGGAGTCGAGCTCTAAAACAGACCACTTTATTGGTTTAACATTATTTTCAAGCGCAATGTTGCTATCCAACCGCAAAATTTGGGTCAGATGGATTTCCTAGCTTTAGGTAGGATGCCACTTGGTGATAAATTTCTTCCTTCCCAACTTCCACCAGAGACATGCGACGCATTTGCAAATCCTACTCAAGCGGGTTCATCGTCTACTATGCCACCATTTTCTTGGAACGTACAGACTGTATCTGTATCTAGAGATATTGTTACTCAGCCGATTGTTCCTAGTGCACTGGAAGGAACTCATCCATACTGGGGGTAGATGCTACACCGGAGCAATATCAGAATCATTTGAACGATTATCATGATCTACCATAAGGATTTCAAAAATTCCACTTGACTCAGATGCAAAAAATGAGGGAAAGCATGATGTTTTAGATGAGTCCAGGATATTCCAGTCATGGTGTTATAGGTCCAAATCATAGTGGTACAAGTCCAAGTCATGATGGTAGAGGTGCGAGTCCTAGTGTGCGCTCAAGTCATGGTAGTAGAGGTATAAGTCGTGGTGGTGGCGGTACGAGTCCTAGTGGTAGAGGTATGAGTCCTTGTGGATCAAGTCGGCAAAGTTGTGGAAGTGAAAAAAGTAGTTTCAGAATTCGTTATATGCAGAATGTACCAGAAATTTCTACTCCAAATGAAGTGTTAGATACTCCAGTAGTACGTGACGGTGGTGAAGACATGGACATGGATACAACTCCTGGACGTTTGTCTAACCAATTTTCAACCAACACTATGACTCCTGGTGGTAGTCTGAAAATTGAAGTAGTTAGGCAAACGACTTTGTTTACCCAATTGCCTCAACCACATCAGCATTTCAACCATATCATCTAGCACAAGCATTTAAACCTCACACATTTCAAGATTTGTATCATGTCCCCCTACGCGAACCCGTTGCTTTCTAAGGTATAGTGATGCGTGTCGTTAATGCAACAAATTAATAAATATATTTCCCACTAATTAACTGGTAATATAGCGGTAGTAAGAGATCGTTCCCACAAAGAGCTGTGTAATGGATAGGTTATTTGATCAAAAAAATAAAGTAAATAACAAAGGGGGTTTGGTATTAAGATAAATAAAAAGACAATAAGAAGAAAGGGATGATTAAGGTATCCTTTGTCGTTACCAAGAGTTAACAAGATTAGAATACTTATCTATCTTCCGTTATAACCATTCATCACAACCGTAGAGTATAAGGTATGCTTAGATATCCTCAAAACTCCTTGTATCACCGTATAACAGGTGCGCTTAGTCACCGGATTCTATCCAACTGAGCCGCCTTGAGGTACGCTTACAAGGTGTAATTCGATCGAACGCTTTAGGGTTTGTGAATTTAGGTTTGATTCCAGCAGTTAAACTTAGTACGCTCGGTTCACTTACTGGTGTTTGTTTCCACACATGATTACTTTACAGAATCCCTTCGCAAGGTCTCGTGTTTTCTACTTGTGTAGGAGATGCACGAAAATTACGGATCGGTCAACTATCTACTAGCAATAGAATGATCAATAGACTAATCTAGTTGCGCACCCAAACTAATCTAAGAATCAATCATAAACCCTAGATATAATGAAAGCAAACGATAATGATTAAAACTTCAAATAGATTTGTATTATTAATAAAGCTTCACGCTTAGAACATTGAATTCATCCTTAATCAACAAAGAATTTAGCTACTCATATTACAAAGAAGAAGAATAATGGTGGTTTCCCCCCTAAAGGGGTAAACCCTACGTTTTTGATGTAGAACTTGTGATATGAGATGATATTCGATTATATGTGAAAGGCCTAATACCTATTTTTATAGGTTTATATTGCTTGGCCATCAGGTATCTAGTTCGGTTTAAGAACCCGACCCGAAAATACAAAATAGGGACCCTATCCTTGAGTTTTGGCCTTCCATGGTATGCATACCCGTTTTTATACTTGTTAAATATGCGTACCATTATGCGTACCTCAAATTACAACTGAAATTTTCGGAATAAAAGTATGCGTACCCGTTTGCATACTTTACTGTCTTCGGTATTCGATAAAAGCTCGTTTTGGCCACAACTTCTTCGTCCAAACTCGGAATGACCTCATTCTTTTTGAATTCTTTTTATCTTTAAATTCTCATCAAGATGGTGATGATAAATCCTTAATTTGAATGAGTTAAGATTGATATTTGGCTCGTATATGGATTTTGAGCTTTTTGCTCCGTTTCGTCGCACTTCTTCCACTTCTATTGGACTTTGGCACTTGAATACTTGGAATACTTCTCTTCTTAGCTGTTTTCAACACTTTATAGCTCCTTTTTGGATGATTCACGTAATAGAGACAAATAAGAGAAAACAAGAGTAATAATACAAAAATATGCAAGAATAATAGCTTAAACAAGTATGGAATGGATACTAAAATCATATGAATTATGCACTTATCATGTAGTAGGGTAAAAACTGATTCAACTAAAAATGCTAAATTGAGTGTGTCGACGAGAAACGAATTCAAACCCTAAACAAATGTACTGCACATGAGTACTTTAGATTCGAGAGATCAATCTGTAAGACTCTGGCCTAATCCAAGAAATGGTCGTTCCAAATTCAATTCAGTCACAAAGTAAGGAGAAGGGTTGATCTTAGGGAGGGAAGAAGAGAAGGTGTTGATATCAGAGTGATGAACTATGAAAGTATGGTTGTTTTATGACTTGTATCAGAATGTAGTTACCGCTTTCAGAATGTAAGTTGTAAGTTCTTGGTGTTTTCTGGATACTTGTGTTAATGAACTCTCGTCGGTTGAACTAGATTGAAAATCTATTTATACAAGTCATAGTCGAACACACACTAATCTCGTAGGAAGTGGAAGTAGTTGAGTGATAGAGAAGTGGAGATCGTGTAGAATGGTAAAAACCACGTCCCTACTATGAGGGGAAGGCTGGTTGGTTTTACTCCCACTACTTCTCTACTTCCACTAACTGTCCCCCTTTACTGACACTTTCCCGTAATGAGCGTGTTGCACGCCGCACGCTGTAAACAGCCAGACCAATACCATGATGAACATCCCCCAGTTTGTGACATGTTTGATGTATCGAGTATTTTTTGTAGAAAATATGGAGAAAGTTACACAAAGAATGTAACAAGTCTCACACGTTAATTTTTGAGTGGGTCTTACTTGCAAGACCTAATTATTTCGACCAATAATGCACAAGCTAGGCGGCAGGTAGTCAGTCCTCATAGGAGGGGATGACCGATAGTCATCATGGAATCTCATTGGTTGAACCAAATTAGATTTAAGCCGATTAAATCATCTATCCAAGTTGGATGGTTGAGATGATTTGCGGAAGTTTATGTTAATTCATGAAATTTCGTAATCAGAAAATTCAGATGTGAGACCTTCACTAAAACCGTTGTAGAATTCTCATACGAACTAGTATTTTGATGATCCGCCCCTCCATTCTTATCATAAAAGAATTTCCTATCTTCCCGCGCGGAAATATTTAGTTTTTGAGCTTGTTTAAGAGGTGAAAACAGCCGTACAGTAAAACTCATGAAGAATTCAGGAGGAATTCTGTCAGTTTTCACCCATGACCTAGCTCACCTTTTAAGATGTATCTTTTATCTCGTTAATCCGATTGATGTGATTTTTTATTATGTTATACTAGATATCCATACAAAACGTTTGGCATATAGCTCATGTCCATATTATTTAGGAGTTACTCCCAGCTTTTCGGACAACCTTGGGTGACCTTTTGGATACTGTTCAACCTAGTTAAATCGATCCGATTGGTGAGAGCGGAGCATGTAGTCTATAAGCAGGTAGATATCATGGATCTTGCAGCTTTAGAAGCGATTTGATTGGCCGATGGATAATCATCTTTAATTAGAAGTACTGGTTATAGGTTTAGATCAATTTGACTGGTCAATAGGAAAGAGGGACCGGTGGACAACAACATGGGGGCATGGACGGTCGGTAAAGGGAGGTGCCAGCTAGGCCAAACCGACCGGCCAAGTTGCACGGTCACGCCTTCTTTGCTACTTTGCTACTTTCCAACTTGGCCGCAGTTTCCCTTTCTTCCTTATTTTTCAACTTTTGGTAGGATTATACTCCTCATAGCTATATGATAGCCTAGTTTCCTAGATTTCCTAGGTTTGGTCTCGACCAATAGGGATCGAGATATCGTGTAGGCTCTGTTTTAGGGAAAAACCTAATTTTTGCAGATTGAAACAAAATTAGGCTAAAAATTGAAATTTTGCAAACTGATGCAAAATCAATCAATTTAGATATTTTGTATACTAACATAAAATTATTAACTTTTTACTCTTACGAGCAGCGCGGCTCACAACTTGCACTTTGATCAGGTTCCTCCATGCATATCTCAATTTAGGCACTTCGGGAAATTAATGTCACTCATCTAAGAATGAACATTAATCGTCATATCATGCCAAAATTGAGATTTCAGCTAAGAACATATCATATAATAGATACTCAGCAGGCTCCAATATTAGTGAATAATGCAACTAGGAGCTTATTATGCAACAGGCTCTGACACTAGTGAATAATGCAGTAGGCTCCGGCATTAGTGAATAATGAAACTAGGAGCTTAAATACTCATTAGTCTCTATACTAGTGAAAAACTTATCTAGGAGCTTGAGTTTTCAATACAATAAGAAGAGTGGCATAGACACTCAACAGATTTTGATATATTCTTCAAATTCCTTGCGGAATATAGACATATCAAGGTCTAATACTTCTGATGCCAGGTCTGGTAGACAGGATTTTACAGTTTTCGCCCTAAACTAAAAACCACTATCAACATTAAGTCCTCTGCTTAGCACGTAACAGTGACATTGTTTTGCGGTAAGCACTAGATGGTGACAGACGAAAAATAAAGTTAACAAGGTGAATTAGATAGATGTTACCAGAGAGATATCAATTGTTTGAACTTCCTTGGCAATTGTACTGATGAAGCAGCTACCAATCAGGGGCTACTAACAAATTACCGCTCTTTCTCATCGAACATCAATGGTAGGAAAAAAGAAAGTGAGCATGTCCGATCAAAGCCTTGAATCTCAAACGGGTTTCCCTAATCCCGTACATGTGAGCGAGAGGAAGAACCCATTTCCGGACTTAGAAATTTGTCGGGTATAAAAGGAGTTTTTGCTCATTCCTGTTTTGCGCGAACAACAGGACCAACCCCGTCATGGTCTACACAAACCAGCCGCAAGGTAAGTTCATCTTGTCTTATTCTTTTTTTGTTGTTGATGTTTTTGCTGCAAGTCGTATTAACCTATCAACTCCATTAGCAGCTAGATGCATCCCTTCCATTAATATTGTTGGTAACAGCAATTATTTGAGTTCTGACAGTGGCAGCAGGACAAGTATCAACAACAAGGGCCAGCAGAGAGACGAACATAGCAGAAAGAGCTCGAGGTAGGTACTCTTCTTCTTCTTTGTGTGTGTGTGTATGTGTGTTTTTCAAGGTATAAACCCTAACTCTATCTTGTCGTGAGTGTAATATCCACGAGTAGTTGATCAAACTTGAACATTTAGCTCGGTGTGAATGACTTTCTTTGTTAGCAGCGGTAAAGCGAGCATCAACGACAACAAAGAAATCTCCAATAGTTATGATGAGCAGCAAGGAGAACTCAAGGTAGGTGTTCTTTTCTGTTTTGCATATGTAGCCACCCAACAGTAACTAGGAGCGTAAAATTTTTGTTTGAATTAGATGTCACCTGGAGATATTTACATTTTTAAGCATGGAGTCATTAATGATTCCAAAGACATGCCAAATATAAATGATGAATTCTTCGAAATGTCCATGTTAGGACTCATCCTAATCACGTGACGACTCTTCTTCCTGGCCCAGAGGGTGTAGAAACTGTACCGTCGATCTCCTCGGAACATGTAATAAGGTTTTTTCTCCGGAGGAATGAGTATTCATCCTCTCCAGTGGATTCAAAATTTTCCAAACTCCAATGCGCTCATGGGATGGATGATGAGATATATGTTGGCAATAATCATGTCAGGATTATTCTTGGAGAATGCAGCTGCGTTGTTGACCCTTCTGATTGCAGGAGATCTTGACTTTAAGTTGTTTGGTGGGCATCTGAGTGGTATCCTCTGGTACCAAAACTGGGACGAGACAAGGTGAAGGCAGTCCCCGTGAGAGATAGGTTCGGTCAGAAAGGATTACAGGTGGCACCCGAGCAGCTTCAGTGATCTTCAATTCTTCGGATGTATGGGTATGTACATGTTTTGTTCCGTTTGAATGGCTGAATTATCCAGGTAACTTTGAACTAATCTTGCTCAACTTCTTCCGTAATTTTAGTTTCTGGGAAGATGAATGCCTTTGTTAGAAATTATGCTAGTTGCAGGTAGCTGGGATGACAATGCATTCAAGACACCTCCAGAAGAAAATGATAAATCTGGTGATACAGAGTCGCTTGACGACGATGAAAATCGAACAGATTCAGAACCCAATGACAACGAATGAAGTACTTCTGATTATAATCGTAACCGACCTAGCTCTCCATTATTTGGGATGATGTTGTAGGAAGGACTGAGATATAACCCAGGGATGAAGGTGACCAATAATATTGAGGATGTGACTGCACCTTCCAGGGAAGATGAAGGTATCAGTATTATGACCGTGGACGTGAATACCCCCAACGGTCGTCCCCTTGGAACTGAAAAGGCAATAGTTGTTCATTCTGTTGCAGGTGTTATCTTTGACCTTCAATTTGATGCCCATCTTGTAGATCATGTGTTAATTGGAGGGTTCAGCGTGTCATCTAAGTATGTCGAGTTGTACGCCCGAATATGGAAGAAGTATGGATACATTGCCACGACCAAGAAATTCAGTAACGGTATTGCATTATCAAAGCGCGTGGAGGAAGCTCTATCTTCAGTGGATGAGATGTGTGGTATGACCAGGCATGCTGCTTCTGAATAGTGATCGTAAATCGGGAGTATCATCGAGACATGTGTGTAGACTTCGGGTTTAATGTTTCTTGCTTCTGTGAGGGGATTTCCAAAATCCAAAATTCGTAAACTTAAATGAATGAACCTCCTTCCATGAGTCTCATTAATCATAAAGAATCGGAAGTTGAGAAGTTGTCTCAAGAGTTGAAGTTGAAGTAGGATGCTCTTCGAGATATGAAAGGTGCTTTCTCTAAGAAAGATGAACTGTTGCTGAACGATTTCCCTTGAATGCCTCTATTTTCTTCCCAGAACTTTTCCCTTTAGGTGTTTTGGAAAGACGAGACGTTTCTTTGTGGTTTGATTTGGTTTTGAAAAGGTTGATGATTTCTTTTGAAAGAATAGAGGTTGTTGTTTTGTGAACGAAATGATGCTTTACTTGGCTAACAGATTGAAATACTAATTATGAATGCAAATTGGTGCAAACATTTTGGAGGAATTGTAAACATTACATCAAAACAAGGGAAATACTAGGGAAATGATAATATAAAGTTTTTAGGCACTGACATGAGCCACCTAGCGTGTATTGCTACTCCTTCCAGCTTGTCAGTACCAAGGAGCTTGCAATAATCACCTTGTATGACTTCTGCAACTAGGTAAGGCTCCTGCTACTTGACCTCCAGACTTCTTATCCTCGATCGAGACTTATTCTAAACATTTGTTAAAATATTGACAGGGACCAGCTTCCTCATCACATCGCCTAGTCGCAGTTGGGTTGATGATCGTATCAAGTCCCCAGTTCTTGATGAGATTAGGATTTTCGACCGTAAAAGAGGTTGTTCGATAAGACTTACTTGTGCGTTGAGCCTCTATTTTGTATTTTCAAGAGTGGTGCAGCCGTAGACACTTCTGAACTTCCCTTCGTAGTCCTTGACTATGGTTGGACAGTGAGTAGCTCCTCGCTTTGGAATCCCTGCAGCCTTCAGAGTCTGGATAGTGACAACATTGAGATCATTTCCTACGTCAATTAGCGCCTTTCCAAAATCGACATATCCAAGATAAGCAGTGGTTAAGAGTCCCCAGTCATATATGCCAATCATATCTTCCAAAAGAGATTTAGGCTTGGGGGCAGTTTCATCGATTGGAGGTAGTCGCTTGCTCGATATAACAAAATTTAGAGTGGCAAAGATATCTTGACGTTGTGCCTTGGAGAAATAGAGAATTTCACATACATGCTCTATGTTTGATTGTACATTTTTGTAGATGGAGTCCCCAGAAAAGCATGCAACAGTTTCTAATAGGAAGATAGTCTTTGTATACTCCTTCAATGCCCAGTTGAAATTCCCCAAAGTCGATCTTCTTCTGGAAGATGCCCTTCAATCTGCTGCAGTCACTTGTAGGATGGCCGACAAACCTATGGAGACGACAATACTTGGGATCTTCCATTTCTTGTTCGGTTGGAGGATGTATGATACGAGGCAGCTCGATGACTTCATCTTGTATCCAGACGCCCAAGAGATCAATCACCTCCTCCACTGGAAATGGAAACTCTGGGAATGATGAGGTGTCATTTGACTTGTGTGAAATGGGAGTCAGACGCTTAGATTATTGATAGTCGTTCCTCAGATGCTTTTTATTTCCATCCTCACTAGTGATTGCTTGGAGGTTGGATCTTTTATTGGAAGAACGTACTGCTTTCCTGAACATCTTTACGAGCTTCTTCATTCTGGGACGGTTCCGATCGACTGAGAAAAGAAGCAACGGGTCTCTTAGCTGTTTCTGATACAATATGGGAATAAACATTTCTAAGAAGGATGCATATAATGGAATCACCTTTTCATCGCAAGGACTCTGATGAGGACGTGATAAATCCCATGAGTCTTTTTTATGAGTTTGAGGAAACATCTCTTGACCTTCATGAGCAGACAAGTTAGGTTGATGGTTACCTTTCTGTTCAGCGTGAGCAAAGACTTCATTTTCTTTGCCAGAAATATGAATCTTGGAAGAAGGACTACTACCATCAGTATTTATCCAAAATGAATTATTGATAGCGTTTATCTCAGAATGAATACGTGTTGGTTCCTTTGATTGTTGATCCGTGAGGATTTTCAAAAGCGTGAATACTTCGTCCTGCGTCTTGACAATAATAGCTTGATTCCTAACAATATCATTCAGGATTTTCATCAAATCGTGAATAGTTGTTAAGTATTGAGAATCTATAGCCTCAACAAGGGTTTTGAATGAAAGAACGGATTCTGGAATAATATGTGAGGTATTATTGGTGTTGGGAGAAGTAAAATCGGGATTGAGAATTTCTGAACCATCCTAAGATCAACCATTTTGAGAAATTGAGGAAATCAAAAATGAAGTTGGGAAACGATTTTTTGCAACCGAGAGATTAATCTCCCACTATGGTCGCTAATTTATAGTAGGGTAAAACCTGATTCTGCTGAAAATGGTAAATTGGGTGTGTCGACGAGAAACGAATTCAAACCCTAAACAAATGTACTGCACATGAGTACTTTAGATTCGAGATATCAATCTGTAAAACTCTGGCCTAAACCAAGATGGTCGTTCCAAATTCAATTCGGTCACAAAGGAAGGAGAAGGGCTGATCTTAGGGAGGGAAGAAGAGAAGGTGTTGAGATCAGAGTGATGAACTATGAAAATATGGTTGTTTTATGACTTGTATCAGAATGTAGAACCCGCTTGCAGAATGTAAGCTATAAGTTCTTGGTTTTTTCTGGATACTTGTGTTAATGAACTCTCGTCGGTTGAAATAGATTGAAAATCTATTTATACAAGTCATAGTCGAACACACACTGATCTCGTAGGAAGTGGAAATAATTAAGTAATGGAGAAGTGGAGACCGTGTAGAATGGTAAAAACCACGTCCCTACTATGAGGGGAAGACTGGTTGGTTTTACTCCCACTACTTCTCTACTGCCACTAATTGTACGCCTTTCCTGACACTTTCTCGTAATGGGCGTGTTGCACGCCGCATGCTGTAAACCGCCAGACCAATACCATGATGAACATCCCCCAGTTTGTGACATGTTTGATGTATCGAGTATTTTTTGTAGAAAATATGGAGCAAGTTACACAAAGAATGTAATAAGTCTCACACTTTAATTTTTTAGTGGGTCTTACTTGCAAGACCTAATTATTTCGACCAATAACGCGCAAGCTAGGCGGCAGGTAGTCAGTCCTCATAGGAAGGTATGACCGGTAGTCATCATGGCATCTCATTGGTGGAACCAAATTAGATCTAAGCCGATTAAATCGGCTAATCCAAGTTGGATGGTTGAGATGATTTGCGGAAGTTTATGTTAATTCATGAAATTTCGTAATCAGAAAAATTCAGATGTGAGATCCTCACTAAAACTGCTGTAGAATTCTCATACGAACTAGTATTTTGATGATCCGCCCCTCCATTCTTACCATAAAAGAATTTCCTATCTTCCCGCGCGGAAATATTTAGTTTTTGAGCTTGTTTAAGAGGTGAAAACAGCCGTACAGTAAAACTCATGAAGAATTCAGGAGGAATTCTGTCAGTTTTCACCCATGACCTAGCTCACCTTTTAAGATGTATCTTTTATCTCGTTAATCCGATTGATGTGATTTTTTATTATGTTATACTAGATATCCATACAAAACGTTTGGCATATAGCTCATGTCCATATTATTTAGGAGTTACTCCCAGCTTTTCGGACAACCTTGGGTGACCTTTTGGATACTGTTCAACCTAGTTAAATCGATCCGATTGGTGAGAGCGGAGCATGTAGTCTATAAGCAGGTAGATATCATGGAGCTTGCAGCTTTAGAAGCGATTTGATTGGCCGATGGGAAAGAGGGGTCGACTGACAACCATCTCTAATTAAAAGTACTGGTTACAGCTTTAGAGCGATTTGATTGGTCAATGGGAAAGAGGGACCGGCGGACAACAACATGGGGGCATGGCCGGTCGGTAAAGGGAGGTGCCATCTAGGGCAAACCGACCGACCGAGTTGCATGGTCACGCCTCCTTTGCTACTTTCCAACTTGTCTGCGGTTTCCCTTTCTTCCTTATTTTCCAACTTTTGGTAGGTTTCTACTCCTACTAGCTATATGATAGTCTAGTTTCCTAGCTTTCCTAGGTTTGGTCTCGACCAATAGGGAGCGAGATATCGTGTAGGCTCCGTTTTAGGGTAAAGACCTAATTTTTGCAGGTTGACACAAAATTAGGTTAAAAATTGAAATTTTGCAAACTGATGCAAAATCAATCAATTTAGATATTTTGTGTACTAACACAAAATTATTAACTTTTTACTCCTACGAGCAGCGCAACTTACAACTTGCACTTTGATCAGGTACCTCTATGCATGTCTCAATTTAGGCACTTCGGGAAATTAATGTCGCTCAGCTAAGAATAAACATTAATCGTCATATCATGCCAAAATTGAGATTTCAGCTAAGAACATATCATATAATAGATACTCAGTAGGCTCCGATATTAGTGAATAATGCATCTAGGAGCTTATTATGCATCAGGCTCCGACATTAGTGAATAATGCAGTTAGAAGCTTATTATGAAACATGCTCCAGCATTAGTGAATAATGCAGCTAGGAGCTTAAATACTCGTTAGGCTCTATACTAGTGAACAATTCATCTAGGAGCTTGAGTATTCAATACAATAAGAAGAGTGACATAGGCACTCATCAAATTTTGATATATTCTTCAAATTCCTTGCGGAATATAGACATATCAAGGTCTACTACTTCTGATGCCAGGTCACATAGACAAACTTTTACAGTTTTCTCCCTAAACTAAAAACCACCATCAACACAAGGTTATGACGATTCAGAAGAGACACCACCAAGTCGGAATTAAATCGACACAATCACTGATATGTTGAACAATACTCTTGATCCATAAAACACGTGCAATTGGATCTTCGATCAAGGAGGAAATGGTCAGGGAAATGAGTAGTTCATGGATGCATATTTCTAGTGCTATTTTTTTGTTTTAGTTAATGTTCAAATCGAAACTAGTATTATATTTCATTAAATTCCAACATTTAATTAAATATTAACCAATTAAATTATATAATACTTAATGGAAATTAAATCCCTGCACGTGAATCTTGTAGAGTTCATAGCATTCGTCATGATCAAACCATCTTCTGTTGTTTTCAGCAAATTTGGTATGAGCTCTAATTTTTAGTTCTTCGATTGATAACCCAGGATGATCCACTTTTATCATCCGCATAATTTGCGCATACTTTCTCACTTCGTTATTGATGAAACAATTACGAGTTTGAAGACACTCTTTTGTTCTTCATGAATTTAAATGACTTAGCATCATAAACCTTTGAAACACAGTGTCCCATAAATTAAAAGTCGTTAGATTGAAATTTCTTCGCTTGCAACTGAAACCCAACATCGAATTAGAGAAACATCTTCTTCTTGAGTGAAGCGAGCACTAGCCACTTTATTTATACGAACACTAGGCATGTTGAAATGAATTTGCAATTGAGATGGTGTAAGTTGAAATGAACTTTTACTTGGGTATTAATAGGGGTGAACTCTTGACCGTTGGATGAGAAACAACTGAGCGATGATCTAATCGGCGAGCGACGGCATGAATATTGTCGGCCCTATAATGACCTGCGAACGATATTAAGACTATATAGAAAAATGGACATTTTATTGCTCGCTGGAAACTCCATCGTGCCCTAAGTGGTATATTTGCACTGTGGCACATACGTTTACCACTTTTCCATATCCATAGTGGGTGCAAAAGTGACAAATTCTGGTGTTTCACATGTGCATAGAAATAGGCCTTAAGTGATGGTTTTAATTGGATACTTACAACGTTTATCATTATAATAAAGTGGCATATAGAGTGGACTTTTAGGATGATTAAGACAACATTTGTCACTACAGTCTAACCTCGATGAATGAATAACCTCCTACTTGGTATAGCTTGTCTGCTCCATCTTTACTACAGGTTAATAACAGGTAAGATGAAATGCTGAAATTTTATGGAAGTGGATATTAATTAATAAGAGATAAATTGTCAATACAAACATTTTCTCACCTCTTCCGTGTTTTTTAATTGTCGGATTAATTCGTATGCTTGGTGTAGCGAGCAACAAACTGGTAAAAAACAACTTCTAAGATCAGTACCCTTGAAACAACATAATCAGCATCCAGATACCATACTGGTAAAAGCCTCTGTCAGTACCTTCAATCTAAAATTAGAATGCGAAGACCAGAAATCAGTAACTTCAAGCTATAGAATTTGAGATTTATTAAAATCTTTGTCGAACTGAACAATACAGAATATCTGATACACAACTTTGTGCAACTAATATATTTCACAAATGTTCATAAACTGAATGTTAATTCCAAAACAAAGATGATATATGAATGATATATGAAGTAGACCTTTATAAAAAAAAATCAATAATATTTGCAGAATATAATCAATGAAGCGTTAGCAGAAGACGGGAGAAAGAAATATGATATCAATATAGGGAGATGAAAGGAGAACAAAACAAAGAAAAGGAGAACAAAACAAAGAGTATGTGGAGAACAAAGAAAACAACCGCGAGATATACGGTGGCATCATTATCTTCGACCAAGGGTGGCCTTTCGCCTCCAATGTCCTCACCTTCGCCTTCGTGCCTTCGTTTTCACTTATGTTGACAACCAGTAGCATTTCATCGTCGCTCTTTTGATCCTCTTCCTAATGGCCGCCAGCAGGTGTCTTTTCCTGCAGCACATATATTTTTGTTTCTGCATTCGATAAATTAAGATCACCGTTATACAAATTAAATAAAAAAAATACTACATTAAGCACTATATTTATGTAAAGATTCATAGATTCGAAGTTCAAAACACCTTCCATGAAACAAAGAAATATATGACCCACTGACTTTACGAACGAAATTGACCTACTCATAGTTTCAGGCAAAAAAATACAAAAGCTATTGTACGCCGACTTCTTTGATTCTAAAGGTTCAATCACGTGGTTTGACTACTCATGGAATGCAACGAACGAATATACACTAAACTCAAGCTACAGAGGTAAATGTGTGAAGGATGTACATCATAAGTTCGGTCCAGGGAATTAATCACCTTTACAACCTCCATGATTATTCCTTCACTCATTAGTTCCATCATATTCAACAAGTATGATCATACTTGTACTACTCCCCACTAAGGTGACAACAGGTAACATTTATCCCAATTAAAGGCAAAATAATATGATATGGATATTTATAGAATCTTCCGAAACAATTACAATAAAAGAACTGAATTAGCAAACTATTCGTACCGAAACCATAATCGAAGCATATCAATTTTTTACTTGAAGAGTGTTTGGTACTCAGGTAACCACATCTTAGATACTCTCAGAAACATTGATGCAAAGGGAAAAAATCCTAGGAAGTAAGTTATCACCTGTAACCACAGTTTAGATACTCTCAGAAACATTGATGCAAAGGGGAAAAAACCTAGGAATTAAGTTATCACCTGTAATCGCGGGAGAACCCAATCTCTTGTTGTCACCTGCAATCATGAAAACAAAAAAGTCAGAACATGCATTAAAATTTATTTACCTGGATAGTGTAAACTTCAACCGATCAGAAAAAAAAAGCTTCCAGTGATCGACTTTGTTATCAAGAATAATCCCAAACAAACTGATATAGTAAACGAAATGGTCTCTATATCTTTATATTGTCTCTTTGATTCTCTCGCATACCTGCACATCCATGACTATCACCTGCAATATCAACAACAAAGAGCAGGGACGGACCCAGGAAGTATAAATTTTCTTTTAAGGCCCGGGCTAGAAGCTTGGTCGAGCAAAAAAAAAAGAAATTTAGGCCTGTGGACTAGCAAGATCACCCGGACTTTAGCTCCCTTCAGCCCAGGGGTAGGTCCGTCCCTGACAAAGAGAAAGAAATCCAATCACAACAACATGAGAATAGTATTTACCAAAAAAAAAAAGGTTCACTCTCGGCATATCGAAACCCTAGAAAACAACGGAACAGTAGGAGAGGGAAAATGAAAAATAAAGATTCTGAGTGTTGATGAGGATTGGAAATTCTTTTTGATTGAGAGAAACATAAAGAAAAATCAGGAGGAAAGAAAAATTGTAACCTGCAATACAAAACGGAAGAGTTAGGGCTTATGGATTCAGAGAAATTAAGAGACAGAAAAAGAGTTAGGGTTTACCAATACAAAACTGGATTTAGTTATTTATCTCTTCTTCAAAAACCAATAGCAGAAAAAACAGAGAGAATCGAGAAGAAGAAAGGACGGAGAAGAAAAGAGAATTCCTTTTTGCGGTCAATAGAGGAGAAGAAGGAAGAATAAGAAAAAAAAATTAGGTTCTTTTTCTCTCCATTTTTTTTTCGGGATAAATAAACAAATTTCTTTATTTTGTAAGGAAAAACCTTGTTTTTCTCTCCTTTAAAGAAATGTGAAACGGAACGATTCTGTAAGTGGGTGAGGGTCACCGTTCAACGTGGAGCCTTATGAGCTTAGGATTTTAAAGGAGTTAGATGGCTACTTTCTCATGACCCTTAAAACCCCCAACCGAATACGATACGGGAATAACTTCTGTCGAGACCAACCAGCATTGTACGTTTGTAAGTATAACCAATGGTCCTAAGCCAACCCTGACAAGTACTAGTACATTTTAGTTGGAGTACGCATCCCATTTCTTGACGTGCGCATTTTTCTTGTTCGAAAAAACTTGGGCCTTAAAATGCAGTGATATAAATGCTTTACCATTGGTAGTAACCCTTCTAATATATCTCCGTATCCAAATTCCTATTTTTTTCTTGGTGGTAGATGCTCTATTGACTATTATGCCCTTTATTTTACAGAAAGAGCTATTATGACTTTTTTTTTTTTGAAAGAAAAACAGGAAAGAATTTCATTAAGCTCAAAAGCCGACCAAAGGCATTACATCACTATTTTTTCACTTTCTAATCTAGACTCGACACACTGAGGGAGCTCAAAACTCCATTTCCTAGTACAATTATTGTTTCTGGCAAACTTAGCAAGTAGATCAGCTACTTGGTTACACTTCCTATTTCTAAAACAAACTTGGACATTCCCTAGACACTTAATTAGATGTTGACAATCTCTGATAATATCGGCATCCTCCCATCTTGTAGTAATTTGAGGCCCCTTGACACTTTCCGTGACTTCTTTGTTGTCTCCTTCCACTATGACCTGCTGAATCTGCAACTGAACAATCCACTGAAGAGCTTTAAGCACTGCCACTGAAGATATAGGGAGATAGACTGTCACCCCGTCTTAATCCTCTTATAGGATGAATAGTTTCAATTGGAGAACCATTGAGAAGAATTGATATGCTTGTGGTAGATATGCATTGATTGACCAATTGACACCGTTTCTCAGAGAAGCCTAGTCTTTTGAAGATGTTGATGATGAAATTCCACTCCATTCTGTCAAAAGCCTTTGACATATCCAGTTTTGTTGCAACAACTCCATTGCTATTTTTTGTGGTTTTCATGTAATGAACTATTTCATGAGAAATGACAGTGTTGTCAATGATATTTCTTCCAGGAACATATGCTTCTTGCCAAGGGGAGATAATTTTGTGTAGCATGGGTTTCAATCTGTTTGTCATGATCTTGGATATAATTTTGTAAGATATGTTGCATAGGCTTATTGGCCTGAAGTCAGAAGGGTTTTGAACACAATAGTTTTTTGGTATGAGGGTTTGAAAAGTATGATTGAGCTCTTTAGAAGTTTAGCATTCTTGAAGAATTCCTTCACCATTTTTATCACATCTCCTCCCACCACTTCCCAATTTTGCTGGTAAAAACCTGCTTGAAAACCATCTGGCCCTGGTGCTGACCAAGCTCTTATTTGGAAGACATTGCTCTTAATTTCTTGTTCATCTGGGATAGTAGTTAACTCCTTGTTCTCATCTTCAGTGATGCACGGAGTAATGAGTTTTAAAATTTCATTATCATCCTCAATTAAGCTAGAAGTATCAGTCTCTTGGTAGCGTGCTTTGAGTATGACATCAATTTCTTCTCTAGTGTTTTTCCATTCCCCTTGCTTGTTCTTGAGAGCATCAATTTGGTTGCACCTTCTTCTGTAATTAGCTTGAGCATGAAAACTTTTAGAATTTCTATCTTGAAACTTGATGATGCTTTCCCTGGACTGTTGGTAAGCTATTCTATTCTTAATTTCATATAAATTCTTCAGCTGTTGTTGGAGCCTTTGATGTTCTTGATTGTCTACAATTTGTTGATTCAAGCACTGTTGAATTTGTTCTTGAGCCTCCTTGATCTTCCTATTTGTGTCTCCATATTCCTTTATTTTCCACTCTTTGAGTCCTTTCTTGACAGATCTGACCTTGCTGGTGAATTTGAAAGCTTCAGTTCCTTGAGCATTACTACTCCAACTTCTCTTGATCTCTTCCTTACAAGTTTTGTTTGCTAACCAATGTTCATAAAATCTGTAAGGTTTGCTCAGTTTTTCAGATTGTGGGTTAGTGATTAAAAGAATTGGAGCATGATCAAAGCCAGAGGGTATGAGATTTTCTAGAGTCGCATTTGGTTGAAGGTTCATCCAATTGGGAAGGCAAACATCTCTGTCCAGTCTAGTTTTGACTTGATTCAGTTGATCTCTATGGTTTGACCAAGTGAAAGGGCATCCCGTGAATGGTATATCCATGAGGCCTAAAGAAGTAATAGTGTTAACAACTATGGGGTGGGATTGAGTAGGGTTAATGGAATAGCTTTATCTTTCATAGATGTATAATGTTGAGTTGAAATCACCCATGATAACCCAAGGCATACTCATATTTCTTCCCATTTCTTGTATGAAGCTCCATTGAACCCGTTTATCATTATCATAAGTGGAGCTATAAAGACATGTTAAGAACCATTCTTTGTTAGCTTCAGGATTAGTAATAATAACATTCACCATAAATTTAGAGCTATGAATAAATTCCAGGTTCATGCCATCTTTCCACATTAAAGCTAGACCACCCACTCTAATTCTATCCTCATTGCACCAAACATTGGGGTACTTCATTTGTTTTAAAATAAATGAAGCTTTTTCAATTGTTGACTTTGTTTGAGATAAAAAAATTATGTCTGGGTTGTAATTGAAAATGCAATTTTTTAGATGGTCTCCAAAGAGTTTGTTTCCTAGCCATTGAATGTTCCAAGCTAAGATTTTCATAGCCCTTGATTGTCTATAATTTGTTGATTCAAGCACTGTTGAATTTGTTCTTGAGCCTCCTTGATCTTCCTATTTGTGTCTCCATATTCCTTTATTTTCCACTCTTTGAGTCCCTTCTTGACAGATCTGACCTTGCTGGTGAATTTGAAAGCTTCAGTTCCTTGAGCATTACTACTCCAACTTCTCTTGATCTCTTCCTTACAAGTTTTGTTTTCTAACCAATGTTCATAAAATCTGTAAGGTTTGCTCAGGTTTTTCAGATTGTGGGTTAGTGATTAAAAGAATTGGAGCATGATCAGAGCCAGAGGGTATGAGATTTTCTAGAGTCGCATTTGGGTGAAGGTTCATCCAATTGGGAAGGCAAACATCTCTGTCCAGTCTACTTCTGACTTGATTCATTTTATCTCTATGGTTTGACCAAGTGAAAGGGCATCCTGTGAATGGTATATCCATGAGGCCTGAAGAAGTAATAGTGTTAACAACTATGGGGTGGGATTGAGTAGGGTTAATGGAATAGCTTTGTCTTTCATAGCTGTATAATGTTGAGTTGAAATCACCCATGATAACCCAAGGCATACTCATATTTCTTCCCATTTCTTGTATAAAGCTCCATTGAACCTGTCTATCATTATCATAAGTGGAGCTATAAAGACATGTTAAGAACCATTCTTTGTTAGCTTCAGGATTAGTAATAATAACATTCACCATAAATTTAGAGCTATGAATAAATTCCAGGTTCATGCCATCTTTCCACATTAAAGATAGACCACCCACTCTAATTCTATCCTCATTGCACCAAACATTGGGGTACTTCATTTGTTTTAAAATAAATGAAGCTTTTTCAATTGTTGACTTTGTTTCAGATAAAAAATTATGTCTGGGTTGTAATTGAAAATGCAATTTTTTAGATGGTCTCCAAAGAGTTTGTTTCCTATCCCTTGAATGTTCCAAGCTAAGATTTTCATATTTGGTTTTGTAGAGAAGCAGATTTTACTAAAGAATTGGGTATTAATCTAAGAGAGCTATTATGACTTGTATGGCTGATTAGATAGTGGATATCCTTGTTCAGAGCTTTGATCAACTTCACTTTGGTTTCATATTAGGGGGTTGTTATTGTAAAATCTTTATTCGTTCTGCTGTCTACCAAAGATGTATATTCATTTATGCGTTTCCATCATTTTACGTATTATTAAACAACATTTAATTTATCCATGTATGGAAACATGAACGTACATATTACATAAGACACAAGATTACATATTCCACCCTGAATAGGTTTGGTTTAGATGTTGATGACCAAAGCAAACAAGCATACATGAGACATAAGATAAGAGATTGACTTGATAACATTCTATAACTTTAGCTTGGTTCATCTACAATGATCTCATTTTCATATGAAAAAGAGTCACCAATGAACTGCACCAAATATATGCCAAGCCTTCTCTCCCATTGTAGGTGTGAATAAATGGAAAACCCAGGTGGAGCGATCTCAAGCCATGACTCACTGAAGAAAGGGTGAAGCGCAACACCGAATCATCCTCTGTAACCCTAGCACGAAGAAAGAGATACCTACCAAACACTCGTGGAGCTAACACGTGCAAAGAAGATACTCGGATGTGATGGAAAGATACTCATCGGGAATGAGGATAATGAGTACACTGGCGAAGCACGTGGGTAGATCAGAAGAATTTAGTCAAAGTGGGGCCAAGAGATAAAGGTAACAGTTCGAGTCGGGAAAGAAGGCGACACCGGGTCAAAGAATACCAATACGGTAGTATTGGGAAGATATACATCGGGCCTCACACCTATCAGGACTATACGAAGTTCGGGTAATTAATATCGGAGGGAACACCACTCATCACCCGACAAGGTCATCAAAAAGGATAAACTGTGACTTGCATTGTAACTTTGCTGTATAAACATGTTAGCCTATAAATAGAGAGCTTTGTCAAGAGAGATAGGCAAGCAAGTTGTGAGTAAGTGAGAGCATATAGAGAGAGTGTTGTAGAGAGAGAACCATATCTTGCATCTTTGTGCGAAGTAATAAGATTAACTCTTCATCCCCGTGGACGTAGGTAATCATGCCGAACCACGTAAACCTTGTGTTCTTATGAGTCTTTACTTACTTATGTTTGCTTCTAGTTCATGTGTATGGTTGAATGTAGTGGTAGTATTTTCTACACCTATATTATGGCGCCGACTAAGGGGACGAGTAACATCTTCGGATACCTTGATTGAAAACCACCAAAAGAGAGATCCCAAAGCTCCTAAATCATCTTATGATGTTAGTTGATGCTAAGTAGAAGACTCTTGTGGTTAAATGAATAAGTTGGTAGATAAATCGGGTATTTTTTAATGATGAGTGGTTTTAATAAAATTTTTGCTCCCTTATTTTCAATAAAGGTTTCACTTCTTTTAAAACTTTAATTTAGAATGCTGGAGTAACAAAGATCTTTCTAAAACACGATCTCTCAAGGTTTTGCTAGTTGAGTTGTTAGAAAGATTCAAAAGCTCCCAAAATAACATCCTTGATATTTGGTAGAAGCTAAATGAAACTTCATCTCACTAAATAGCAAGGATCCGGTCAAAAACGTTTGCATTATGGTTTAAAGGTTTGAAAGTTTGTAAAAGTAGTATTGTGTTACATCACTACTTGTAGATCGGCTCAAAATCGATGAGTCAGGTCGCTGGGACAATTCTCGAAGAGAGTTTTAAAACCGTTTTTGGTGTAAGATCTGTTTTACCTTTCCTGTTGAACTCATAAGAGTGTAGAAGTGCATGGAAAAACCAAAGGAATCCCAAGGTCAAACTATCCTTGTGGAATTTCGAGGAAAACCATAAAAGAAGGCATGATTATGATTCAATCCATGCCTCAACATCATAGGAAAGTGGTGATTTCATCGAGATATCCAATGAAGCAAGTCACTGCATTAAAATTCGACCAAAGAATAACTTTTCACCGTACGGTTAAGTGATCACAATTAATAGAAGGAATGTAGGAAAAATAATGATTAATGCATAGTGGGAGTATTGAAAGCGACCTAACGGTAACTTTTTCCACAAAAAACATCCTAGTAGTCAAACAAACCACTTTGCTGAGTTCAACGTGACAAAAAATAGAGGAATCCTACTTGCATATGCACACTAATAAATTGCAGAACCCTTATTTGCACTTACAAAACTTTTTCGAAAACAGCTGAAAGTAAGGTGTTGTATATTCTGTTGACGTAGGTCAAGTTATCGGAGGAGAAGATGAACCCGACCCGATGGCCAGCACCTCGAGGACTGGTAGATATATGACGAACCGAACGGTAGCAGGAACCAGCATGCAAGAAGGAGTGACAGACTCACGACAGGAGAGCAATCTCCAGCGTCCACCCGAGGAGAATTCGGTACCTGCAATTGGAATGGCAACCATCAATGAGGAGATACACCTAAGTCAATATGATGACCCCACCCTCCTGGAGCGCATCGAGCCCAGTCAGAGGAGACCCGAGAATATGATTGACGGCTTGACAACGTCGGACACTGAGGACGACGAGGAGGTACTGATGATGCAACGGGACCGCAGGAGGGACAGACAATGTGCCGAGTAGATGCTTTGAACCGAGAAGAAGAGAGACTCAGGAAAATACGACTAAAAATGAGAAATGGAACCCGAGAATTTTTGCCTGGAGCACCACCTATCAACCAGCAGGTGGCACCACCTGTTGCACAAACGGTGGCACCGCCAGCACTACCACCCATAGCACCTCCAGTTGTACCTCCGGCCGTAACAGGAAATCACCCGAATGGTCATTCGAGTCATGAGAGTACGAACCCGACATTGATGGCAATTCTGGCAAACCAGAGGAGGCATGGGAATTCATGAGGGAACTACAGAAAATAAACTTAGCGCTCGAGCATGAGAATTATCAGCTCTGGAACCAAGGGTCGATATCTAGAGGATCATCAAGCCGAGGTACATCAGGCAATCAAACCCAATCAGGGTACACCGGAACACCACCACCTCAAGGAAGCATACTCGATCCAAACCAAACAAGGGGAGGGTATGGCCCACCCGAGAATTCATCAACTGAAGAAGAGGCACCCGAGCAAAGTGGGAGGTTTGCTAGTGCAACTGAAACTAAACTCAAACAACTGGAGGAGATGGTCAAAAAACTCGCAGGAGATGGTGAAGACGACAAGTTAGCGGAAGTAATTAGCGAGGCTGAAAATACTCCCTTCACCCAGAGTTAGAGCAAGCACCATTCCCCCCGAAGTGTACGCTCCCGATATTCCCATCAAGATTTGATGGCACGGGAGATGCAGTCGAACATGTCAAAATGTATATGATGTTGTTATTACAATGGAAGAACATTGACATGGTCATGTGTAAATTTTCCCTGCAAGTTTGGAAGGAGAAGCAAGAAATTGGTTCTACACCCTACCGGTGGGATCCATTGGAAACTATGGAGTCTTGGTCTAAACTTTTCTCGAAACATACATGCATAACAATATTGCCCGACCTAGGGTAAACAAACTATTCACTCTGGCTAGAAGATTCAGGGAATATTTTAGGTCTCTAACAGACAGGTGGAGGAAATTATGTACCGATATCGGGAAAGTACCAGTGGACCAGCAAATATTCGAGTTTGAAAATTCCCTCGGGAAATTAGACCATATTTGGATAGCTATGTTTACCGAGAAGCCACAAACACTGAAAGAGATTCGGAAGATGCAAGAACACTACATAGCATTGGAGGAAATACAAGAAGGATCTCAGCATAGGGGAGTGCAAGAAGCTAGTACAGCGGCGGAAGCAGTTCCCCAGGAAGTTTCGAAGCGGCCCGAGAAAAGATCGGGTCCATATTACAAACCCTCGGGGAAGAAGGAATGGGTCGAAAAGGGAAAGAAGCCACGACACGAACCAAGAACATATGCACCCTTAAATGCACCACTGGAGGAAATCTTCAAGGAAGTAGAAAAAAGGAATGACATTAGATACCCGAAGACTAGAGGGATACAATTCAAAGAGACAAAGAACTATCCAGAATTCTGTCACTATCATCAGTTCCGAGGACACTCCACCAATGACTGTAGATAGGTAAAGGACATAGTAAAACATTTAATTCGAGACAGATACTTAAGGCAGTTCGTCAAGCAGACAGTGTCGACGCCCGACGCACCAGTACACCAAGTCAGAATCGATCGGGGAACTCAATTCGTATGCAATACCATTTCACATTCCGCAACACAAGGGCTGGACTTAGGGACAGGAATCACGTCAAGGATACACAAGAGAGATCGGGCCGGGAAGGAAATTTTCAGTGTGGCCAGAACCTTACCAATGGAGGCCTGGATGATGCAACCCATTACGTTCTCAGCGAAGGATGTCCTGATGAACGATCAAGCACACGATGACCCTCTAGTCATCACCTTGCTAATCGAAGAATGGGGTGTGAAAATAATATTAGTAGACAGCGTGAGTTCTGTTGAAGTCCTCTTCTATGACACGTTCAAAAGGATGGAAATATCTGATGATATCCTAATCCCTTCAACCTATATAATCTATGGTTTTAATGGGACGGTGACAATACCAAAGGGAGAAGTTACACTCGGGGTATCGGATGAAGAAGGTTACCTCGATACCCTCACTACTTTCTGTATAGTAGTCGATGTCGTGTCACCATATGAAGCGATCATCGGGAGACTCTGGATCGCGGGCATCAAAGGAGTAGCGTCGGCCTACCACCAAAGACTGAGATTTCCTACCTACAGAGGTGTAGCGGAAGTCTTGGGAGATCCACAAGCCGCAAGGCAGTGCATACAAGTGGGTATTCAGCAAAATAAAGACAAGCGAGCTCGGTTGCGACGAGAAAAGAACAAGGCTAAGGAGATTAAGTCCGGTCTAGAGTTGGAGAAAATAATTTCACAAGCAGTTATGTCCTACGAAGCAGGAGAGGAAAAAAATCTTATAGCAATCAAAGGTTGCATCATCGATCAAAGATCCAAAGCCGAACTTCACTACTTTAGAACCTACTCGGGAGATTAACCTAGGGATTGAAGAAGAGCCGAAGATAGTGAATATCGGGTCACTGTTAACGGAGGAGAAAACGACCCAGTTAATAGCTATATCGCGAGAGAACATAGATGCGTTCGCTTGGAAGATGGATGATATGGAAGGGATCGAACCAGAAGTGTGATTCCACCACCTGAGGATAGATCCAAAGTTCAAACCGATCCGACAGAAAATGCGAAGGACCACTCCCGAGTTACAAGCGGTTGTATAGGCAGAATTGAAGAAGCTCCAGTTATCGGGAATCATCAGAAAAACGCAATACCCCACAGTGGATCTCGAATATGGTAATAGTACCTGAAAGAAATGGAGGGTTTGGGATCTGCATTGATTCCAGTGACTTAAATAAGGCTTGTCCAAAGGATAGATTCCCTCTCCCCAGCATTGACCAGCTGGTAGAATCCATAGTGGGGCACAAGGTGATAAAATTAATGGATGGGTACTCGGGATACAACCAGATCCTCTTGGCTCTCGAGGATCAAGAAAACACATCCTTCTTTACACCAAGAGGACTGTACTGTTATACCAAGATTCCATTCAGGTTAAAGAATGCAGGCGTGATAAGTGCATAATTCATATGATTTTAGTATCTATTCCATACTTGTTTTAGATATTATTCTTGCATGTATTCGTATTATTACTCTTGTTTTCTCTTATTTGTCTCTATTAGGTGAATCATCCAAAAAGGATCTAAAAAGTGCTTAAAATATCTAAGAAGAGAAGTATCCCAAGTATCCAAGATTCCAAGTCCAAGAGAAGTGGAAGAAGTGCGACGAAAAGCAGCAAAACGCTCAAAATCAAGAGAATGACCAAAGACCGATCTTAACTCATTTAAATTAAGAATTTCTCATCATCATCTTGAATATAATTCAAATATAAAAAGAATTCAAAAAGAATGAGGTCATTCCGAGTTCGGGTGAAGAAGTTGTGGCCAAAACAAGCTTTTATTGAATACCGAAGACAACAAAGTTCGCGGACGGGTTTCATACTTTAATTCCGAAAATTTCTGCTGGATTTGAAGTTCGCGGACTGGGTTTGCGAACTTAAAAAGTGGAAAACGTGTATTAATACCTTGGAAATCCTAAGGTCACGTTTGGGAGTCTTTATGTCGTATTTTCGGGTCGGGTTCTTGAACCGAACTAAATACTTGATGACCAAACAATGTAAACCTATAAAAACGTATTAGGTCATGGAATCGATCTCATATTATACTTTTGTTCTTCATTAATATTTTATGGTTTACCCGTTTAGAGGGAAACCGAGTAATTGTGTAATCATGAGAAGCTAAATCCTTTGTTGATTAAGGATGAATTCAATGTTCTAAGCGTGAAGCTTTTATCGTCATCGTTTGTCTTTACCATATCTAGGGTTTATGAGTGATTTTTAGATTGATTTGGGATGCATACTAAATTAGTTTATTAATTTTTCTATTGCTAGTGGAAGTTAGGAGATAAGTAATCGTCGAATAACTCTCTACACAAGTAGAAATCACGAGACCTTACATAGGGATTCTGTGGAGGAATCGTGTGTAAAAACAACACCAGCAAGTAAACCTTGAGCTAAGAGTTGAACTACTGGGATTAACCTAATTCACAAATCTTTAAGTGTTCGATTGGATTACACCATTAGTGAGCTACTACTTGGTGGTTCGGTTGAATAGAATCTGATATTGGAGAGCTTCTGTATCTGTGGTAAAATGAGTTTGCGGATAGCACTGAGCTAGCTGCTATTCTACGATTGATGATGAATGGTTCTTAAGAACAATATATAAGTATATTAATCCAGTTATCGCTTGGTAACGACGAAGGATTCCTTAATCATCATTTTCTTCTTTATTGTCTTTCTATTTATCTTACAACCAAACCTCCCTTTGTTATTTACTTTATCTTGCTGATCAAATAACCAATCAATTACACAGCTCTCTGTGGGAACGATCTCTTACTACCGTTATATTACTAGTTAATTAGTGGGAAATATATTCATTAATTTGTTGTGCCTACGACAGCCCATACAAATTTTGGCGCTGCTGCCGGGGAGCAGTTGCTAATTGATTTGTTATTTGTTTAGCTTATTTTTGTTTTTTGTTTTATTTTCTATTTTAATCTTGTGAATCGTCATGTTTCCTTACGGAAATAACATGTACGGAGCACAAGATTACACATACAAAAGTGGTAATCATTATGGTTTTCAATCCCATTCATATGACAACTACCAACCATCCTATGGGTATAATCAAAACCAATCTTTTGGCTATGATCAATATCCCACGGAACCTTATGGATATTCTCATACATGTCAACAACCTTATGACGGGCATGTATGTGAACAATCACGAGGATGGAAGGATAGTTATGCTTCTGATCAATCGTTTTCTAGTAATGTGCAGACGAAAGAGAGTTATGATACTGAATCAACACCTACTCCTCTTTATTGTGCTTTTCCTTCAATCTTTCCAAAAGAAGAGATACGAACTAGGCGTGTTAATGTCAGAAAACTTTTTAAGCAATACGAGCAGCTAGAAGAAACTGGAGCATTGGAAGAGACTCTTCAAGAAATTGATAGAGCCATACGAACCGCACTTCAACGTCGTTGGGATATGGAAGACGACGAGATTGACGAAGATTCTGATGAAGATGAGCAACCTTTGGAAAATTCTTGTAACAATGATACAATTATTCCAACTCCGGATCATAATAAAGATCCTTCACCTATTCAAAAGGAGGAGATCGGGTATGGCATATCTATTGTTATAAATGGTGTAACGTACTCAAACGAAGAAATTAGGAGTTGCATCAATGAACTAGACGTTTTAGGAGAGGATTCCGATTCCGATGACGAGGTTGTTGAAGAGCTAGAGATTGAGAATGAAACCAATTTGATTACAATCGCGGAAGACCCAATTGAGCTAGATAATAATAGTTTGATAGAGGACCACAATATACTTGAGGTAAATAATTCATTGGAGATAACTAATGAGGATCCGAAACAAGGTTTGTCTAATCCTTTGCATAATTCTATATCCATTGATCCTTTTCCTCTAATCGAAGTAGATTCTCAAAGAGTTGTTAACCCAACTTTTAAGAAAATACCTCACTTAGGATTAGAGTTGTGTGATTCCAAAGTTGTAACGGATTGTTTTGCTTCTAAGTATCCACCACTTGATGTGTTTGTTTCGAATATTATGCAGGTTCACCAAGCTGAGGAACCTTTTGAAGTTCCCGAATTCTATGTTCTCTATCCCCTTTCGAGTGTAGAAAGGACTAAGTGTGGGGAAAACTTCAATAAAGTGATAGCTTCAATATTTATATTTTTTTGCTAATGTTTTTATGAAGCCATTATTTGAACTGCGGATTGTTATTTGGAAGGATTACCAAATTTTCAGATTATTGGTGTACGGACGATAACAATAACGTCGGGCTGACGACGTTAAATCAAGCACTACGTGGGAGGCAACCCATCGGTTTTGTATCTCTATCCCTTTTGTTTTTAATTTTCTTAGTTTTTCATATTATATCTGGAATTCTCATCTTAGATTTTACAAGTCCTATATCTATAATGAAAGTTTTGACGAATTCTCGTCAGAAAATTCTGACTGCGCAGTTGTCACCAAAATAGCTCTCGAGACTTCATACGGAGTCCGATTTGAGTGGTTGACCCCAACTTTTAAATATGACAGACTCACCTTTCTTTTCCAAAAAGAAAATCTTAATTTGGAGCCTGTTATATTGGAGAGACAGGCCTGGAAATTTGAGTTTCGGTATTTTTCCATAACTTTTTCAGATTGCATGTCTATCAGTCCAGAGGCCATAAAAGTCAGACAGTTTATCGAAACACTGTGAAATTTTGACACGTTATAGGAAAACGTAGGTGAACAAATTTCGTTTAGGACGTTTTTCCTAGTTCCCTACCCACTTGTACAGTTTTTGAGTTTTTCAGGATTGTTATGTCAGAAATCAGAATTTTCGGTTTTGAACATTGAGGACAATGTTGAGTTTAAGTGTGGGGGAGTAGTTAAGCATGTTGGTTTGAATATAAAATAAATAATAATAATCTTTTATTTCTTGCATTCTTGAGACTTCCTCTTTTGGAGTTAATTATGAGCTAATTAGGATGACACTCTAAACCTTTTAAGGTTGAAACAGTTCTTACGGCTATATATTGAGTTCCACTTTATCGTTCTAAAATCCTTAAATATATACATTCATAATTGATTGCGAAACTAAGCTATAGTAGTCATTTGAAAGATTCACCCTCGCAATTAATCATTACTGAATCATTTTCTTTTTATCTTTGCAGTTTTATGTTTCTCTAAAGTGATTTGGTGGGATCCTGATACTACCATGGATGTTGTAGCAAGGTAATCATTGGTTGAGTATTTGGAAGCCCCATAGACAATTGTCTAACACTCATAAAGAGTGAGCCGAAAAAAAGAAAAAAAAAAGAAAGAAATATATATATATATATAAGGCTCTTATTCATTTATCAACACTAATAAATGATAGGTCCGGAATTGCGGATTAATCATAGTCGATAAAAACAAAAACCTTTTCATCATTATATAGCAAGTAAAAAAGACTATTGATGAGGTTCTTGACACTTAGATAGCAGTATGTGTGAAATGTTGTCCCTGTCTCCGTCGCCTAAGCAAGCGTGGAACTCCGGATCCAAGGCAACTATCACATACTTGCTGAAAAGGAAACATGCGCTTAGAGTATCTAAACATGTGGTCAAGTTAAATGGGTGCTTCTCTCAACTATTGCGCTATAAATTGAATTCTTTGACGACATTCATGTAGGTATCGTGGGTAACATCTTTCACTTTAGTCAACATTTGCACACTTCACTTTTCTATTTCCATTTTCTTATCTATCCATGTGATTTCAGTATGTGAGTATTGTGGCAAACATTGCAACAAGTACGATGACTATCTTAGTAGAGTTTTGCACTCAGGTTGAATGTCACACGCAAGTAAATGCTTATGTGTGATGATTGGAATGTTTGTAGGATGTTTGCAGCAAAAGAACATATGTATGCTGATTATCTTATTAGCTACTATTTTGTGTCTATCCTTAGTGGTTCTTCCAAGGCGAGAGATTGGAGTAGGTTTTGTGGGTATACCTCTTGTAAACCCTCATGAGACTATAACTCGTCCACTAGGGACACCTAGGGGTTTAAAGGCATGTTATTCATTCTAAGAGTAACCGTATCCTGACGACATGGAGTTGTTGTATTTAGGATTACTTTTATTTTAGTTTGCTTGAGGACTAGCAAAATCTAAGTGTGGGGGATTTTGATAAGTGCATAATTCATATGATTTTAGTATCCATTCCATACTTGTTTTAGCTATTATTCTTGCATGTATTCGTATTATTACTCTTGTTTTCTCTTATTTGTCTCTATTAGGTGAATCATCCAAAAAAGAGCTACAAAGTGCTGAAAATATCTAAGAAGATAAGTATCCCAAGTATCCAAGCGCCCAAGTCCAAGAGAAGTGGAAGAAGTGCGACGAAAAGGAGCAAAACACTCAAAATCAAGAGAAGGGCCAAATACTGATCTTAACTCATTCAAATTAAGGATTTCGCATCATCATCTTGAATAGAATTGAAATATAAAAATAATGCAAAAAGAATGAGGTCATTCCGAGTTCGGATGAAGAAGTTGTGGCCAAAACAAGCTTTTATTGAATACCGGAGACATCAAAGTTCGCGGACGGGTTTCATACTTTAATTCCGAAAATTCTGCTGGAATTTGAAGTTCGCGGACTGGGTTTGCGAACTTAGTAAGTGGAAAACGTGTATTAATACCTTGGAAAGCCTAAGGTCACGTTTGGGAGTCTTTATGTCGTATTTTCGGGTCGGGTTCTTGAACCGAACTAAATACTTGATGACCAAGCAATGTAAACCTATAAAAAGGTATTAGGTCATGGAATCGATCTCATATTATACTTTTGTTCTTCATTAATATTTTAGGGTTTACCCCTTTAGGGGGAACCAGGGTAATTGTGTAATCATGAGAAGCTAAATCCTTTATTGATTAAGGATGAATTCAATGTTCTAAGCGTGAAGCTTTATTATTAATATAAATCTATTGAGAGTTTTTTATCATCATCGTTTGTCTTTACCATATCTAGGGTTTATGAGTGATTTTTAGATTGATTTGGGATGCATACTAGATTAGTCTATTAATTGTTATATTGCTAGTGAAAGTTAGGAGATAAGTAATCGTCGAATAACTCTCTACACAAGTAGAAATCACGAGACCTTACAGAGGGATTCTGTGGAGGAATCTTGTAAAAACAACACCAGCAAGTAAACCTTGAGCTAAGAGTTGAACTACTGGGATTAACCTAATTCACAAAGCTTTAAGCGTTCGATTGGATTACACCTTGAGTGAGCTACTACTTGGTGGTTCGGTTGAATATAATCTGATATTGGAGAGCTTCCGTATCCGTGGTAAAAGGAGTTTGGGGATAGCACTGAGCTAGCTGTTATTCTACGGTTGATGATGAATGGTTCTTACAAACAATAAATAAGTATATTAATCCTGCTATCGCTTGGTAACGACGAATGATTCCTTAATCATCATTTTCTTCTTTATTTTATTTTTTTTTATCTTATAACCAAACCCCCCTTTGTTATTTACTTTATCTTGCTGATCAAATAACCAATCAATTATACAGCTCTCTGTGGGAACGATCTCTTACTACCGTTATATTACCAGTTAATTAGTAGGAAATATATTTATTAATTTGTTGTGCCTACGACAGACCATAAAGGTGCCACCTACCAAAGGATGGTGAAGGATATGTTCGAAGATAAAATTTATAACACCATTGATGTTTATATCGACGACATGTTGGTAAAGAGTAAGGCGTAGACCAGCCACATCAATGACCTTCAGGATATTTTCCAAACTATGAAAAAATACAAAATGCGAGTAAACCCGGCCAAGTGCACCTTTTGGGTAACTTCAAGTAAATTCTTGGGATACATAATCACCGATAAAGGAATAGAAGCAGATCCCGACAAGATCAGGGCCATCTTGGAAATGCCATCTCCAGTGACAGTAAAGGATGTACAAAAGCTAAACGGAAACCTGGCGGCGCTAGGACGGTTCATTTCATGATCGTCGGAAAAATGTAAAGACTTCTTCGGAACACTAAGGAAAGGAGAAAAATTCAGATGAGCGAGGAATGCGAGGAGGCATTCCAAAAGATCAAGCAACATCTCGCGAGCTTACCCGTACTACAAAGATCCGAGCCCGAAGAAGTGCTTACTTTATACCTCGGAGCAACAACCTATGCTGTAAGTGCAATTCTGGTCAAGTATGTCGAGGTAGAAGAAAAACCTGTGTACTTCATAAGTAAGACCATGAACCCGGCGGAGAAGAATTACACCAGAATTGAACAATTAATACTCGCACTAATGTTTGCAACACAGAAGATGCGGACATACTTCCAGACCCACAGGATTTGGGTACTTATGAAGTCTTCTATAGAGTTAATACTTGACAATGCAGCGAGATCGGGACGGATCTCTAAGTAGAGTGCTCAGCAGTTTAACATTTTCTACGAAATGAGGACAGCTGTGAAAGCACAGGCGGTAGTGCATTTCCTTGCTGATTTTCCCCTTGGGGAGGAGGAAGAAGTAGAGGATATCCCAGGCATGGAAGAAGATAGGGACGACCCATCCGACCTTCTGGAAACCTGTAACGCGATACGATGGGAAGTATGTGTTGATGGATCCTCAAACAAAGAGGAATCGGGTCTAGGGTTGGTCTTCACAACGCCGAAGGGGAAGAAGATAGTCCACTCATTAAGACTCGAATTCAAAGCAACAAATAATGTCGCTGAATATGAAGCAGTGATATATGATTTACGACTAATTGTGGAGCTAGGGCTTCATGAAAGTGAGACTAACCAGTGATTCGCCATTGGTGATTCGACAACTTAGTGGGAAATATGTTATCCATGACCCGATACTTCAGAAATATTGGGAGTTAGCACAGTTCTACATCGATCAAATTCCCAACATTAAGTTTCGACATATCTACAGAAAAGACAACCGAAATTCGGATGCCTTGGCTTATATCTCCTCTATGCTAACCGATCCGAGCATTGAAGCCATACGAGTTGCACGAGTACTAATGCCATCTATACCCGAAGAGGGAAATGTACAAGTACACGTGGAGGTCACCACAACCGATAAATATGAAGCGGGAGATTAGCGCAAACCCATCCATCAGTATTTGGAGTCGGGTGAACTACCAAAAGGACGAGCCGAGGAAAATAAGATCAAGAGCAAGGCAGCAGCGTATGAGCTACGAGAAGGTATCTTATATAGAAGGTCATATCTTGGGCCACTACTAAGATGCTTGATGATTATGTTTTTGATGATGTTGTAGTAATGAGGTTCAAACTCTCGGACTTGTGAAGATTAAATTTAAAGATTTAATAAAATTATATACAAAAATATTAACAAAGCGGGCGAGAGGTAACCAAGACACTAGAATCCACTATTACACATGAATGATGTCAAATATTTCATAACTCTAATTATCCTTTTAATCCTTTATTTCTTAATCCACAAATAATCAAACATATTCTCAAAAATTAATTGTATCTCTTAAGCATAGATTATCTAACCAAAGCATAACCTATCTAATTGAATCACAACTAATGAAGAAAATTATGTAAACTTTTAAGAACTCTGCAAAAGCAGTGATTGAGTGAATTATAATTAAATATTAGAGAAAATGAAATAGTTATCCATTGTTCATGTGTGAATAGCTTCATCCATTGCCTTGGTTACGAGAGAATTAGCCGCTCATCATGTTGGAAAACCTCTCAAAGAATTTCATTGATGCTCAAAAATGGTTTACAAATGATGAGAATATGAGAAATACAATAAAACCGGGTTTGTAACAATTATATTTGTTACAAACCAGAGAACTACGACCCTCAGTGACAAAATAAGACTGTTGCAGTTGTGTCGCAAACGCTGTGGCAAATAAGTCTGCCTGATGTACGACCCACAGATGTGAGTCGTTACTACTGTAGAAAAACGACTGCTGGTGCAGGTCTGTTCTTCGTGTTCTTCATGTTCATCAGCAGCAGCAGCAGCAGCAGAAACCGAGTTTGGCAAAACTCGAATTTCTTCTTCTCTGGCTCTCCTCATCCCCCCAGACTCTCGACACCTCTTCTATGAGTCCCCAGCACTCTATATATACTCCACAGGATCAAGAAGTCTCGCTATAACTCGAGATAATTCTCTCTTAACTCGGTTTGATGAAAAAATATTCTGGGAATATTTTCTTCCCTGATTTAGCTTCTCACGCGTATATTTCCATCCTGGTCACTCTAGAAATCTTTACACACGACCCACAATGTTGCTAGAGCCCTCATGCATGAGCATAACACACTCAAATCTTCTCCAATCTCGTGTCCAACCCGTGTTTCCCTGTTTTGCATTCCGTGAATTATCCAGCTAATTCTGGCCAAATTTGATCGAACCAAAATCCCAAAACGTGTTTGCTAGGACATATCACAACTTCCTACCAAAAATCAGCCATTGCATCTCCCTAGAACACGTTCAACAATTCGATCAAAAATCTTCAGAAGTGTTCTCCATTTTCCCGCCAAAAACAAAATTCAAATGGAGAAGATGACCTCCCCCTAATCCTGTATTGGGGTGCAAATAGCAGATGCCTTTTGGGGTGACCTGGGGTGCCACTTAGTAATTGAGGTGCCCCTTATCCAACGGTGAGAGTCCGAATAACACGTGTCCTCCGGGGCTTTTACCAACTTTTTGAGCGGAATTTTCCAAAAAATGTTTATTTTCCAAAGGTGCCTACAAACACATAAAACACCAAAATTAGTACAAACTCGAGTGCCAACAATATATAGTATTGAGATCAAATTAAACACAAAAATGTATCTATCACTTGAGTAAGGAAGAAGGACACTCGATCCTGAATGAGCTACACTATGGTGCCGCGGGAAATCATAGCTCGGGTTAAAGCCTATAGGCTAGAGCCAAGACCATGGGGTACTTCTAGATCTATATGAATGAGGACGCGAAGTACATGGCATTAATCTGTGATGAGTACCAAAAGTTCGGAAAAAAGATACATGTACCATCTGTTTCATTAAATTCGGTAGTGAGCCCATGGCCCTTCGCCAAGTGGGGCATCGATATTGTGGGACCATTACATGTCGGGTCAGAACAAAAAAAGTACTTAATAGTAGCAACAGACTATTTCACAAAATGGGTCGAAGCTGCACCATTGAGACATATTCGGGACAAAGACGTATTTCGGTTCATCTTTGAGCATATCATTTGTCGCTTCGGCATTCCAGCAACAATTGTCTTGGACAATGGGAAACAACTAAAAGGAAAGAACATTGATCTATTGTTCAACACCTATAACATCATAAAAAACAAGGCCACACCCATTTACCCACAAAGTAATGGGCAGGCTGAGATCACCAACAAGACAATAACAGATAATTTGAAGATAAAATTAGACGGGGCGTATGGTGAATGGTGTGAAGAACTTCACAATGTATTATGGGCTTATCTAACCACCCGAAGATAAGCTACATGCCTCTCACCCTTCATGCTCACATATGGGACTGAGGAAATTCTTCCAACTGAGGCCATGATGCCTACAACCCGACTTGAAGCATGGAGACGAAATCTGACGACAGATTTGATCTTGGCCAAACTCGATGATTTGGAAGAGACCATAGAAATGGCTCTGCAAAAGATGGAGAACTATCAGAGACGGCTGCAACGCGAGTACAACAAAAAAGTTCGCCCGAGAGAATTCCACCCGGGACAATTAGTACTGAAAGAACTACCCAGCTACGAGCGTGATAAAAAAGGCAGAAAGTTGGCAGCTAGATGGGGTGGACCGTACACCATTGTATCAAAAGCGGGAGAGGAAGGGGAGTATACAAGATATCAAAGCCTGATGGGACACCGGAGCCTAGGTCGTGGAACGCGAGACATTTGAAACTATACCACCCGTGAGAGGTGTATAAGCAGGTATGATACTTTGTCATCCGAATCCCTTTGATATCCATGAGATATAGAAAGGATTATGGCATATGCGACTAATGGTCATTCGAACTCGGGGTGATGGCAGTGTGCAAGTGCCGAGGTGACTTACACTCTAATGTTCGTTTCGAACTCGGGGCGATGGCAATGTGCAAGTTCCGAGGCGACTTACACTCGACGGGCTATTCGAACTCGGGGCAGTGGCAGTGTGCAAGTGCCGAGGTAGTCTAAGGGTTCTGGTGGTTGGAAGCTAGTAACCGGTTATCAAGGCATGAGTACTTGATAGCCGAGCATATAACATTGCTACCATCGCAAGTGACCAGATTCACTTGCCCATGATAGTTAAATGATAACTAACCTGGGTCAATCGAGAGATAAAATCTAGGGATGACCAAATACACTTCCATTGGGCCACAATACCAATGATGAGATACCTCAGTCGGGACATGGCACTGGGCCCGATGACCCTCCCTATTGAGCGTGCTCGACAGAATTGGAATTTCTACTAACATAGAAATATTAATATGAAATGCAGGAAAGTGAAAGGCTACCGGTTACGAACTACCAAGCATGATATGAACATAAGAAAGATATTTTCGAAAGTAACAAACCACGGAATAACGAAACCGATTGGTGACGCAACACCCCACAAATTAAGTTGTCCAAAATATTATAGGTGTTCAAGTGGAAGAAAAATACAGCCCGATATAAGGGGAAAAATAGTGACACAACACTACAAAAGGCATGAACTACTCGGTGGAAGGAGCCTCTCCCGATCCATACTTCCTCGCAGCAGTTATATCTCTCCTCTTATCAACAAACTCCTTCACTCCTTCCTTGATATTGACGGAGCTCGGTCCTGTACTCCTCTTTCGCTTCGAAAAGTTGACGGGTCAGCTCAACAGTAGCAGCATCAGCAGAAGCAATCTTGGCGTTCAGTTGGGCTTCATTGTTCTTCAACTGCACGATATATTCCTCCAAGGACTTGAATTTCCCCTGCTCGGTTGCATCAACAAGAATGGCAGAATGGCTAACATAAACACAAACAACAACAAAGCAAAAGAGGAAAGAAAGGCGTGCACAAAAACCTGAAAGAACGGGCAAAACTAATTTTAAGGTTTCCTCGGATTTATAAAGATCAATTTAAAAGGAAAACATCTTCGATACCAAATCATTATACTGTTGTTCATTAAACTCATTCGTGGGGAAATATTGCTTATGTTTGCCCCAAGCAGTTTTCTGCCGATTATGTGCTGACTGAAGACCAAACAACTGGGACCGAGTCCATTCCAAGTTCCGCGATATTTGATCGAATCCGAGAAGTTTCTCCTCTAAATTGTGAGCAGACCTCACTGCATCATCCTTAACTGCAACAAGCGTTTACGATCGACATTCAAATCCTTGTTATGAAGCATCAAAGTGCCGTACTGACTCTCCAAGGAGTCAACCAGTAACTTTCTATCAACAGTGACTCTCTGGGCCCGAGACAGATCATCTCGGATATTATCTATCTCATCGGGATCATACTCAAATCTCTGATAATGAAGAAGCTCGGCTCGAAGACTCTCAATCTCAGAGTATGACGATCGATTTTGTCATTCGTATTATATATCTTCTGTTGAAGCGTAACAACATGCTCTTTCTCGATGTTCAACTTCTTGGTTATAGTACGGTACTCAGAAACGGAGTCTCGATCTAAGATAGATATCTCGGCTAGGAAGACAACGCTAGACTCAGGATATTAGCACTACATTATCAATCAGTAATGACAAGGTTATGATAAGATACCTCTGGCATCATCTAGTTGCGTCTCAAGTCCCCGAGCACGCTCTTTCTCCCTTTGAAGTTGGACCCGAAGATTTGCCATATCCGCCAGCTCGTTCTCACGAACAACAGCTTCAAGGAGCCTTTGGTTCGCATCCTAAAAGGGTCAACTTTGAGTGAATCACCCATAGAAAAAGAAATATTAACAACACGACTAAAGCTAGGTGTCTTACCATAAGGTTGAGGGAGTCCCTCATAGCAGCACCATACAGGGGAACGACCTTCAACATCTCGGCATTTGAATAAGAACTAAAGATGGATGAAAAAGGAGCTCCCAACGAATCACAAACCGGACCCGGAAAGGTGAAGACAGAACTCCCGATCGACCCTTTGTGGGGAGGAGTCTTATTCACATTCTCCAACAATTCATTCCGAGAGGACGTGTGATCCTCAGGGGAAGGAATCTCGGGTTCCTTCAGCTTCTCGTCCTTAACGACCAATCGGTCTCAACATCAGACCTAAAGAACTCATCATCATCATCATCATCCGACATCACCACCACCAAGTTCGGGACAGAAATAGAAACCCCTTTGCCAGAAAGAGAGGCTTTAGCGGACGAGGGCACACCCTTCCATGTAGTAGTCTTCTGACCTGCAACTCCTTTACTACCAGATTGATCACCTACAACGGTAGATGATACATCAAAATACTTCTTCTTCACCAACCTTTTGGGTACAAATTGGGATAAAGGGAGCCGATCATCAAGATCCTCACCATCCTTCCGAGACGAACCCTCCACACCTTCCTCACCCACATTCGATTTCTACAAACACAACTTCGTCAAATCCATTAAAGGCAACAAATATGGGAAAGTATATGTATTGAGAATAGAGCAGTATATTTGTTACCTTAACTGGCTCCTTCTCAGTCCTGGTGCCAGAGCCTCTCTTCCGAGTATTAGGAACCTTCGGCTGTTTACTCTGAGTCTTTGACTGACCACCCTGAGACTTGGGCTACAAAGAAACAGAACATTCAAAACCCCACCTAGCTACCCGATATGGCGAACCCGAACCAAGAATAAGACAGAAGTACTACCTGATCAGCATTAACCACCCAGAATTGATAAGGCTCAGAAGGAAAGTCAGGGGAGAGAATCTGCCACTCAAGATGGGACCACGGATAGCCAGAGGAGTTCGATCCCAAACTGAATCACTAGTGTGTCGGACGTGCTTATTAGTATCTGGTGCTACCCTCGGAATCCTCATCTAACATCAATTACTCGAACCCACCAGTCGGAACCTTGAGGCGATGAGGACTGGAAGCAAAACCATCCAAAGAGCCGAGAGAAGAAGTCCCGCTTCGATAATTCCTAACGAAGCTAGTCGAAGTATATTTACTCGCGTTAGAAGGGTCATACATAGACCACTCAGTCTTGGAACATTCTCCTCTTTCCCGCCTCTCCCATTCCGCCGTAAGAAGAAACGTATTTCCATTCCATTGAGCCAGAGCCCGAGAAGGATGAAGCTGGGATAGAACCTCATAGACAAAAAGGACGACTCGGGTCGTACAAGGGGAACCGTAACCCGAGATCGAGCTGTCCTTTGGTGATAACAGTTGCTTCTGGAGAATGAGAAAACCCTTCAACAATATCCCTCCTCAATTGTCATTTTTGACCCGATAATAACTCAAGCTCATAATCATGAAGATCATACTCATCCTTCAACTGGTTCAGAAACTGGGCATCAGTAAGGTTGGAGTATTTGTAGCCCCTTTTCTCAGTCCTACATTCAAAAAGAGAAGAGTCATCAAACAAAAGCGAATCACCACGAAGATCATGATGAGAAGGGCTATCAATGATAAACAAAAAATCTACGAGAATATTGTCTTCATCAAAAAACGTATGACTTACACACTTTTTCTCTTACATGGAGGGAGTCGAAGAAGCCGTGGAAGAATAATGATAAGTTCAAGAGTAGAAGATGGGAAAAAAATGATGAAGACGGCAAAAAGCAGGACCAACAACAACAAATCAAAAGTGGGAAGGAAACAAAAGCAAGAGAAGAAGACAAAGAGAACGACAGAGTAGAGAAGAATAGCAGTGGCGGAGAAGCAGAGAATGTATGTTCTTGAGAGAGAAGAATAAGTGAAGGAATGAAATCAATGGGTTATCATTCCCATTTATAGTTCAAGTGATTGCAATTGGAAGAAAGGATAACGGGTCATAAAGATGGAGTTAATGGGGAACAACTGACCGGAAAGTACGGCATGACCAGAGTCGTGGAAGGCGAAGCAGTTTCTTCCCGTGTCGGGCACACGAGTGAAAGAATGGGCATAAATGTAGGTGTAAATAAATGGCAAACCCAGGTGGAGGGATCTCAAGCCATGACTCACTGAAGAAAGGGTGAAGTGCAACACCGAATCATCCTCTGTAACCCTAGCACGAAGAAAGAGATACCTACCAAACACTCGTGGAGCTAACGCGTGTAAACAAGATACACGGATGTGATGGAAAGATACTCATCGGGAATTAGGATAATGAGTACACTGACGAAGTACGTGGGTAGATCAGAAGAATTCAGTCAAAGTGGGGCCAAGAGATAAAGGTACCGGTTCGAGTCGGGAAAAAAGGCGATATCGGGTCAAAGAATACCAAGACTCTAGTATTGGGAAGATATACATCGGGCCTCACACATATCGGGACTATACGAAGTTCGGGTAATGAATATCGGAGGGACTCATCACCCGACAAGGTCATCAAAAAGGATGAATTGTGACTTACATTGTAACTCTGTTGTATAAACATGTTAGCCTATAAATAGAGAGCTTTGTCAAGAGATAAAGGCAAGCAAGTTGTGAGTAAGTTAGAGCATATATAGAGAGTGTTGTAGAGAGAGAACCATATCTTGTATTTTTGTGCGAAATAATAAGATTAACTCTTCACCTCCGTGGACGTAGGTAATCATGCCGAACCACATAAACCTTGTGTTCTTATGAGTCTTTACTTACTTATGTTTGCTTCTAGTTCATCTGATGGTTGGATGTAGTGGTAGGATTTTCTGACGTAACCGAATGACCCCAGCCTTTGCTTAAAGTGGTGGAGATTTATTTGGTGGTGGTGGTAATGGCTTTGGTACTGCTGGACTTATCTTCCCCAGATTAGGTAGTATTGTAGATGGCGCAGAGTCTTGGCTGTGCGTTGGAGGTTTCTTCCTTGGTGGTGGTAATGGATTCGGCACTGCCGGACTTTTCTTCCCCAGATTAGGTAGCATTGTTGATGGCGCAGAGTCTTTTGGCGGTGGAGCACGAGGTTTAACTTTAATTGTTCGTGGCACAAAGTGTGACTTTGGAGCTACTGCATTAGCGGAAAATGGAAAACATAAAGAGATTATGACTACTAGAAGAGCACTAGTAGTAAATAAGCAAGCCAGTGAGGCTTTCTTCCCGCCTTTGTTTCTCACACTAATACTCATTGTTTCTAATGTGTGTTGTGATCTCAAACGTATTTACAACTCCTTTATATAGTAAGATTTCCAGACACATCGTTAAATTATTGTGTCCATCTTCATTATTCGGTCATTAATGCTTGGGGTTCAATTGGTCTTTTGAATTTTTATCTTTTACTGGCGGCTATCTCCAATGAAGCCACCGGTACTACAAGCTGACAGTTCATCTGATCCAATGCAGGTCCCGGGCTTATCAAAGGGACGTTCTGCGCACCCTAGTGAGAACCCATTCGCTTTCGTATACACTGTTTATGAAACCTGTTTTGAGGCATACTGAATTTTTTTGAGGCATACTAAATAATACCAAAATAGAGTCACTAAATAAAAAACAACATCACCCCTTATCCATCCTTTTTGATAATGGCATAACTACCCTTATATAATTAGTGTTAATGATTATGATTAGATTTGATTAATTAAGAATTTTAAGGATTGATTAAAAATTAATTATTAGTGGTAAATTAGTAGAGAAATCAAATTTATGTGAGAGAGTTGGGATTTTTGAGAGGAAGAAGAAGAAGTGAAAAAAACTTGGGTTTTGAGATTTAAGTGATTAGAAGTGACCAAAATGTATCATTCAAATCAGAGGTAGACTTTTATACGAGGTTTAATGTCATTTTTATAAGTTGAATCTATCAAAAAATTGAATTTTTAAAACCCAGATCTACTGACCAGATGAATGGTTCGGCTGATAACTTGTCAGCTGAACCTCTATTTTTCGAAAATATACCTAGGTTCGGCTAACTACTTGTCAGCCTAACCTAGTTATATTTTCAAAAAACAGAGGTTCGGCTGACAAGTTATCAGCCGAACTTCACTCTGTAACTGATGAATTTTAGGTTCGGCTGATTCGAACAAAATCTAGCAAAATCACATCAGCATAACATAGTGTTTCTCTAAATCATATACTAGGTTCGGCTCAAAATTAATATTCCAGGATCAGCCGAACTGATCTTCTGAAAATTTAAAACGAAGAAGAAGGCTAGGTTCGGGTGATTCGAACAAAATCTAGCAAAGTCGCATTAGCCGAACATAGTGTTTCTTTAAATCATATACTAGGTTCGGCTCAAAATTGATATTCCAAGATCAGCCGAACTGATCTTCTGAAAACCCTAATTTCACTTTGAAATCATATTCTATCGATCAAACAAAATAAAATCAATAAAAAACAAGATGGGTTTGTTACAAATACATTCTAAAATACATCTGAGAGCAATTGAGATTTGGATTTCGTACTTCAACATCGCTCATTTAGATTCGTGTTTCCTTTGCTTGATTGAATTGAAGTCCAGGATGTTTAAGTTTAAAGGTTATTTTAATTTTTGATTTTAGGTTTTTGAGGATAAGGACACTCTAGTAATTAAAATTGTTTAAGATTTTATAGGTAATTGCACTACCTTTAGACACCCCCTTAAAAAACTTCAAAAAAAAAATCAGTATGCCTCAAAACAGGTTTCATGTTCATGGCCACCTCTATAACTAATAAGTAATAATTTGCAGCCAAGGAGAATAGAGAGGCTGCTACTATTGCAAGGGACAAGAAGCAATCTGTTTTCGTGTGTGTTTACTGGGCCGACATTGTTTACACACCTCGGTGACTGTAATTTTGTTTTTCAGTGAAGCCTAATCCCTGGTGCATTATCCTGTCTTATATGCTTCTTCAGGTTGAAGCACAAAGTTTGTAACGAAAGTTGGGAGTTTCTTGTTGTTGTTTTTTTCTCCAATGGGAGCTAGATTAGGGGTGAGACTTGGGTTGGTTGGGCGGGTTAGAAGGCTTGGCCGAGGCTGACCCGAGTTAGGAATTCTTTGCCCAGATTGCCCATCGAACCCGTGAAATCCATGAAAGTAGTGCCCAAGTTATGTTTCCCGGGTTCCTCGGGTTGGCCCAAGTTTCACTGAATATACAAGTTTGTTAGTATAATAATAACAAATTTTAGTAATAATATGATTTAATTGCTCCATTTATCTCAAATTTCCAAATAACTGAAGTTTATTTACAATAATATAAACTTTTTTCATATTGAATGATTAATGAGATAAATACAATTTATATTTTCATTATTAGGTTTGAAGATAATATCTAAAATTATTCTAAATAGATAATAATACCAATTATAAAAATGGCTTTATATAACTATATCATAGTTCTTCGGGTTGGGCGGGTTGTTTGGGTTAGAAATATTTGTATCCATGCTTGCCCAAATTTAATTCGGGTTTATAAAATTTATACCCAAATTTTCCCAAAATCTTAAATTATGTTGTCCATGTCCTCCCAACGTTCAGGTTGGGCATGGATTGGGTGGGTTAACCCAGCCCAAGTCCCACCCCTAAGCCAGATGATGCTATTGAATGGATTCAGTGGAGTATAATCCTTAAGTTTGTATGTTTGGCTCATGGTCCTTGACTTCTTGGTGACATCCCAGATACGTGCCCTTCTATCAATTAACACCTTTTTTATTAGTAAGGATTGCCAGGTGCACTAAAACCAGGCCCGGTAATGTGTTTCCCATGTCAATCCTTGGTACCGGAGGAATATAGGGATAGTTTGATAATTCGGTTTTTGTGAATAGAATCACTAGGGCTGTGAATGGGTACCCATTACCCGGAATCGGACCCATTAGATTCGGGTCCGGTCTTAAAGTTGGACCCATTAACAACTTAGGACCCGACGGGTAATTACCCGATTGGACCCGAATTTTAACGGGTCCAAACGGGTAATACCCGTAGGGTACCTGGTTATTCATCTTTTTAGCAAAATTGTAAGCATTTTGCTAGTTTTGGCTTTGATATTTTTTTGTTTCATTTTTTCTTAAATTTAATCTTTATTTAGTACATTAATTAAGAAATGATAATAAACTTTTACAAAAAACAATTTAGATTCAAGCTAAAAAGAGTAAGAAATTAAGTTTTTAAGATTTTTTCATAGTTTTCTTAATACCCAACGGGTACCCGGGTCTTTAAACGGATCCGGTTCTGGGTCCCACAAATTTAGGAACCGGAACCGGACCCTAAACCGTTAGGAACCAGACCCGTCTTTTATAAGTAGGGTCCGAGTCTAGTGGTACCCGGGAGGAGCCGTACCCATTGACAACCTAGAATAGATTATGAGAAGACAAATCTCACATGAAAACACCGTAAGTAAGTTTGTTAAGAGTCATATTGTCACGTGGCCATGACAACTTAAATGGACTCGCGTCTCCGAATCCCTACATTTTTCTTTTGATAACAAAGAATTTTATTTCTAAGAATTGTCTAGCTCGATAAGGCTGAATAACAGCAACTCAACATGTCTAACATCATGGCTGAATTCCTCCAAAACTAGCTTGTTTTTTCTAACCATTTTTGAGATGGAATCAACAACATGATTAAAATTCCTACTAACATGACTAATTTTAAAATACTCAAAAGAGTTTAACAAGAGTTTTATATCTCTTATGATTTTCCTATTAACACATCGCACAAGTAGGGTGTTATTATTGATAGAATTGACAACTGCTTCTGCATCTGCAACTAGGTGGAATTTGTGCAGTTCCATTGCTTTGGCCCATCACAAACATTCCAGAGTTGCTCTACACTCTTCTGTCTCCGCATCAGTCACTCCAGCTGCATAAGATCCCTTGAAACCGGTATATTCACCTGCAGGATTGGATAAAACCATACCAGTTCCACATTCGTTAGTATCATAATCAAATGATGCATCTGCAAAGAGCTTAAAAACTGCTACTGTATCAATAGTGTTGTCACTGTGATCAATATGAATAGATGTTTCATGAGATGCAGATGCAGATGTAGAAAGATTTGTCATACTATCATTGAGGCTATCCTGTGCAGAATTACTGAAACTAGCCAACTGATATTGAATTCTAGAAACAATGTTCATAGGGTTTATAATTTTATCCTGAAAAATGCAGTCGCATCTTTCCTTCCAGATTATCCAGCTGACAACTATTAGAAGATTTCTCCAGTTATGTAGATCACTCACTCCAACATTTTGAACATCTTGGAACCAGGATATAATCCATTCCTTGACTGTCTGGCAGTTAATAATTAATTGATCAATGTTAATGTTAAGAGATCTCCAGACTTCCTTGACATGTTCACAACTGATAAGGAGGTGATAAAGGGTTTCATCTTCCCTTTTACAGATTTCACAATGCGTTTCCACTTCCCTTTTCCGAACCCCTACATTTGTTTCTTAGAGATGCGATCCGAAAATTCATGACTGCTAACAGTGGGTATTATTTTATTTAGGGATATACCACTCCAAAGATAAATGTATGTTTTGTTTTATATGGAATTTGGTACATCCCCAAATAGAACAATACACCCTATTAACAATCTAGCGAAAATTAATGTTTCCTTTTAAAATCCATATACTTTCTCCTAATTTATATTAAGTTTTTCCTTCTTCTCTACATCTTTTGATATTCATATGACCACTCCTTTGATCGATACATTTTATCACTTTTGTAATTTTACATAGATCAAGTTGCACAACATCCAATACAGATTATTATAGCCAAACTTAGTAGCATCGATTGATTGGTTAGCTGTGTCGCATAAGTAATATGTTTTTTCCTAATTTGCAATAAAAAAAAAGAAACAAGGATCGAGATGATATTAGTACTCCCTCCATAGCACATATATAGGCGGAGGGACCAATTCTCTTATGTTATATCCATGTTTTTTCTTGATTTCCTTTTGTTATATTTCCTATGTTAGAGACATAAACCCAATTGTGATGATAACCAAGCAACATAAATAAGGGTAAAATAGTTAAAAGCCATCTTGGAATTGCCATTCCGCCTATCTAATGGTACAAGGAAAAAGCAATATTCCGCCTATAAAATAAATACGGAGGGAGTATAACATAACCTATGGAAGTCACCTGAATTTCGTTGGTGAAGGCCTGGTGGAGTTTTATTTCTTTTTTGAAGGTCAATGATGAGATCTCATGTTGTGTCTTTTTATTTTTATGGATTATATCCACTACTAGGCCTAGAATTCAATCCGATAGATAAACTTAAGGCATGTTTTTTTTTGTTTTTTTTTTTGACTTCTGCAAAACTAGGTCTCCATCCATATTTCCATCCAAAACTGTTATGTTAGTCAATCTATCAGTGAATTTTCCCCGAAATGAGATGAGAAAATAAAGCCAAATTTTCCCTAATACCTTTTAGTGTGGGACACGTATGGGATAACACGTATAACAAATCTAGGCAATTATCTAATATACATCTACAGATCCATTACAAGACTACCTTGTTATTAACGCAGACACGTAGTATCATCTGAAATATGGATGGTAACGATTATTTTGGGACTTTGGTATTATCAATACACGTGGTGTCATATGGCTCGGACGCTCGATCTTCTTCAGATCGTACGATCTCTATAAAAAATAGACAGTTAAGATTATTATTAGGTTAACAAACATGCGAGAAATAGAGATGAAAGAGACATAATCTTTCAGTCTTTTCTATTCTTTCTTCTATGTTCCTCTCTGTTTTCCCATTCTTCAGTTCTTCTCTCAAAATGACTCATAGAAAACCTAGGTTTTTGTTCGATTAAAACCCTAAGTGAAGATGATGAACAAACGAAAGAAACAACGATCTGAGACGAAAACAAACTGATCAAAGGTCGATAACTAGATTACTTTTCAGATAATAAATCATGTTTTTGTTTTATGATTTGTTTTATGATTTGTTTTAATTTAACAGTTTGTTGTTGTGTATATGCATGTTAGAATAATGGGTATATGTTTGTTATTTCAATTTTCAGGGTTTATACAAATTGATTTTTCAAATCAATTTTTTGATTTTTAAAATAATTAGTTTGTTTTTGTTTGTCTGTGAATAGTTTTTTTTATAGAGATTGTATTAGATTTCTAGGGTTTGTTTTAGTAGTTTATTATCAAATTATTGTGCTTTCGATTGATTTCTCTGAATATAGTTCATTACTAGGTTTTTTCTGGGAATAAAATACTAGGGTTTATCTTTTTAGTTTCTATTGTTTTTTATTCTGATTTTCAAAACATTGTGTGATGTAGAAACGATGTTGAAGAATATGACAAGTTTTCATTCAGAAATATAAAGGTAAAGGTCATGCTTACTACAATAGGTTTTGAGTTCATAAACTTGGCTAAAGTTGAAATGGATCTTGTTAGGTTAAAGAACAAGATCAGGCCAAATTTGAAATTCAAGAGCAGTGAGATTGTAGAAATAATATGGTTTGTGGATTCTTGTTTACCAGAATCTCTGATTAAGGAAGAAGAGTTTTGGTATTTATGGGATGATGATGAGAATGGTTAAATTGAGCTGCATATGCACGTGGTTACTACTAACAACACTGGTGAGGTTTCTGAACTTACTTATTGAAAAAGCGGGGGTCTAACAACACCACCCAATATTTCGCTTAGCAATCTGTATGGACTAACTCCGAAATACTTTGCTAGAGAATCAACTAGGCAGTCAGACTCAATCTAGATAAAAGTATCTCAAGGAGTTAATATCTCTCTCTTGATTTGATTTTTACTCAAGCTAAAAACAATAGAGAGTCTTTATCAAATACAAGGAATAACTTGGACGGTACCAAAGACCAATGTACAAGGATCAATCAATATCAATCAACAACCAAAGGTTGGATTTCCAATTGGTGATCTTTGACGCACAACCTGTATTATTTCTATTATATAAAAATATAATACCGAAAAGACATAACACAGGCACCAGAAGTTTTGTTAATGAGGAAACCGTAAATGCAGAAAAACTCCGGGACCTAGTCCAGATTGAATACACACTGTATTAAGCCGCTACAGACACTAGCCTACTGCAAACTAACTTCGGACTGGACTATAGTTGAACCCCAATCAGTCTCCCACCGATCCAAGGTAAAGTTGTACTCCTACACTTATGATCCCAGCAGGATACTGCGCACATGATTCCCTTAGATGATCTCACCCACAACCAAGAGTTGCTGCAACCCAAAATCGCAGACTTGATAATAAACAAATATGTCTCACACAGAAAAGTCTATCAAAGGATAAATCTGTCTCCCACAGAAAAACCCTAGGTTTTTGTTCCGTCTTAATATCTGAAATCAAGGTGAACATGAACCAATTGATAATCCGGTATTATATTCCCGAAGAACAGCCTAGATTAATCAATCACCTCTCAACAGTCTTACTTGAATACACAAGAGGACGTCGAGGAATCACAAACAGTGAGACGAAGATGTTTGTGACTTCTTTATCTTGCCTATCGGAGAACTCTCACGATCTCAAGCCAATCAAAGATTGTACTCGTACGATAGAAGATGCAAGATTAGATCACACAACTACGATAAAAGTAGTATCGGTCTGGCTTCACAATCCCAATGAAGTCTTTAAGTGGTTAACCTGGTTTAAGAGAAGAAAACCAAAGGTTAGAGGAGAATCGACTCTAGCAAGCGCACTAGTATCTCACAGACGTGTGGGGATTAGTTTTGCCCAATTTTAAATGTCTCCTATATATAGTCTTCAAATCAGGGTTTTTCCTTAGTTACAAAGCAATCAATATTCACCGTTAGATGAAAGCCTGATTTAGATTCAAGCTAATATTTCTCAACCGTTAGATCAAAAACTTAGCTTGTCACACACACTTGAGATATACGTTTACTGGGTTTTTGAAAACCGTTCCCAAACGTGTACGTGTATGTTGGTTCAACATAGTAACCCAAAAGGTCAACCATATGAGCATTTCATATTAACCTTGTTCTTCTTCACTATAACTAGTTCAATTGACTCAAATGAACTAGTTAGAGAGTTGTTCAATTGCTATGAGATTTTATATAACTACACAAGACACAATTGAAACAAATATGATTCGATTCGATTGAATCGTCTCATGAACTTTATAGCCACGGTTTGCATACTGCATTCCTTAGTAATTTAAGTTTCATGTTCAGAGCAAATCTTTAGATCATAACCCACTCAAGTACGCAAACAAGTTCGCGGACTTAATACAACCGGAAGAGTTTTCCAAACTCAGCAGAAAATCTCGGCAAGGAGACTTCCGCCAGTTCGCGGACTGAGTTCGCAAACTGAGTTCGCGGACTTGGCATAGCCAATTCCTCCGGTTTCTCTCAATCAACAAAGTTCGCAAACTTCGGATTAAGGAATATGACTTATGCACATATGTGTTTCCACACAATTCTTATATCCATCATTGGTTATATAGACCTAAACTCTCATTCCAACCATTGAAACATTCTTAGAGGACGTTATATAGTTGTTACACTATTTCTCGTCAAAGAGATTTTTAATGTGATTGAAACAATATAACTTTCGTCATTAGGTGAAGATAAACCCGATCAAAGCGAAACGCTTTACCAACACATGATTTCGAGATATATATATAGGCGAGATATACTCGGCTCGAAATATCAAATGTGTATGATCCAGTCTATATAGCATACGACTTTTGTCTCATAAGAAGTAGGATATATAAGAGATACACTTTTGAGTGATAGATAAGTTCAAGTCTCCACATACCTTTTTGTTGATGAAGTTCCACGGTTCCTTGAGTAGATATTCGTTGTTGTATGATGAATCGCCATGAAGTCCTTGAGTTTAACTACACTTTTCTATCCTAGTCCGAGACTTAGGTATGTAGACTAGAAATCAAGACTCATAGTTTTGATCACTAACATTGACAAACATGCTTGAGATAGCAACGGATGCGAGGTCGACCGAGCTATGATCTAACACTTATGATTCAGTTCCTCTACATAAGTACTTGTCACCAACTAAGAATACAACACCTAGGAAAACACTTGCATCCAAGGGTACACCTGGTAGTCCAACACAAATGAAACCAGTATCCAAGGAATACACCTACTGTGACAATAAGAACTCCAAGACTAGCATCACTTTTTAAGAAAAAAAGTCCAAGCACTAAGAAGAAGTTATTAATTGATTTGGAATCTGAAATAGAAGTATACGTTCCACAATTTTCACAACAAACCCAAGCTAGTGTTGGCTAAAACATACCTAGCATTGATGAAAATGAGGTGTTTGATCATGATTTCTGGTTTGAAGCTACAACACAAGCAAGTTTGGTTGAAGATGTTTTCAAGATGAGTCAAGAATATAAGAAGAGTGATGATTTTGTTTTCCAGCTTCCTAATATTTAAGAAGATGAGTGTCATCCTGATGAGGACTTGAACAATGTACCTGGATATGAACAAGAGGTGCAAGATGATATGGATTACAAGAAGTTTCTGAAGAAGGTTAACAATGGGTATTTATCAAATAAGGGCGGTGACAGTGATATTGATAGTGATAATGATGGTGATGGTGGTGATCTAAAATTTGGTGAAGTTGAGGTAGATAATGGCAAGAAAGGTAATGTCGTATTTGTTTTGTATTTGAATTGGATTTGGATTTAATGTTCTATTTGGTATATTTTTTTTTAGTAATTAATGCCTGTCTTTGTTTTCTTTGTTTAATTGTAGGGGACCACTATGGGGATTTACTGGAATCTGAATCTGACAAGGAATCCAATTGTGTTTTTTAAAAGGGACCATTTTTTTACATGCATTTGTTGTTTGTTATTGTTTGAAACTTATTCTAACGATTTATTTGTTTGTTCTTGTATCAGAATAAGAAGAACATGTTAGGATAGAGCTTGCAGTAGCATCAGTTGGGCCTTGGTGTAATGGTTTTAAGTTTAATGTGACTCCTCATGATAATTCAAATTTTAAGGAGGAATGTGCAAAATTCTTGGAGAAATATGAGGATGAACAAATGTTCCAGAGGAAGAAGATCCACAACAATTGGATCCTGAAGCACTCATAGTTGGTAGCAAGTTTGTGAGTAAAAAGTATTTCTACAAGCATTTGAGAAACTGATGTGTGAATAATGGCCATCAGTCAATAACTACTAAGAGTTGTAAGACCAAGCTAAGGTCAAGTGCATTCACTGGAAGATTCAATAATGTTCATTCTTCATTTATGGCATGATATTGAAAGGTGAAGGACTTACTTTCACACTTAGAGGACTTAAACTCACCCACAAATTAATACAATGGTGACAAGATGGCATCAACAAGTGTGCAAATCCTACATATGTAACTGATTGGTACTATCAGAAGATGAAGACCGATCTTAACACTAATAAAATAGTACCATGTCCAGATGACTTAGCATCACAGTTCAACAAATATCTCAAGGTTAGTATTAAATACCACACCGTATGAAGGGCAAGGGTGAAGGTGTAACACCCTGATTCGGCAGACAGGGTTCGCCAACTAGAATTTAAGTAATGGTTTTTCCTTTCCTAACACCGAGGCCTTTTAAGCACAATTGGCTCCAGAGTTATCATAAAACTCTTCAGTTAAGCGTGCTCGGGCTGGAGTAACCCAAGGATGGGTGAAATCTCGGGAAGTTGTTGCGGATTACCGCAGGGATGCCCGATGAAAATTCCACACTGCCGGATAATCGTTGTGGCTAAGTGGGGACAATATATGTGGAGGGTCGGGTCATTACAAATGGTATCAAAGCCAAAAACGGTTCACAGGCCAAGGGTGGGAAGGTACGCTTGACAGGGTTGCTACAGGTGCTTGTCTCATGAGGGGTATGAAACGTTGGAGATCTACGATAAAATATATTTAGGAGCCGAAGACGACTCCAATTTAAGGTGGTGGTATTGTAATACCCTTATTTGGTAGTTAGGGTTCGTTGACTGGAATATAAGTAATGGTGTGTCCTTTCTTAATACCGAGGAATTGTCAACACAATTGGCTCCAGAGTTGGCAGAAAAATCTTCAGTTAAACGTTCTCGGGAGAGAGTAATCCAATGATGGGTGACCTCTTCGGAAGTTGCTACTGGATTACCGTAGAGATTATTGTCAAAAACACCACACTGTAGGATCACCGCAGTTACTAAGTGGAGACAATATCGGTGGAGGGTCGGGTCATTACAGAAGGTGTTGGAGAGACTATATAGCAGTTATGAGAAGAGTTACCAACTAGTGCCTTCATTCTGTGACATGGTCAAGGTAATACTATTGTTTAAGCTAGTTGTTTAATATGGAACAAACCCTGAACATGACATATGAAACTTCTTGTAGATGACAAACCCAGGCAGTGTAGCTACATTCTCATATGGAACTACAAACATTACTGTCTTGTCTATGTCAATTTGTTTCCTTGGGGATATCAAAAGTAAGATAGATGAAGAAAATGAATTTACATTTATCTCAGATAAGCACAAGGGGATTTTGGAAGGTTTCAATCTTCCAAGCAATATTTAATTTTGAATTGTTAATGAAATGTGCAATACTTTGGAGGTATATCTCAATGATGAAGTATGTCAATTGAAAATCATCACACGGTCTAGATGTTTCCAGAAAGGCCGTATATTCTTATTGTTCTGGATCCCTAATTCTCACCGTGCATCTGATGCAACTTCCTCTCCAGGTACCTGTAAAGCCACCTAAAATTAGTCCAATACCAATATGTGTGTTACTAGAGAGGAAGAAAGCATTAGTTAATAGTATGGTATAGGGAAGGAGAAGGAGTCCAAGTAGGAACCGTATGCAGAGATTGCATTGTTTCTTATTTTGCAGTCTTTATTAACCTTCTTTGTAGAGAAGAAAATACTTGATGACTTTAGTACCTATAACCTTTGGGCCTGGATTTTTGATTTGAAAGACACCTGGTCATCCTTATACTATATGCCCCAACCATCACTAAGTTCAGTCATTTCCCATTAGCTTTTTGTTTTGAAAGACACCTAGTCATTCCTAATTAGTGAAAGATATGTCGTCATTTCGCATTCTATCAATTTTTCTCCCGTTTTTGTTCACTCAAATAAAGTGATGTTCGTATGAGTCCTTTCAAAGCGATCAAAATGTCACAACCAAAGTTGCTTTATGGTTATTCCCAAAGCCTGTATGAGTCAATTCCAAACATTTCATTATCGGAGTCAATAGATTGACTCATTAGTTTCTCTAAAATATATTTCCTTCCAAATATATTAGAAACTATAAAAGATGCAATCAGTTATATTCTCATCACTAATGGGAAAGACACCTAGTCATCCCTAATTCTTATCTTTTATTGTTCAAAGATATTCCTTAATAACTAAAGGAGAATCCCAAATCGAAATAAATTGAGAATCTTTTAATTAAGGTTTTTAATTTTTATATGCTTTTAATTTTCAGTAATTAAATGCATATCTTTAGAAAATAAAAATTGGTAATGTGCATTTACTAATTGGAGATTTTCTGCTGAGATTTCTGAAAAAGCGGGGGTCTAACAACACCACCCAATAATTCGATTAGCAATCTGTATAGACTAACTCCGAAATACTTTGCTAGAGAATCAACTAGACAGTCAGACTCAATCTAGATAAAAAGTATCTCAAGGAGTTAATATCTCTCACTTGTCTTTGATTTACTCAAGCTAAAACAATACCAAGTCTCTTAATCAAATACAAGGAATAACTTGGACGGTACCAAAGACCAATGTCCAAGGATAAATCAATATCAATCAACAACCAAAGGTTGGATTTCCAATTGATGATCTTTAACGCACAACCTGTATTATTTCTATTATATAAAAATATAATGCGGAAAAGACATAACACAGGCACCAGAAGTTTTGTTAACGAGGAAACCGCAAATGCAGAAAAACTCCGGGACCTAGTCCAGATTGAATACACAATGTATTAAGATGCTACAGACACTAGCTTACTGCAAACTAACTTCGGACTGGACTATAGTTGAACCTCTATCAATCTCCCACCGATACAAGGTACAGTGGTACTCCTACGCCTATGATCCCAGCAGGATACTGCGCACTTGATTCCCTTAGCTGATCTCACCGACAACCAAGAGTTGTTGTAACCCAAAATCACAGACTTGATAATAAACAGATCTGTCTCACACAGAAAAGTCTATAAGAGGATAAATCTGTCCCCCATAGATAAACCCTAGGTTTTGTTTCGTCTTTAGATATAAAATCAAGGTAACATGAACCAATTGATAATCCAGTATTATATTCCCGAAGAACAGCCTAGATTAATCAATCACCTCTCTACAATCCTTCCTAAGGGTGCACACGGTACGGTTCGGCTCGGTTCTTGCCAAGACCGAGTACTTGTACCTTACACCCTTCGGTACCAAAAAAATGGACCGGTTGCGGTTCCATTCGGGACCGGCCGGTTCTGGTCGGTACCGGTACCGGTTCCGGTTCCATTTCAGGGGAAAAAAAAATCTACTGCCCTGTTTTTTACTTTTTTACCTGTTTTTTTACCTATTTTTCAATATCTCAAAGCAACAACTAATAAGTAGCAATATTAATAGCAAACCAAACAAACAATGTCTTGAAAATCTTAAAAAAGAAGTAGCAGTAGTCACAGACACATACTAAGTCTTGAAAATGAGAAAATCTGGAAAAAAAACAACTAGCAGTCTAGCAGTGCTTCTGTAATCTTGAATCTTGATCTTCTAATCCATATCAGCAGCACTTGTGGTGTCATCACTGTTGATAGGACCAAGTAACGCTGCAAAAAAATAATAATAGTAGTTAGTAACTATTAGACTATATCTATTACTGCCAAACACAAGTAACAATGTAATATGTTACCTTCTTCAACTTCAACATCATCATCTGGTATGTAATCAGATAGAAGATCAAGTTGTATTGGCTTCCTTAGCCAGCTTTGTGTGCAAAGCAATGCCTCAACTGTCCTTGTAGATAAAGAGCTTCTACAAGGACTTAAGACTCGCTTTCCTGTGCTAAAAGCAGACTCAGAAGCAACAGAAGACACAGGAATGACTAATATGTCCTTAGCCATATGTCCAAGTATCTTATACTTTGTACTGTTGGTCTTCCACCAACCCAATAAGTCAAACTCTTCATCATCATCTTCTCCTTCACCTTCTTCATACTCGTCAATGAAATATTTATCCAACTCTGTTTTTCCCTCATCATCATTTGGGCTTTTCTTGAACCTCTTACTCCTTGACATCAACTCTTTCATACGACTTGGCCCTGCCACTGGTTTACTTACCACTGCTTTGGCTTGTCCCTGGATAGAACTACTTGACTCCTCCTCATGAACTGAATAGGCATCCTTATATTCTTCAAATAGAATCTTAAAATCCAACTTAACAAGCTTCATAACAGATTCAACCTTAGAAGAATTCTTCCCATACAAGAGCTCAAGAGAAAATTGTAGTCCTTTTTCTTTCTCTCTAGGATCCAACAACATGGCAAAAAAGGTTGTATGGTTCATCTTTGCATAATCACCCCAATATTTGTTATACTTCTTAAACATTTTTCCAGCCATAGTAGCAATAAAAGGATCTTCATCTACATTATCTCTAAACTCAACTAGTTGCTCATATATGATAACTAATTGCCATAAGAAAGTGTTTGTTGTTACCTTAGTTGAGGCTGAAAATGCAACAGTGGCATCAAAGAATACTTTCAAACATTTGACAAGGCCTCTGGCAAAGATCCAGTCCTCTTCACATGGAGCAGGTTTCCTCACTACTACCTTCTTCTTCTTCTTTTGTGCCTTCTTCTTCCCTGTCACCTCAACTTCCTCTTGTTCTTCTTCACTAAATTCTTCTTCTTCTTCACCAACATTAACATTAATATCAAAATCATTAGCATCAGGTAGATCTTTCTAACTCTGTTTTGGGTAATAAAACAACTGCCGATATTCCTTGTCATACCTTTCTAACCTAATAAATGATTTTTGTAACACTTGTGCAGCCTGTAGCATCAAGAATGTGTTGTTCCACCTAGTCTTAACATCTAATATCAATGTTACCTTAGACTCTATTCCAACTAATTTTGCACAACGCTTAAGCTTAGCCAACCTAGATGGAGAACCCTTTATATACTTGACAACTGACCTGATTCTTGCAATTGATTTCTTGTAGACCCTCACAGCATCTTTTACCACAAGTGCAAGTACATGATAATTATCTAACATCTCACCAATGTCAATTCCTTTGTGACCACTAACCTCACAAAACATAATAATTCTCTTTTGATACTTCCACTGCTGATCAATAAAGTGAACTGTTACACAGATGTAGTTGAAATTGTTTGGTGAAGTCCATGTGTCTGTTGTCAAACTAACCCTCTGCTTGGTTGACTTGAAGTATTTTTTCAACTTTTCTTTCTCTAATACATACATGTCTAATAAACATCTATAAATAGTCATTCTACTTGGCACAACAAATCTAGGCTCTAAGACATGCATCATTCTCCTAAAACCTTCACCCTCAACTGCTCTAAATGACATCTCATCAATTATAATAAATTCAACAACTGCCATTTTACATTTCTCTTGACTGAAAATAGTAGAGACTAACTGACCTTCATCCTCACCCAGTTGTGCTGCAGGATTTAATGTCAGAGTTTGTTGTCCTTTTGGCTTTGGCTTGTTAGGATTCTGCTTGCATCTGTTGAAGTGCTTCCACATTCCACTTGTACCATTCTTTCCAGTATGAGCCTTTATCACCTTCTTGCAGTAATTGCATCCAGCATCTTGAACATTCAACCTCTTGAAATGATTCCAAATGTTAGAAGTTATCTTACCACCCATTCGAGTAGAAGTAGCTTCTACATCTACTGTTGTTGTATCTGGCTGTGCTGATTCATTTGTTGGTTGGATTGAGGATCCAACAATTGCATCTGTGGCAGTGGTAGGTGTAGCAGTTGTAGGTGTAGGGGTATCTGTTCCATGAGCTTGACTTGATTCATCCATGCCAGCTTATCACTGATAAAACAAATGAAACTGAAATGAAATGAATGAAACTGAAATGAAATAAGAAATGAAACAAGAACTCAACTGAAAAATTAAATAAGAACTGAAATGAAATAAGAAATTACTTCAAAGACATGTGTTGGTGTTTCTTTTTTTTCTTTTTTTGGCCAGGACACATTCAGTATGTCGTGCTCTGTCACTAAAATTCATACAGTCTGTTATTACTATATGTTAGCTACTTAGTTACTGATGATAGATGTACCAAATGACATCAAATGTTAGCTACTTAGTTTTTGGGTGAGAACTATAGGATGACTATGAGCTCATAAAGAAATGATGCTTCATTGATCCCTGGCTGAATCTCCACACATTCACATTTACATATCCCTTACCTTTTTGCTCATCACAGGAGTATGAGGAAGAAGTAAATAAAGCCGTAACTGAGATGGGTGAGAATTTTACTGTTTACGTTTGTGCCCTGCCAGTCTGCAAACTTGTTAAGCACATATTATCACAACTGGAGCATGTGAAACTTGATGATGACATAGCATATATGAACTTGAAATGAGAGCTTGTTGACTGAATTATGTTTATGCCCACCACAAGTAGACGAGGAATGCACAAATACCAAATGACAAACCTTGAATGTGCAGTATCAGCAACCCTCTAGAATTACTGAATTAGTGAACTCCAAGAACTTAAATATGCACTTCAGCACCTAATCAAAAGCACAAGAAAAACAAATAAATTAGATTTCAACAACATTTAGTAAACCCAATTCAGAAAACCCACTCCACTCATACACTTGATCAAGTCAGATAACTTCTCAGTACCTATTGATTCTTCATTTCAATAAAATCCATTTTATTTAGACAAACATGGAGGTGATGAAACATAAGAAGATTCATGAAACATAAGAACTAACTACTTGTCATTCTTGTCCTGCTCTAACATGTAATTGCAGTTAACTACTTGGTACTTATATAGCATCATCAACAAAGTCTAACAGCAGTATAATGAACCAAATCGTAATCCCAGATTGCTAATTGTAACTAGTAGGAACACCTAACCCATATTAACTTTATAAACAAAAGTTACAAAACCACATAATTGGAGCATCACTGCAAGTAAATGCACTTTGACAACACCAGAAATCAGAATAATTACTAACACCCTAATTTCATTAACAAAAAGAAAAAGAAGTACTCAAATTACTAAAACAGCACCATTACCATTCAAAAATTAGCACTAGACACTAGACAGTGAATTAGGAACAACATAATCCAAAACAAAAACAAATTGACAAACTTAAGTTCCGGACTTTGGTCTTGTCCGACAGTTCGCAAACCGATATGCATACTATCGTTCCGGACCTAACTCAAGTAGAACCGTTCGCATACTAGTATGCAAACATAGTTCCCGGACTTTAACAGTTAAAACCGTTCACATAATGGTATGCAAACTTGGTTTCCGAACCTGAATCATACCACAACAGTTTGCATTCTGGTATGCATATTGTATTATATCCAGACAATGGTTAATTGTTCTAAACTCTCATTTCAATCATTGAAACATTCTTAGAAGACGACAATAGATGTCTCACACAAACTATTACCTTATGAGTAATTTTCAAGTGAACGAATGATCAATACGAAACACTCTGAGTCGACATCAAATGACTGTCTCACACAAATCATGTAAGATGTTTCAAGGCAATTTTCACATGATCATCTTTTGACTTATTAATTAGTTTCCAACAAATAAATTATTTTCAAACTAAACTCGTCAAGAATAATGATGAACGTAGCTAAAGAAAAAAGCTTCCAACGCATATTTCGAGAAAGATATAAGCGAGTTAAACTCAACTCGAAATATCAAATGTGTATAAGGTAAATGTGGATATAGATGTATGACTTAGTCTAAATTGGAGATAGAATATAATAGACTTCTGAGTGATAGATAACTTTTAGTCTCCACATACCTTTTGTTGATGAAGTTCCTTCAAGCTCTCTTCGTTAGATCTTTGTCTTCAATCGATGAACGTCGTGAAGTCTAAAGCTCAACTACAAATTCTATCCCAATCCGAGACATAGCTATAAGTAGACTAGAAATCAAGACTTATAGTTTTGATCGCCTAAACTTGACAAACAAGCTTGAGATAGCAACGCTTGCGATTTCGACCGATCAGTGCTTTAAAAATCTCCCCCATTGTCAATTTTAGTGACAAAACTATCAATACATATGGATTACAAAATAAATAAACTTTGTAGATTTTCATCCAACATGCTTGATTATTGGTTCTTCAATATTCCTTGAATTCTTCGTCATTCCAAGTACTCCAGTGATTCTAAACGTGTTCAACTGAGCATCATTGTTGTTGAAGATCCATAGTCATAACAATAAGAAAACAAATGTTCTCAATTATTGTTATACAGTGTCATAGGATTATTACACAACATCAAAGTTCAATTATATCACAACTTTGACAATAATACTATGGTGATATATATCACTTCCCCTTAGTCAATGCTTTTATCTCACAATGAAAACCACTCCCCCTTATATAATGATCCATAAACCATATGTGTATGAACTACAAAATAATTCTCCCCATTTTCTCAATATAAATTGGCAAAGGTACAAAAACTAACGGGATCATAATGAAATTCTCAAAGAGATTATTCATGACTAAAATAGAACATATCAACTTGGTTTCGATGATTTCACATAGTCGAAACTTAGTGTATTCATCAAGAAGTTTATAAAAATACAAGAAAACTCCTACAATATTCTACAGCTGCGCTCCCCACAAAGATTCGGCAAGTAAGCACAAGTTCAATTAAGAACTCTCCCCCATAAAATGTCATTCCATAAAGAACAACAAGAGCGACCTTACTTTTACTAGAAATGAATGATTTCTTTGGACATTAACAAATCACATGAAACATGAATTTGTATCCAGAAAACTCGAATAAATTAACCACAAGAGAACCTTAATGATTAATTTAATCGGAAATGCTCAACATAAGTAAACTTACAGAGCCATACATTACTTTCACATAGAAGTGGATCAGGGAAAGATCAATACTGCGGAATATTCAAAAGTTCATTATATCTTTTATCAATATTTGCATAAATATATGACAGACTTAACTTTTGACATATATGAGATAATCATAGTTCACTGACGTAAACACACATATCCAATAAAAGTTTTGCAATATATAAAACCAATAAAGATTAATACTGCAAAATCATTTTCCAAATAACTTAGAATTTAAATAAATAAATCTAAAACATTGCAAGACAGAAATCGTTGGCAATAGCTATGTGTAATCACAATATTTTCTATTCCAAACCCTAGTTATCCTTCTTAAAACACAAGAATAAATTCTCATAAGAAGTTTCTTAGACATTAAGATTCTTGAAAAGTTATTTATCGTCCCCGAAATCCTTGTCGTCCACAGACATTGGAACATAAGGTTCATGAAGAAAGGAGTCAATTCCAACGAACCTTCTAGACATATGTTGAACCAGGGCCTTCTGAATTTCAAGACTCCTTAAAACGATAGACTTTATTTGTTTAATCTTCATCCTTGTTTCTTTCAACTCTTTAAGAACACCAGAAAACTTCTGAAGATTTGAGGGGTTAGCCCTTGGTTTCTTCATATTCTTCCTTTTTCTCTTCAAAGTTGTAGAGGAATGAGATTTATCTTTTTCCTTCATGATTGATGGCTTAACAATCATATTAACATATTTTCCATCAGAAGATATGATGCTTGGAGTCTCCATCAAGATATGGAATTGTGAAGAAAACACACAAAACTAACTCCACAAGCAATCTTTTGATAAAAAGAGTTTTAGAGAAGGAAAAAGAAATTTAGGGTTACGGAAACTATATACAGAGTAAGTAGGATTCACGTACGACCAACTCATAACCTAAAAAAGGTTGAATTGTCGATTTTAAACCTCTTTTAATAATCAAAATAGGATAAACCTTTTCAATATCAATTATGAAAAGATCAACAGAATTCCAGAAAAAAATAAAGAAAAATAAACAAATTTTCTTTTCCTAAAACCCGATTGTGCATAAATCTTGTCTGTTTTTAAATTCTGGCACATGAGATAAGATGCACCTTCAACATAATTAAGTTGTGCTGGGTTGGACAATAATATGTCCACCGTACAGTTCTTTTATGGAATTCTTAATACCCTTTTTCATAGATTGTTTAGACCTTGTTCTTTTTTGTAGAGGTCTATCTTTTTCTTTAGAAATTAACTTCTTCGGAGATGAGTTGAATTTACATACCTCAGATGAATTCGACTTCTGAACAAATTTGAGCTTATTTGATAATCGATTTGCTCTCCTTTAAAGTTTGTTGACATATCTTATTTTATGTTTGTACTTGAAATAATTAGAGAGTTCGTGACTCTTAAAAGTACAATAAGAACATGTCAGTGTGGAGGCGTTCAGACACCATAGCTGAGCATGCTGCTAAACAAATTGAGGTACCTGAAATATGTGAGATAGAAATTTCAGTAGATAGGGAAAAATCCATTTTATCCTCCAAAGTGGTTGAAGAAGTTTCTCCAAAAAAAATATAAAGATTGATGCACGTATTGCTACAATTATTAAAATCAATATTTTCACCAAGGAGTGCAACACTTGACTTTTCATCTTCATTTGAATCATAGTGATCAGACATTTCTTCAAGAGTTGCAGCAAGACCTTTGTTCCTAGTGTATTGTCTATGATTTGGACACTCATAAGCAAAATGACCAAAACTTTTACACTTGAAGCATTGTGGCATATCCTCATCATCAGTGTAGACAGTGTCCCTGTTTTTAGGAGGGGCTCGGTCGTGAGGTTTAATTGATGACCTGGGTTTATCTCAGATGAACCGTTTACTTCTCTTCAAAAGAAAATCTCTAAACTGTCTTGTGATAAGTGAGACTGAGTTGTCAAGATCTTCATCTGATGAATCAGTCTCAATAGGATCAACTACAAATTTGCCAACACTTTTACTTTTATGAAGTAATTTAGTGTTCTTTTGTGCTTTGAAAGCAATATCCTTTCCCAATAAGAGTATTTATGGAAAGTGTATCAAGGTTATTTCCTTCAATGATGACATGTTTCTTAGAATCGCATCTAGCTGGTAACGATATGAGAATTTTCATCACAATCTCCTTTTCAGGAATAGTCTTACCCAATGCAAAGGATGCATTAACAATTTCAGACACTTTGTTATTAAAATGAATCTTCATCAGCCATACGAAGGTTTTCCCAATCAGAAATTAGTTTTTGAAGCCTAGCTTCCTTTTCAGAGGTATTCCCTTCAAATACGGTTTCTAAGATATCCCAAGCATCTTTAGACTGAGTGCACGTAGTCACATAGTGCTGAAGATCTGGGATAATGGCATGTATGATAGCATTTAATCCGTCATAATTTTGCTTTGCAGCGAGAATCTCGTCAGGCTCATACCTATCAATATCCTTTGCAACATAAACCCATGAATGAAAACTACGTGCTTGAAGAAAGGCACGCATAGAAATTTTTCACCATAAGTAATTCGAGCCATCGAAGACTGGCGGTACATTTATAGACATAACGCTTCTGTCCATAGAGTCAGATTGCTACAGACACAGACTTATGAGGTCTTTAACGTGTTTGCCTGCTCTGATACCAACTGAAAAAGCGGGGGTCTAAAAACCACACCCAATATTTCATTCGGCAACCTGTATAGACTAACTCCAATATAATTCCAAGAGAATCAACTAGACAGTCAGACTCAATCAAGGAAATATATCCAAGATCTATATCTCGATTTCTCAATACAATCTGCAATCGAACAGATAGAGATTTGTGAGCCTGATTGATATGAGAAATAACTTGAACGTTACCAATGACCAATGTTCAAGTGTCAATCAACAAACAAAGGTTGTATTTACCAATTGATTGAAGTACGCACAACCTATGATATTTCTATTATATAAACAAATATAATTCGAAAAGAAATAACACAGACACCAGAAGTTTTGTTAAAGAGGAAACCGCAAAAACAGAAAAACCCCGGGACCTAGTCCATATTTGAACACCACATTGTATTAAGCCACTACAGACACTAGCCTACTACAAGTTAACTTCGGACTGGAATGTAGTTGAGCCCTAACCAAGTCTCACACTGATTAAGGTACAGTGGAGTTTCCTTACATCTCTGAATCCCAGTAGGACTCCACACACTTGATTCCCTTAGCTGATCTCACCCACAACTAAGAGTTGATACTACCCTAAGTCGAAGACTTTATAAACAAATTTGTCTCCCACAAAAAGTCTATTCTGATAGATAAATCTGCCTCCCACAGAAATACCTACGAAGTTTTTGTTCCGTCTTTTGATAAATCAAGGTGAACATGAACCAATTGATAATCCGGTCTTATCTTCCCGAAGAACAGCCTAAAACATCAATCACCTCACATTAACTTAATTGTATGGTAGTAGAACAAGTTATTGTGGAATCACAAAGAATGAGACGAAGAGCTTTGTGATTACTTTTTATATCTTACTTATCAGAGATAAATCTCGAGCGAATCATAGAGAAGATAGTACTCAATATGATAGAACAAGTAAGATCAGAACACAAACTACAAAGAAAATAGTTGGGTCTGGCTTCAGAATCCCAATGAAGTCTTCAAGTCGTTAACTTATAATGGTTTTAGGAAAAACCTAGGTTAAAGGAAAATCGACTCTAGTACGCAACTAGTATCACATAGAAGTGTGGGGATTAGATTTTCCTGTTGCTAGAGTTCTCCCTTATATAGTCTTCAAATCAGGGTTTGATAGCTTAGAAACAAAGCAATCAATATTCACCGTTAGATGAAAACATGATTTAAGATTCAATCTAAGTTTGCTTAAAACCAAATCAATATCTCTCCACCGTTAGATGGTCTTAGCTTGTTACCCACAAATGAAAAATACCTTCATTTAGATATGGGTAACCGCACCTAAACGTGTATATTGAGTTGGCTCAATAACAGTTAACCGAAGTTAGCCATATGAACATTTTTGTATTGACCACATTCATCTAACACTTCTAGATCAAATGATAATCAAATGAATCTAATTGTGTTACTCATAAAGTTATTTAATTGTTTATATTTTCATAGAAGTATACAAGACACAATTGAAGCAAAATCGGATTTGATTCATGATTGTACAAAGTACTTATTCAAGAATCAATTCATGAACATTTAGCCACGGTTTGCAAAGATTGCATTCCTTAATTTATAAATATATTTTTTCATGAGTATGAAATCATACTTAACCGATTTTAGAACTTAAACCAACTCAGCTTGCAAACGGGTACGCAAACTTAAGTTCTGGACTTTGGTCTTGTCCGACAGTTCGCAAACCGGTATGCATACCGTCGTTTCGGACCTAACTCAGGTAGAACCGTTCGCATACTGATATACAAACTTGGTTCCCGGACTTTAACAGTTAAAACTGTTCGCATACTGGTATGCAAACTTGGTTTTCGGACCTGAATCATACCACAACAGTTTGCATACTGGTATGCATACTGTGTTTATCCAGACAATTGTTAATTGTTCTAAACTCCCATTTCAATCATTGAAACATCCTTAAAATATGACAATAGCTGTCTCACATAAACTATTAGCTTATAAGTAATTTTCAAGTGAATGGATGATCAATACGAAACATTCCGAGTCGACATCAAATGACTGTCTCGCATAAATCATGTAAGATGTTTCAAGGAAATTTTCACATGATCATCTTTTAACTTATTATTTAGTTTCCAACAAATAAATTGTTTTCAAACTAAACTCGTCAAGAATAATGATGAACGTCGCTAAAGCAAAAGGCTTCCGACACATATTTCGAGAAAGATATAAGCGAGTTAAACTCAGCTCAAAGTGTCAAAAGTGTATAATGTAAAAGTCTATATAGTTGTACGACTTAGTCTAAATAGGACATAGAATAGAACAGACTTCTGAGTGATAGATAAGTTTTAGTCTCCACATGCCTTTTGTTGATGAAGTTCCTCCAAGATCTCCTCAGTAGATCTTCGTCTTCAATCGATGAACGCCGTGAAGTCTAAAGCTCAACTACACATTCTATCCTAATCCGAGACATAGATATAAGTAGACTAGAAATTAAGACTTATAGTTTTGATCACCTAAACTTGACAAACAAGCTTGAGATAACTACACTTGTGAGTTCGACCGAGCATTGCTCTAACAAATTTGATTGGTGATAATTTAATGGTTGCAAATGCTTTGAGAATTATACAGGATGGAGGGGATGACAGGGGGTTGCATTTGAATATTACGAAAACTTAGTTTTTTTGGCCCTCTCATGACATTAGAGCTTCGGTAACTGGTGTATTTCCTCATAATATTAGCAGTCTAGCTAAGGGGGTGAAATTATTGGGTGGTTCGGTTAGTCTTAATGCATAATTCAATACATATTTGGTTGTCAGTAGAGTGCACAAAACTGTTGCTATTATAGATGTTGTTGAGAAACTTGAAGACCACAATGTGAATTATTATTTTTATAGGAATTGCACTGGTATGTCACGGATTTACTTTGCGCTGAGAACTACTAGGCCTGTATTTTTACAAGAGGCTCATGACTTACTTGAAACTCGGTTGTTTCAATTCCTTAGGCACATTATTACAGGTGACGACCCTGGTTTCAGTCTTCTTCAACAACGACTCTCTACCCTGCCATTCAAACATGGTGGTATGTGTATTTATACTATGCAAGACACCAAGCATTATTGTTTCCTTGAATACTGCATACATACCTTGGAGTTGCAATCCACTATCCCGAGGCATTCCGACATTAGTGGTGCAACCCTTCTCTTCAACAAGATGTGGACTCCTTTAACTCACTAGGTGATGTTGTTCCTCCTCTAAGATCTAGTAGTTTTACACCCATTCCATGAACTCTTTTGCGATAATCTAATTTGATGTTGTAAAGAAGAACATACCCACCAATTATGTTATGACAGAGCGTGATTCTGTGCTATGACAATGCAACCAAATAAAACATGCTTAGGACTTCCTGATGGCTATTCCAATTGTGGGGCTCAGTCAGCATATTGGAGCTAGGAAATTCAGCACAATTCTCCGGTATAGACTGGGGATCCCCCTATTGAGGAGGATGGTACTTGTCCCTTATGCAAGAGAGATATGGATGCTTTCGGTGATCATGCCTTGCATTATGCTAATGAGGCAGGGCTTAAGTTTAGACATGATTTGGTGCGTGACACGATTGCAGACATGTGTTATCGTGCGGGTGTGCTGGCTAGGAAGGAGGTGGGTTTGGGGTTTCTTACGAATACTGGCACTACTTTGAGACCAACTGATATTCTCGTATATTGATAGACACATTTTTGTGTCTAATTTGTCCTCAATGTCCGTATTGTTGGCACTCGATTTTGTACTAATTTTGTTATTTTATGTATTTGTAGGTATTTTTTTGGAAATAAATATTTTAAGAAAATTCGGCTCGAAAAGTTGATTTTGGCACCCGGAGGACAAGTGTTATTCGGACTCTCGCTTTTGGATAAGGGGCGACCACTGGATAAGGGGCGACCTTCTTTCGAAATTCAAAATTTGTTTTGGCGGGAAAATTCTTTCCTCTACTGGCAGATTTTCAATTCGACATTTGAAGGTGTTTTAACGAGATTAAAGAGCTGAGACTTAATGGGTATATGTGATATGAGTATATGAAGATATTATGGTGGTTGGGATCGATCAAATTTGTCCAGAAAATCAATTCCCAATCAAAACAGAGAAAAGAATATCGTCTCATTTTTGGAAAGAAAATCACGTAAAAGATGTTGCATGTTTGTGTAGTTAAGCCCATATATTCTCCTAGGATGCGTATCAATCAGTTTATGAAGATTTCCAAGACAATTAACGTACACAGAGGAAGAAATAAGAAATAATTCTCAAAAATATTTTTCTTCATTGTGAAGATTTTTGAGGAGTTATGGCGAGATTCAATGAGGATTAGGTGTATAAATAGGTTGCTACTATCACAGGGAAGGGCGGTCGAGAGTTGGGAGGAGAGAAGGAACGCTGCAGATCGAGAACCATGATTTCTCTCTGCTGCTGCTGCTGCTGCCATTGATGAAGATGAAGAACACGAAGAACGGACTCGCAGGAGCAGTCGTTTATCAACAGAGTCTAAGACGCACACGCGTGGGTCGTAGTTCTTCGTACAACAGCAGTTACCATTTATCGTTCTTTTTGTAACAGCTGAACAGCGCCTTTGCAACAGTTATTTCTGTTGCGATTTTTCTGTTCAATTGTTTTACTCATTTTTATCATTTGTAAACAACTTTTTGAGCAATAAATAATTATTTTGAGAGCATTTTTACTATGATGAGCTAAAACCCAACACTGGGACGACGGAGGAGGCCAAACTTCATACTTGGGGTAATTTCATTTAATTCTTTTTTATGACTTTTGCATTAATTTAAAATTGAAATATGATTTGAATTAATTGGTTGTTATTTAATTTGATGATGTATGCTTGGCTTAAGTGTTTTGATACATCATGCTTAGGACTTACAATCAATGTTTTGAGAATCAATCTTGGCAATAAATTAGAGTCGATATATTTAATATATTTTTTGAGCTATTATTGATAAAAGAATTATTATTTGAACCTTAAGAAATGAAATTGGCGGAATCCTAGTCCCAGTACCTCTCGCCCATTGTGACAAATATTGTGTATATATTTTCATTTTTATTTATAAAAATCCATTACCTGCACAAGTCCGAGAGTTTGAACCTCATTACTACAACCACGAAAAATCTCTAATCATTTTGGTGCCGTCGACGCGGAATTGTGTTTAGGTAGAATTTTTTTTTTTTTTTTTTAGATTTATTTTTCTTTGTTCTTTTTTACGTTCTTTGGGTATTTGTCTATGTGATACAGGTTTAGAGGCTTGAATCGAAAAGAAAAAAGAAGAAGAAGTTGTCAAAGATTTTTGGCGATTTCATAAAGACTAGGAGCAAAGCTTAAAGCAAAAAAGAACGGAAAGAAGACGAAGGACTTTTTTTTATTTATTTATTTATTTTTTATTTTTTTTTTTTTTTTTCTCTTTTTTTTTTTTTTTTAAATTTTTTTTTTCTCTTTTTTTTTTTTTTTTTTTTACGAGGGAATTAACTCATCATGTTGGAAAACCTCTCAAAATATTTTTTTAAGCTCAATTGATGTTTACAATAAAGAGAAAGATAAGTAAATGTTCTAAAACAGAATTCTGCGACCCACAGAAGGCGTCCAAAATGAACGACAAAGCTGAGGTGCTGTTGTCGCTGAAACGCTACGACCCACACCTACGACCCACGGGCGTGAGTCATTTTCTTTGTTGATAAACGACTGCTGCTGCGAGTCCGTTCTTCGTGTTCTTGGTGTTCTTCATCAGCAGCAGCAGCAGCAGCAGAGTTTGATCAACTCTTGATTTCTGCGTCTGTGGCTCTCCTCTCTTCTCCCAACTCTCGACAGCCTCTCTAGTACTCCCAGGGAACATATTTATACACCTACAGCTCGTTGAATCTCCCTCAATTACTCCATATAATCTTCATTACTCGGTGTTTAAAGAAAATATTTTCCGAATATTTTCTTCCCTGAAATGATTCTCCACCCGTAAACAGCCTCTGATACTCCCTTATTTAGCTTCTACACGGTCCAAAAGTGTGCTAGAGTCCTCCATGCATCATCATAACACGTCCGAATCCCTCAAAAAATCCTCTCAAACCCGTGACTGCCATGTTCTCTGATGATGACTTGTTTAGCCGATTCTAGCCAAATTCGATCGATTCTGACACCCATACTGTATTCCTTAAGCTATATCACATCTTCCTACCAATTTTTAGCCATTGAATCGCACCACAACACCTTCATTTTGTTGATTGAAAATCTGCCAGAGAGAGAATATATCTTCCCGCCAAAAATGAAATTTGAATTATGAGAAGAAAAGTGTCCTCCCCCTAATCCTGTACGGGTGTCCCTTTAGCAATTGGGGTGGAAATAGTAATTTTGGGGTGGAAATAGTAATTTTTCTGGGTTCCTCCGGTACATTTCTGGGACGCTTCCGGTGCATTTCTGGGGTGCCTTTAGTACTTTTCTCCGGGGTGTAAATCATCACTTTTTTGAGCTCATTTCGCCGCAAAGGCTTATTTCTCTAAAAACATCTACAAAAACACAAAATAACACAATAAGTACTTAATCGAGTCTAACAATACAGAATATTGAGAACAAAATAGACACATAAATGCGTCTATCATATATAACTGATATAATGGGCGTGACATGTGTTTATATGTGACTGGTATTTCACCTTTTACTGGAGGAGGGGCCCGTTCCTTTACACCAGGTCTTGCCATTAAGAATGAAGTTTCTCTAAAGAATGCAGTACTTAGAAAAGTGCTCGACACAAGACTATGGATTTGGGACACTTGCTTTCACCATTTTGGGAGAGTTAGGCGATGATATTACAGACTTTTTGAAGCGCTTGTGTAATTGTATTGCTAGCCATGATGTTAATGTTCGAGTTGGAGAATTTCTTTAAAACGAGGTCGGAGCTCAGCTTGTCGCTAAGCTTCCGACTAATTTCTTACCGGATGATAGTCCTTCGGAGATTTACTTTTTGGATTCACAATATTATAATCCCGTAAATCACAAACTAATTGTAGACATGATTTTTTTTACTGTAAACATGATAAATAATATATATAAATTCCTTTTAAGTTTGTGCTTTTCAATTACATATATTTTCCTACCATTTTTTTTATTGAAGATCCCTATCTCAGGTTTCAGTTGCCTCTTAGAAAGTGCGACCCTTTTTTTTAATAGAAATAAAAATTTATTGAATATAATTCAATCTTACATTATTTTGGAACGATTTTATGGGGATCTCCTTGTTTTTGAGGGGACCATTCTCCTTTTTGTTGGGTTATTATGTAGTGAAAATGAAAATCTCTTATTCATATGTTTATGGTAATTGCTGAATCACCTTGATGCTATATTTTTTTAATTATTTTAAAATTTTAATTTAGTTTTTTGATTTATCGAGTTAGTTTCGGTTCCGCCAAGGAAAAAAAAACTCAACCAACCTCAGTACCTTTTTATATGCAAAGAACAAATTGAGGTTCGACTAGAAAAAAAACCCAACGGTACCTCAAAATTCTTCATATACAAAGGAAAAATTGAAGTTCGTTTACGGAAAATAACAAAGAAAATCTCAACCGAACTTGGATTCGACTACAAAAAAGAAAAATAGTTCAACTAAGAAAAATGCCGACTTAGACGAACCTCAATTTATTTTTCGCATACGAAAAACATATTCAAGTTCGGCAAGGAAAATAAGAAAAAAATCCTGGCTGAACCAATATAAAAAACTAAAATAAATAAAATAATAACAACAAATAAACATTTATAAGGTTAATAACGTAATTTAAATAAATAAAGGGTATAATTATTTCCTAACATTAGGTTTTCCCTTATCATGTTTATCAAAGAAAAGAAAAAAAAATAGAAAAGTCATCTCTTTATCGCCAATTGGATATGATAATCATTTGGGTTTTGTTATCTTGTGCATCCATGCACAAGATAACACCCAATCATTGCATCGGGAAAGTGCAAAACTAACTAAAAAAATAAGAGAAATAGTGTTTTCTTGCGTTGAAGATTGTAAAACTTCACTTCTAATAAATGTATGTTTGATAAATCTATGTTAATTAGCATTTCCAATGCAAGAAAACACTATTTCTCTTATTTTTTTAATTGGTTTTGCACTTTCCCGATGCAATGATTGGGTGTTATCTTATGCATGAATGCACAGGATAATAAAACCCTAATCACTTAACGACCACTTCAAAAATGAGCTGGTCCACAGAAAATCATTCTCGTTTTGCTAATAGATTTTGTTGCTTAATTCAATATGATATTAGATTTAGCAAAAATGCTAAACTTACCGACAACCAAGATTTTTAAATCGTGAATCGTTTTTTCATTTTTAAGAATCGAATCGTATGTTGAATCGTGAATCGTAGATTGATGGTTCATTTTTGAATCCTATGTTTGCCTACAAATAATATTATTTATGGAAAACATTAGACAAAAGCCATAACCATTTTGGATATTTGTTGCGTTAGTATCTTATAAAAATTTAAATAGTTTCAATATTTATCAAAACAAGCAGCGTAGTACAATGGTTAGGGGATGTATGAGTTAACAAGTGGTCTGAGGTTCGATCCAGACTTCACTTCGTATTTTGCACCAAAAAAAAAAAGAATCTTCATGAAAATATTTGACTCGTACGATTTTCAAAACCATGCCGACAACTTTCTTCCGCATATGATCCCGCAAAAGACATAAAACAAGGACCCACTTTTATCGGCACCCATCCAGATGTTATAGGAGCATCCCCGGATAGGACAGAGGACTTTTTATTTTGTCCTAGATGCATTTTGATATCCTCCTGTGAAATCCGGTACTCCCATTAACAGTATTGCACAATTAAACGTCTGAAATAAAATTATTTTTTGCCCATTCGACTGCATTTATGTTCGCATTAACTGCGGCACTTTGGCTGCTTTATTAATTGCGGCCGTGTTGGAAACTTTATCAGAACGAGATAGTATCCGTGAAAATTGTACAAGTGCTCAAAATCTCTAACCAGGGCTTGTGAATTGGAGGATTCCTAAAGTTCCCTACTCCCTCCGTATCTATTATAGAGACGGAATTTTCATTTTTTTCTTGTACCACTATATAGGCGGAGTACAGATTTCAAAACTTCGAAACGATATTTTACTTATATTACCTCTATTTATTTGCATGGGAATCATCACAGTTGAGAATATGTTTCTAAAATTGGGAATATAATTAAGGGTTAAACAGAAAAAAACTAGAACTATATAAAATCAAAAAAAAATCTTAATTTAAGAGAATTGGTCCCTCCGCCTATATATATGTGGCACGGAGGAAGTATAATTTTACCATTTCACCAGCTCCTCTGATTTTGGAGTTCACTCCTAAAATTTCCTATACGTGAGTACAAAGATTTCATTTAACCAATGATTATTTTTCGGAAAATGGGTCATTTGTCCAAATATATTTAAAACATGGTTCAAATGGACGAGTAAAAATTTGTATGAGTGAAATGGACTCAAAAAAAAATAGCAAGATGAAACTGGATTCATCCTGACTTAAACTTAAAAAATAGCAAGGATGAAACTGGATGCATCCTGATGTAAATTAAAAATAAGAAAAAGTATTTGAAAATGGGTAGGATGAAACTATTTACATCTTGGCTATTTTTAAATTTTTATCCATTTAAACAGTATCAAAATCTAAATGTTCTTTTCACCCAGGAATTATTTATTTTGGTCTTTTAAACCAATTTTGTGTCTTTTTGCTTTTTATAAAACCGATGAAAATTGCGAGCGACCCTTAAGTCTCTTAAGGCCCAACATCTCCAACATCCTTGTGGAGCTTTGCTTGGAAAATTTTTAACGACCAAATTTTCAATTTTAATGCGTCGGGCAGCCACCACTAGACCGGACCCAAGGACCACAAACTTTTGATGTGTCAGACTCGGTAGCACCACTAGCCTGGACCCCAACCGGATAGGACACGGGAACTTGTGTCTGGATCAACTAGCATTATACCTCTTCATTAAGTTATCATCAAGGACTCGAGGGTTCTCTCAAGCCAATCCTGACAAGTAAATTTTAGCTGGGAGTACCCATCCCATATTTTTGACGTCCGCATTTTTCTTGTTCGAAGAAACTGTCCTTCAAATGCAGTGATAGGAATACTTACTAATGGTCTCATCACTTATCAAATAATTGTTGTATGGCAATTGGCTTGCATGTGCCCTTCTATTAATTTTTCCCTTTTATTTTTTTTTTCCAATAAAAACTAATGAAAATTTTGATTTCTATCTCTATCACTATCAATCATATTCAAGCAGTGAAGTCTTCATTTGGCAAAAAAAAAAAAAAGAGATGCTATTATGGTAGAACGATTTTTTGGGACCATGGTTTTTTTGGGATCATGGTTTTATTTTGGGTAAAGACATTAGAAGTAAATCTAGGTCACCCCTTATCTGGATATTTATAATAATACTTAAATTACCCTCCTGATTAATTTTGGGTGATGATTAGTTAGTGTAATGATTAGTGAGATGATTAAGTTAAAAATAATTAGTGAGATTAAAAAATCAGATGGTTTTTTTTTAAAGAAGTAGAATTATTGAGAGAGTAAAGTTAGAGAAGATGAAGAAGGAAAACATGAAAAACGATGGATTTTACCAACCACAACCGGAGGAAGGGTATTTGGGTACCCAGGTAGGCTTCAAACTTAGATAATGTTGGTTGAATTGCTCCAAACTTTAAAAAAAAATGAAAATTTTTATGTAGATTTGGGTCAGTTTGGTTACCATATGTCAAGAACATGTAACCGAACATACATGAAAGTGTACTTCGGTTACGTTTTCCAAACACGCAGGTTACCGAACTCGCTCGTTAATGGAGGTTTTGGTCGTACAGTGTAATGTTCGGTTACCTAAAATAAAATAGTAGGTAACAAAACTTTGAACTTAACAATTTATTTGGGTACATCTTGTGTGTTCGGTTAGTTCGCAAACTTCAACGCAACCAAGTTCCCAACCGAACTGCAGGTTAAAAGTAACCTAGTGTTAGAAGTTCGGTTGGTTCCTAAACTTCAACATATTTTGCAAATCAACCGAACTGGGCTTATATATGCATATATGCAATTAGGCAAACGTTCGGTTACTACGAAATTTATTTCTTGGAGAATTAGGTAGAGTTCGGTTACGAAGTTTCAAAGGTAGAGTTCGGTTACAAAGAAAACTTAACATTTTTGCGAACGAACCGAACTTGTGGACTTCTCATTATTTTCGTAAACTAAAGTTCGGTGATATCCTTATTTTGTGAAGGAACCGAACTTGTGGACTTCTGTTGTTCTAATACAAGGAGTTCGGTTAAAAGTATTATTTGCGAATCAACCGAACTCTATTGGCTAAGTTCGGTTACTTTGTAGTTTTAAAAATTTTTGCGAAAAAACCAAACTCTATTGGCTAAGTTCGGTTATTTTGGAACTCAAGATAGTGGCCACAACAACACAGTTCGGCTAGACTGGATTTGTTTTTTTTTCGGTTCTAAGGGTGGAGTTCGGTTACTTTGTAGTTTTAAATTTTTTTGCGAAACAACCGAACAGAGAGTTCAGTGACTTCGTTTTAAATCCAATAGAACCGAACTGTTCTTCGTGTTCTTCATTTTCAAGAAGTTCGGTTAGTAAACTAGGGTTTTTTGGAAAATCGGCCTAACCGAACATGGCTCTGTAACTCCTACTAAAACCCTATTTTGATGATTTCTATTCGATTGAAGCAATCAAAATCAAATTAAAGTGAAGGGTTTGTTGGAAAATACCTCCGGATTGGTCCCATGGCAGAATCAGGCTGCGGCTGGCGTCTTTTATACTCGATAAAATTATCATGTAACAGAACTTAATTGAGATTGCATTGATGTTGTTACATTTCTTAAATAGGCGGTGGTGGTGGTGGTGGGAGGAGGTGGTGGTGGTAATCGGTGATTGGTGGTGGTCATAATCGGAGGTGGTGGTGGTGGTAATCTGCGGTGGTGGGCGGTGGTGGTGGTAATCGGTGGTTGGTGGTGGTGATAATCGGAGGTGGTGGTGGTGGTAATCAACGGTGGTGGGCGGTGGTGGTGGGAGGAGGTGGTAGTTATATATATATATATAGGTGGTTATTAGGTTGGTTTTAAATTATATTAGGTTAAGGGTAGGTTAGTCATTTCAACATTTTAGGACACCCTTTATCACTATAGGGAAGGTGGCCTAATAAAACCATGGTCCCCTCAAAAAAACCATGGTCCCTAAAAAATCATTCTTATGGTAAAGGGTGGAGCCATCCCAGTAGGATAAGAAAATTCAAGCCTAGATTTCTTGATAATATGGGCTCCAAAGCCCACTTTTACATCTTATAAGTTATCCCATAAATTCCTTTGCCTCCCCATAACTACGTTCTTTGCGCTTCCTCTGATTATAAGTATATGTATGGCTTATCGGATATGGGTACCATCTTCACAAATATAGGTTCAAGAAGAAGATAATTCTTATTATGATAATCTTATCTATTCTGGTTACACAACTCATGAATATATAGAGCACAATATTATGATAAATAAAAGATCCTATATACTAGGAAACAATATATTATCCTTAAATAAGGATATATATTAACACTCCCCCTCAAGTTGGTGCATAGATATCACACATTCTCAACTTGTCCATAAAACTCAAGTATTTTTTGCATGACACTCCATGTGTGAGAATATCTGCAAGTTGTTTTTCAGACCGAACCGGTGGCAGCTCAATAATGTTGTTTTCCAGCTTCTCTTTGATGAAGAACCGGTCAACCTCCACATGTTTAGTACGATAATGCTGAACAGGATTATGAGCAATATCACGCGCAGCTCTGTTATCACCATACAAAGTAATAGGATCCTTGAGAGGAACCACCAAATCCTTAAGGAGAAGCCTCAACCACAAAGTTTCACAAATGCCATCTGCCATACCTCTGAATTCAGCCTCCGCGCTTGATCGTGTAACAATATTTTGTTTCTTACTTCTCCAAGTAACTGAGTTACCTCCCACAAAGGTAAAGTAGCCTGTAGTAGAACGTCTGTCATCTATTTCTCCTGCATAGTCAGAATCTGTATATGCCACAACCTTTCTATAATCTTCATTTTTAGAGAATAAAATTCCTTTTCCAGGAGCAGACTTCAAATACCTCAAAATACGTAAAACTGCATCCATGTGTTGTTCACCTAGATTGTGCATGAATTGACTAACAACACTGAGTGCATAAGCAAGATATGGCCTTGTGTGAGATAGATACATCAATCTCCCCACAAGTCTTTGATATCTCCTTTTATCAGCAAGAACTTGATCAGGTTCAATACACAGATTTACGTTTTCTTCTAAAGGTGTATGGATTGGCTGACATGCTGACATGCACACTTCTTTTAGCAGATCAAGAACATATTTCCTTTGTGATAAGAAAATTCCTTCACTGGATCGAGAAACTTCAATCCCAAGGAAGTATTTCAATGAACCAAGATCTTTCATTTCAAATTCCTTTGATAAGTATCTTTGCAAAGATTTCCTCTCCTCTGGATCATTTCCTGTCACCACCATATCATCTACATATATGATAAGAGCAGTAATTTTATCCTTCATTTTCTTTATGAACAAAGTATGATCAGAATTACTCTGACGATATCCAAAGTTCCTCATAGATTTGGTGAATCTGCCAAACCAGGCCCTTGGAGATTTTTTAGTCCATACAATGACTTGTTTAGCTTACATACCTTCTTACCATGAGATCCTAGAACTGAAATACCAGGTGGGAGCTCCATGTAAACTTCTTCAGTTAATTCAACATGCAAGAAGGCATTCTTTACATCAAACTGTTGCAAAGGCCAATACAAGTTTGCAGCAAGCGATAACAATACTCGTACTGTGTTGATTTTCGCTACTGGAGCAAAAGTTTCTGTATAGTCGATACCATAAGTTTGGTTGTACCCTTTAGCAACTAATCTTGCTTTATAACGTTCAATCTCACCATTTTCCTTGTATTTAATGGTGAAAATCCAACGACACCCCACAACCTTTCTTCCTTCTGGACAATCAACATAATCCCAAGTATCATTCTGAAAAAGGGACCTCATTTCTTCTTCTATAGATTCTCTCCATTTTGGATCAGCTAATGCTTCCTGCACATTTTTAGGAATAAAAACAGTAGATAGTTGATTCACGAATGCCTTATTAGCTTTAGACAAACGATGGTGAGAGACATAATGACTCATAGGGTACTTAACCTTACTAGAGATTTCAGGTTCATATCTGGGTTAGGAATACCTCTGTTTACACGTTGTGGAAGTTGTCTCCTAGATTCTTCAAGAACATCCGTAGCAGACGATTGGTTTGGTGTTTCATCTTCTTGAGGTAACGTAGACTCTGGAATCTCTTCTATCATAACCTCATCTTGAATCTCTATATCACGATCTAATACTGTACTTTCTGTTTTCTTCTCGTGAAGAACTTTCATCAACAGATTCTCTTACCATATCATCAGAGTTGACAATAACAGATACATCAATTTCCGATATATCTTCATCATAGTTAAGAGTCTGAATTTCCTTATGGTACTCCCCTGAAGTTCAGACTCACATGAAAAATACATAGTATCTTCATGAAATACAACATCCAAAGTAACAAACATTCTTTTGGTTGGAGGATGATAGCAACGGTATCCCTTTTTAGTTGTTGCATATCCCAAAATACACACTTCAGAGCTCTAGGAGCCAACTTATCACGTTGGTTCTTGTGCAGATGAACATAAGCTACACAACCAAACACATGAGGCGGCAGATTAGGAACAGTTGGAGCCACAACTGCTTCAGCAAGAGCTTGATGGGGTGTTTGAAACACAATGGTACTGGATGGCACTCGATTGATAAGATATGCTGCAGAAGTAAGTGCCTCTCCCCAATACATCAGTGGCATATGTGCTTCTATCAATGAAGCACGGACCACTTCCAGTAAGTGACGATTCTTTCTCTCTGCTACTCCATTCTGCTGAGGCGTATTAGAGCAAGTAGTTTGATGAATAATCCCGTGTCCCTCAAAATAATGTTGAAGGTCAGAATCCATATATTCACCACCATTATCACTACGAAGTACTTGAATCTGTTTGTTGTACTGAGTGTTAATCATCTTATGGAACTTTTGAAACAAGGCGGTAACTTCACTTTTGTTTTTCATGAGACACACCCACGTCATTCTAGTGCAATCATCAATAAAAGTAACAAACCGTCTTGAACCACCCAGGGTAGTGGTTTTAGATGGCCCCCAAACATCAGAGTGTATGATCATAAAAGGAGCTGGACTCTTATTGAATGATAATGGAAAAGAAGCGCGATGGATTTTTGCAAGTTCACATACTTCACAATGAAAACTAGAAATATCAAATTTTGCAAACAAACTAGGAAATAATATTCTTAAATAACCAAACGACGCATGTCCCAATCGTCGATGCCATAACAAAATTTGAGATTTTTGTCTCTCCCCCTTAGAACCATCAGCAAGAAGAGTTTGACGCAGCTTATCCGAACTACTTGACACCAAATCCAGATAATACAGCTTCCCACGCTTAACACCATAACCAATCGTTTGTTTCGTTGTGATGTCCTTAAAAACAAAACAGTCAGGCCAAAATATCACTACACAATGTAAAGTATTAGTTATTTGGGAAATTGATAGGAGATTAAAATATAATGTAGGAACTACTAAGACAGAATCTAAGTTTAAAGTATTAGTGAGAGATATTGACCCTTCACCAGTAATTGGAGCTTGTGAGCCATTTGCAGTAGAGACTGTTTTTTGTAAGGATGGTTTAAGAGGAGAGATTTGTTTAGAATCACATGTCATATGGTTTGTGGCACCGGAATCAACTATCCATGAATTATTCGAAACAAGCAAAGAAACATTTAAAAACTTACCATCGTTACCTGTCCTTGCTACTGATGCATATATTACCATGGAATCCTTTCCTTTCTTTGTTGAAGCCATTGGAGCACCAGAATTTTTCTTTGTCTCCTTCTTCCTCTCCATATGTTGATCCCACCAATCTGGATATCCAACCAACTCAAAACACATGTCAATTGTATGTCCAAATTGATTACAGTGTGTACACTTAAGTGATGACTTGTCCACCTCAGTCTTTGAGTATCTCTGAAAAGACCCTTTTTGATTGTACCGGTTTCGAGTTGCCATAACAGCAGGTTCAACTTCTTTCGATTCTTTTGCCATCGTTGTACGTCGAACAGATTCTCGACGAACGAGTGCATAACATAATTCCAATTCAGGAATAGGATCCTTTCTCAAGATTTCACCACGGATCTGTTCAATACTTTCATCCAATCCAGCAAGGAATATATGCACCCTTAGGCGCTGAATTGATTTTCGATAGGCTTCAATATCATTAGAATTCTCCATAACCACCTTGTCACGATGATCCATCTCTCCAAATATTTCAGTTAGTTCTCCATAATAAATTGAGAGTGCTCTGCCATTTTGGTTTGCCGAAAACGCTCGTCGATTTAGAGTAAATACCTGCATCTCATCATCTCCACCATAAAAGGCTTTAGATAATGCATCCAAAATCTCTCTAGCAGTAGGTAACCGAATATATCTCTTCATGATTTCAGGTGATATAGACATCAACAACCATCTCTTGACTTTTTGATTATCTGTATGCCACTTCTCATATCTTGGATCTTCCTCGGTAAGTTGTCTTGTCCTTCCCATAATAAAGGAGGGTTTTTCTTTTTCAACAATATGCATCTCCATGATTTGTGACCACAAATCATAGTTTGTTTCATCAAGAACAATCCCAGGCTTGAATACTGCACCTTCAGATTGAACGATAATAGGAGCAAATTTTTTTTCCATTTTCCCTTTTTGTTTTGATTTATTTTGGTATAATTCTGAATCACTACCCATGATTCAATAACCCTACCTCATAGATACCATCTTCACAAATATATGATCAAGAAGAAGATAATTATTATTATGATAATCTTATCTATTCTGGTTACACAGCTCATGAATATATAGAGCACAATATTATGATAAAGCAAAGATCCTATATACTAGGAAACAATATATTATCCTTAAATAAGGATATATATTAACATACCATTGTTCAGAGCTTTTATCAACTTTACTTTGATTTGATATCAGGGGGCTCTAATATTGAACTTTACTTTTATCAACTTTACTTTGATTTGATTTATAAGATAATAGATCGACCTAATATTGATAGCACTCTATCCATTTAACTATGTTCATCTATATTGATTCCATTTATAGAGTGAAAATAAATCATCAATGAACCACACAAGATATGTGCCATGGCTTCTCTGCTTTTATTTGCTCAAATGAATAACCAAGCCTTGTCCTAGTTAAAGTGGTGGAGATTTCTTCTTTGGTGGTTGAAATTTCTTCTTTACCACAGGTAGACTGACCTTTCCGAGGTTAGGTAATATTGATGGAACAAAGTCTTGATTATGTGGCGGAGACTTCTTTGGTGGTTTAGTTTTCTTTTGTATTACCGGTGGACTGACCTTTCCAAGGTTTGGTGATATAGATGGTGCAGAGTGTTGGTTAAGTGGTGGAGATTTCTTTGGTGGTTTAGTTTTCTTTTGTGTTACAGGTGGACTAACCTTTCCAAGATTTGGTGATATTGATGGCACATAATCTTCGTTAAGTGGTGGGGACGTTTTTGGTGGTTGAGATTTCTTCTGTACTACTGGTGGACTAACCTTTCCAAGATTTGGTAACATAGATGGCGCGGAGTCTTGGCTAAGCGGTGGAGACTTCTTTGGTGGTTTAGTTTTCTTCTGTGCTACCGGTGGACTGACCTTTCCAAGGTTTGGTGATATAGATGGTGCATAGTTTTGGTGAAGTGGTGGAGACTTCTTTGGCGGTTTAGTTTTCTTTTGTACTACCGGTGGACTAACCTTTCCAAGGTTTGGTGATATAGATGGCGCAGAGTCTTGGTTAAGTGGTGGAGACTTCTTTGGTGGTTTAGTTTTCTTTTGTGCTACCGGTGGACCGACCTTTCCAAGGTTTGGTGATATTGATGGATCAGAATCTTGGCTATGTGGTGGGGATGATTTTGGTGGTTGAGATTTCTTCTTTACTACTGGTTGGCTGATCTTTCCAAGGTTTTGTAAAATAGATGGCGCGGAGTCTTGGCTATGCGGTGGAGACTTCTTTGGTGGTTTAGTTTTATTTTGTGCTACTGGTGGACTGACCTTTCCAAAGTTTGGTGATATAGATGGAACAGAGTCTTGGCTAAGCGGTGGAGACTTCTTTGGTGGTTTAGTTTTCTTCTGTACTACCGGTGGACTGACCTTTCCAAGGTTTGGTGATATAGATGGCTCAGAGTCTTGGTTAAGTGGGGGAGACTTCTTTGGTGGTTTAGTTTTTTTCTGTGCTACCGATGGAGTGATCTTTCCAAGGTTCGGTGATATAGATGGAACAAAGTCTTGGCTATGTGGTGGGGATGTTTTGGGTGGTTGAGATTTCTTCTTTACTACTGGTTGGCTGATTTTTCCAAGGTTTGGTAATATAGATGGCGCAGATTCTTGGCTAAGCGGTGGAGACTTTTTTGGTGGTTTAGTTTTCTTCTGTGCTACTGGTGGACTGACCTTTCCAAGGTTTGGTGATATAGATGGCGCAGAGTCTTCGTTAAGTGGTGGAGACTTCTTCGGCGGTTTAGTTTTCTTCTGTGCTATTGGTGGACTGACCTTTCCAAGGTTTGGTGATATTGATGGCACAGAGTCTTGGCTATATGGTGGGGACTTCTTTGGTGGTTGAGATTTTTTCTTTACTACTGGTTGGCTGATCTTTCCAAGATTGGGTAATATAGATGGCTCAGAGATTTGGTTCTTTGGTGGAGACTCCTTTGGTGGTAGAGACTTATGTTTTACTACTGGTTGGCTGATCTTTCCAAGATTAGGTAACATAGATGGCACAGAGTCTTGGTTCTGTGGTGGAGACTTCTTTGATAGTGGTAATTTCTTTTTTACTACTGGCTGACTGATCTTGCCAAGGTTAGGTAGTACTGTGGATGACACGGATTCTCCATTATATGGCGGTGGTGGAGGCTTTATCGGCTTTCCCGGGGTAGGTGGTGTTGGAGGCACATAAGCTGGCTTCTTTGGTGGTGGTAGTGTTGGAGATTTAGGAAATCGTGACTTTATAGGCCTATATGCATTAGCCAAAAGTGGAAAACACAAAGAAACTACTACTACTAGAAGAGCACTAGTTGTAAATAAGAATGCCAGTGAGGCTTTGTTCCCACTTTTGTTTCTCATGTTACCACTCACCATTTATAAATTGGGTTGTGTTCTTAAACATATCCGCAACCCCTTTATATAGAGACTCATAGAAACCTACCTTCTTATCCAATCAATAAGATTTCCGGTTAAAAAAAAAATCATTTGAACTATTGTCCATCTCAATAATTTGGCCATTAATGATCTGATTCAACGTCTTTCTACCTTTTAGTGGCGGCTTTCTTCAAGGAAGCCACCACTACTACTAGCTAAAGAGTTTTCGTTCATACAATGCATGTCCCGGCCTTCTCAGAGGGCCATTCTTTTCACAAAAACTGCTCATGGCCGCCTCTACAACTAATAATTCACAGCCAAATATAATCATGTGGATAGCTTTTTAGATCTCATTCTTTCGGGAGTTTGTATTTGGACATTGTTTTTGTTTTTATTTTCGTGGGGACGGAGGCTGCCACTGTTGCAAATGACAAGAAGCAACTTGCTTCCCTCTGTGCATTTATTGGCCATCACTTTTTACACACTCCGGTGAGAGTAATTTTTTCTTACTGAGTGAAACCAAACGCAAGAGAAAATTGCAATTACTTAAATGCATCTAATTTGTACAAAGAAGAAATTTAGTTGATTTGGTATAAAATTTTGCAGACTATATATGAATATTGTTGTATTAGTGAAGTGGATGCGAGCCTTTTGGAGAAATTTGGTGTCCAAAAGATACGGTACGGATTCCACGCCCTGAAAAGCTGAACATCAACAACATTTTCTGAACCATTTCAGATTCAAAGTCAAAAATGGCTTGAAGGTGAGATTTTAGCAAGATAATGTTGATGAAATTCCTTTATGCATTATCCTCTATTATATAATTTTTCAGGTGGAAGCACAAAGTTCCGCACCTACCCACTCATTAATCACGGTGTTTACTCGATATACCAATAATCAAGTTTTGGAGGAATACATTGCATCAACCTGTGCAACAATAGTTGCAGTCCTTAGACTCCAGGCTAAATAACCAAATTAATTTTACCCGATGTAGCATGCACTTCTGACCTTCGAACTGCCCAAGCCACACGAAACACGAAAACTTCAATAAGTCTTCTGCGGAAAATTTATATATCCATTTCCAGTTGGCCATCATTCTAAAAATACCAGGAGTATTCTGTAGCTTAATTACAAAATTACGTAGGGGTGCTAGAATACGCAACTTAGTACCCTGTGAAACTTTTACAAGTGCTCAAAATTTCTACCAAGGGCTTGAGAAGATTCAAAGAATCCAAGGGATGACATAACAGAAACAAATTTACAACTAAACCATTTAACCTACTCCTCTGATGTTCGAGTTTAACTGCAAATCAGCCATAAACTCATAATAACAAACAGATAAACAACTCATTCTGCATAAATAATATCATTTTTTCTGCTAGCTTTTTAAATGAATAGAATTACATAAAGGTTTACAAAGTCACGAATTAAAGCTATTGAATGGTGCACTCAATAAAACTTTATCCCTAGAGAAGTTAAAAGCTTTGATGTTCTCGATTGCGTGAAGCATCCAAATGTTTGGCAAACATGAAAACGTTAAGAATTTCACTGAATAAGGTTACCCACCCCCCAAACACCACCCAGTTGCAGGGGAAGTGTTCTGAACTCTTGAGCTCCAAACTGCATAAGTTGCGAGGCACAAGAACCAGAATATCTCTTCCGCGGATATCCTCTTCTAGCAAGATTACATTATAACATGATTTTGTTGAGGTTGGAACCTTATGATTCAAATTACACCAAAACAAGCAGCTTATGATTCACAGAAAAACACCGTTGCTCGAGGAAGACCGACTGACTGAAGCCGAATCATTGGAATGATACAAGGGAATTGAACAAACTAATAAAAGTGCATGGTTTGCAGCATTCCTGAAAACAGAAATTGATAGCCAAACGTTACTGTAAAATCCAGAGAAACTTCTAAGTCAGTATGATACACACGAGTTACAAAATCTGTCTGAATGAAATTTTGGCCAAATATAATGAAATGAACTCAAGTAGTTTTAAAATGACAAACATCAAAGACAATCGTTTCGTTAGCAATAGAAAGACACCGAAAAAATTTAGGAAATTTACAGGTTGCATCAAAGAGATCACACTACGAATACATAACACAACAAGACTATCGTCTATCAACACAAAAAACTAAACTAATAAGGAAAACAAGCATACCTCAAAACCAACTGCGTGCAGCCACTTTCAGTCTTTGTGCTACCAACAGTTCAACCAATGTTGATGAGAGCTCGACGTGACCTTCTTTCTTAACTTTTCAGGCAACCTCAGCAACATTTCGATGTCAACTTAGAGCTTTTTGCTCGACCTTTGGCTGAACTAGACTCCAGCTTCTTCCGAAACAAAGCAACTTCCATACTCCCACATATGCATTCTAATCTAGTGGTGAAAACAACTTTCTTTTTCTTTTTTTTTTACCTTGAAAACGAAGAAGGTAGTATTCACCACAAGATCAGCATACAACCAATCAGTTTAGTTATTTCTTCAATCATCTAAAAACAATAATCCTAATTGATATCCAATCTGGTTTGCATTGCAATCTTTTGTAATCAAGATCTTTCACTTCCAGAATACAGACGTCTATATCATCGCCATAAAATAAATCAATTGAATCACTGTGAGCATTCATCAAGAGCTAATGTTTCCAACCCCACCCATTCCATATAAACCTACAATTTGCACATAGATTTCCCATGAAATCCCTCTTCATTCCACAACTCAACAAGAACTTACAATCCCTAGACAAAGTAAAGATCCGTCTGGTATTCAGGACAAACAGGTGTTTGGAACCGAAACATTAGAAGTCTCTATACCAGTAGTTCAATTTGGGCAGGTTGTAGTGAGCTCAGATGAATGTTTATTGTATTCTTTAGTGGATGGGTTCCAAAGACAATGAAACCTCCTCATATCACAACTATTATAACCATTACAAGAAGAATCAAACAGCTGAACAGCGAAATCTAGAGTGCAAACAGCAGCAGCATTTTCTATTTCACTCATTTCTAATAACAAAGATGATAATGAATCCATAAGTGTTAAGTCAAGCTGAAAATTTTAAATCAGGATTATCTACAGATTTCAGTAACAATTACATACATGGATGCTTGAGTTCATTTCTTACAGAATGCTTGAGATTGCTGCTTCAGGCTTGACATTGCTGGTAGAGTGAGGCGCAGAAAATTTCTAGATTTAGGTTAGAAGATTTATGTGCACTCTCTTGCTTTTATAGTCTAAACCTAATGGACCTTTTAGAGCCCAGTCCAATTGGACACCTCGTGCTTGTTTGTTCCGCTTCTGAAACGGATATCAGATCATTTGGTCATTTTTCGGACGCCTGCCTCGATTCTAAGGCATGATCGTTGTGTATCATGACAGAATACATCCACATAACTCTGAGGACAGGATATCCCATGCAAAACCGAACAAATTTTTCCTAAACATTCCTGAATAAGAAACTTTTGCTAGTCCAATACACATCAATGTAAACAAGGAGCTGAACATAGAACAACCAAACATAATAGACAGGAAAGGAAAGAACATATCTGGATCATTACCACAATAACGAGATCTTAACGAGTAAAACACAACGCTTATGCCTTACATGATGTTACATTCTATTGCATTCTCAATTGCACAAAGCTTTCAAATTTCTTCTGAACATACAAAAATCAGGAACTTCAGTGAAAAAAGTCTACCAGCCAAAAACCGCCACCCTGTTTGGGGATGAAGTTTAAGTAACCCAAATATGGCTTGCGACGGTTAAAGCGTTGTGCACTCTCGAGCTCCAAACTGCATTAGCCGCGATGCGTGTAACCACAATATCTCTTCCGCAGATATCATCTTGTAGCAAGACTGTATATGACATGCTTTTGTTGCCAAAGGTAGTAACCTTGTGCTCAAATTACACCAAAACAAGCAGCTTAATGTTCTTCAAGAAACCAAAATTACTATTCCCACAGAATAAAGAATCGTTGAGGATGACCAACTGAAAGATAGAGTGCAACTGACGAACTAATAATAGAGCACGGTTTGCAGCATTCCTGAAAACAGAAATAGTCAATAAATAGAGATCGACGGCCAAATGTTTATCAGAGCATCCAGAGGAATTTCTAACCTAGTATGATACCCAAAGGTGATACGAGTTATAAAATCTGTTTGAATGAAAATTTTGGCCAATATATTGAAAAGAAACCAACTTTCAGGTGTTCCAAACTGACTATTAATGGCAAATTGCGTTTAAATTAACTGGGAAAACAAGCATACCTGACATCGATTTTTCAGTCTTTGTGCTACCAACAGTTCAACCAATTTGAATGCGAGCTCAATTTGACATTCTTTCTTAAATTTTAAGGAGACCTCAGGTACATTTTGATGTCAACTCAGAGCTTCTTGCTCGACCATTTGTTGGACTAGATTACAGCCTCTTCGGTGTCAAAACAATCAACTATGGTTTCTTACCAGCTTCCATATTCGAACACATGCATTCTGATCTAGTAACGAATACAACTTTCTTCTTTTTTTACCTTAAAAAAAAGGTAGTATTCACCACGAGATCAGAGTACAAGCGATCACCTGGCCATTACTTTTTCTCTCGGCTGCTATTCTTTTGACATTGTTGCCGCTCTTGAACACTGACGGAGGGCCTTCTTTGGCAGTTGTTATAGGCAATGCAACTGATCGAGGTACATGGACAGGCTCTGCTTTATGTTCAAATAAAGTATCCTCATCTCTCAAGCTTGCCGAATTCTTCTCAGTTGCAAAGCTACCAGTACTAGTCAATTCATCCCCTGCATCAGTTTGTTCCTCTTCTGGATGGCTCATTTTCTCAAAACTCCTGATAGGACAAGCAACGACGAGTTCCTTCATATTTCATTTGCCAAGGGTTCCATTGTACATGAATTAGGCATCATGTCATCTGTATACGAATTACTCGTGACATCCTCTAATGTGTCTGAGTTAGTCTAGTGGCTCTTCTTCACTGATCATCTGCAGCCCCACAGGTAAGAACTCACGGAGTTGAGACTTGTCAGCTTTGTCCATTCTTGCACAATTGTGGAAAAAGATAAGAAGGTGAAGGATCATGTGGCATTTATTTCGAATCTTTGAATAATTAAGTTCTTTCGAGACCACATCCAAATAGAAAAAATAAACCACCTTCATTTTACTTCCAAGTAACTCATTGTTGACATTCATCAAAAGCTAATGTTTCCCACCCCACCCATTCCATATAAACCTACAATTTGCACAAATTGCACAAATATTTCCCGGGGTAACTGATGATAATGTCACGGATTACATCTTCGTTCCTAAGATCTTTCTTTATGAAAATCCGTCACCTCCACATTCATGTCGATGGGTGAACACAACTTGGATGAATGTCTACTGTATTCTTTATGGATGGGTTCCAAAGACAATGAAACCTCGTATCACAATCATTATAACAAAACCATAAGAAATAACCATTACAAGAAGAACCGAACACATGAACACCACGATCTAGAGTGAAATCCATATCAACAGCAGCAGCATCATTTTCTATTTCACTCATTTTTAAGTAATAACAAAGATGATAAAGAATCATGACCTAAGCTGACATTAAATAAATTAGGGTAAACTACAAATTTCAGAATCAATTACATACATGGATGTTTGAGTTTACCGAATGCTTGACATCGCTGCTACAGATTCGAATTGCTAGTAGAGAGAGGCGCCCAATATTAGGGTTTTTCAATGGGTTACGAGAATTATATCTGGATTCTTGCTTTTATTGCCGGTTTAACACTAGGGCAAGCAGAAAAGAGGACTACGGTGTGGGCATTTTTGCTTAAAGCCTAATGGACCTTCGGAGCCCAGTCCAACGTAGTAACTTGGAAGTATCTAGGCTAGTGAGTCTTTACCATGGTTTTTAAAAGCTCCACGCATCGCATCAGCATCACGCTTCGTTTCGAACAGAAACGTCCTGACTCGTACCTTTGAAGCGTTTGGAATGAGAAGCGCGTAGTCAACGATTTTGACCAAAGTTAGAAACACAAAATGGTCAACCTTCAAGAAATAATGTTTTTGAAAATGAGAAAAAGGATAATGGAGTTAGAATGTGCTCAACCACTGGCTCTGCATGGTTGGTTATTTGAGATAATACTTACTCCCTCCGTTTCTAAATAATAGGCTGGTTTGTGTGTAAATTTGCACACAAACCAGTCTATTTTTTTTCTAAAACGGAGGTAGTAATATATTTTATATGTATAAATGTTTACGTACCTATTTATAACATATCAAATCTTATATTTTACGATTCGCCGCCAACCATGAATCGCCGCGTCACGATTAAATCCACGCACCGCTTCTCAAAAATATAAAATATTTCACGCTTTCAATACCTTGCTTTTGATGATTAGAATACACGTCCTTTTTTGTGCATAGTCCTTGATAAAATGTGATTCGACATGTTCATCTGATTGGCCGATTAGTTAACGGATGATCTTAGATTCTTGCCTCTCGTTACCGGACTTTCAAAACCAAATAAATGAAGGATAATCGGATGTTATGCGTACATTCATTCGAGAATGTGCATAAAATCGGACTCGTTAGAACACTATTCTTATTTGGTCAGAGAAGTTGTTAATAATTGTTCATAGTGTCACGTATTTTAAAATTTGTTTCTCCTTGTGTTATTATAAATAAAACTTAAATAATAAGACGTAATTGATAATGCACATGGACACTCGCTAGAGATAATGCACGCAATTAAAGTTCTTTTTGTGTCATCATTAGATAATTCCTCTCCAAAATGTATTTTGTGGCATCGGAAGCGAAGCCAGCACTTCAAGAGGGAAAAGTGAGAGAATTTTTTTCTGACTTAGGCTTCATGTGGAGGTAAATGCAACTTAGGCTTGAAAAACTGAATAGAGTTTATAGTCTATACTTCAGAGTAGGGTTGTTCATGGTCGGTTTTGGTTCGGTTTCTAGCCAAACCAAAACCGAAACCAATACTATTGGTTTCTAAAAATCTAAACCAAACCAATCCATTAACCATTGGTTTGGTTTCCAAATGGTTCCAGTTGGTTTCGGTTTGTCCCAGTGGTTTTTGGTTAACCAATAATTATGTCAAACAAAAAAAAAACACAAATTTACAGATAAAAAAATCGTAGTTGCCGATAGTATTGGTTTACACAAATTTACAGACAAAAAAAATACAAAAAATATCAAGAATAGTTAAAACTTGCTCTAATTCTAGAGATCAAAAGAAGATATATAATATATCTTAATTTAGTTATTGACAAATAAAAAAGAAGGAAGACGGGAAGAAAAAAGTCGAGTAGCAGCGGCTGTAGTTGGGGGTGGAGAAGGGAGGCGACTGAGAGAAGAAGAAAGAGAAAGAGGGAGAGTATCATAATGAAATATTAGATTTAGGGTTTCTATTTATCCTCTAAATCAATGGGTAGAATCTACTGCTTGTAAATTAACGGTAGAAACTAAGTTTAAAAATTAATCGGTTTTCTAATGGTTTTTGGTTCGGTTTTAGAGGTCAAACCAAACCAAAACCAACACTATCGGTTTTCCACTTTCTACACCGTAACCAATCCATTAGTAAATGGTTCGGTTTGGTTTCTTCCTAATTGGTCTGGTTTGGTCCGGTTCCAGCGAAAAACCGAAACCATGTTCAGTCCTACTTCTGAGGGCGGATAATTGAACACCTATTTCCAGTGTTGCCTCTACCCCTTGGTGGCACTAAAAGTACACGCCCCCTTTGGGCATTCATGTTGAATATTTATTTTAGAGATGTGGTATCGAGTTGGAAGACAAAAGTTTGGATTTAGATATGGAGAAGATGTTAGAGCACTGCTCGGTCGAACTCGCATGTGTTGCTATTTCAAGCATGTTTGTCAATGTTAGTGATCAAAATTATAAGTCTTGATTTCTGGTCTACTATTAGCTAAGTCTCGGATTAGGATAGAAAGTGTAGTTGAGCTCAAGGCTCCATGGCGATCATCATACAAAGACGAAGAACTACTCAAGGAATTGGTGGAACTTCATCGACTAAAAGGTATATGGAGACTTGAACTTATCTATCACTCAAAAGTTTATCTACTCTATCTCTTATCTTGAGACAAAAGTCGTTTTGCTATATAGACTTTGATTATACACATTTGCTATTTCGACCCGAGTTTATCTCGCTTATCTATTTCTCGAAATATGTGTTGGTAAGCTTTCACTTTGGCCAAGTTCATCTTTACTAGTGACGAAAGTCATGTTAAGTTTCAATCACTTGAAAATGGCTTTGACGAAAAATGGTTTATGAACAACAACTATATAACGTCCTCTAAGAATGTTTCAATGATTGAAATGAGAGTTTAGATTATATAACCATTATTGGATATAAGCATTGTGTGATAACTCATACATGTATAAGTCCTTATTCCTTGAACCAAAGTATGCGTACTTTATTGATCAGGAAAACCGGAACAGAGTCCGCGTACTTTCGGAGGTTCTCTTCCCAAGAAAATCTGCTGGAGTTTGTGAACTATTTACAAACTTATTCCGGGTACTTAAGTCCGCGTACCAGTCCGCGTACTTAAGTTGGTTATTTTCTAAAAACGATTATTCGTGAACTTAAACTTATATAAACTAAGGAATGCAAGCTTGCAAACCGTGGCTATAAAGGTCATGAATCAATTCGAGTGAATCAAATCGTTTTTTTTTCAATTGTGTCTATTATAAAGATCTAAGCAATTGAACAACTCTCTAACTAGTTCATTTGAGTCATTTGAACTAGTTGTGGTAAAGAAGAATATGGTTGATATGAAAGTGCTCATATGGAGAACCATTTGGTTAACTACTGTTGAACCAACGAGATGTACATGTTTGGGTACGGTTACACAGACCTAGATAAACGTGCATTTCATTTGTGTGTAACAAGCTAAGTTTCGATCTAACAGTTGAAAGATATTAGCTTGAATCTAATCAGGTTTCCATCTAACCTGAATATTGAATGCTTTGTTACTAAGCTAACATTGATTGCAAACCCTGATTTGAAAGACTATATAAAGGAGAACTCTAGTAACTGGGAAACCTAATCCCCACACCTCCTGTGTGTAAGGATGCACAAAGAACCCGGTGTATCCGGAGTACCGGACTCGTACCGGAAAAAAAACCAGGAACCGGACTGGAACCGGTGTAGCCGGTACAGGGACCAGGAATGGATTTCATAACCAGTTGGGTACGAGTACAGGTACCGGTTCTAACCCAATTCCCGGTAGCACCGGACCCAGAAAACCCGATGTATAATAACCATCCATCTAAGTGATTTCTAGCCATCGATTTTAGGTTTTTAGGGCATCTTATCTATCGAACAACACTCTTCACTTCACTCGTTCTTCCTTTGTTGCCTCTTTTTCTTCTTTTCTCAATTGAAGTCTACTTTCACAGAGAGGAGATAAAATCAACCATGAAGATTGAATCTCTATGTTCGTCAAAGAAGAATAAGAAACCCAATCCCAGAAACCCATTAGCGGACATTAATTCATCATCTTCTTCATCTTCTACTTCTGCTAGTACTATTTCAATTCAAGCTTCATCAAGATGGTTATGAAAGTAACGATATAGGTATGACTCAATCAAAGTAAATCAGTAAATCACTTATCTGATTTTTGGTAATTTGTTTGATGAACTCTGGATTCTTCATAATTAATTGAATGTTTAGTTTAATTTTTTTAATTGCATTATTGAATCTGAGCTAGGGTTTTATTTGAGATGGATTTGGTTTTAGATGCAGATTAATTTATTCATCAAATTAATTTGTTACAGAAGATGGAGAAGATATAATGGTGCTGCTGAGAGATGCATTAGATCTGATGAAGAATGAATTTGTATTTCGATCTGAAGATGCAGACGGGGTTCTTGAAGATGATTATTAGATTTGGGGTTTAATACAATTTATGTTTAGTTATGTTTATGTCTCTATGCAAATAATCATTCCATTGTATCTCTGCTCAGTTTCTTAGGAACCATTAATCGATTTTGTAACATGGGTTCTGATATTTGGTTTGAATTTTGTGGAATCTACTGAGTTTGAAAGTTTCATAGATTGAAATTGAAGTTAATTTGTGGGTTGATATTTTGTTCAATTGAAGTATGGGTAAAAACCCGATCCCGGTTAGAACCGGACCTGTATAACCAGTACAAGTACAGGGCCAGGTACATGTACAGGTACCGGTCCTCAATATGAAGACCCGGTCAACTCCAGGTACAGGTACCGGGTTCATAAGAAACCCGGACTGTACCGTCCCATGTGCATCTCTACCTGTGTGTACTAGTTGTATTAGCAAGAGTCGATTCTCCTTTAACCTTAGGTTTCTACCGAGACCCTGTAGGTTAACGACTTGAAGACTTTATTGGGATTGTGAAGCCAGACCGATACTACTTTCTCGTAGTTGTGTGATCTGATCTTGCTGTCTCTATCGTACTAAGTACAATCATAAGGATTGACTTGAGATTGATTTCTCCGGTAGGCAAGATATAAAAGTAGTCACAAACATCTTCGTCTCATCGTTTGTGATTCCGCAATATCTAGTTTCGCCATCATACGATTTAGATTATTGTGAGGTGATTGATAATACTAAGTTTTTCTTCGGGAATATAAGTCTGGTTTATCAATTGGTTCTTGTTCACCTTGATTTATCAAAAGACGGAACAAAAACTCGTAGGTATTTCTGTGGGAAACATATTTATCTATTACCGTAGACTTTTCTGTGTGATACAAATTTTTTTATTAAAGTTTTTGACTTTGGGTCGTAGCAACTCTTAGTTGTGGGTGAGATCAGATAAGGGAATCAAGTGCGTAGTATCCTGCTTGGATCAGAGACGTAGGAGCGCAACTGTACCTTGGATCAGTGTGAGTTTGATTAGGGTTCAAATACAGTCCAGACCGAAGTTATTTTGTAGTAGGCTAGTGTATGTAGCGGCTTGATACAGTGTGTGTTAAATCTGGACTAGGTCCCGAGGTTTTTCTGCATTTGCGGTTTCCTCGTTAATAAAACTTCTGGTGTTTGTGTTATTTCTTTTCCGCATTATATTTTTTTATATAATTGAAATATCACAGGTTGTGTGTTAAATTGATAAATTGGGAAATCCAACCTTTGGTTGTTGATTGAAATTGATTGATACTTGAACATTGGTCTTTTGGTACCGTTCAAGTGATTTCTCTTGTATTCAATTAGACTCGCGGATTTCTATTTGCTTGAGTAAGTATTGGATCGAGAAAGAGAGATATAACTCTTTGATATACTATTATTAAGATTGAGTCTGACTGTCTAGTTGATTCTCTTAAAAGTATATTGGAGTTAGTCCATACAGATTGCTAATTGAAATATTGGGTGTGGTTGTTAGACCCCCGCTTTTTCAATTGGTATTAGAGCAGGAAAACACGTTTAAAGACCTTATAAGTATGTGTTTGTAGCGATCTGACTCTATGGACATGAATTCTATCTCCGTAAACGTACCACCAGCCATCGATGGCTCAAACTACCTATGGTGGAAAATTGCTATGCGTGCTTTTCTTCAAGCTCGTGATTTTCAAACATGGGTACGTGTTGTTAATGGCTATGATCCTCCGGTTAATACAGAAGGCGGTGTATCTATACCTAAGGATATTGGTAGATATAGTCCAGAATAAATCCTTGGTGCAAAGCAAAATTCTGACGGCTTAAATGCTATCATACATGTCATTACCCCAGATCTTCAGCATCATGTGACTACGTGCACTAAGTCTAAAGAAGCCTTGGATATCTTAGAAACCGTATTTGAAGGAAATACCAGTGAGAAAGAAGCCAGACTTCAAAATCCAAATTCTGATTGGAAAAACCTTCGTATGGCAGATGAAGAAACATTTGATGAGTTTAATCACAAAGTGTATGAAATTGTTAATGTATCTTTTGCATTGGGTAAGACCATTCCTTAAAAGGACATTGTGATGAAAATTCTAAGATCGTTTCCATCTAGATACGATTCTAAGAAGCATGCCATCGTTGAAGGAAATAATCTCCCAACGCTATCCAGAAATACTCTGGTTGGGAAGATAAAGATCTTTGATCATGAGCACACGTCCAAGTCCAGTAAGGTTGTTGCTTTCAAAGCACTAAAAAACACTAAATTACTTGACAAAAGTAAAAGTGTTTACATCTCTGAAGATGATCTTTCTGAGGCTGACTCATCAGATGAAGATCTTGACAAGTCAGTCTCGTTGATCACAAGACACTTTAGGGATCTTCTTTTGAAGAGAAGTAAACGGTTTTCCAGAGATAAATCCAAATCATCAGATAAACCACATAATCGCATTCCTCCTAAAAATAGGGATAATGATGAAACTGATGACGAGGATATGACTCAGTGCTTTAAGTGTAAAGGCTTTGGTCATTTTGCAAATGAGTGTCCAAATCAAAAGAAATACACTGGGAACAAAGGTCTTGCTGCAACTCTTGATGAAATGTCTGACAACTATGATTCTAATGAAGACGAAAAATCAAGTGTTGCACTTCTTTGTGAAAATATTGATTTTGATAATTGTAGCAATACATACATCAATCTTGATATTCTTTCAGAAGAGAACTCAACCAATCTGGAAGATAAAGCTGACCTTTCTATTGGAAACTTCTTGAATAATGTTTCAGGTTCAACTATGTGTCTAGCATCTTGCACATCTCAGATGCCTGAGTTATATTCAAGGTTGACATTCTCATATTGTTCTCTCAAAGGTCATGAACTATCAAAGTGTTACAAGTACAAACACAAATTGAGACATGTCAACAAACTTGAACGAAGAGCAAATCGATTAGCAAACAAGATCAAACTTGTTCAAAAGACCGCTGAGGTATGTAAGATTTTATTTTTGTCTAAGAAGTTAGTTTCCAAGGATAAAACAAGACCATTAGAGAAGAAAGTATGGTCCAATCGTTTTGATAGACAGAGGTCTATCGAATCCTCTCAAGAGGAACATGGTGGACAGATTATTGTTCACCGTAACACAACTTGATTATGTTGTTTTGTAGATCTCGTCTGATGTGCCTGATCAAAAGAGACAAGGTGAAAAGCGGGGGGTCTAACATCACCACCCAATATTTCGCTTAGCAATCTGTATGGACAAACTCCAATATACTTTTTATGAGAATCAACTAGACAGTCAGACTCAATCAATAAAAAGATATATCAAAGAGTTTATATCTCAATCTCTCAATTTGATCTTTACTCAAGCAAATAGAAATATGCGAGTCTTTATCAAAGAGAGATAACTTGGACGGTACCAAAGACCAATATCCAAGGATCAATAAACTACAATCAACAACCAAAAGTTGGATTAGAGAAGTTGATGATCTTAACGCACAACTTGTATTATTTCAATTATATAAAATATAATGCGGAAAAAAAATAACATAGACACCAGAAATCTTGTTAACGAGGAAACCGCAAATGCAGAAAAACCCCGGGACCTAGTCCAGATTGAATACACACTGTATTAAGCCGCTACAGACACTAGCCTACTACAAACTAACTTCGTACTGGAGTATAGTTGAACCCCAATCAGTCTCCCACCAATTCAAGGTACAGTTGTACTCCTACGCTTCTGATCCCAGCAGGATACTGCGCACTTGATTCCCTTGGCTGATCTCACCCACAACCAAGAGTTGCTGCAACCCACAATCGCAGACTTGATAATAAACAAATCTATCTCACACAGAAAAGTCTATCAAAGGATAAATTTGTCTCCCACAGATAAACCTTAGTTTTGTTCCGTCTTTTGATAAATCAAGGTGAACAGGAACCAATTGATAATCCGGTCTTATATTCCCGAAGAACAACCTAGATTAATCAATCACCTCTCTACAATCCATCCTGACTACACAAGCGGATTGTCGAGGAATCACAAATAGTGAGACGAAGATGTTTGTGACTTCTTTATCTTGTCTATCGGATAACTCTCACGATCTCAAGTCAATCAATCGATTGTACTCGTACGATAGAAGATGCAAGATCAGATCACACAACTACGATAAAGTATTATCGGTCTGGCTTCACAATCCCAATAAAGTCTGAAAAAGCGGGGGTCTAACAACACCACCCAATATTTCGATTAGCAATCTGTATGGACTAACTCCGAAATAATTTTCTAGAGAATCAACTAGACAGTCAGACTCAATCTAGATAAAAGTATCTCAAGGAGTTAATATCTCTCTCTTGATTTGATTTTTACTCAAGCTAAAAACAATAGCGAGTTTTTATCAAATACAAGGAATACTTGGACGGTACCAAAGACCAATGTCCAAGGATCAATCAGTATCAATCAACAACCAAAGGTTGGATTTCCAATTGATGATCACGAACGCACAACCTGTATTATTTCAATTATATAAAATATAATGCGGAAAAAAAATAACATAGACACCAGAAATTTTGTTAACGAGGAAACCGCAAATGCAGAAAAACCCCGGGACCTAGTCTAGATTGAATACACATTGTATTAAGCCGCTACAGACACTAGCCTACTGCAAACTAACTTCGGACTGGACTATAGTTGAACCCCAATCAGTCTCCCACCGATCCAAGGTACAGTTGTACTCCTACGCCTCTGATCCCAGCAGGATACTGCGCACTTGATTCCCTTAGCTGATCTCACCCACAACCAAGAGTTGTTGTAACCCAAAATCACAGACTTGATAATAAACATATCTGTCTCACACAGAAAAGTATATAAGAGGATAAATATGTCTCCCACAGATAAACCCTAGGTTTTGTTCCGTCTTTAGATATAAAATCAAGGTAACAGGAACCAATTGATAATCCGGTCTTATATTCCCGAAAAACAGCCTAGATTAATCAAGCACCTCTCTACAATCATTCCTGACTACACGAGCGGATTGTCGAGGAATCATAAACAGTGAGACGAAGATGTTTGTGACTTCTTTATCTTGCCTATCGGAGAACTCTCACGATCAGATCACACAACTACGATAAAGTAGTATCGGTCTGGCTTCACAATCCCAATGAAGTCTTTAAGTCGTTAACCTGATTTTAGAGAAGAAAATCAAAGGTTAATGGAGATCGACTCTAGCGGCGCACTAGTAGCACACAGACGTGTGAGGATTAGTTTTGCACATTGCTAGATGTCTCCTTTATATAGCCTTCAAATCAGAGTTTTTCCTTGGTTAAAAGCAATCCTTATTCAGTGTTAGATGAAACCCTGATTTAGATTCAAGCTAATATTTCTCAATCGTTAGATCGAAAAACCTAGCTTGCCACACACATTTTGGTAGACGTTTACTGGGTTCGTGAAAACCATGCCCAAACGTGTACGTGTATGTTGGTTCAACATAGTAACCCAAAAGGTTAACCATATGAGTATTTCATATTAAACTTGTTCTTCTTCACCATAACTAGTTCAATTGACTCAAATGAACTAGTTAAAGAGTTGTTCAATTGCTATGAGATCTTATGTAACTACACAAGACACAATTGAAACAAAGATGATTCGATTCGATTGAATCGGCTCATGAATATTATATCCACGGTTTGCATAAAGCATTCCTTAGTAATTTAATGTTTCATGTTCAGAGCACATCTTTATATCATAACCTCTGAAGTTCACAAACAAGTTCGCGGACTTAAGTTAATCGGTTGAATTTTTCCAAACTCAGCAGAAATTCTCGGAAAGATAACTTCCGCCAGTTCGCGGACTGGGTTCGCGGACTGAGTTCGCGGACTTAGCACAAAACCGATTTTTGGAAAATCCTAGCAGAAATTCTCGGTCTAGAACTTCCGATAGTTCGCGGACTTGGCAAGCCAATTCCAAAATCCTCCCGATTTCTCTTGATCAACAAAGTTTGAAAACTTCGGTTCAAAGAATACATGGTTATGTAATCTAAATTCTCATTTCAATCATTGAGACATTCTCAGAGGATGCTATGTATCCGTTATTCACAGACCGATTCACGTCAGAGCAATTCTCAAAGTGATTGAAACTTTTCATGACTTTCGTCACTAGGTGAAGATAAACTTGATAAAAGCGAAACGATTTACCAACACACGATTTCGAGATAAAAGATAAAAGATATGCAATGAATGCTCAGCTCGAAATGTCAAATGTGTATGACCTAGTCTATATAGCATACGACTTTTGTCTCATAAGAAATAGGAGATAGAAGAGATAGACTTTTGAGTGATAGATAAGTTCAAGTCTCCACATACATTTTTGTTGATGAAGTTCCATTGTTCCTTGTATAGATCTTCGTCGTTGTATGATGAATCGCCATGAAGTCCTTGATCTCAACTACACTTTTCTATCATAGTCCGAGACTTAGCTATGTAGGCTAGAAATCAAGACTTATAGTTTTGATCACTAACATTGACAAACATGCTTGAGATAGCAACGCATGCGAGGTTGACCGAGCTATGCTCTAACAATCTCCCCCTTTGTCAATTTTAGTGAAAAAACTATTAATACATATGGAATACAAAAAAGATAAACTTTAGTGGCTCCTATTCCATAGTCTAATCTTCAACGTTCCTTGAAATCTTCGTCCTTCCAAGTACTCCAATGATCCCAAAGGTTGTAAGTTTAGCACCATCGTTGTTGAAGATCTGTAGCTATAACAATGAGAGAAATCGAGATTTTCGATCATTATTATACAGTGTCATAGTATTATTATATAACATCAAAGTCCAATTGTATCACGACTTTAATAATAATACTACGGTGATATGTATCACTCCTCCTTAGTCAATACTTCATCTCGATCATGAAAACCACCCCCCCTTACACAATGATCCGAAAACCATATGTATTTGTAGTGTGAACTACAATATTTCTCCCCCTTTTTGTCAATAAAATTGGCAAAAGTACAAGAATGGGATCATAATGAAATTTCCACACGAGACATTTTATGACCAAAAGAAAAAAATACATACCAACTTAATTTCGATGCAATCTAATAGCCGAAGCTAACAACACTCATCAAGGAGTTTTAAGATACAAGATAACCCCTATAAAATTCCACAGCCGCACTCCCCGCAAGATATTACCATTAAGCACAAGTTCAAAAGAACTCTCCCCCATTTGATGTCATTCCCGAGAGAACAACAAGAGAGACCTTAATTTCGAAAGAAAATAAGGATTTTGAAACACTAGAGAAACTAAAAAGACAAAAACGACAATCCTACAGAAACTGAACTGGAATGTTCCTACTGGAGTTTCAGACTCAATTTCCAAAAGAAAAGGATAAGCAAAAGGGAAAGAGTCAATGAAATGTTTTAATGAACCAAAACAATACAAATAGACTGCCGCGGGTGTTGAAACGTTGCAGTGTCTAAAGGTTTGGTGAGAACGTCAGCCAATTGTTGTTCGGAAGGCACAAATCCCATACTAATGATACCATTTTCATAAAGATCACGAATAAAATGGTACCTTATGTCAATGTGCTTTGTTCTTGAGTGTTCAACAGGATTCCCAGTAATTCGAATCGCACTGGAGTTATCACAAAAGATCCTCATTATTCCATTATCAATTCCATAATCAGCAAGCATCTGTTTCATCCATAGGAATTGAGTACAACATGATCTGGCAGCAATATATTCTGCTTCACATGTAGACAGGGATTGAGAATTTTGCTTCTTGCTATGCCATGCTACAAGATTGAGACATACATAGTAGAAGCCTCCTGATGTACTTTTTCTGTCTTCTACACAACCTGCCCAATCAGCATCAGAATAAGCAGAAAGATCAGCATTAGTATCAAAAGTGTACGAGAGACCATACCCAACAATGTGATTTATATATCGTATGATTCTCTTTGCAGCTGCAAGATGAGATTCTTTTGGATCCTCCTGAAACCTGGCACAACAACCAACACTGAAAGAAATATCAGGTCTAGTAACTGTAAGATACAAAAGGCTACCTATAATGGATCAATATAATTTTTGATCCACTTTTGCTCCTTTCTCATCCATGTGCAATTTACCAGTAGTAGGCATAGGAGTCAGTTTAGGAGATGACTTATCCAGACCAAATATTGACATAAGATTACGTGCGTACTTCTCTTGGGATAAGTAAATACCCTCCTTATGTTGTTAAATCTGTAATCCTAAGAAATTTTTTAACTCACCAACATTGATCATTTCGAATTCTTTAGCAAGGGAGACTTGAAAGTCTTTTGCAAACTTTTCAGAGGTTGATCCATAGATGATATCATCTACATAAATTTGAGTTATGACAACATCTTTCTCACTCCATTTGGTAAAAAATCTTTTATCAGCTCCTCCTATTGAAAATCCTTTTCTAATAAGAGAGGTAGTGAGTTTCTCAAACCAGGCTCTTGGTGCTTGTTTCAATCCATATAACGCCTTTTTGAGCTTCATCACATGATCAGGGAAATCAGGGTTTTCGAACCCTTTAGGTTGATCAACATAGACTTCCTCTTTTAAAATTCCATTCAGAAACGCTGATTTTATGTCCATCTGAAACAGCTTAATCTTGAGAAAGCAGGCATGGGCCAATAAAAGTCGAATGGGCTCAAGACGTGCCACAGGAGAAAAGGTTTCGTCAAAATCGATTCCTTCAATCTGTGAATATCCTTGAGCGACAAGTCGAGCTTTATTTCTGACAATTGTGCCATACTCATCAGACTTGTTCTTGAATATCCATTTGGTACCCACAATATTGACATTTGGAGGACAGGGTACACGTTCCCAGACATCTTGTCTTTCAAATTGATTTAACTCTTCATGCATTGCCTTCACACAAAAGGGATCTTTCAGAGCTTCATCAATATTCCTTGGTTCCACCTGCGAAAGATAACAACCAAAATTGCATATATTTTGAAGTTGGCCTCTTGTTTTGGCGGTAGAATCCCTTCCCCCAATAATGTTGTTGGGGTCATGATTCCTTTGAACCCAAAGATGTCGTGGAGTAACATGTACTTGTTCATCAGGAATGGCTTGATCAGTGTTCTTCTCCTCGTCACTAGAAATGTCAGGATCAGTAACAGTTGGAATAACTTCAACTTATTCTGGAATTTCTTTGAATTTCTCAATTGTCTCTGTTGGAGGCAATTCATCATGGGGATTATCTTGATGAAAGTTATTAATATCATCGATGATAACATTAGCAGATTCCATCATGACTTGAGTTCTGAGATTAAAAACTCGAAAACCACGACTATCAGAAGTGTAGCCAAGAAAGATTCCTTCGCCACTTTTAGTGTCAAATTTTCCTTTCTGTTCTCGATCTTTCAGAATATAACACTTACTTCCAAAAACCCTGAGATAGTGTAGATTGGGTTTTCTTCCATACCATAACTCATCAGGAGTGTTAAGGGTTTTAGAACGAAAATACACATGGTTGATCAAGTAGCATGCTGTAAAGAAAGCTTCTCCCCAAAATCTTAAAGGTAAATTTTTGTTGTGGAGCATTACCCTGGCCATTTCCTGAATGTTCCTATTCTTTCTTTCAGCAACTCCATTAGCTTGAGGAGTAATTGGTGGTGAGTATTGTTGAATGATCCCCAGTTCGTCACAAAATTCGAATACCTTGGTGTCTTTGAATTCCGTGCCACGATCGCTCCTAATTTTCTTTAGTTTGCGACCTTGTTCGTTCTGGATCCCTTTAAAAATAATCTTGAATTCACTCAGTGTAGTTGCAGGAAATCCTACACTACACCCCTCACAAGATTTCATTATCATTCAACTCATTTTAGATTAACAATCTTAATTTTATTGATCAATCTTTGAACAATCTTACAAGAAAAGATAAAGGAATCAAGAATAACCACTGCTCTAGATTTTCTCTCTCCTATTTGCTTGTTTCTTACCCAAAAATATCTCTCTCCTCCTTACAGCTGATTGGCTCTTTATATAGAGTTTTACATAGTGAATGACAACTAATCTAACTTTTATTTTCGGATATGGTTTGCGATATTCTTGCAACCTTACAAGTGTTAATCTCGCAAACTCCCTAATATTCGCAGAACCATCACACTTTTCTCATGGTTTAGCTGACGTCGTTTATTATGTCATTTCTGAAGCTATTCTGCGACATTGTCGTGTTGTGTTGTTAATAATTTCGCTGAGATATTATTGCTGCGAGATTCTAATCCTACATCTTGCCTCTTCTCATATCTTCTCTGCGAAGTATAGAGTGATGTGAGTAATTCCGCAGTTATCCATCATTTCATATTCTGCATTTATCACACGTATCCTTTCTCCCATCTGTTTTTTGACACGTCTTTTGTAACTGCTGCTTTTTAACTGCTCATATCTTTCCGCATTAATCGTGTTTATCTTCTCGAGAAAAAATTTCCTCTATATGTATTCTTTCTTATTCTCTTTTTCTATCTTTTTATTTTCTTTGCAACTTCATCGTTCTTCTGCAAATTCTGCTATTGCAACTTTTTCTTCTTTATTCTTCTTCATCTCCATACTGTTCTCTCTGTAGATCTTCATCATTCGTAATTTTCTTCTAATTAATCTTCCTGCTAGTGTTTTCCATGGATTCATCGAGGTTAGTTTTCTTTTTTCTTTCTTATGGGTTTTGCTGAAATTGATCTTGCTTACTGCCTTATTTGATGCTGTTTATGTGATTCCCATACTGTTGTTATTTCAGCAAAAACGCCTCTAATACCAAATTTACGGTTCAGAACCCTAATTTTCCCAAATCACAACATAAGGTTGTTTTAAACAAAAGAAAGTATGCGGATCATAAGGTAGTAAGAAACGTTATTCTTTTCTAATAACAATATTGTTGCCTCTGTTTCTTATCTGGATTGTGATTAGAAGGGTGATAAGGATGCCAACAAACCTCTCAAGAAATCTCGCCACCTCAAAACTGTTGAAACCTCTGTTCCCTTTCACTCACTTATCCCTTCAAAATCTCCTGCGACATCTTCGCAAGTTAAACCATTATCTCCAATTTGCGAAAAGGTTGCCTCAGATTTCATCCCTTCAACTGACCTTTCAATGATTGAAACTACCCTTATTAATCCTTCTGTGAATGAAACTTCTTCTCCTCCTATTGATAATGTTTCCCAATCTTCTATCATTACCAGTTCTCTACCTGAGCCTCTTCCTTTAAATATTGCTTTCAAAGTTTTGTCTGAGGTTCTGGATGATGTTAAGAAGTCTCCCATTGATCCTGTCAAGTCTGGTGTTTGCAAAATTCTGAGTAAGTATTTTGGCCCTGACAGAGTTACTTCACAAACAACTTTGGAAAAAGAGGTTGAAATCTTGAATAAAGATCTCCGGATGATGACTTTAGAGTGTAATGCTCTTCGTCTCGAAAATCAAAAACTCCAGAATGTTTCGTTGGATCGCGACAATCTTCGCAAGAAGAATGATGAACTGAGAGGTATGACTTCCTTATCTGTGTCTTCAATTTGCCTTTTTAATGATTTTATCTCTTACATATGTAATTATCCTTGAAATCTCTTTTTCGCATGTTAAGACTTAAACCAGAAACAAATAATGGAGAGATATCAATTTGAATCTGATGTTGAAGAAGCCCGTGTTGATAAAGAGATTTTTATGGATCAATATAACCAATTAGATAACCTCTATTCATATTCTGTTGATCATATAAGCAATCTTACCAATGAAAATACCCAATTAGTTCAGAGGCAAAATTTATTGGGTAATGAAATATCTCGCCTTTCTTATTCTTTAACTAAATCTAATCTAGGGATGGAAACTTTATCAGATGATAATAAAACTTTATCTCAAGAGAAGCGAACTTGTTTAAACAAGATGGCGATATCTTCGCAACAACTTAGCATCCTTCAGAAAGTATGTGATGACCAAGAACAATCTCTTCGCTCTTTGAGAAATGAATTTAAAGAAGTAACAGAGTCATCTATCGCTGAAAGAGATACACTCATTCAAGGTAGAATAACTTTAAGTGTAAAGGCGAATCAACTTAAAGAACAATATTCCAAATTAGAAGAATATTATTCTTCTCTTGCAAAGAAAAATGCCTTTCTTATTTCTAAAGAGAAAAATCTCCAGTCTCGACTTAAAGGTTTAGTTGGAGATAAATTTGATGATACAATGGACCGTTGGGAGAATAGTTGTCTGACCTTGATTCAACACCTTATTTCGCAAAAGGAAGGTAGTCATAATAGTTTGACTGTCTTAACTATCTTTTCTTTGTCATATCTTTTTGAGTTCTTCATCTTACTGATATTTTGTATTCTACTTCTCGCAGAGTCCGAGAAAAATCTTCATTCCTCCATTTCTGTTTTGGAGGCTAAATATGCCAAAATTCGCAAATAAAATGCACTACTCGTCTCTGTCCTTACTGGTTCTCACGACCGAGCAGAAAGAAGACTTGATTATCTTGCTTACTTTAAGGATATTCAAGATAGGAATCATCAGAGAGCACTTCTTCGTCAAGTTCATCTTCGGGCTGAAGTTCTTGTGAATGATATTTTATTGTCAAAATCTCTTCCTCCTACATCAATTGAGCCTTTCGAAGTAGATGATGATGAAATTCCTCGTCCTGCTGACAGTGATTATGATTATGAAAGTGGTGGAGAGACTGATCTTTTGGAAGATGAAGAAGAGATCCCTTCTAAGGAAGCAACTGCTGGTGCTAATCAAGATGGAAGTGAAAAAGAAATCCCTTCTAAAGAAGTAATTGCTGGCGATAATCAAGATGGCGGCGAAAAAGAAGTCCCTCTCAAAGAAATTATTGTTGGCGAAGATCAGAATCGAAATGAAGAAAAGACTGGCGATAATGAAAACATTGGCGAAGATCTTCTTATCTAGTTCTATCTTCTTGAATTGTTTCATCTTTATTATTTCTTGCGAATAATATTCTTCAACCAACTTTGGAATTAATTTTCTCTTTTAGTATTTTGCTGGCGAGAAAGATAATGCCTCTTGTTTACTGATTCCCATACTTGCCTCTCATTATCTTTCTTGCGAGAAATGATCTGTTATGAATACTTATAAATATTTTGTTTTGTCATGTGGTCTTATTTTGCCTTCCTAATTAAATGTCTTATTATGCCACCTCTTGTCATTGCGATAAAATCGCAGGACGTCTTTACACTTTCATGCAAAAACCCATTGATCTTGCCTTAACTTTTTCTTTTGTATTATTGCCTCTTCAGGAATGTTGCGACAATATGATAGGCCTAAATTTTCTTGCGAAATTAAAGCCCCATTACATTGCCGTCTTGCGACGAAATCGCAGGACGTCTTCGCACTTCCATGCGAAAACCCATTGATCTCGTCTTATCTTTTTCTCTAGTATTATTGCCTCTTCAGGATTGTTGCACAAATATGACAAGCCTTAATACCCTTGCGAGTAAAAGCCTCATGACATTTGCGTCTTAAGACACTTATCAGCTCCCTAATGGAGGGTGCCGCCCTTATCTCCCCCCTGGTTGCCCCTTCAAGGAGGCGTATTTCTACCATACAAGGTTAGCTCCTCCCATCCAGTCTTAACAACAACCAGTTATTTTTGCAGCCTCTTATCCCTTTTACCTATAGGGTTTATGGTTATGAGACTGCACCCTAAGTGGGGTTTTATTCGGGCCGAGTGCAGTATAAGCCAAGACTTGTCAAGTGTAGGATCCAAATATCGCACAACGATAAGAGTTTGCGATATTATAGATAGAGCCTGCGAAGTTATAGAGAGAGTTTGCGAGAAGGTAGCGAAGCTTGCGAGAATGTAGTTTGGGCGCGAGATAATATGAGTTGTACTCCACTACATATGAGTTGTCATCCACTATGTAAACACCTATATAAAGGGAAAGTCAAAGAGAGAGAAGACAAGTTTAGAATTTGTATTATTATTATTTCCTTCTTCTTCCTCTACCAACTTAGAGCTCCAAATACTCATTAATGGAATTTCCATGTAATCAAGATGTAATTACAAACAATCATAGTGAAGATCCCTAACCCCGTGGATGTAGATCAAATTGATCGAACCACGTAAATCTTGTGTCTTATTTTCTATTTTCATTATCTTTATCTTTATTTTCATATCAAATAAGTTTAGATCTAGAAATCATAGTCATGATAATACAAGGGGTGTGTTGTAGGATTTCCTGCAACTACATAATGGCGCTAGAAACAGGGATGTATTGAAGATTATTCTAGAAAAAGCTGAAAATTAATATTGAGATTTGTGAAAATTTAGAGTGACTACTGTTAGAAGAAATGGCTAGAAGAAGAAATACATCCGAACAACCGACTACTGTTAGAAGAAGCAAGAGAATTGCTGGGAGAGAAAGAAGTGAAATGGGAGAATCTACTAGAATGAGAAGTAATTGAGAAAATCAAATTCAACCACCAATTCAACAAACACTAGTTCAAGAGAGGAATACATATTTTGATAGGGTGAGTATACACACTTGGCAATCAAATTTGGCAGAAGAAGTAGAAGAAGAGCAACAAAACAGAAACTATAGACATGAAGAGAGAAATCAAGAAGCAGATGAAGGAATAATTCATGGAGATGAGGAAATTGGAGCGTTAGAAACGTTGAGACGAAGAATACATGAAGAAAGAAGAGCTGAGGCAGAAGAACGTGCAAATCTAACAAGGCAAAATCACGAATTAAGGATGGAGAATATAAGACTATAGAATAGAAGATCGAGAAGTATTACAAAATCATATTCAAGATCGACTAGAAGAGAAATGAGGCGAAACTCACCCACAATCAATTCTGGAAACAATATTCAAGAAGAAATATCGAATCCTAATGAAGAATATCACGAAAATCGAGAAAGAGATGATGATCGTTACGTTCCACAAAATGAAACTTTTGATGATGGGTAAAATGGTGGAAATCAAGAGAACGGACAACATCAGGGACAAAATGACCAAGATGGCGAAGGAAATCGAGAGGAAGGAAGAAGAATTTTACATGAAAGAGAAAATCAAAGAAATCAACAGACAATTGAAGAAGAAATTGAAAGACATTATGCTGAACAAGCACGTTTAATCTGCGAACGTGAAAAATTGAGAGCGGAAATGGAAGAACAAGAGCTTCAGGAGACAATTCGCCAGAACAATCACGACAATCGAGAAAGAAGGCGTACACAAAACCGGAATAACGGTAATCTCAATGAGGAGTATGATAGAGTACCAACGGATCAAGATTCAGGTGTAAATACACAAATCTTGAAAGAATTAGAAGAAATGAGAGGAATGCTAAATAATAGAGGAGAAGTAGGCAGAAGACAATTGGATGAAGCAATAGAAGAAGCTGCGAAAACTCCATTTACAAGGGAAGTACAATTAGGAGGAATACCACCGAAATGCAATTTTCCCGCATTAACCAGCATTTTTGATGGAACAACTTGTGCAATTCAACACATTAAAGCCTATGTGAGGTGCATGTTACAATGGGAAAATCATGATGCCGTATTGTGCAAATATTTCGCATCCAGCTTAACAGGAGAGGCGTTAAAATGGTTTGAAGGTCTACCAAAGAACACAATAACATCCTTCAATCATTTGCAGACTACATTCTTAGGGGCATATATAAGTAATAATTCTTCACGACCTGGTATAGAAGATGTGTTTGGATTACAACAGAGGATTGGCGAAAGTTTGAAACACCTGACTAAAAGATGAAGAACTATGTGTAGCGAAATGGCTGGCCGTGTAGATGAGAGATATCTTATATTATCATTTATCAATGCTATGTTTGCAACAAACCTATTGTATATCCAAATTTTCAGAGTCAAGAATACGATCACAATGACTGAATTGCGAGAACTTCAAGAAGAATACATTTCTCTGGAGGAAAGGCAAAATGAAATGGAATCATATCCAGTTGCGAACACCAACTCACAAACAGCGAACGCAAGTTTATTACCCAAGCTAATAAATACAGTAGCGAATACTTTGCAAGTACAACAAGAGAAGGTGACAGGTAATAGTCAACAGAAACTAGTAGCTATGGGAAGCCGAGATCAAGAGGAGTATGAAAGAGAAAGAAATTTCTACAATCGTGGTGGAAATAACAATATTCAAAGACTCGATCAACCACAAGAAACTTATGGAGGTCAAAGACAAAACTATAATAGAGGACAAGGAGGTCACAAGGTAGTATGGGAAGAAATCAAGATGCCACCTCTAAATGCAAGCGTGGAGAAGATATGGGAAGCTATAATCTTGATGGAGAATATACCAACACCATGGACCATGGGAACGGAACCACCTCCAAACCACAGAAGCCATGAGTTTTGTTCTTATCATTATTTTCATGGACATACAACAAATGATTGCAGGAATGTAAAAAGAATTATTTTGAGAATGATAGATCAAGGAAAACTAAACCACTTTTTGGTAGGGCACTCACAATCTCAACCACTACCACCACCACCAGAGCATCACAAAGTGAACGCGATGAAAAAGAAGGAAACATTCTTCATAGAAGTTGGTGCAAAAGCAAAAAATCTATTCTGTCACTCTATCGTACATTCATATAAGACAATTGAAGATTTTCATGACAATGTTTTGAGTAGAGTGTTTGCAAGAGATAATGATGGAAGAGAAATTATGAATATTGCGAAAATCTCGCCACTAGAGGAATGGCAGAAACAGATCATTTCTTTTACCGCAGAAGAAATTCCCTAAGGAGAAGAGGTGCATGACAATCCATTCATAGTAAAATTAGAAATTAATCCAAAACCGAAAGAAGATGAGGATGATGAAGATGAAAATTCATGGGCAATTAATAAAATTCTAATCGATACTGGAAACTCTGTGAACATCTTATTTTATCATACTTATAAAACCATGGATGGAAGAGATGATGATCTTATACCATCAACATATAAGATATATGGTTTTAATGGTACTGCTAACAAGCCTAAAGGGGAGGTTACTATGCGAATTCCATTGAAGGGAATATCTTCCGAAATCTTATTATGTGTCGTTGATGTAGAATCACCCTATAATGCGTTAATTGGTCGACCTTGGCTACATGGGATTCTAGGTGTAGCTTCAACTTTCCACCAGTGCATCAAATTCCCTCACCCCAGTGGTGTAGGAATCATAAAGGGAGATTGGGTTGAAGGAAAGAGATGTTACGAAACTGAGATAGAATCTTGCGAAGGAAGAGCAAACAAGAAGGAAAACTGGCGACACAAAATCAAAGATACACAAAGAAGTGAGAGGTTGATGGTGGATGCAATAGAAAGGAAAGGAGAAGAGATGTTGCGAAACTAATGCTAGCTCAGAATAAAAATGATGAACATACCACTACCAAGGAAGCAGTAGCAGAAAATAATAAAGAAGCAGAGGATGGCAAAGGTAATAAAAACAAGAAATGTATGAATGATTAAGTTGTTGCGACACTCTTGAAATAAGTAAAATTCTCAAAAATACATTTGATTGAATGGCAAAATTGAGATTGCGAAATTCAAATACAATATGATGGTTTGCGAGATTCTCGTAGAGATAATGAATTTTACAGAAGACAGAAAACAAAGGGGCAAACCTTTATGGCGTACACCCTAGTTCGCGAATACAATTTCGCAAGAGGCAAATGTAAGACCTAAAGTACGTCATATAAGGGGGTACCTGTTGCATGGCTCACGGAAAGGCTACACCGCCACCGGAACCTGAGTCATGGAGATTTGGGGTCAATAAAACCCATCCGGGAGAGGCACCTTGGATTCTCAGCTTAAGCATATGACTTAGGTTGGGCGACTAAGGTAATAAGGACTCTCCCAAGGAGTGCAGATCTGATCAAGGCACCGAGGTACACGGTTGAGTCAAGAGTGCCAGAGACGTTTGAAGCGCACTTTGCCATTCTTGACAAGTCTTGGCTTATACTGCACTCGGCCTGAAGAAAACCCCACTTAGGGTGCAGTCTCGTAACCATAAGCCCTATAGGTAAAAGGGATAAGAGGCTGCGAAAACAACTGGTTGTTGTTAAGACTGGATGGGAGGAGCTAACCTTGTATGGTAGAAGTACGCCTCCTTGAAGGGGCAACCAGGGGGGAGATAAGGGCGGCACCCTCCATTAGGGAGCTGATAAGTGTCTTAAGACGCAAATGTCATGAGGCTTTTTACTCGCAAGGGTATTAAGGCTTTTCATATTCGTGCAACAATCCTGAAGAGGCAATAATACTAGAGAAAAAGATAAGACGATATCAATGGGTCATTACATGAAAGTGTGAAGACGTCCTGCGATTTCGTCGCAAGACGGCAATGTCATGGGGCTTTATTTTCGCAAGAATATTTAGGCCTGTCATATTGTCGCAACAATCCTGAAGAGGCAACAATACAAAAAAAAAAGTTAAGGCAAAATCAATGGGTTTTTGCATGAAAGTGCAAAGACGTCCTGCGATTTTGTCGCAATGACAAGAGGTGGCAAAATAAGACCTTTAACTAGGAAGGAAAAATAAGACCACATAAGAAAATGAGTAAGCAAGTAAGCTTGCGAGAATGATTATATGTAAGAAAACAAGCTTGCGAATATGTACATGGAAATGAAACTGAGGCAGTGAAAATGTCGCAGACTTGATATTATGATCATACTGTTATGAGATACTAATAGTGCAGGAAAAAGGAAAGATGAAACACAAGTAAGAACTTGTGAGGAATAATAACTACACGAAGAGGAATGCATACACTAAAGGAAAAGCCAGAGAAATGGAGAATGGAGGCAATTTAAAGCTACATCAATTTTAGCGTGCAAAATGAGCTAAGTAACGCAAACATTAACTATACATTGCAATAGATAAGCATTCTCATCATACAAGCATCATACTCGCATCATAAAAGAATTTCACAAGCATTTCATGGCATAAACATCGCATACACATTTCATAACATAATCATCACATAAGTATTAGATTCGCAGAATTATTCAGAATTTCGCAAGATTATTCAGAATTTCGCAGAATGTGTCAGAATTTCGCAGAATTATTCAGAATTTCGCAGAATTTTTCAGAAATTCGCAGAATTTTTCAGAATTTTGCAGGATTATTCAGAATTTCGCAGAATGTGTCAGAATTTCGCAGGATTATTCAGAATTTCGCAGGATTATTCAGAAATTCGCAGGATTATTCAGAATTTCGCAGGATTATTCAGAGTTTCGTTGGATTATTCAGAATGTGTCAGAATTTTGCAGAATGTGTCAGAATTTTGCAGAATGTGATTATTTCGCAGAATGTGATTATTCCGAACGATATGATCATTTCGCTCAATTATTTCGCACAATTATAAGCAACTTGAAGAGATTATACTATCGCATGAGCACAAAACATAAGACAGAGGAAAGATGAGAATGAAGAAACAATTCGCACATTCAACATTTTCTTAAAGATTCTACCCTCATAGATAAAGAACAGAGGCAACTATGGATTACCAAGAAAACATTTTATGTTCTTAATCTTCTCGGCAAGAATCACCAAAAATGGAGTAATAATTTCGCATGAATAGAGGAAATACTTATTATTCTCATTCAAGGACGGATACTTATTATATTTCGAGAATTGAATATTTCTTATACTTCATCAAGGATACTTCATGCTTCTTATACTTCTTCAAGGATACTTCATACTTCGCATACTTCAAAAGATGATACTTTTTATTTACTTCGCAACATTCCGGAACTTCACAAAAGAATAGAGGAAAGTATGTACTTTTCAAATCCAGTATTCTTTCGCTCGTTCCTTCATCAACAAAGATCAAAGACTACTCCAACAACACATATCTCTCTCCAACGACTACAACAAAGTGTATTTTTCCTTAAAGATCGCTCTTCAAGCAATATTCAAGGAAAAAGAGGCAAGATGTAGGATCCAAATATCGCACAACGGTAAAAGTTTGCGATATTATAGATAGAGCCTGCGAAGTTATAGAGAGAGTTTGCGAGAAGGTAGCGAAGCTTGCGAGAATGTAGTTTGGGCGCGAGATAATATGAGTTGTACTCCACTACATATGAGTTGTCATCCACTATGTAAACACATATATAAAGGGAAAGTCAGAGAGAGAGAAGACAAGTTTAGAATTTGTATTATTATTATTTCCTTCTTCTTCCTCTACCAACTTAGAGCTCCAAATACTCATTAATGGAATCTCCATGTAATCAAGATGTAATTACAAACAATCATAGTGAAGATCCCTAACCCCGTGGATGTAGATCAAATTGATCGAACCACGTAAATCTTGTGTCTTATTTTCTATTTTCATTATCTTTATCTTTATTTTCATATCAAATAAGTTTAGATCTAGAAATCATAGTCATGATAATACAAGGGGTGTGTTGTAGGATTTCCTGCAACTACATCAAGAATGGCAAGGTACGCTCCAGACGCCCCTGGCACTCTTGACTCAACCGTGTACCTCGGCGCCTTGATCAGATTCTACACTCCTTGGGAGAGTCCTTATTACCTTAGTCTCCCAACCTAAGTCATATGCTTAATCTGAGAATCCAAGGTGCCCCTCCCGGATGGGCTTTATTGACCCCAAATCTCCATGACTCAGGCTCCGGTGGCGGTGTAGCCTTTCCCTGATCCATGCAACAGGTACCCCCTTATATGACGTACTTTTGGTCTTACATTTGCCTCTTGCGAAATTTTATTCGCGAACTAGGGTGTACGCCATAAAGGTTCTCCCCTTTCTTTTACGTCATTGTTCGATGATTATCTCTGCGAAAACTTCGCACATCATGATCTTGTTTTGATATGAATAATCTCGCAACTATTCTTTCAGAATCCATAACTTCTCAAAGCTTCTTACAGATAATATCTTTTTAAGTACAATCTGTTCCATGGTCTGTCAAGTCTATGACCAACATCTCTACCTTCTGGATCCATTAATATATAAGCTCCTGTTCCAACTATCTCCTTAATGATGTAAGGTCCATCCCATTTTTTCGCTAACTTTCCACCATTTTCTCGCTGATATATTGGTGTCTCTCGTAGAACTAAATCTCCTGGCTGGAATTCGCGTACTTTGACACGTTTATTATATTCTCGGGCTAATCTTCGCTGATAATTATCCATATGTTGTAAAGATCTTTCGCTTTTTTCTTCTAATTCATCAAGTTTGCTTAAGATCAAACCCGCACTAAGATTTTTCTCCCAAGCTTCTCTCTTTGTTGTCGGAATAGCAACTTCTGTTGGTAACACCACTTCAACTCCGTATGTTAAACAAAAAGGTGACATTCCAGTAGCTTCTCTTCTAGTTGTATTATAAGCCCATAATGCATTATGTACTTGTTCGCACCATGCTCTATGATGTCCTTCTAATTTCTTCTTTAATATATCTGCAATTGTTTTGTTTGTTGCTTCTACCTTCCCATTAGCTTGTGGATACAAAGGAGTATACTTTCCACATTTTATCTTAAATGCATTAAGTAACATTTCTATGTTCTGTCCTTCAAACTGTTTCCCATTATCAGATACTAACTGTGCAGGAATTCCGAATCTGCAAATGATATTTTCGAATATGAATGTAAAGATATCTTTGTCGCGAATATGCTGTACTGCCTTCACTTCTGTCCATTTTGTGAAATAATCTGTTGCGACTATTAAGTATCTTCTTTGTCCAGATCCTGGTAAAAATGGCCCCACAATATCTAAGCCCCACTTTCCAAAAGGCCACACACTGGTTGAAGATGACAAGGGTGCTCCAGGTGCATGTATTTTCTTTCCATTCCGCTGACAATCTTCGCAACGTCTTGATATTTGTTTTGCATCTTCGTGCATGTATGACCAGTAATAGCCTTGCATTTTTGCTATATGTGCCAAAGATCTCCTCCCACTATGATTGCCAGCGTCCCCACTATGTAACATTTTTAGCACCTTTTCTCCTTCTTCTCGTGTCAAACATCTGAGTGATGGTCCATTAAAGGATTTTCGGTATAACATCCCATCTCTTAATTCATAATTTGTTGCGCGACTTTTTAACTTGTGTGCTTCCAATCTATTTCTTGGTGTTTCTCCTTTCACCAAATATGCATGAAGTTCTGTTCTCCAATCTGCGATATTGTTCGTTTGTTCTTCTTCTCCACCGTCTAATATCATCACGTCCATTTCTTCTTCTTCTTCTTCTTCTTCTTCTTTATTGATTGATGGTGACAGAAGTGTCTGTATTTTTATGAATCTCGCAGTTGGATCTGTCATCATGCTTGAGATGAAAGCAAAAGCGTCCTTTGCCAACTTTCTGCGAAATTGTTTCTTTTTTGCTCGTCCTTCATAATGCTTTACTTCAATTTGATGACATAATTTCGCATTGTCAACATCTCCTCTGATTTCACCTATTCCATTTGGTGTGGGGAATTTAATGCATTGATGCAGCGTTGATACTACAGCTTTTATCGCATGTATCCATGGTCTTCCTAGCAACATATTATATGGCGATTCCATATCCACCACGCATAGTGTCACGTATGTTTCGATCTCTCCCAGTGGAATTCGTACCACTATTTCTCCTTTAGGTTTTGTTGTGGATTTTCCAAAGCCATGAACAAGATAGGTTGAACTGGACATTTATTCATCTTTTTAAATCCCATTCCCTTGAACGTATGATAAAATATTATATCCACTGAACTTCCTGTATCGACTAAAGTTCTGTTCAATATCCATTCTTCCGTGGATTTTGTTGTTGTCCCCTTCTCTTTTCGCGCAATAGGCACTGTAATAACCAATGGAGATGTGTGGTTCAAATTTTCTTTTGGTATTTCCGCCGCCATGAATGTGATTTTTTGCTTTTCCCAATCTTTCAAGGGTGATGTCTTTTCTACCGCCATAACCTTTCTTCCTTCAAAATCTCGTTTATGTATCCTTCCTTTGATGTTTTCATGGAATCCATTAACCATTGTTTTTCTTATCATATTACACTCCAATCTTTTGTCATCTTCATTGACTCTAATCATTTTTCTTCTAACTGGTTCACTGATTTGTTTAATCACTTTCTTGATTTGAACGATCTCAACAACAATCTTCAATTTTCAATCTTCATCCTCCCTGTTTCTAGCGCCATTATGTAGTTGCAGGAAATCCTACACTACACCCCTCACAAGATTTCATTATCATTCAACTCATTTTAGATTAACAATCTTAATTTTATTGATCAATATTTGAACAATCTTACAAGAAAAGATAAAGGAATCAAGAATAACCACTGCTCTAGATTTTCTCTCTCCTATTTGCTTGTTTCTTACCCAAAAAGATCTCTCTCCTCCTTACAGCTAATCGGTTCTTTATATAGAGTTTTACATAGTGGACGACAGCTAATCTAACCTTTATTTTCGGAAATGGTTTGGGATATTGTCGCAACCTTACAAATGTTAATCTCGCAAACTCCCTAATATTCGCAGAACCATCACACTTTTCTCATGGTTACGATGACGTCGTTTATTATGTCATTTCTGAAGCTATTCTGTGACACTGTCGTGTTGTGTTGTTAATAATTTCGCTGAGATATTATTGCTTCGATATTCTGATCCTACACTCAGAGTTTCATTCTTATGAGATAGGAATGCAACCCAAGTGAATATGGTGTAATCGTCTACCATAACTAAAGCATACTTCTTACTGACAACAGTGGGTTGTTGAATTGGTCCGACGAGATCCATATGAATTAAATATAGTAGATCTTTAGTGAGAATATCTCGTGATGATTTGTGGTGAACTTTCGTTTGCTTACCCTTTTGACAGGCACCACATACACCTTCAATATTTACATTGATTTTGGGAATGCCTCTAACAAGTTCTTTGTTAATGATCTTAGTTAGAAGACGATAATTGATGTGACCAAAACGCTAATGCCAAAGATGTGTAGATTCCACCTTAGTCAAATTGCAGCGGTTGCTAAACTGAGTATCAAGAAGATAACAGTTGTTTTTACCACGAGTTCCTTGAAAGATTACCTTCCCGGATTTGTCAACAATGTCACATCCATTCTCATTGAAGACAATTCGATGTCCCTTGTCGCAAATTTGACTAATAGAAAGAAGATTAGCAGTCATACCTTTAACGTATACCACATCATGGATTTTTGGAACACCGGGTAGTTTGATCTTTCCCTTTTTGCTAATGTAGCAACAACTTCCATCTCCGAACGTTACAGGACCTCCTTCGTAGTCAACCGATGATACAAACCAAGTGAGATCTCCTGTCATATGCCGACTACATCCACTATCAAGAAACCATTGAAAAAGAGATGTAGATCTTAAAGCAAAGGCACCCATACTTCTAGTACTTCTCGATTTAGAGTTTCCTGGTAGAGTTGTATGAAATTTTAGGGAGTCATGCAATTGTTTAGCTTTCTTACAAAGATTAATTTCAACATTAAGACTCTTTTGAAAGGACATACAAACTTGATGTATATGATCAGATGGACCCCAACATGAGCCTATGCTTTGAAGACTGTCTGCCTGGTTCTTGCATATCAGTTTTCTCAACATCCTGTCGTTGATTACTATATGACTTATGACTTTTCATGAGAGAGGAACAACTGAGATTTTTCAACCTTTCAAGGGAAGTATTTCCGGTTATCAAATCCTTAAGAATCACAATTTCAGCAACAAGACCATAGTTGATCCGGATTTGTTCATCCAACCCTTTTTGAAGAGATATCAGTTTGTCAGACCTTTTCTTGCGGTTGTTTTTCAAACCTGGTGAAGCGTTAATTGAGACTTTATAATCCATAGAGTCAGATCGCTACAAACACGGACTTGTTAGGTCTCAAACGTGTTTGCCCGCTCTGATACCAATTGAAAAAGCGGGGGTCTAAAAACACCACCCAATATTTCGATTAGCAATCTGTATAGACTAACTCCGAAATACTTTGCTAGAGAATCAACTAGACAGTCAGACTCAATCTAGATAAAAGTATCTCAAGGAGTTAATATCTCTCTCTTGATTTGATTTTTACTCAAGCTAAAAACAATAGAGAGTCTTTATCAAATACAAGGAATACTTGGACGGTACCAAAGACCAATGTCCAATGATCAATCAATATCAATCAACAACCAAAGGTTGGATTTCCAATTGATGATCACAAACGCATAACTTGTATTATTTCAATTATATAAAATATAATGATGAAAAGAAATAACACAGACACCAGAAATTTTGTTAACGAGGAAACCGCAAATGCATAAAAACCCCGGGACCTAGTCCAGATTGAATAGACACTGTATTAAGCCGCTACAGACACTAGCCTACTGCAAACTAACTTCGGACTGGACTATAGTTGAACCCCAATCAGTCTCCCACTGATCCAAGGTACAGTTGTACTCCTACGCCTCTGATTCCAGCAGGATACTGCGCACTTGATTCCCTTAGCTAATCTCACCCACAACCAAGAGTTGTTGTAACCCAAAATCACAGATTTGATAATAAACAGATCTGTCTCACACAAAAAAGTATATAAGAGGATAAATCTATCTCCCACACATAAACCCTAGGTTTTGTTCTGTCTTTAGATATAAAATCAAGGTAACAGGAACCAATTGATAATCCGGTCTTATATTCCCGAAGAAAATCCTAGATTAATCAATCACCTCTCTACAATCCTTCCTGACTACACAAGCGGATTGTCAAGGAATCACAAACGATGAGACGAAGATGTTTGTGACTTCTTTATCTTGCCTATCGGAGAACTCTCGTGATCTCAAGCCAATCAATTGATTGTACTCGTACGATAGAAGATGCAAGATCAGACACAACTACGATAAAGTAGTATCGGCCTGCCTTCACAATCCAATGAAGTCTTTAAGTCGTTAACCTGATTTTAGAGAAGAAAATCAAAGGTTAATGGATATTGACTCTAGCGGGCGCACTAGTAGCACACTGACGTGTGGGGATTAGTTTTGCACAATGCTAGATGTCTCCTTTATATAGCCTTTAAATCAGGGTTTTGCCTTGGTTACAAAGCAATCCTAATTCACCGTTAGATGAAAACCTGATTTAGATTCAAGATAATATTTCTCAACCGTTAGATCGAAAAACCTAGCTTGTCACACACATTTTGGTAGACGTTTACTGGGTTCGTGAAAACCATGCCCAAACGTGTATGTGTATGTTGGTTCAACATAGTAACCCAAAAGGTTAACCATAAGAGCATTTCATATTCAGATTGTTCTTCCTCACCATAACTAGTTCAATTGACTCAAATGAACTAGTTAAAGAGTTGTTCAATTGCTATGAGATCTTATGTAACTACACTAGACACAATTGAAACAAAGATGACTCGATTCGATTGAATCAGCTCATGAACACGATAGCCATGGTTTGCATAAAGCATTCCTTAGTAATTTAATGTTTCATGTTCAGAGCACATCTTTAAATCATAACCTCTTAAGTTCACAAACAAGTTCGCGGACTTAAGTTAATCGGTTGAGTTTTCCAAACTCAGCAGAAATTATCGGAAAGAGATCTTCCGCCAGTTCGCGGACTTAGCACACAAACGAGTTTTGGAAAATCCCAGCAGAAATTCTCGGTCGAGAGCTCCCGACAGTTCGCAGACTGAGTCTGCGAACTAGGTGCACGGACTTGGCAAGCCAATTCCACAATCCTCTCGATTTCTATTGATCAACAAAGTTTGAAAACTTCGGTTCAAGTAATACATGGTTATGTAATCTAAACTCTCATTTCAATCATTGAGACATTCTCAGAGGACGCTATGTAGCCGTTATTCACAGACCGATTCACGTCAGAGCAATTCTCAAAGTGATTGAAACTTTTCATGACTTTCGTCACTAGGTAAAGATAAACTTGATCAAAGTGAAACGCTTTACCAACACACGATTTCGAGATAAAAGATAAGCAATGAATGCTCAGCTCGAAATGTCAAATATGTATGATCTAGTCTATATAGCATACGACTTTTGTCTCATAAGAAGTAGGAGATAGAAGAGATAGACTTTTGAGTGATAGTTAAGTTCAAGTCTCCACATACCTTTTTGTTGATGAAGTTCCACGGTTCCTTGTATAGATCTTCGTCGTTGTATAATGAATCGCCATGAAGTCCTTGAGCTCAACTACACTTTTCTATCCTAGTCTGAGACTTAGCTATGTAGGTTAGAAATCAAGACTTATAGTTTTGATCACTAACATTGACAAACATGCTTGAGATAGCAACGCATGCGAGGTTGACCGAGCTATGCTCTAACAAAGTCTTTAAGTCGTTAACCTGATTTTAGAGAAGAAAATCAAAGGTTAATGGAGATCGACTCTATCGGGCGCACTAGTAGCACACAGACGTGTGGGGATTAGTTTTTCACAATGCTAGATGTCTCCTTTATATAGCCTTCAAATCAGGGTTTCGTGTCTATCAATAAGCGAGGGTTATTCTCGACAATTCAACTCTCTCTAGGGTTCAGAATTGTGCGTGCACGAACCTATTAAAGGTTGTGTAACCCTACATTCCTTTTTCCTTCCCTGAAACTTCTTTTATCTTAAGACTGCTTGTTGAGTTGAATTGTGATTTCCTCTCACAAACCCATACGCTTATGGATACTCCAAGTATTATGTCTTCTGATGGAAAAGATGTTAATATGATTTTCAAGCCATCAATCATGAAGGAAAAAGAGAAATCTCCGTTGCCTCCAACTTTGAAAAGAGAAAAGAAGAAATGTGAGGAAGCCAAGAGTTTGAAATTAAACTTATATAAACTAAGGAATGCAAGTTTGAAAACCATGTCTATAAATTTCATGAATCGATTCGAGTGGTCAAATCGTTTTTGTTTCAATTGTGTCTATTATAAAGATCTAAGTAATTGAACAACTCTCTAACAATTCTCTAAGCATTCAATTCCATTTGTGTGTAACAATCTAAGTTTCGATATAACGGTTGGAAGATATTAACTTGAATCTGATCAGGTTTTCATCTAACAGTGAATATTGAATGCTTTGTTACTAAGCTAACATTGATTACAAACCCTGATTTGAAAGACTATATAAGGAAGAACTCTAGCAACTACGGAACCTGATCCCCACACCTCCTGTGTGATACTAGTTGTATTAGCTAGAGTCGATTCTCCTTTAACCTTAGGTTTCTATCGAGACCCTGTAGGTTAACAACTTGAAGACTTCATTGGGATTGTGAAGCCAGACCGATACTATTTTCTCTTAGTTGTGTGATCTGATCTTGCTGTTTCTATCGTACTAAGTACAATCGTAGGGATTGACTTGAGATTGATTTCTCTGATAGGCAAGATATAAAAGTAGTCACAAACATCTTCGTCTCATAATTTATGATTCCACAATATCTAGTTTCGCCATCATACGATTGAGATTATTGTGAGGTGATTGATAATACTAAGTTGTTCTTCGGGAATATAAGTCTGGTTTATCAATTGGTTCATGTTCACCTTGATTTATCAAAAGACGGAACAAAAACTCGTAGGTATTTCTATGGAATACAGATTTATCTATTACCGTAGACTTTTTTGTGTGATACAAATTTGTTTATTAAAGTCTTCGACTTTAGGTCGTAGGAACTCTTAGTTGTGGGTGAGATCAGCTAAGGGAATCAAGTCCGTAGTATCCTGCTGGGATCAGAGACGTCGGAGTGCAACTGTACCTTGGATCAGTGTGAGATTGATTGGGATTCAACTACAATCCAGACCGAAGTTAGTTTGTAGCAGGCTAGTGTCTGTAGCGGCTTAATACAATGTGTGTTCAATCTGGACTAGGTCCCAGGGTTTTTCTGCATTTGTGGTTTCCTCGTTAACTAAACTTCTAGTGTCTGTGTTATTTCTTTTCCGCATTATATTTTGTTATATAATTGAAATATCATAGGTTGTGCGTTAAATCGATCAATTGGGAAATCCAACCTTTGGTTGTTGATTAAAATTGATTGATACTTGAACATTGGTCTTTGGTACCGTTCAAGTGATTTCTCTTGTATTCAATTAGACTCCCAAATTTCTATTTGCTTGAGTAAGTATTGAATCGAGAAAGAGAGATATAACTCTTTGATATACTTTTATTAAGATTGAGTCTGACTGTCTAGTTGATTCTCTTAAAAATATATTGGAGTTAGTCCATACAGATTGTTAATCAAAATATTGGGTGTGGTTGTTAGACCCCCGCTTTTTCAGAAGATATGATAATATAGTTAAGAAAATCCATTTGCTTCGGTCAAGTTTCAAATAATTTAGACTAGTTAAAAATAAGTAATGTATGTCTTTGTATTTGTACGGACAACGAATATGTATTTACGGAAAACGAGTATGTATCTTGTTGAACGTACTATTCTAGGTTGTGTTTAATAATAGAGAAACGAGAAAATTACACGGAACAGTGTATCCCATGGAATTAGTGTATTGGGGGAGGCAAGGAAAGACTCTCTATGGAATTAAGTATAAAACATATTATAAACCACGTTTTTTCATAAATGGATCCATAGTTTCATGGAAATAAATTTATAATTTAATGGAGAACACATTATTTCTATGGAAAAGTGGCTAATACCATGGAATTAACTCCTACCAGACACATCCTTAGATGTTTCGTAACGTTCAGATAAAACTATGAAATAATTCGAAGTTATAAGTAATAATGAGTTAACATCGAAAGTTTAGCTTGTAAAAACAGTTAAAATCAACACTTATAACATTTAGGTGAATATTGGATCTCTCAATTATTACATCACCATCTCTCAAGACTTGTGCAACAACACAAAAATTTCCAGATATACTATTATAAGTATTATAATTACAGTGTGATAAACTTTCTCCATTATGACCAAAGATTCTATTAAAGGATGAAGGATTCATACCTGCTATTTATAAATAAAAACAAATATTTCAAAAAAAAAAAAAATTGAGCATATGACAGAAGAGAAGATCCATACAAATATTTCAATTAAAGCAAAATATAAACTACACCAGTGATTCAGATATAGAACTGGGAGCTTCGGAAATTCTTCGACCGGAATGTTTGAAGTAGATTTCTTGCAGCAATAATCTACAGTCTGGAACAGTGGATTTCTTGCCTGATTTTTTCTTTATCTTCTCTTTACCTCTTAAGTTTTTGTTTTTAGCTAATTCTTTTTATGTCTTATTTGTCTCATGGATAACTATTTTTTTGTGACATCATCCATGTTTATTAATCAGGCGTAAGTGTAAGCAGTGGTGTTCGCTCCTGTGGTGGTGTTTCTGCAACAAGGGTTTCCGAATCAATGATAACAGTAGTGTATCCTTTGGATGTTGTGCCTTCTCCAGCAGTTGTGCTTTCCATCACCTCCAAGATGGTTCCATATAGGTTGCTTAAAGTTGTCTCTTATCAATTTGGTCATAATCTCGTTGAAAATTTCTCACCATCATTCAATCTCAATCACCAACATCCAACTATTTCTTCAAAGTTTCAGAATATGGAAAGTCCTGCATACCTACAGAAGACAAATGGTTACAGCCGTTTCTGCAATTCTAGGCGTTATTTTAGCGTCAATAATTATAGGCGTAATTTAAGCTACAAGAAACTTCCGTTCAGCAACCAAATCATCCGGAAAGAAATCAATATCATTATACCTTTTCCTATTTTAGTCAGGAAATATCTCCATGCTTCAGATCTCAACAAACACAGAGAAATATTCATTTTCAATACTACCCGACTCAACCTGTGAAACTCTCAGTGTTCTATTATGGCGACCAATCCTCAACTTCAATTATCCAGTATCACGTCACAAATGAAACATACCAATATTTGGGTTGTTAAACCTCAAAGAAGAACCCTGGGATCTGATCAAGTTATTAACAAAGCTTCCGATGAGCGGTCTAACAGTGTGCTTGGTAAGATCTTCTGCCCGGAGGTTTTGGAAGTCAGAGAAGTATTAGATGAGATCAATGCGATTTGAAAGAAATTCAAAAACAAGGAAACAAAAGTTATGGGTCCTAACCTCTGTGTCTTCAAGTTTATCCCCACCAAAGATCAAGAAGATATCATCAAAAAATCCTCATGGACTGTAAAAGGCTATTTGCTTGTTGTGAGATCTACACTCCAAGGATCCCGTTCGCAGATACAAAATTTCTTCATCAAAATTGGACTGTCAAGTTCAGAAACTTACAGTTAGAATGGTGAAGGATAGGATCAAAATGCAATTAACCTCCCCTCTTAAGAGAGGTTCTTGGTTGAGAATAACATCTGGAGGCGAAGCTTGGGTTAAGTATCATTGGGAAAAGCAACCCTATAATGTATGCGATCAATGCTTTGTTATCGATCGTTCTGATAAGAACTGCGTATAAACTGCACTTCAACTACAACTAGATTCAATGTCAGCTGAAGAGTATGAAGTTTGGAGTATGGAACAAGAAGAGGAATTTGTAGTTGTGGCTGCCCCTGAAGAAAATGCTGGTGTTGTTAACATTAATGGAGGTATTGGCTCTAGTGCCCCTATCCCCAGTACAGGTGCTATCGACGAAAATGGGTCCTTATCTGCTGAGTATATCAGTGAAGGCTTAGATAATTTTTAGGAGAGGAATAACAAAAGGTCTCGTAGTGCTGCTGTATCATCTCCAAACAACATCAATCCTAGTAAATCGACCCCAACTCTCCTCAATTCACTAACTTCTCGTTCTAGTCAACCAAATCTGGAAACCGTTGTTGTTATGATGACCCACAATCAATCTGAGACAACTTATAGCAACCTAATTGAACCCATGGATGTAGTAGAAATGAAGGAAGCTGATGAGGAAACTACAGTTGACGATGAGCTTACTCTGATTAATATCATGAGGGATGCTAAAAAGGTATTTCTTATCCTTGATTACATTTCCCCTTAATTTACAAACCCTAATTTCTCTTATCTTAACACATACTATCTGTCATTGATTTATTGTTTGCAATCCCTAGCTTTTATCTTAGAGCACTACTCGGTCGAACTCGCAAGCGTTGCTATCTCAAGCTTGTTTGTCAAGTTTAGTTTCCAAAACTATAAGTCTTCATTTCTAGTATACTTATAGCTAAGTCTCGGATTATGATAATAAATGTAGTTGAGCTTTAGACTTCACGATGTTCATCGAATGAAGATGAAGAACTACTCAAGGGAACTTTTGGAACTTCATCAACAAAAGGTATATGGAGACTTGAACTCATATATCACTCAAAAATATATCTACTCTATTTCATATTTGAGACAAAAAGTCGTATTGCTATATAGAATTCAATTATACACATTTGGTATTTCGAGCCGAGTTTATCTCGCTTATCTATTTCTCGAAATATGTGTTGGTGAGCATTCGCTTTAACCAAGTTCATCTTTTATTCTTGACGAAAGTCAAAAGATGATCATGTGAAAATCTCCTTGTAACATCTTACATGATCTGTGTGAGACAGTCATTTGATGTAGACTCGGAATGTTTTATATTGATCATTCGATCACTTGAAAATTGTTTTGAAGCTAATTGTTTGTGTGAGACATCTATTGTCGTCTTCCAAGAATGTTTCAATGATTGAAATGAGGTTTTAGAACATGTAACCATGATTGGATATAAGCATAGTGTGTATTCACATTTGTGTAAAGTCCAAAACCGGGAACCATGGTATGCGTACCTGTACGCGTACTGGTTGGTTGTTGGAAGTCCGGGAACTAAGTATGCGTACCCGTACGCGTAATGGTGGAAGTTCAAGTTCCGTGAATTTCTGCTGGAGTTTTGAGTGTAAAATGGTATGCGTACCCGTAAGCGTACTGGCGTAACCAAACTCAGTCCGACTAATTAGAAATGCGTACCCGTTTGTGTACTTAAGTATGTTATGTTCTAAAATCGGTTTGTTCATGAACTAATACATTTATATAATAAGGAATGCAATCTTTTGCAAACCGTGGCTATAATGTTCATGAAATGATTCGAGTGAATCAAAATCGATTTTGCTTCAATTGTGTCTTGTATACTTCTATGAGAATATAAACAATTGAACAACTATCTAACTAGTTTCATTTGAGTCATTTGAACTAGTTATGATAAAGATGAATAAGGTTGATATGAAAGTGCTCATATGGCTAATCATTGGTTAATTATTGTTGAATCAACTAAGTGTACACATTTAGGTACAGTTACCTTTATTTAAATGATGGTACATTTCATTTGTGTATACCAAGCTAAGTTCGTTCTAACGGTTGAAAGATATTATCTTGAATCTAATCAGGTTTTCATCTAACGGTGAATATTGAATGCTTTGCTACCAAGGTAACATTGATGGCAAACACTGATTTGAAGACTATATAAAGAAGAACTCTAGCAACTGGGAAACCTAATCCCCACACCTCCTGTGTGATACTAGTTGTATAAGCTAGAGTCGATTCTCCTTTAACCTTAGGTATCTATCGAGACTCTGTAGGTTAACGACTTGAAGAATTTATTGGGATTGTGAAGCCATACCCAACTATTTTCTCTGTAGTTGCGTGTTCTGATCTTGTTGTTTTCTATCGTGATTGAGTACCATCTTCTTTAAGATTTGCTTAAGATTTATTCTCCGATAGGCAAGATTTAAAAGTAGTCACAAACATCTTCGTCTCATTGTTTGTGATTCCACAATATCTTGTTCCGTTAATATATTAAGATTATTGTGAGGTGATTGATAATACTGGGTTGTTCTTCGGGAATATAGTATAACCCCTATAAAATAATAGCGTCGGGACCGCTAAAATTTATCAATTTATCGCGATATTAAATAATCGCATAAATTAATAATTATTAAATTATATATTATTTAGTTTATCAAAATATTTTTTTGATTCTAAAAAAAATAATCAACAAAATGAACCATTAAACCTTATTATATTGCTAAATAATCAACAAGAACCAATACGTCATTGTAAGATTCGTTCAATGGATGACACTGTAGAATCCAAGTGAAGCTTTAGATAATAAAGGAACTAGAGAATTGCAAAATTTAATCAGTGAATTGAATTATCACAGTGAAATAGATGTTGAATTTCTCTTAAACTGCCCACAAAAGGATATTATTTCAGATTCGTTGACCGAAGAAAAAATAATAATTGAGAGTGTCATGGGAAAATACGAAAGTGATGATGTGGAAGTCGAAGATGAAACCGTAGTTGCAGAGCCACCTTCCCATAAAGAAGCTATCAAATGCATGCAAAGATATTGAATAGGTTTTTATTGCATCAAGAAACGACAACACCAAAACTCTTCTAATGTTAAGAAAAATCCAAGATGAAATTCAATGTGACATCAGTTTTAAGAAAAACCAAGTCACGATTGAATCATTCTTTACCAAATTAGCATAAATGTAAAACTAAATTTATATAAATTGGAGAGTTATTAATTTATATATTCGAAGGGACCTATAGAAAGCTAAAAAAAATTATTATTTTATAAATTTAGCGAATTATAAATTTAGCACGTTGGTCCCGACTCGGGACCGGCAAAATTTATTAATTTTATCTTGATTATTAATTTATCGCGGATTAAATTATAGGGATTCTACTGTATAAGTCCAGTTTATCAATTGGTTCATGTTCACCTTGATTTATCAAAAGACGGAACAAAACTCGTAGGTATATCTGTGGGAGACAGATTTATCTATGCAATAGACTTTTCTTTGTGAGGCAAATTTGTTTATCAAGTCTTCGACTTTGGGTCGTAGAAACTCTTAGTTGTAGGTGAGATCAGCTAAGGGAATCAAGTGCGCAGAATCCGTCGTGGTTCAAGAGGCGTAAGGAGCGAAATTGTACCTTGATCAGTGTGAGATTGGTTAGGGCTCAACTACATTCTAGTCTGAAGTTAACTTGGAGTAGGCTAGTGTCTGTAGCAGCTTAATACAGTGTGGTGTTCAAATCTGGACTAGGTCGCGGGTTTTTTCTGCATTTGCGGTTTCCTCGTTAACAAAATTTCTGGTGTCTGTGTTATTTCTTTTCCACATTATATTTTGTTATATAATTGAAATATCACAGGTTGTGTGTAGTTCAGTCAATTATAGAATCCAATCTTTGGTTGTTGATTATATTGATTGACACTTGAACATTGGTCTTTGGTACCGTTCAAGTTGTTTCACATAATAATCAGGATCACAGATTTCTATCTGTTTGATTTGCTGATTACATTGTGAAACCGAGATACAACTCTTGGATATACTTTTCTTGAGATTGAATCCGACTGTCTAGTTGATTCTCTCGAAAGTATATTAGAGTTTTTCCATACAAATTGCTAAGTGAAATACTGGTTGTGGTTGTTAGACCCCTACTTTTTCATTTTCCTCAATACTACCATCTAATTCACATAATAGTCACCAACAATTTCTCTTTTTTGTCTCATCCGATCATTGCTACTAAGAAGTTGATTAACTGTGATAGTGTGTTTTTTGCTCTTGCTTATTGGTTGACATCCTGGTTAGAGTTGTTAGCTTCGTTAATTTGGATTTGTATGTGTTTAATCAATTAAATTGCAATGTTGAGTTCCATTTAATTGATTTTGTTGAAACCTTAGCTCTGTTTGTTAATTCTGTTGAACAATATTTTACTGTTCTAACTATTTGCATCGAAACATTAAGGAATTTGTGTAGTCCTGTTAGGGGATTGATTTTGGGCTTGTCCCTGTTGTCTCTCCATTATTCTTTGCTTTTGGGAATTATCAGAGTTTGGTTGGTTTTACTTAACTACAGTTCTAGTTACTTTTATGTCACTCTCACTGTGATAATCTTGTCGTGGAATTGTCAGGGCTTCGGCAACCCGAATACTTCCTTATGGAATTTGATCATGTCTCAAAACCCTGAAATGATGTTCCTATGTGAAACTAAAAACAACTCTGAAAAAATGTTTGGCTATTTAAAAAGATTTAATTTTCCAAATTGTTGGGTTTTTCCTTCTATTGATCTTGATGGGGGTATTGCTCTCCTTTGGAAATCTATATTTGATTGTCAGATTGTTCAAAACACTAAATAAAATGATCAATGTGATTATCAGAGATGACCCCAGCAAGGCTGAATTCCTTGCTACTTTCTTTTATGGTTCTGTATACCATGATGAGAGAGTACAACAATGAAATTACATTGGGGAAATTGGATCTAGAGCGAATCTTCCTTGGGTTATAATAGGAGACCTTAATATTATTATGCATGCCCATGAAAGATCCACTTTCTCTACCCCCACCACTACTGAGTTTCCTATTATCCAACAAGTTATTGATAGTGTTGATCTCTCCGATTTAGGTTACATTGGTACTCAATATACTTGGATATTAGGCAAAGTGGAGATAATATTATTTGTGCTAGAATTGATAGGGCTCTAGGAAATGGTCTTTGGCTACAACACTATGGACTTACTAAAGTTGTCCATATTGATACCATAAGCAGTGACCATATTCCTATTATTCTGGAGACTTCTTCCATGTCTACCCAGGGTAGTAAGCCATATAGATACTTCAAATGTTGGGGGTAAGGATCCTTCTGTTAGAGATGTCATAAAAAATGCATACTCTAAATTTGTTAGAGGTTCTCCTCCCTTTCATCTTACAAATAGATTGAGACTCGTAAAACATGAGCTAAAGAATTGGAAAATCCATCATTTTGGTAATATAGACCAAAAAGTTAAAACTCTAAATGATGAGCTTCATAACCTGAATAGTCTTCCCTATACTACTCAGAACCTGGAGCACATCAGACAAGTTGAAATTGATTTAGATCATTGGCAAAAAGTTCAAGAAGATTTTTATGCTCAAAAATCAAGACAAGAGTTTTACACATCTTTTGACAGGAATACTAGCTATTATCATAATTCTGTCAATAGAAGGAAGCACTATAACCACATTAGTGCTCTCAAGATGGATAATGGCCAATGGATCAATGATAGAGAAAATCTTGAGAATCTACTGGTCAATCACTTTAGTTCTATAGGAACTACTACTAATCCTTTTAGAAATAATGTGATTCTTAACTGTATCGGTCCCTGTATTTCCGACGACGATAACAATGCCTTACTAAGACCAATTACTCAGCAAGAGATTAGGGACATTATCAAACAAATGGCTCCCTGGACTGCTCCAGGGCCCGATGGTTCCCTCCTGGATATTACAAAGAAAATATTGATCTACTTATTATGGATGTTTGGAAAACAGTTCAGAGTTATTTTTTTTATTCCAAACATTTATTAAAATAAATGAACACATTTTTCTTTCTTTAATCCCTAAGACTAATAATCCCTCCACTCCCGCTGATTTCACACCGATTTCCTTATGCAACTCTAACTACAAAATAATCTTTAAGATTATAGTAAATAGAATGAAACCTCTTTTGAGTAAAATAATTATTCCTTTCCAGACTGCTTATGTCCCTCAAAGGCACATACAGGACAATTTTATCATTGCTCATGAGCTGGTGCATACCATGAAAAGGAAAAAGGATAATTGGGGAGTCATGGGCCTTAAACTTGACATGTCTAAGGCCTTTGACAGGATGAATGGTCTTTTCTCTTGGATGTTCTTAAGTCATATGGTTTTTCTGAGGATTGGTGCAGTTTAATTTTCCAATGTGTTAGTACTACTAGTATATCTATTTTGCTTAATGGTTCTCCATGTAAAACATATAAACCTACTACGGGTTTGAGGCAAGGTGACCCCTTGTCTCCTTACCTTTTTATTTTATGTATGGAAGCTTTCTCTAGGTATTTGATCCATGCATAAAATTCTCAACTTATCCATGAATTAAAAGTTACAAAAGAGGCTCCTAGCATTAGTCATCTGCTTTTTGTGTATGACCTCCTCATATTTGTCAAAGCTTCTCACAATAAACTGACACTCTCATGAGCCTTATTCGAGATTTTAGTCTTTGTTCAGGTCAGGTCATAAATTTCCAAAAGTCTAGTTGTTTCTTTAGCAAAAATGTTCACCCTGATTTGGTTGTGTCCTTAATTAGATCCCTTAAAGTTAAGAAGATTGACCTAAATGAGAGATACTTAAGTATTCCTCTTTTCATTACTAAATCTCATAAGGATTCATTCAATCACTTGAATGACCAATTTGATAAAAGGGTAGCCAAGTGGAAAGGTAAGCACTTTAACCAATCAGGAAGATCAGTCTTGGCCCAACATGTGTTAAAAGCTTCGCCTATCTATCACATGAGTACATTTAGAATCTCTGACAGTATCCTACAACAAATGGAGAGACCCAAAGGGATTTTTGGTGGGGTAAAACACAACCTCGTGGTCGTTATCCTACTAATTGGAATAAAGTTTGTTCACATAAATTGCAAGGTGGTCTTGGATTTAAAAATATTAAGCATGTGAATTTGTCTCTTTTGAGTAAAACTGCTTGGAAACTTCTCTATTCCCCTAGAGATTTGTGCACTGTTATTCTTAGATGCAAATATTTTAGACATGGTCTTGCTTTTCTTTATAACAAAAAACAAGACTCTTCTTGGGTCTGGAAGAGCATTTGTTCTCGTCTTGATTTTATTGCTCAAAACTGTTTTTGTGAAGTGAGAAATGGTCTTGATATACATTCTTTCAGGGACAATTGGATCCCACACCCAGTTGAACCTTTGTATGTGTTTGCTCCTAATCCTAATTACTGCGTGTCTGAATTCATCGATCAAGATACTAAGAGCTGGAAACCTGATCTAATAAATGCATACTTCACACCAACTAATGCTCAATCTATCCTTAGTACTAGAATTCCTCTTATAGGACATGATAGACTTATCTGGCCTTATACTAAGAATGGACAGTTCTCAGTGAAATCAGCCTACAAGGTCATTTCAGGTCAAATTCAGTATATTCAAAACCCTAGCTTAGTTAATCCCACATATAAATCCCTTTGGAACCTGAAAATTCTCCCAAAGGTAGAACTATTCATTTGGAAGTGTCATGAGGGTATCTTACCTTCTAAGACTAATGTTTTTAAGTTCAGTTATGGTCATGATAAAAATTGTAATATGTGTAATTATGACACTCTTGAGACTGCTGAACACATTATCTTACACTGTCCATTTGCTAGGGAAGTGTGGTCTTTTACTCCCTATAAAGACCATATTGCTCACGATGTTAATTTGAATATACCTATGACTGAATGGGTTTCCAATTGTCTTTCGGATTCATCTCTAAAAGATAAAGCTGTGGATGTCTTTACCATTGCATGGTGTATTCTGAGAGATAAATTTTCTTTCATTTTTCAGGATAAATCTCTTAATCATTATACTACTTCTAGAACAGGGCTAAAATTAGTGAATGAAACTGCACAATACCTCAATAGTGTTGTTACTCTGATTGATTCTACACCGGTGCAACCTGTTGGTATGGACTATAATGTTGTCACTTATAACTTACCTGAAGATGGTACAATAGTATATTGCAATCCTTATTTCGATAAACATACTAATCTTTCTGGTATTGGATTGATCATGAATGATGTTGCAGGAAACTTCCTCGGGTGCAAGATGTTAGAGCATAGATCGGTTGAACCCACCAAGCGTTGGTATGTCAAGTTTGGTTGTCATATTTTAGTGAATCAAAACTCAATTAAACAGTCGCTTGATTATGTACTAGAGTCAACTTCATATAGGTTAAACTAAAAATATTAGGATTATGAGACATACAAGTATTGCTCGAAGACTTGAAGAATGCGAAGAAGTAACAAGCTACATCGACGACATCATCCTTCCTCTTGAGGTTAGTAATATTGTGACTTGAACTGTTTCATTCCTAACGTATCTTTCAAGTCGTGCTATATTGAAAACATAACTGAGAAGCTGTGAATGATTATATTCTAGTAGACATAGTGTTAAGGAATTAGAATACGAAGTATAATGCTTATCTTTTGAACTTCATATATAAGACATCGACATAATCGTATGAATGTTATTGTGATTATGTGTATGGGGATGGGTGAATATTTCGTCCTAGGAAACAATGTTTACATTCATTTAAAGGAAGTAAATTCATAAACTTGTTTTGTGAATCGAAAGGGAAATCATTAGGCTTATTGGTATTGTTATTCATTGCATATCTTTGGATTACCAATATGTGTGATTATTACAACCGATCATAATTTATTATGTATCTTGGTAAAACTATTCACAGTGCCTGACTTATGTATTGGTATGACTTTTATTAGTATAACCGATCCTAAGTAATCACCTAAGATGGTATGATCTATATTTGTAATTGGTGTGACCGATCCTGGTAATTGGTGTTACCGATCCTAGTATTTGGTGTGGCCGATCAGAAAAGAGTGTGTAATCGATCCTTGTAATGGGTGTAACTGGTCCTGGTAATTGGTGTGACCGACCACAAGTAATACCATGAGAATATGGTAACCGTTCCTGGTAATTGACGTAATCGATCCTGGTAACTGATGTAACCGGTCCCAGTAACCGTAAACCCATGATTAGTGTATTGACATTTGATCAATCACGTAGTTCTTGGAAATCAGATGAACCAGTTCTAAACTTGTTTGGAAGTGTGCTATAATCGGTTCCAAGATTGTAAATATTAAAAAGGATTTACAAATAAATAAGATGTCAACATACTTTGAACATGTTCAGTAACTCTTATCTTTTATTGTTCAAAGATATTCCTTAATAACTCAAGGAGATCTCGGACCAAAATAAGTTGAGAATCTTTTAATTAAGGTTATTAACTTTATATGCTTTTAATTACCAGCAATTAAAATTCATATCTCTGGAAAATAAAAATTAGTAATGTGCATTTACTAATTTGAGATTTTCTAGTAGGATTTCAGTTACTTTTGGACAGAGCATTTCTAGGAATTATGAAAACCGATTTGGGAATTTATTGCATATCTTAAGAATATTCGGTTTTGGAAATTCCTTGGTGTCCAAAATTCCTTGGTCTATAAATACCCAAGTTTGCATTTAGAGCAAACTATCCTAAAAGCCAACAAAACTACCTTTTTGTGTTGTTACTGGTGGAGCCGTCTATTTGGAGAGGAAAGTACCCTAATTAGGCGAAATCTCTTATGACCACTCGTTTAAAGACTTCTATGGTATCAAGAAGCTCTACGAGTATCGTTGGTGGGAAACTAGATAATTGCAGTATCATTAGTTTTCGATTTGATTTGATTGACTAACAGTTGTTGAACTTTGATTGCACCTAGTTTGTTTATTCTTGAGAATCTTCTCTTCTGATATAAGATTCACTCAAACTAGATCGAAGTTTCGATCTTTAGAACTGTTTGTAGATCTAAAGACGTCTTGTGATAATCCATTGTTAACAGACTCCGTTCTGTGCGTGATTGATCACAAGAGATTCAAGTTGTGGTGTGCAGGTGTTTATTGAAGATTTAAGAATATTTGAAGAAAAGAAGATTTCTTATTGGTTTCATAATCTTTGGTGTGCAGAAAATTTGATCGGTTGGGATCCAACTATAATCGGTTTATCCTTGATAGATTTGATTGATTAGTTGCGTAGATCGACATAACTATATAGTATCTTGGTAGATCTTATATTTGATTGCAAAATCTAAACTCTGATACTTTGGTAGTTGTTCGATAGATAGATCTAAACCCGACAAAGGAGTTTATTAGATTAAACAGAAGAGCCTTTGTCTAACTCATATCACTGAGATTGAATAGAGTTGTTACCGAACAGATTTGTTGTTCCTTTACTGTTTGGAATACGAACCAAAGAAATTGTTCCAGTGCATGCACTTATTGAATGTCGGAAGCGCAGGGATACTGAACAAACTAGGTGAACTATAGGTTTAGTTGCTTGGTCTCAACTATACGAAGTTGGTTTGATTTTATATAACGGATTAATTCTGAGAGTATTCAATTCTGGACTAGGTCCCGAGGTTTTTCTGCATTTGCAGTTTCCTCGTTAACAAAATCTTGCTGTGTCATTTACTTTTATTTTCCGCAATTATAATTGTTGTTATTATAATTTAAAGTAAGTTACGTAAACGTTAACTCTGTATTACTTGATAGTGATCCTATAGAGTTTGGTTAAGTCCGAACCTATTATCAAGTAATCACACTTTGATTATTGTATTGTCTCGATCTCGTATCCATAGACGATCACACAAAGTGTGAATACCGATTTGTTGTATTGTCTCGCCTCAGTCCATAGACAATCACTTTTGGTAAGAGGACTTATAGGTGGAAAAGTTTAAGATTGTGGTATATTTGGGTACCCTCGTCTTTTCAGTTGGTATCAGAACACGCAAACACGAAAATATCTAACAATCTGTGTTTGGTGCGATCCATCCTATAAGAAATGAGTCAAAATAAGAAAATAAAATTTAAACATATGAAGAATTCAGTTAACGTTCATCAAGATGATGAGAATATGGTCTCAGAAAAGGTCAATGGAAATTGGTCTCATAAATCTTCTTAAAAATCAAGGAAAAAGTCTAAGACTGATAACTTGATTAAGGATCAGGATTCTGATCAGAAAAGAATGAATCCAAAAAACAAGGAACATGTTTTGGATCCATCTCCAATCACTAGTGGAAGGTCTTCTGCTTCTATAATATAAAAGAGATTTGATTCACTAGTCTGTCCAAGTTCCGAATTTCGTAAAATGTTGGAAAGGTTTTTCAAACATGTTGAAAGTTATTCGGAAGAAGGAAAAACCATTGACAACCTAGATGATATCTTAGAACTTATTGTTCAATTAAATGTAAGAACATGTGAAGGAAAGCGAGAAACACTCAGTCTTCAAAGTAATCTAGCAGATTATTTGGAACAAAAATTGGCCTTGTGCTATGAAGTATATCAGCAAACTTCAGAGTGTGAAATTCTTACTCAATCGCTGAAGCATTGACAAATAAGGAACAAAATCCTTATAGAAGAACTTCTTACAGAGACATGTCGAAAGGTATACCTTGATAAGTGCTTAGAAAAACATTTTCAACAAGGAATGGATATCTTAAAAGGACATATAGATTGTCTTGAACAAAAAACATCTTCAATCTGTTTAATCGCAGATCAAGATCACACAGGTTCGAATTCAAAGAACATACCAACCTGGGCACAAGATATTATCAAGGATATAGCATCACGCAATATTCTTGATAAAAATGTTGAATCCGAATCCCACACAAAGGAACATGATCGTTTCCCTAAAGACTAGAAGGAATAAGTTCCTCAAAAGGTCCTCGGTGAGAATGTTACTTCCCACCCCAACACTTAATTGTGTTGGAAAGTGTTAGAGCATAGCTCGGTCGACCTCGCATGCGTTGCTATATCAAGCATGTTTTTCAATGTTAGTGATCAAAACTATGAGTCTTGATTTATAGTCTATTATAGCTAAGTCTCGGACTAGGATAGAAAAGTGTAGTTGAGCTCAAGGACTTCATGGCGATTCATCATACAACGACGAAGTTCTACTCAAGGAACCGTGGAAATTCATCAACAAAAAGGTATGTGCAGACTTGAACTTATATATCACTCAAAAGTCTATCTATTATATCTCCTACTTCTTATGAGACAAAAAGTCGTATGCGATATAGACTGGATCATACACATTTGACATTTCAAGCTGAGTATTCACTACTTATCTTTTTCTCAAAAATGAGTGTTGGTAAAGTGTTTCGCTTTGATCAAGTTTATCTTCACCTAGTGACGAAAGTCATGAAAAATTTCAATTACTTTGAGAATTACTCTGACATGAAACGGTCTGTGAATAACGGCTATATAACGTCCTCTGAGAATTTCTGAATGATTGGAATGAGAGTTTAGATTGAATAACCATGTATTCCTTAATCCAAAATTTTCGAACTTTGTTGATTGAGAGAAATCGGAGGAATTGGATTTTCCAAGTCCGCGAACTCAGTTTGCGAACTCAGTCCGCGAACTGGGGGAAGTCTCTTTGCCGAGATTTTCTGCTGAGTTTGGAAAACTCTGTCGGTTGCCTTAAGTCCGCGAACTTGTTTGTGAGCTTAAGTGTTTATGATCTAAAGATGTGCTCTGAACATGAAACTTAAATTACTAAGGAATTCTTTATGCAAACCGTGGCTATAAAGTTTATGAGCCGATTCAATCGAATCGAATCATCTTTGTTTCAATTGTGTCTTGTGTAGTTACATAAGATCTCATAGCAATTGAAAAACTCTCTAACTAGTTCATTTGAGTCAATTGAACTAGTTATGGTGAAGAATAACTAGGTTAATATGAATTGCTCATATGGTTAACCTTTTGGGTTACTTTGTTGAACCAACATACACGTACACGTTTGGGCATGGTTTTTACAAACCCAGTAAACGTCTACCCAAGTGTGTGTGACAAGCTAATTTTTCGATCTAACGGTTGAGAAATATTAGCTTGAATCTGATTCAGGTTTTCATATAACGGTGAATATGGATTGCTTTGTAACTAAGGCAAAACCCTTATTTGAAGGCTATATAAAGGAGACATCTAGCATTGTGAAAAACTAATCCTCACACGTCTGTGTGATACTAGTGCGCTCGCTAGAGTCGATTCTCCTTTAACCTTTGGTTTTCTTCTCTAAAACCAGGTTAACGACTTAAAGAATTCATTGGGATTGTGAAGCCAGACCGATACTACTTTTATCGTAGTTGTGTGATCTGATCTTGCATCTTCTATCGTACGAGTACAATCTACTGATTGGCTTAGGCAAGATAAAGAAGTCACAAACATCTTCGTCTCACTGTTTGTGATTCCTCGACAAACCGCTTGTGTAGTCAAGAAGGATTGTTGAGAGGTGATTGATTAATCTAGGCTGTTCTTCGGGAATATAAGACCGGATTATCAATTGGTTCCTGTTCACCTTGATTTTATATCTTAAGACGGAACAAAACCTAGGGTTTGTTTTGTGGGAGACAGATTTATCCTTTGATATACTTTTCTGTGTGAGACAGCTTTGTTTATTATCAAGTCTGTGATTTTGGGTTGCAGCAACTCTTAGTTGTGGGTGAGATCAGCTAAGGAATCAAGTGCGCAGTATTCTGCTGGGATCAGAGGCGTAGGAGTACAACTGTACCTTGAATTAGTGGGAGACTGATTGGGGTTCAATTATAGTCCAGTTCGAAGTTAGCTTGTAGTAGGCTAGTGTCTGTAGCGGCTTAATACTGTGTGTATTCAATTTGGACTAGGTCCCGGAGTTTTTCTGCATTTGCGGTTTCCTCGTTGACAAAACTTCTGGTGTCTGTGTTATTTCTTTTCCGCATTATATTTTTTATATAATTGAAATAATACAGGTTGTGCGTTAAGATCATCAATTGGAAATCCAACCTTTGGTTGTTGATTGATATTAATTGATCCTTGGATATTGGTCTTTGGTACCGTCCAAGTTATTCCTTGTATTTGATAAAGACTCGCTATTGTTTTTAGCTTGAGTAAAAATCAAATCAACAGAGAGATATTAACTCCTTGAGATACTTTAATCTAGATTGAGTCTGACTGTCTAGTTGATTCTCTAGCAAAGTATTTTGGAGTTAGTCTATACAGATTGCTAAGAGAAATATTGGGTGGTGTTGTTAGACCCCCGCTTTTTCAGAAAGTGCATCCTTACAATGCACAATCTTTTGATGTAAGGAAGCACAAGTACCTGAGCATCGTGTACCCTGTAAATATCTCTTATTCAACATAGAGAGAATAAACAATCTACATAAAGATATTTTATTGTCTTCATGGGTAGAAAAGTTGTTTTACAACAACTTGTGTAAACATGATAAGTTTACTTGTCTAATGTATCATCTGATACCTGATCTAAAAGATCGATTCTTTCCAAAGAATCTTTAAAATGCAATAACACATTAGATGCGAAAATCTTTTCAAATCTGGCCAGAATTATTTAATTGAGGCTGGTACCTATGTTTGGTATGTGTTTAAAAAAATTCTCGAGTATATGTACTCATCCTGTTTGAGAACTTATACTAAAGGATGTATCCTCAAACCAGATCTCAAGCTAAAATTCTAAAAGCATTGAGTGGAATGGCTTCTACTGAAACTATCAATCTTGATGATTCCTTCAAGAAATCTGGTTGTGAAGATAAAGGAAAAGAAAAGGAAGATGTGACTCATCTTCTTGTCCAAAACAGTTTGGATGCTAAGATTGACATTCTCAATCTTCGACAAGTCCTCATCAGTACTATTGAAACACATCATATACAGGCAGCATTACTAAGAACTGTTATCCGTAACCTAAGGAAGTTGATTAAACTTGGAACCGGTAATAGGGAGTATGCTCGGAATATTAATCGTACGGTTAATGCCTTATCCTGTGAACATAATCGAGGTACTGTGTGCAGAATCCGAGAAATCAGTCGAGATGCAGTTGATGAAGATCCAGAAAAATTTGAGGAAATTGAAGATGATCTTTGAAAATTTTGTTTGAACAAAATAGACATCAGTTTTTGAATTCTTTCAATTATTGTGTAAGGTCTATTGTTGAATAAAACTATCTATTATTATGAATAAAATTATTATTTTATAATTTTTCTTGTGATAGTTTTTCGATTACATAGCCTGTGCTTGAATGCTTTATATTATTGTTATGTGTATGAGATGTTTGATTTCGGTTTTCTTAACCTTAATATTCGATCTCATATGATGTGTGAACCCTTATGGTTTGTGTGGCTTTTTGATTTAGCAGGCTTAAGTTCTATCCCATGTTGGTAGGCTTTATCAAAGGATCATAAGGTGTTCCGATTGAAACTCATATGTGAAAAAGTAACAATATGTTGAATCGTTGTGTTTAACATAAAAGCATATGTGTGTCGGGTTTTCAACTTTTGCTATTGGCACACATTAGTTAAAACCGATTCAACCTTTTTCTGGTAAAGGTTGCTTTTATTGTTGTTCTTTTGTTCTTGCGAGAGGATGACAACAGAATGGGGGGAGTTCTAACTTGAACTTACGCTTAATGATATATCTTTCTGGGGAGAAGAGGATGCAGAATTTGAGGTAACGAATTTGTTAATTAATCGTTTTCCTGTTTAAGAAAAGCTTGAGTTTATTGCATATATTTTGCTTTTGCTTAACAAAATTCGGTACAATTGATGTTTATTCCATTATGTATGTATGGATGTATGTGTGTGTGTGATTCAATTGTTTCCGGTTAAGAAAAACTGGTTTGATATCTTTCTTTATTGTTTGGTATCAATTGTTTTAGACTGAACGAAATTTCGGTGCAATTGTGGTGCTTTAATGTCTATGTTTGTTTCAATCGCTTCCGGTTAAGAGAAATAATTGTGAAAGTCAATTTATTTGGTTTGTATGTATTGTTTATGGCTTAACAAAATACGGGATCATTTGTTTAGTCCAATTCGATTCCGGATAAGAGAAACTAAGTTAATTCTGATCTTAGTTAGACTTATCAAAAGTAAAGGATTCGGTTATTCAAGTCTAATCGAATGCCTTGACAAGAAATATTAGTTAACTAACCTAGTATTTGTCTTGTCTAAAGTGTAAGGTATAAGTTATTGTTTGAATAATTAGAGCCTGATGAGAAAAATAAAGTTAATTCTGATCTTTATTTTGGTCTTATCGAAATAAGCGATTGTGTTTGTGCAATCGGTTTAACAAGGGAACTAAGTTTCTTAGTCAATTTGTTAAACTATTAGGGAAGATTGCTTCGGGAAATTGTTTCCTTGATAACATATTAAAACCAAATTACTTGTAGTTTTGGTTTTGATAATTGGTTATCAAAAGTGGTATGTGAAACCTTCGTGCTTAACTCTTATAGGTTGTACAATTCTTTTAGATTTGTAAGATCCTTTCGATTTTGGTATTTGATCGGACCTTTGTCATTTTGTGACAAAAAGGGGGAGAAATATATGGAGTAAACAAAGTGACTTGTAATCACTTAGGAAAGGACTTTTGCTTAAACGTTATATCTAACGAAAGAGTAAAGCATTGACTAAGGGGGAGAAACATATCATATGATGATTGTAGTTATTTGGACTACAAATGGGAAATAACAAAGATGTGCGGATTGAAAATCTACCTATCTTACCTTTAGGGGGAGTATTAGCTTTGTTATTTAAATGTCAACAACAACATTTATGGGTTGAATATATGCAGGTTACTGTATTGCTGAAACTTGGAATCAAGCGTATGTATAATGAATTTTTGTAATTTGTTTATCCATATGATTGTAAGAGTTTTATCACCAAAATTGACAAAGGGAGAGATTGTTAAAGCATAGCTAATTGAACCCACCAAGCGTTGGTATGTTTGGTTGTCATATTTTAGTGAATCAAAACTCATTTAAAGAGTCGCTTGAGTATGTACTAGAGTCAACTTCGTACAGGTTAAACTAGAAAGATTAGGATTATGAGACATACAAGTATTACTCGAAGACTTGAAGAATGCGAAGAAGTAACAAGCTACATCGACGACATCATCCTTCCTCTTGAGGTTGGTAATATTGTGACTTGAACTGTTTCATTCCTAACGTATCTTCCAAGTCGTGCTATATTGAAAACATAACTGCGAAGCTGTAAACGATTATACTCTAGTAGACATAGTGTTAAGGAATTAGAATACGAAGTATAATGCTTATCTTTTGAACTTCGTATATAAGACATCAACATAATCGTATGAATGCTATTGTGATTATCTGTATGGGTATGGGTGAATATTTCGTCCTCGGAAACAATGTTTATATTCGTTTAAAGGAAGTACATTCATAAACTTGTTTTGTGAACCGAAAGGGAAATCGTTAGGCTTATTGGTATTGTTCTTCATTGCATATCTTTGGATTACCAATATGTGTGATTATTAGAACCGATCATAATTTATTATGTATCTTGGTAAAACTATTCACAGTGCCTGACTTATGTATTGGTATGACTTTTATTAGTATAACCGATCCTAAGTAATCACCTAAGATGGTATGATCTATATTTTTAATTGGTGTGACCGATCCTGGTAATTGTAAATATGAAAAAGGATTTACAAAGAAATAATATGTCGACATACTTTGAACATGTTCAGTAACTCTTATCTTTTATTGTTCAAAGATATTCCTTAATAACTCAAGGAGATCCCTGAACGAAATAAGTTGAGAATCTTTTAATTAAGGTTATTAACTTTATATGCTTTTAATTACCAGCAATTAAAATGCATATCTCTGGAAAATAAAAATTGGTAATGTGCATTTACTAATTTGAGATTTTCCAGTAGGATTTCGGTTACTTTTGGACAGAGCTGTTTGTACCCCTAATATTCTACACCAGAAATGGGCTAACTTAGGTCTAATATGTTCCTCATATTAGCCAAATATATACAAATTGGGGCCTAAAATCACTCTATGTGCAAGCCCATGTGCAACAAACTAAGAAAAAAATAGCTAGGCCTCACAAGCATCTTACATGGAAGCCCATGTGAAAGGGTCCAAGTCAAGTCAAGGAGGTTCCAGCCACTCAGCGTTGCCTCGTCAGCAGCTCCGTCCAACCAGCGTCGACCACGGCATAGGCACGGTCAGCAGCAAACTGGGCACTGACGTCGGCACGACGTCAGCAAATGTTGATACCGTTGGAATATTATGTTACTGTTACTAACACTGTTAGAATATGCCAGGAATATTCTGTTACCGTTAACAACGTTAGAATATGCCAAGAATATTTTGTTACCGTTAACAGTCAGCATTTTTCGTCATGTCGTCGTCATCATCATCAGCAGGTGGCCGGCGACTGCATCTTCTCCGCCAACGGTAGCAGCAGCATATTGCCGGAGACGGCGTCTTCCCTGGCGACGGTGGCAACAGCAGTTCACCAGCGGCCATACCCGACGTCTTTTCCGGCCGGCTAGTTGGTAATGTTTCAGTGTATTACGACACCACTTTATTCCATAGTCCTGATTCAGTGGATTGCGGCGTAACTTAATTCCATAGTCCAGATTCAGCGCATTGCGGAGTAACTTAGCTACGTAGCCCCTGGATTTTTGCACCCCAATATTGTATACTGGCGGATGTTTACGCCCGCCGAGTTTGACTGAGTCGGCTCGCTGGGTCTATCCGAGTTGAGCCGTTGGCTCACTGATGTTTCAGCCCACGCTGATTTGCCTTGTGGATTTATACACCCAATGTGGGCTTGAGCATACTTCTCCTCTTGGACTTGACATTTGAACACCTAATTGTTTAGGCCAATCCTTTGCACCTTTGGTTTAGCTAATTCCATAACTCTAGAGGAAGATTCTGGAAGCATGCAGGGCCAGTTAATGCAATTTATGCCAGAGAGTCATGCAGGGAAAATAAATTACATGGAGGCATGCAGGGAAATTATTACAGGAAGTCATGCAGGGGAATACAATTTATTCCCACCTCGAAATTAGGTTAAGGGCCTAATTCGCACCATATAAATACAGGGGTTCACTACCCTAAATGGTAAGAATCTTCCCCATTAATAGTCCTGTGAAAAACTCTAGCTAACTTAAGCATCGAGAGGTTTTTGCAGGTACCCCCCTACACTGTTCAATTGGAGAAAAAAGCAGCGGTTCGATCATCAATGAATCACATCAGATTCGTGTTTGAGGTAGAAATATTTTTACCATCCAAACATTGGAGCCGACGAAGGGGAATCGAGAAAAGATAATCGTGTTTTCCCAAATCAAGCTATGGTAGTAATCAAACAAACTGCGCGAAGGGTCGATTCTGTTAGCAATTCCCAGCAACGCAGAAGATGCGAAGCTGAAAGGCACAATCAAATAGGTGTGTACGGTTCCTTGGTCAATAGACCACCAAATACTTTGGAAGAACTGTATGATCGAGCAGAAGAATACACTCGAGTGGAGGATGACTCTAAAGCTCGAGAGACGAGAGATGTTAACATTCATCCAATCATCCAAATGATGGGAAGAAAGACAAGTCGAAGAACCGTCCGAGTGGGCAGAATAACGATCGAGGTGAAGTTCGAGAGAAAAACCAAGTGGAACGAATGGAAACTGGATATCAAAAATATCATGATGTGAAGCTGACGTCGTTGAATATACGGCTTACAGAGTTGTATGAGAAAATAAGCAAGGATTTGAGCCCCCCTCGGCCTTTACCAACGGAGACACGTGATAAACGTGATAAGAGCAAATACTGCAACTTTCACAAAGACCATGGTCACAAGTCTGAGAATTTCCGCTCTTTACAGATCGAGGTCCAACGAATGATAGACGCTGGAAAACTACAAGAGTACGTGAAAAAGGATTTTGGGAATTGATGGTATTTTTCAATGATGTTGTAGTAAGATGATTCGTTCACTCAGATTTGTTGAGAATTTGTTTTAATACTTGATAAAGAAAATAAGGAAAAATATATATACAAATTATGTCACAAGATGAAGAGACGCTGAGACGCGGGATTCCACTACTTTTCATATTGTTATGGTTCAGTCATTAACTCTAGACAATATAGCTCAAACAAAAAAAGTTATGACTCTAATTCTTTGCCAAAAATATATTTCGTAAAATATTATTTGTAAGTTATAAGCATGACGCATCTGAAGTAATTAAAACTAAGCATGCGGCATCTAACAAAATAACAAGTAATTAATAGAAATCATAAAGCAATTAAATCTATGCAAAAAGTCAATAAAAGAATTAATTCATTTACCACAATCATGAAAAGTTGCTTCCTCCATTTTCCCGGTGGTGGGGTTTAGCTTCTCATGGTGAAAACACACTCAAAGGAATTTTTCATTGCTCAAAAGGTGCTTACAAGGATGAAAAGGGAGGAACAACAATTAAAACCGGGTTTGTAACAATTATATTTGTTACAAACTAGAACGACCCACAGTATGTGTCACTGATACTGTTGCTCTAAGACTGCTGCCGTTGTGTCTCAATAACTGTAGCAAAATAAGACTGTTGCTTGTGTGTCGCAAAATTTGTAGCAAAATAAGACTGCTCAGTGTGGGTCTTATGTTCTTCGTGTTCTTGGTGCAGCAGCAGCAATGGAGGTTTCTGAAACTCTGATTTTTCGTCTCTGTTGTGTTCTCTTTCTCCCCCAACTCTCCATCCCCTTTTCTCTGAGTCCCGTAACACCTATATACTGTCAGCACCTTCAAATATCGCATTAAACAACAAAATCTTCTCTCATAACTCGGGAATATTTTGTTTCCCCCTTTTTTTATTTTCTTCATGATTTCGTGTCTGCAGCTGTCAATATGTACTCAATCACGCATCAAATGAATGTGTACACAAATAATAAAGTTCTAGACATGCTCAAGACGCACGCCAACCTTCCAAAAATAGAACAGAATAATCCTCAGAATCTGTTTTCACGAGAAAGCATGCATCTTCGCTGCTTCTATTCAACAACGGGTTCTGGCTAAATTTAATCGAACCAAAGACCTATACCAATCATGTTAGTCTCATTCAAGTTTTCCCAAGCAATTCCAGCTATTGAGTCTGGCTAAATCATCACCAAAACTCGAGCTCTAAATCTTCCAGTTGACTGCAACCCTGTTTTGTCTAAACCAAAGATTAATCCATGTTTTGTCGAAACTAATGAACATACATTCCATGTTTGACTGTGACACGTCATTCCCAATCATACTCTGACCAAAATCCCGATTAAATCTCATGCAAATCATATCAGAAGCTATGCAGGCGAGGAAACTATTTTCCCACCAAAACCATGATTCAAATGTAGGGGACGACCTCCCCCTAAAAAATATGGGAGTGCGAGTAGAAGGTGACGCCCTGGGGTGCAAATAACCATGGGATACCCCTTATCAGTTAGGTGCCCCTTATCCACACCGAGAGTCCGAATAGTCTTCTCCGGGGTTCCAAATAGCACGTTTTGAGCAACTTTTTCCACACAAGTGTATTTCTCGTAAAACACCTACACAAATATAAAAACACCATAATAAGTACAAAATCAAGCACTAACAATAGAGACACTGGGGACAATTCAGACACAAAAATGTGTCTATCAGAAAAGTCCTGGACAATTTGGCACAACACATGTGATTAATATCAGTCACGCCAGGATCCATTCGATGAACTGGCGGGCATCAGAAGATGATACCAGGAGAAATCTCAGGTAGTTAAAGGAATGGTACGTGACAAATCACATCGATTTTGTCAGTGGAAATGGAGCAGAAATTCTGGAGCTTGGATGCACAAAGATCGAGTTCTATGAAGCAGACATGATAAGTGTATATGCTCCCCACAATGATGTAATCGTTATAACAGGTTGGATTGGCATGTTCTGTGTACACCGTATTCTAGTGGATACATGAAGCTCAGTGAGCGTGCTGTTTTCAAGAGCTTATTCCTCTATGAATCTCCCACACGACTTGATCGAGGAAGATGAAAATCCAATTATCGGCTTCAGTGGCAAAGTTACAAAGGTTATTGGGAAAGTAAAGATGTCTATAATAGTGGCTGACAAGTAAGTTCTAGGCAATTTCTTGTTGCTGGATAATCGGGCTCCCTATAATGTGATCGTAGGACGAGACTGGCTGCATGTATCAGTGCAGTCACATCCTCGTATCATCAGTGTCTGAAGTTTATTACACCTGAAGGGGTCGTGAAGGTTAGAAGCGACCAGATGAGTACAGGAAATCAAAAGTTAGCGGGAACCAAATCCTGCGAGTCGAACAAAAATAACAATTACAACATCCTCTCCCTCCAGAATCATATATGGGAGAGGACGCCGATGAACCCCAACAGTCGAGAAACTGATCGAGATCCATATTGGGGATGAGAAGCACAAAACCACGTTCGTAGGGGAAGATCTACCCGCGCACGAACGTGATGGTTTGATTACATTGTTAAGAGCAAATGTTGACGTTTTCTCATGGAGTTTTGCTGAAATGCCTAGGATAGATCCGAACGTAGCCTGCCACAGGCTAAATATCGATGAGAAGTTCCATCTAGTTCGTCAGAAAATTAGGAATATGGCACAAAGCAAAAAATATGGAGTTGCTGCAGAAATCGAGAAGCTGTTGGAAGCAGGCTTTATTCGACCGGTACAGTATCCTCGCTGGTTGTCTAATGTCGTTCCCGTTCCAAATAAGAATGGTAAAATTCATGTATGTATCGATTTTACTGATTTGAATAAAGCATGTCCGAGTGATCCGTACCCACTTCCGCAGATCAGAGATTTTGTGGATGCAACCTCAGGGTACGGGAGACTGTCATTCATGGACGGTTTTTAGGGGTATAACCAAATACCTTTGTTCGAGGGAGATCAAGAGCATACTGCTTTTGTGACTGATAGAGGAGTTTACTACTATACTGTAATGTCGTTCGGGCTAAAGAACGCTTAAGCGTCACAGAATATCGCAATGATAATGTTTCAGCGAAATTATTAATGACACAACACTTAAGCGTCGCAGAACTATTCCAGAATTGATAAAACAAATGACGACAGCTAAGATCACGAGAAAGATATGATAGTCCTGCGAAAATTAGAGAGTTTGCGAAATTAATATTTGTAAGGTTGCGAGAATGTCGCAGACCATATCCGAAAATAAAGGACAGATTAGCTGTCATCCACTATGTATTTCCTTATAAATAGTCATTCGAGCTGTAAAGAAGAGGGGGAATCTTTTTTGTGTAAGAAACAAGTAAATAAGAGAGAGAAAGTTTAGAACAGAGATCATTCTTGAGTTCTTTATCTTTTCTTGTAAGAATATCCAAAGATTAATCAATAAAATTAAGAATATAAACCTAAAATGAGTTGATTAATAATGAAATCACATGAAGAATGTAGTGTAGGATTTCCTGCAACTACATAATGGCGCTAGAAACATGGAATTGAAGATCAAAAGTTGAAGATTGTTGATTGAGAAAATTCAAGTCAAGAACATGAATAAACAAATCTGTGAATCAGTTAGAAGAAAGATGAATAGAATTAATAAAAATGGCAAAAGATGGGAGTGTAATATGATAACAAAAACGATGATTAATGAATTCCATGAAAACATCAAAGGAAGAATACATAAACGAAATTTTGAAGTAAAGAAAGTTATGGCGGTAGAAAAAACATCACCCTTGAAAGATTGGGAAAAGCAAAAAATTGGATTCATGGCGGAAGAAATACCAAAAGAAAATTTAAACCACACATCTACGTTGGACATCACAGTGCCTATTACACGAAAAGAGAAGGAAACAACAATAAAATCCACAGGAGAATGGATGTTGAATAGAACATTAATCGATACAGGAAGTTCAGTTGATATAATATTTTATCACACATTCCGGGGAATGGGATTTAAAGATAAAGAAATGTCCAGTTCAACATATTTTGTTCACGGCTTTGGAAAATCCACAACAAAACCTAAAGGAGAGATAGTGGTACGAATTCCACTGGGAGAAATCGAAACACATGTAACATTGTGCGTGGTGGATATGGAATCACAATATAATATGTTATTAGGAAGATCATGGATACATGCGATAAAAGCTGTGGTATCAACGTTGCATCAATGTATTAAATTCCCCACTCCAAATGGAATAGGTGAAATCAGAGGAGATGTTGACAATGCGAAATTATGTCATCAAATTGAGGTAAAACATTATGAAGGACAAGCAAAACAGAAACAATTTCGTAGAAAATTGGCAAAAGAAGCAAAGAAGGAAGAAGAATTTAGAGTATATATGATAAGGGGAAAAGAAGGTAAAGGAATACCCAGCGAAATTTCGGAAGAAGGAAAAGGACCCATAAAAATAATAAAAGAACCAACACCAATGGGAGAACCTAAACCCAGTTACACTGCCGCAGAACCAACAAAATAAATAAACGTTGGGACTACAGAGGAGCCTCTAATGTTGAGAATTGGAACCAAAATGGATATAGAAGAAGAAGAAAGAACTGTTAACTTGTTGCGAGAATATAAAGATATTTTCGCAGGAAGCATGGATGAGATACCAGGAATAGATCCATCAATTGCATGCCACAAATTGGAGATTAACAAAAATGTGAGACCATTTAAACAGAGAATAAGAAAAATTGCAACAACTTACCATTCCCAAATAGAAGAAGAACTATAGAAAATGCTTGAGGCAGGAATTATAAGAGAAGCTAAATACCCAGAATGGATAACAAATATGGTCATTGTCCCAAAGAAAAACAAAGGAATCGGGATTTTCATAGATTTCACTGATTTAAACAAAGCTTGCCCCAAGGATAGTTTTCCGTTACCAGATATTCCTCAAATGGTGGAATCCGCAGCGGGAAATGATAGGGTATCATCTTTAGATGGGTACAAAGGGTATAACCAAATCCCTCTCGCTGAAGAAGATCAAGAACATAGTGCTTTCTTTGCCCCTAGAGGTTTATATTGTTACACGAAAATGCCATTTGGTTTGCGAAACGCGGGAGAGACATATCAAAGAATGGTAGAGAAGGTGTTCGCAAAATGGATACACAAAACATTAGAAGTATACGTGGACGACATGTTAGTAAAGAGTAAAGAAGATAAAGACCATGTACAAGACCTGAGGGAGATTTTTGAACAAATGCGGCAATATAAAATTAAATTGAATCCTGAGAAGTGTACTATTGGAGTTGCTTCGGGAAAATTTTTAGGCTATATTGTATCAAAGGAAAGAATACAGGTTGATCCGGAAAAAGTGCAAGCAGTTCGTGACATGCCAACACCAGCAACAATAAAAGATGTACATAAGTTGAACGGGCTTCTAGCTTCGCTGGGAAGATTTATTTCGCGATCATCAGACAAATGCAAATATTTTTTCGATATACTCAAGAAGGGTGCGAAATTTAAATGGACTGATGAATGTGAAAAAGCTTTTCAAGGAATCAAAGAACATCTTATGAATACAACTATTTTACAAAAACCAGAATCAGAAGAAGAATTATTGATATATCTTGCGACGACGTCGCATGCATTAAGTGTTGTGTTATACGCAGGAGTAGAGAAACCCATTTATTACATTAGCAAAACTTTTAATAGTACCGAGAAGAATTACTCAAATATTGAAAAGTTAATTTTAGCATTAGTTTATGCATCATTTAAACTCCGCATATACTTTCAAGCACACAAGATAAAGGTATTAACAAAGGTACCAATTTAATCAGTGATGAAGAATTCTAAAAGATCAGGAAGAGTGGAGATATGGAACGCACAAGTAGGCCACTTTGATATTAAATATGAAATTTTGTCTCCACAAAAATCACAAGTTGATGCAGATTTTTTGGCAGAATTTCCTTTAGAAGAAGATGAAGCAGTAGAAGAAATGATGTTGGTAGAAGAAGAACATGGAGATCCAAAAGATTTGTTAACAGAACCAAATAGATGGGAGATATTGGTAGATGGATCATCAAATGGAGAAGGAAATGGAGTAGGAATTGTTTTAATTTTGCCAGAAGGAATAAAGATGGCTTTTTCATTCATATTGGAATTTGCATCCACTAATAATGAAACAGAATATGAAGCTGTGGTACATGCTTTAAAATTCGCAATAAAAATGAAACTAGAAAATGCCAGGATCACTAGAGATTCGCAGCTAGTTATTCGCCAAATAAAGGGAGATTATACTACAAATGAACCATCCTTGAAGAAATACAAGAAGCTGGTTGAAGAATTGTCAGCGAAAATCCCAAAAATAAGATGGAGGCACATTTCAAGAAAGGATAACAGACTCGCAGACGCTTTTTCTTTCATCTCAAGCATGATGATAGATCCAACTGCGAGATGCATAAAAATACAAACACTTTTGTCACCATTAATCAATAAAGAAGAAGAAGACATGGATGTGATGATAATAGACAACGAAAAAGAAGAACAAATGAACAATATCGCAGACTGGAGAATGGAACTTCATGCATATTTGGCGAAAAGAGAAACACCAAGAAATAGATTGGAAACACACAAGTTAAAAAGCCGCGCAACGAATTATGAATTAAGAGATGGGTTGTTATACCGAAATTCCTTTAATGGACCATCACTCAGATGTTTGACACGATAGGAAGGAGAAAAGGTGCTAAAAATGTTACATAGTGGGGATGTTGGCAATCATAGTGGAGGAAGATCTTTGGCACATAGAGAAAAAACGCAAGGTTATTACTGGCCATACATGCATGAAGATGCAAAACAAATATCAAGACGTTGCGAAGATTTTCAGCGGCATGGAAAGAAAATACATGCACCTGGAGCTCCATTGTCATCTTCAACTAGTGTATGGCCTTTTGGAAAGTGGGGCTTAGATATTGTGGGGCCATTTTTACCAGGATCTGGACAAAGAAGATACTTAATAGTCGCAACAGATTACTTCACAAAATGGATAGAAGTGAAGGAAGTACAACATATTTGCGACAAAGATATCTTTACATTCATATTCGAAAATATCATTTGCAGATTCGGAATTCCTGCACAGTTGGTATCTGGTAATGGGAAACAATTTGAAGGACAGAATATAGAAATGCTACTTAATGCATTCAAGATAAAATGTGGAAAATCTACTCCTTTGTATCCACAAGCTAATGGGAAAGTAGAAGCAACAAACAAAACAATTGCAGATATATTAAATAATAAATTGGAAGGACATCACAGAGCATGGTGCGAACAAGTACATAATGCAGTATGGGCTTATAATACAACTAGAAGAGAAGCTACTGGAATGTCACCTTTTTGTTTAACATACGGAGTTGAAGCGGTGTTACCAACAGAAGTTGTTATTCCGACAACAAAAAGAGAAGCTTGGGAGAAAAATCTTAGTGCGGGCTTGATTTTAAATAAACTTGATGAGTTAGAAGAAACAAGAGAAAAAGCTTTACAACATACGGAGAATTATCAGCGAAGACTAGCCCGAGAGTATAATAAACGTGTCAAAATACGCGAATTTCAACCAAGAGATTTAGTTCTACGAGAAACACTTATATATCAGCGAGAAAATGGTGGAAAATTAGCAAAAAAATGGGATGGACCTTACATCATTAAGGAGATAGTTGGAACAGGAGCTTATAGATTAATGGATCCAGAAGGAAGAGATGTTGGTCATAGATTAGACAGACCATGGAACAGGTTGTATTTAAAAAAATATTATCCGTAAGAAGCTTTGAGAAGTTATGGATTTTGAGAGAATAATTGCAAGATTACTCATGTCAAAACAAGATCATGATGTGCGAAATTTTCGCAGAGATAATTACAGAACAATGACATAAAAGAAAGGGGCGAACCTTTATGGCGTACACCTTAGTTCGCGAATAAAATTTCGCAAGAGGAAAATGTAAGACCTAAAGTACGTCATATTAGGGGGTACCTGTTGCATGGCTCGGGGAAAGGCTACACCGCCACCGGAACCTGAGTCATGGAGATTTGGGGTCAATAAAGCCCATCCGGGAGAGGCACCTTGGATTCTCAGCTTAAGCATATGACTTGGGTTGGGTGACTAAGGTAATAAGGACTCTCCCAAGGAGTGCATATCTGATCAAGGCGTACCTTGCCATTCTTGACAAGTCTTGGCTTATACTGCACTCGGCCTGAAGAAAACCCCACTTAGGGTGCAGTCTCGTAACCATAAGCCCTATAGGTAAAAGGGATAAGAGGCTGCGAAAAAAACTGGTTGTTGTTAAGACTGGATCGGAGGAGCTAACCTTGTATGGTAGAAGTACGCATCCTTGAAGGGGCAACCAGGGGGGAGATAAGGGCGGCACCCTCCATTAGGGAGCTAAGTGTCTTAAGACGCAAATGTCATGAGGCTTTTTATTCACAAGGATATTAAGACTTGTCATATTTGTGCAACAATCCTGAAGAGGCAATAATACAAAAGAAAAGGATAAGACGAGATCAATGGGTTTTCGCATGAAAGTGCAAAGACGTCCTGCGATTTCGTCGCAAGACGACAATGTTATGGGGATTTATTTTCGCAAGAAAATTTAGGCCTGTCATATTGTCGCAACATTCCTGAAGAGGTCATAATGCAAAAGAAAAAGTTAAGGCAAGATTAATGGGTTTTTGTATGAAAGTGCAAGGACGTCCTGCGATTTTGTCGCAATGACAAGAGGTGGCATAATAAGACCTTTAATTAGGAAGGCAAAATAAGACCATATGATAAAACAAATTAACTATAAGTATTCGTAACAGATTATTTTTTTGCAAGAAAGATAATGAGAGGAAAGTATGGGAATCAATACACAAGAAGCATTATCTTTCTTATCAACAAAATATTAAAAGGAAAAGTTGACTCCAAAGTCGGTTGAAAAATGTAACTCTCAAAAGTGATAAAAATAAGACAGTTCAAGAAAATAAAGTTGGATAAGAAACTCAAGATTCAGTGTTAATTTCAGTAGCAGGAGATGACAGAAATTCTTCGCCAATATTCTCGCAAGCCTCTCCTTCATTTCGGTTTTGATCTTCTCTATGACTAGCATCTTGATTATCGCCAGCAATTACTTCTTCAGGAGAAATTTCTTTCTCATTCTGATTAACACCAGCAGATACTTCTTTAGAAGGAACCTCTTCTTCATCTTCCAAGAAATTATCCTCTGCAGCGCTTTCGTAATCATAATCACTATCAGCAGGACGAGGAACTTCATCATCATCTACTTCTAAAGGATCAATTGATATAGGAGGAAGAGAGTTGGATAATAGAATGTCATTTACAAGGACCTCAGCCCAGAGATGAACTTGGCGAAGAAATGCTCTCTGATGAATCCTATCTTGAATATCCTTAAAATAAGCAAGATAATCAAGTCTTCTTTCCGCTCGGTCGCGAGAACCAGTAAGAGTAGAGACAAGCAATGCATTTTCTTTGCGAATTTTGGCATATTTAGCCTCCAAAACAGAAATAGAAGAATGAAGATTCTTCTCAGATTCTGCGAAAGATAGAATACAAAATTTCATTAATATAAAGAGTTCAGAGAGATATAACAAAGAAAAGATAATTAAGGAGGTCAAACTATTATGACTACCTTCCTTTTGCGAAATAAGGTGTTGAATCAAAGACAGACAACTATTCTCCCAACGATCCATTGCGTCATCAAATTTATCTCCAACTAAACCTTTAAGTCGAGACTGAAGATTTTTCTCTTTAGAAATAAGAAAGGCGTTTTTCTTCGCAAGAGAAGAATAAGATTCTTCTAATTTGGAATATTGTTCTTTAAGATGATTTTCCTTTACACTTAAAGCTATTATACCTTGAATGAGTGTATCTCTTTCAGCGATGGATGACTCTGTTACTTCTTTAAGTTCATTTCTCAAAGAGTGAAGAGATTGCTCTTGGTCATCACATACTTTTTGAAGAACACTAAGCTGTTGCGAGGATATCGCCATCTTATTTAAATAAGTTCTCTTCTATTGGGATAAGGTTTTATTTTCACCTGATAAAGTTTCCATCCCTAAATTAGTTTTAGTTAAAGAATAAGAAAGACGAGATACTTTAATAAATCTTGTCTTTGAATTAATTGGGTATTTTCATTGGTAAGATTATTTATATGATCAAGAGAATATGAATAGAGGTTATCTAATTTTTTATATTGATCCATCAAAATTTCTTTATTAACACGGGCTTCTTCAACAGCAGATTCAAATTGGTATCTCTCCATTATTCGTTTCTGGTTTAAAGCTTAACATACGAAAGAGGGATTTCAAGGATAATTAAGTATGGGAAGGATAAAACCATTAAAAAGGCAAATTCAAGACACAGATATGAAAATTATACCTCTCAATTCATCATTCTTCTTGCGAAGATTGTCACAGTCCAGTAAAACATTCTGAAGCTTCTGATTTTCGAGACGAAGAGCATTACATTCTTTTTCCATAGCTGTCTGCGAAGCAGCTCTATCAAAACCCAAATGCTTGCTCAGAATTTCGCAAACATTAGACTTGATAGGATCAGTAGAAGACTTATTGACATCATCCAGAACCTCATATTAGACTTTGAAGGCAGTATCTATCCCTTCCACAGTTTCTTTCGAAAGAGGAAGAGACTGAGGTAGAGAACTGGTAGAGATAGAAGGTTGAGAAATATTCTCAATGGGAATAGAAGAAGTTTCATTCACAGCAGGATTAATAGGGAAAGTTTCATTCATCAAAAGGTCACATGAAGAAATGAAGTCTGATGCAGATTTTTCACGAATTGGAGATAAAGGTTTATCCTGCGAAGATGTCGCAGGAGATTTAGAAGAGATGAGTAAATGAAATGGAACAGAGGTTGGAACAATTTTAAGGTGGCGATATTTCTTGAGAGGTTTGTTGACATCTTTATCACCCTGCGAATTACAATCTAGATAAGAAACAGAGGCAACAATATTGTTATTAGAAAAGGATAATGTTTCTTACTACCTTCTCATTCGCAGATTTTATTTTATGTGCAACAACTTTATGCTGCGATTTGGGAATGTTAGAATTCTGAACTATAAATCTAGTGTTGGAGCCACTTTTGCGGAAATAACAATAGTATGAGAATCACATAAACAAGATCAATTTCAGCAAAGGCAATAAACAATATCAATTTCAGAAAAATTCATAAAGAAGAAAAAAGAAAACTAACCTTGATGAATCCATGGAAGATAATAGCAGGGAGATTGTTTCGAAGAAAATTATGAACTATGAAGATTTGCAGAAGAAATAATATGAAGATGAAGAAGAACTTAAAAAGGTTGAAGAAGAAAGAAGAAAAGTTGCAATAATGGAATTTGCAAAAAAAAACGATGAAGTTGCAGAGAAAATAAAAGGAAAGAAGAAGAGAGTGGAAAGGAATATATATAGAGGGAATTTTTCCTCGAGAAAATAAACACGATTAATACGGAAAAATATAAGAGGTTAAAAATAACGGTTACAAAAGACGTGTCGAGAAATAAATGGAAGAAAGAATACGTGTAATAAATGCAGAATATAAAGAGGAGAACAACTGCGATATTTCTCACATCATTCTCTACTTCGAAGAAAAGATATGAGAAAAGGCAAGATGTAGGATCAGAATCTCGCAATGATAATGTTTCAGCGAAATTATTAATGACACAACACTTAAGCGTCGCAGAACTATTCCAGAAATGATAAAACAAATGACGACAGCTAAGATCACGAGAAAGATATGATAGTCCTGCGAAAATTAGAGAGTTTGCGAAATTAATATTTGTAAAGTTGCGAGAATGTCGCAGACCATATCCGAAAATAAAGGACAGATTAGCTGTCATCCACTATGTATTTCCTTATAAATAGTCACTCGAGCTGTAAAGAAGAGGGGGAATCTTTTTGGGTAAGAAACAAGTAAATAGGAGAGAGAAAGTTTAGAACAGAGATCATTCTCGAGTTCTTTATCCTTTCTTGTAAGAATATCCAAAGATTAATCAATAAAATTAAGAATATAAACCTAAAATGAGTTGATTAATAACGAAATCACATGAAGAGTGTAGTGTAGGATTTCCTGCAACTACAATTTGATTGGGAAGTCGATGTAAGTATATATCAACGATATGGTAGTAAAATCTTTTCAAAAGGAGTCGCATTTTGTCGATATACAGAAAACGTTAGATATCTTGAGACGATATCGTATGAATCTCAATCCAGCGAAATGTTCATTCGGGCTATCCTCGGGAAAGTTCCTTAGATACTTGATGATGCACAGAGGAATCGGGGCGAATCCGGAACAAATCAGAGCCATCAGAGAGATTCCATCCCCAAGGACGAAGAAGGGGGTCCAGAAGCTGGCGGGACGATGAGCAGCTTTAAATCGTTTCATTTCACGCTCGTCGAATCGATTCAAACCATTCTTTGACGTTTTAAAGAAAGCAGTGAATTTTGGTTGGACGGATGAGTGCGAAAGAGCCTTCGATGAGATCAAAAAATATTTGTCAACTCCTCCAGTATTGGTGAGTCCATAAATTGGACAACCTGTAGGAGTTTATCTGGATGCAACGAAGAACGCTGTAAGTGCAGTGCTATTTGTTATAGATCCACATGAAAAGCATGTTTACTTCGTCAGCAAATCTTTTACGGGAGCGGAAACACGGTACAAAAAGATTGAAAATATAGCACTTGCACTGTTCCATGCATCTCGTCGCCTCAAACCATATTTCCAAGGGAGGCAGATCGTGGTCTACTCTGAATATTCACTAAAGAGAATCCTGGAACGTGCTGATGATTCCAGCTGACTAGCCATATGGTCGAATTTCCTGGGGGCGTATGAAATCAAGTACAAAACCAGAACTGCAGAGAAGGGACACGCTCTGGCTGCACTGTTAGCAGATTTCCCCGTGGACGATATAGAAACAATTACCGAAGAAGAAGAGTTGTTGAACGAACCCATAAAGTCAACCACTAATCAGACTTTAGGTGAGTCCGCAATGGAGATCGATACACCTGAGCCACTATGGACTGTGTTTACTGATGGGTCATCGAATGTTGGTGGAGCTGGAGTTGGGTGTGTCATCCTTACTCCCTAAGGTTCAAGGATCGAGAAAGCGACCAGATTGGGCTCTTGAGCATCAAACAATGAAGCTGAATATGAAGCATCAATTATCGGATTAAAGGCTGTCAAACAGTTAGATGCGAAGAACGTGAAGCTGGTAACTGATTCCATGCTAGTAGTTAACCAGTTTATGGGGACCTATAGAGCCAAGGAAGAGAGGATGACCTTATATTTGGATCATATGAGAGAGATGGCAAATGAATTCGACAAATTCTTTATTGGGAAACGACCACGTTTGGAAAACAGACACGCAGACACTTTAGCGTATCTTTCTTCTGCAGTCGAAACTGATACCACCCGTTTCGTTGTAGTAGATTTCCAAGAGTTACCTAGCATCTCCGACAACCACTTTCTTCTGGCTCTCGAACACGCTAGTGGGGGAGAGAGTGCAACTACATCGGCACAGGGATATTTCGAAAATGTTGATAGCAATATGAATGTTGATAGTCCAGGGATAGACAATTCAAGCAATCCTGCTGAAAACACTTCAGACTGGTGTCAGCCTTATATTCGGTATTTGACAACCAGTGAACTCCCAGAAGATGAGCATCTCACTTCAAAAGTGAAAAAAAATGCTTGGAGATATTCAATGATCGAGGGACAGCTGTACCGCAAACCTGTAGCTTTGGAGCCATTTTTGCGGTGCATATCAGCCGAAGAAGGGCAACAGATGTTGGCGGAGGCTCATGAAGGAATATGTGGCAACCATTCTGGAGGGCGCAGTCTCGCACACAAGATACTTGCCCAGGGATACTTCTGGCCATACATGCAAAAAGATGCTAAAGAATATGCGCAGAAATGCGTTCCATGCCAAGAGCACGCACCAATTCCTAAAAGACCCGCCAACAAATTGCATCAAGTTTTTAGTACCTGGCCATTCGATAAGTGGGGACTAGACATCGTCAGACCACTTCCCAAAGCTCCTGGAGGCGTTAAATTCGTACTAGCCGCTACGGATTATTTCACCAAATGGGTCGAAGCAGTGGCATTAGTGCATGTTACCAGACATGATGTGAAAATGATCGTTTGCAAATTTGGAATCCCAAGAGAGATAGTACCGGACAATGAGAAGCAGTTCGATTCTGGGGTGATCAAAGAATTCTGCGAGAACCTGAACATTCGCCATAACTTTTCTGCTCCATATTATGCTCAAATCAATGGGAAGGAGGAAGCAACAAATCGTTTTATTATGGACAATCTCAAGAAAAGGCTAGAAAAGGCGAAGGGAAAGTGGACAGAGGAGTTCCCTGGAGTCTTATGGTCTTACGGACAACCCCAAAAAGATCCACTGGTTTCTCCCCATTCACACTGGCTTATGGGACACAGGCAGTCATACCCACCGAGGTACATCTCAAGACTACAAAAACTCGTGCTGCCAAATATGGGGAAAACGACAACATATTTGCTTTGGATAAAGAGTTGCTGGAAGAACAAAGAGAAACATCCTTACAGCAGTTGGTCCGATACTAGCAGGAGATCAAGCTGAGCTATGATCGTAAGGTCCGAGAACAATCATTCAAACCAGGGGAATATGTGTTGAAGAAAACCCGAGCAACCACAATGGACCAAACTGTGGAAAACTTGGAGCAAACTGGGAAGGTCCATACATAGTGGAAAGGCCAGCGTCTCGTGGATCCTACTACCTAAGGAACCTCGATGGTACTCAAGATTCAAAACCATGGAAGCTATGGAATTCGTTCCACTTGAAGAAGTTTTATCATTAGCTAAATTCACATAGGAGTATTGTCAAATCCTGCTGTGCTGCACTGTTTTTCCTTTATGATGGTTTTATCCCATTGGGTTTTCCATACAAAGGTTTTAACGAGGCAGCTGTTGTCGGGCAGTAGGTATTTATCTTGTTATTTCAATTCATAAATTTAATTCAACATTGTTTTGTTATTCCACACTCTATCAGAATTGTTCGTGTTTAATTATAAGCAATTGCGGACGTTCGAACCCGCAGTCAGTCCCTAATGGCAAGGCAGAGTACTTCGAGCCTGCTGTCAACAACATCTCCAACACCTTGCAAATAGGGAAAATGCACAGTTCGAGCAGTTTTATCCTGTTCCAAATGTACCCCCATCATATGGGACATCAACAAATGTGGCGAACATTTTCACCTGTCCAGGCATGTGAAAATATACACATATCAACTTTGCGCGCATCTTGAATAGTAGAATTGGCCCCCTGCGCGAATTCAAGATAGCAGAAAAACTCAACTTCTCATTCCATGTGCGAGCAAAATGCAGCAGGGAAGTGCACCCTTGCGCGAGCATTGAGCAGCATGACACCACTACATACTGGGGGCGAATTATTTATCACCTCAGCCATTTGGGGGCGAGATATGTGACACTCCACCGCAATCATTACATTCCTAGGGACGAGTTGCATAACACTCCGAACAACGCGCTTGGGGCGAGTTATGCAACCCTCCAGAAAAATGCAAATTCAGTAGAATTGGAAAACCAGAACTTCTTAACCCATAACATGTTATGGATTAAGAGGGGGCGATGTTTGTACCCCTAATATTTTACACCAGAAATGGGCTAACTTAGGTCTAATATGTTCCTCATGTTAGCCAAATATATACAAATTAGGCCCTAAAATCACTCTATGTGCAAGCCCATGTGCAACAAACTTATAAAAAATAGCTAGGCCGCCTCACAAGCATCATACATGGAAGCCCATGGGAAAGGGTCCAAGTCAAGTCAAGGAGGTACCAGCCACTCAGTGTTGCCTCATCAGCAGCTCCGTCCAACCAGTGTCGACCACGTCATCAGCATAGGCACAATCAGTAGCAAACTGGGGACTGACGTCAGCAGATGCTGATACCGTTGGAATATTCTGTTACCATTATTAACACCGTTAGAATATGCCAGAAATATCCCGTTACGGTTAACGGCGTTAGAATATGCCAAGAATATTATGTTATCGTTAACAGACGCCGACAGCATTTTCCATCATGACGTCAGCATGCCGTCATCATCATTATCAGCAGCAGGTGGCCGTAACTTGCATCTTCTCCGGTAACGGTAGCAGCAGCAGATTGCCGGAGACGACGTCTTTCCCGGAGACGGTAGCAGCAGAAGTTCACCGACGGCGTTTTTCCGGCTACCAATCCCGGCGGCTCTGGCCGGTGGCACCACCCGATGGCTCTGGCCGGCGGCCATACCCGATGGTTTTCCCGGCCGACCAGTTGGTAATGTTTCAGTGTATTGCGACGCCACTTAATTCCATAGTCCTGATTCAGTGGACTGCGGCGTAACTTAATTCCATAGTCCAGATTCAGCGCATTGCGAAGTAACTTAGTTACGCATCCCCTGGATTTTTGCACCCCAATCTTGGATACTGGCGGATGTTTACGCCCGCCGAGTTTGACTGAGTCGGTTCGTTGGGTCTAGCCGATTTGAGCCGTTGGCTCACTGATGTTTCAGCCCACGCTGATTTGCCTTGTGGATTTATACACCCATTGTGGGCTTGAGCATACTTCTCCTCTTGGGCTTGACATTTTAACACCTAATTTTTTGGGCCAATCCTTTGCACATTTTGGTTTAGCTAATTCCATAATTCTAGAGGAAGATTCTAGAAATATGCAGGGCCAGTCAATGCAATTTATGCCAGAGAGTCATGCAGGGAAAATAAATTACAGGGAGTCATGCTGGGGAATTATTACAGGGAGTCATGTAGGGGAATTAATACAATTTATTCCCACCTCGAAATTAGGTTAAGGGCCTAATTCGCACCATATAAATATATGAGTTCACTAGCCTAAATGGTAAGAATCTTCCCCACTAATACTCCAGTGAAAAACTCTAGCTAATTTAAGCATTGAAGGGTTTTTTGCAGGTACCCCCCTACACTGTTCAATTGGAGAAAAAAGCAGTGGTTCGATCATCAATTAATCACATCAGATTCGTGTTTGAGGTAGAAATATTTACCATCAAAACAAGAGCATTTCTAGGAATTATGAAAACCGATTTGGGAATTTATTGCATAAGAATATTCGGTTTTCGAAATTCTTTGGTGTCCAAACTTCCTTGGTCTATAAATACCCAAGTTTGCATTTCGAGCAAACTATCCTAAGAGCCAGCAAAACTACCTTGTTGTGTTGTTACTGGTGGAACCGTCTATTCGGAGAGGAAAGTCACCTACTTAGGCGAAATCTCTTACGACCGCTTGTTTAAAGACCTTCTATGGGATCAAGAAGCTCTACGAGTACCGTTGGTGGGAAACTAGATAATTACAATATTATTAGTTTTCGATTTGATTTGATTGACTGACGGTTGTTGAACTTTGATTGCACCTAGTTTGTTTATTATTGAGAATCTTCTCTTCTGATATAAGATTCACTCAAACTTTTCCATTGTATGCACTTATTGAATGTCGGAAGCGCATGGACACTGAAGAAACTAGGTGAACTATAGGTTTAGTTGCTTGGTCTCAACTATACGAAGTTGGTTTGATTTTGTGTAGCGACTTAATTCTGAGAGTATTCAATTCTGGACTAGGTCCCGAGGTTTTTCTGCATTTGCAGTTTCCTCGTTAACAAAATCTTACTGTGTCATTTACTTTTATTTTCCGCAATTATAATTTAAAGTAAATTACACAAACGTTAACTCCGTATTACTTGATAGTGATCCTATAGAGTTTGGTTAAGTCCGAACCTATTATCAAGCAATCACACTTTGATTGTTGTATTGTCTCGATCTCGTATCCATAGACGATCACACTAAGTGTGAATACCGATTCGTTGTATTGTCTCGGCTCAGTCCATAGACAATCACTTTCGGTAAGAGGACTTATAGGTGGAAAAGTTTAAGATTGTGGTATATTCGGGTTCCCTCGTCTTTTCACAAGACCATCTCAGGACTAGCGAGAAACGCCGAAGAAGCTGAAAGCCTTGCTGTTTTAGAAGCCATACTCTGGGAAAAGGCACAAGGAAAGATCGATTTCTGCATTATTAGTGATGCAAAAGTAGTCTTATATTTTTTAAAGTTGAATAATAACCAATTAAGTTGGTTTAACAACTCTATTTTAGACGACTGTAAGTCACTTATAAATTCATTCAGTTATATTAGATTTGAATTCTTGAATAGAAGTTTTACACACTTGGCGGATGTTGCAGCCAAACGTTGTAGAACTTCCAGGATCAATGGGGAATTGTTTGGAATCAAGCCAATATTCCTCTCTGAACAAATGTAATTCATTTCTGTTTTAATGAAATTTGTATCCTAGCAAAAAAAAAAGAAAGAAAAGAAAAGAAAAGAAAAATATTGATTACAAGACAAAAAAAAAGATCCTACCAGTGAAAGAACAAGGAAAGTCTCAAGTATCAATTTCCACAAAACCATTGTTACTAGAACTAGACATGATTAGAAAGCATAAAGAAGAAGTAGAAAAAATGTTTGCTTGTGATGAGAACAAAAGTGTGCATCTATCAATCTATAAAGAATAACACCAGATACAATACCATTCAGTTCAATGAAAAATATTCACACGGGATGTTGGTGTGCCTGCCAACATAGTACCATTTAGTTCACCATCACCTCACACTTTTAACCAAGTTAAGACAATCTCACAGATTAGAGAAAACAAGTCAAGTGGTAAATGGTTCGGTTCACATTGTGTGCCTCAAACATTCCAGAAATGTCCAACTCAACCACGTTTTCCACAATTAAAAAAAAAACACAATCGTTATTATATGATCCACCTAAGTTAACCCATTGAAAGTACTCGAGAAATACTTAACAAATCTGTCTCTGTTTACGATTGCCGTGGTGGAGAACTGAAAGAAAACAAACACCCTAGTGGTGTTGGTGGTTTTTTCTTATAAAGAAATTGATCTTGTATATGTCATATAATTACTACTGTCTCAGGGGAAAAAAAGGATTATATATTAGTAATTATTTCATGTGTACGTGTAACTATATGAGTCTTACAAGTGCTTAAAATATATATATAAGTCTTACAAATTAAATTCTTAACAAGTATACTAAAACTCGTAAGGAACTCATATTATGGACTACATTCACTAGTGAGTTCACTAAACCAAGACAAATTACGGCTGGTTCTGACAGAAACATACCAACTTTCTTTCCTAAAACGTCCAAAAAGTTTAGCAATTATGTTTTAAAAATATGTAAGAGTTTTTATCCACTTGATTCATCTGTCTTCTTTTTCTTTATTTGGTTGTTGAACTTTAAGTTTTGTTATTTATCTTGGAATTCTTTATCTTACATTTGATTAAATTCTCTTTGTATCGACATTTCAAAGAGCTTTATGTTGAGGATGAACCCACTTTTAAGAAGACCGAACATAAAGTTTAGTTCAATAAATACTTCACTGAGTTTAGTCCAAACTTACAAAAGATGATGGATAATCGGAACGTAGATAGCTCAAAAACATATTTCTGCAAGTGAAGCAGGAAATGAATATAAATCACCTCTTAGCAGTGGTACAGAAGCTGAAACTCTTGGTACATCCCAGCAAGGTGAGACGCATGATTTTTAAGTGCATTTATAATAACTTAATTTTAAAATATAAATAATGTGAACCAATATAAAAAAAAATCATGGAGAACTTTAAGAGTGCTGGCAAATGATCTGTGATGGTAAAGTTAATAAGAATCGTGCTCATGTTCCGAACTAAAAATTCATATGCATATATCCTAACTAATCTTTTACAATAAACTACTAGCAATTTGTTACTAACTTGGAAAAGTAAAAACATCGTGTGTATGATTATTTACTTAACATCCTCTTCTTACGGACCCCCTTTAATGTGAATGTTAAACACATATAAAATGTTTGTTCACAAAGCTTACCCTAGCTATATATTACTTAACCACATGTAACATAACTGCTTAAAGTTATAAGTTGTTGGTCTGGAGAGATCCAAAAAGTTATATTTTTGATAGATCCATTCAGAGAGCAAAATTACGGCAATCCCGATGCAGATTACGGACACAAATGTAGTGCTTATATATCAATGGAAATATTTATATAACAAAAGCATATTACTTAATGAAATTTTAAAGTGCTCTTATCCGACATTAAAAGTTAAGAAACCATGTGGAGTATAATGAAGACCACGTGTTGCATGATACTAAATAGAGGTTGAGCACCTAGTTAAACAGAAAATCTAGATCCGCCACTTTTGAAGTTCCGTCGCCTTATTTTATGTTCACTCTTTTCATATGCTACCAGTATACCACAAGTTCACACTTCTCGTACACCACCACTCCCACCCCCACCTGTGTCAACGCCATTACCACCTTCATATGTGTACCAATAACAGGTGCATCCACAAGTCTAACCACGTCCATGGCTTTATAATTTCATAGTTGTCCGTGGATGAAATAGAGTGCTCTACCCGATCATTTTAAAAGGAGGATCAGATGGATTAGCAATTTGTTAGAGCATTGTTCGGTCGAATTCGCATGTGTTGCTATCTCAAGCATGTTTGTCAATGTTAGTTATCAAAACTATAAGTCTTGATTTCTAGTCTACTATAACTAAGGTCTCGGACTAGGATAGAAAGTGTAGTTGAGCTCAAGAACTCCATGGCAATCATCATACAAGACGAAGGACTACTCAAGGAACCGGTGGATCTTCATCGACTAAAAGGTATGTGGAGACTTGAACTTATCTATCACTCAAAAGTCTATTTATCTCCTATCTTGAGACAAAAGTCGTTTTGCTATATAGACTTAGATTATACACATTTGCTATTTCGAGCCGAGTTTAACTCGCCTATCTATTTCTCGAAATATGTGTTGGTAAGCTTTCGCTTTAGCCAAATTCATCTTTACCTAGTGACGAATGTCATGTTATGTTTCAATCACTTTGAAAATTGTTTTGACGAAAAATGGTCTGTGAATAACGACTATATAACGTTCTCTGAGAATGTTTCAATGATTGAAATGAGAGTTTAGATTACATAACCATTGGTAGGATATAAGCATTGTTGTGGAAACACATATATGTATAAGTCCTTATTCCTTGAACCAAAGTTTGCGAACTTTGTTGATCAAGAGAAACGGAATGTGGCGTGAGCCAAGTCCGCGAACTCAGTCAGCGAACTGGCGGAAGTTCTCGACCCAAGAATTTCTGCTGGAGTTTGTGAACTCCTTCCGTGAGCTTAAGTCCGCGAACCCAGTCCGCGAACTTGAGTAGGTTATATCTAAAATCGGTTGTTCTTGAACTCATGTTTATATAAACTAAGGAATGCTTTTGCAAACCGTGGCTATAAAGTTCATGAACCGATTCGAGTGAATCAAACCGTTTTTGCTTCGATTGTATCTTGTGTAGTTACATAAGATCTAAGCAATTGAATAACTCTCTAACTAGTTCATTTGAGTCATTTGAACTAGTTATGGTGAAGAAGAATATGGTTGATATGAAAGTGATCATATGGCTAACCATTTGGTTAACTATTGTTGAACCAACATGTAGTTGCAGAAAATCCTACACTACACCCCTCATATGATTTCATTAACACTCAACTCATTTTTAGATTAACAATCTTAATTTTATTGATGAATCTTTGAACAATCTTACAAGAAAAGATAAAGGAATCAAGAATAACCATTGCTCTAGATTCTCCTTCCTTCCTCTCGATTTCCTTCGCCATCTTGGTCATTTCGTCCCTGACGTTGTCCGTTCTCTTGATTTCTACCATTTTTCCTATCATCAAAAGTTTCATTTTGTGGAACGTAACGATCATCAGTTCTTTCTCTATTTTCGCGATATTCTTCATTAGGATTTGATATTTCTTCTTGAATATTGTTTCCAGCATTAATTGTGGGTGAGTTTCGCCTCATTTCTCTTCTAGTCGATCTTGAATATGATTTTGTAATATTTCTCGATCTTCTACTCTGTAGTCTCATATTTTCCATCCTCAATTCGTGATTTTGTCTTGTTAAATTCGCACGTTCTTCTGCCTCAGCTCTTCTTTCTTCGTGTATTCTTCGTCTCAACGTTTCCAACGCTCCAATTTCCTCATCTCCATGATTTTTTCCTTCATCTGCTTCTTGATTTCTCTCTACATGTCTATGGTTTCTGGTTTGTTTCTCTCTCAGTTTCGTAACACCTCTTTCCTTCGACCCAATCTCCCTTTATGATTCCTACACCGCTGGGGTGAGGGAATTTGATGCACTGGTGGAAAGTTGAAGCTACACCTAGAATCCCATGTAGCCAAGGTCGACCAATTAATGCATTGTAGGGTGACTCTACATCGACGACACATAATAGGATTTCAGAAGATATTCCCTTCAATGAAATTCGCATAGTAACCTCCCCTTTAGGCTTGTTGGCAGTACCATTAAAACCATATATCTTATATGTTGATGGGATAAGATCATCATCTCTTCCTCCCATATTTTTATAAGTATGATAAAATAAGATGTTCATAGAGCTTCCAGTATCGATTAGAATCCTATTAATTGCCCATGAATCTTCAGCTTCATCATCCTCATCTTCTTTCGGTTTTGGATTAATTTCTAATTTTACTACCAATGGATTATCATGTACCTCTTCACCTTCGGAGATTTCTTCTGCGGTAAAAGAATAATTTGTTTCTGCCATTCCTCTAGTGGCGAGATTTTCGCAGTATCCATAATTTCTCTTCCATCGTTATCTCTTGCGAACACTCTACTCAAAACATTGTCATGAAAATCTTCAATTGTCTTGTATGAATGTACGATAGAGTGGCAAAATAGATTCTTTGCTTTTGCACCAAATTCTATGAAGAATGTTTCCTTCTTTTTCATCGTGTTTACTTTGTGATGTTCTGGTGGTGGTGTCAATGGTTGAGATTTTGGTTGCCCTACCGAAAAGTGGTTTAGTTTTCCTTGATCTATCATTCTCAAAATAATTCTTTTTACATTTCTGCAATCATTTGTTGTATGTCCATGAAAATGATGATAAGAACAAAACTCATGGCTTCTGTGGTTTGGAGGTGGTTCCGTTCCCATGTTCCATGGTGTTGGTATATTCTCCATCGAAATTATAGCTTCCCATATTTTATCCACACTTACATTTAGAGGTAGCATCTTGATTTCTTCCCATACTACCTTGTGACCTCCTTGTCCTCTATTATAGTTTTGTCTTTGACCTCCATAAGTTTCTTGTGGTTGATCGAGTCTTTGAATCTTGTTATTTCCACCACGATTGTAGAAATTTCTTTCTCCTTCATACTCCTCTTGATCTCGGCTTCCCATAGCCACCAGATTCTGTTGATTGTTACCCGTCACCTTCTCTTGTTGTACTTGTGAAGTATTCGCTATTGTGTTTATTATCTTGGGTAGTAAGCTTGCATTCGCTGTTTGTGAACTGGTGTTCGCAACTGGGTATGATTCCATTTCATTTTGCCTTTCCTCTAGAGAAATATATTCTTCTTGAAGTTCTCGCAATTCAGTCATTGTGATCGTATTCTTGACTCTGAAAATTTGGACATACAATAGGTTGGTTGCAAACATAGCATTGATAAATGATAATATAAGATATCTCTCATCTACAAGGCCAGCCATTTCGCTACACATAGTCCTCCATCTTTTAGTTAGGTTCTTCAAACTTTCACCAATCCTTTGTTTTAATCCAAACACGTCTTCAATACCAGGTCGCGAAGAATTATTACTTATATATGCCCCCAGGAATGTAGTCTGCAAATGATTGAAGGATGTTATTGCATTCTTTGGTAGACCTTCGAACCATTTTAACGCCTCCCCTGTTAAGATTGATGCGAAATACTTGCATACTACAACATCATGATTTTCCCATTGCAACATGCACCTCACGTAGGCTTTAATGTGTTGGATTGCACAAGTTGTTCCATCAAAAATGCTGGTTAATGCGGGCAAATTGCATTTCGGTGGTATTCCTCCTAATTGTACTTCCCTTGTAAATGGAGTTTTCGCAGCTTCTTCTATAGCTTCATCCAATTGTCTTCTGCCTACTTCTCCTCTATTATTTAGCATTCCTCTCATTTCTTCTAACTATTTCAAGATTTGTTTATTTACACCTGAATTTTGATCCATTGGTCTTTTTAATTTCGCCTCCCTGCTTCTACGTTCATGTCTTTCTTCTCTCGCGAAATTTTGCATTTCTTCTTCATTATCCTCATCTCATCTTCTTCTGCGAGTCTCTTCTTCATCTCTATCTTGAATTCGCATATGATTATGTCTCTCATTTTCCCCTTCATGATTTTTTTCATTTCTTATTAATTCCATTCGCAGTCTTTCAGCCATCCTCTGTATTCTATCATACTCTTCATTGATATTACCGTTATTCCGGTTTTGTGTACGCCTTCTTTCTCGATTGTCGTGATTGTTCTGGCGAATTGTCTCCTGAAGCTCTTGTTCTTCCATTTCCGCTCTCAATCTTTCACGTTCGCAAATTAATCGTGCTTGTTCAGCATAATATCTTTCAATTTCTTCTTCAATCGTCTGTTGATTTCTTTGAGTTTCTCTTTCATGTAAAATTCTCCTTCCTTCCTCTCGATTTCCTTCGCCATCTTGGTCATTTCGTCCCTGACGTTGTCCGTTCTCTTGATTTCTACCATTTTGCCTATCATCAAAAGTTTCATTTTGTGGAACGTAACGATCATCAGTTCTTTCTCTATTTTCGCGATATTCTTCATTAGGATTTGATATTTCTTCTTGAATATTGTTTCCAACATTAATTGTGGGTGAGTTTCGCCTCATTTCTCTTCTAGTCGATCTTGAATATGATTTTGTAATACTTCTCGATCTTCTACTCTGTAGTCTCATATTTTCCATCCTCAATTCGTGATTTTGTCTTGTTAAATTCGCACGTTCTTCTGCCTCAGCTCTTCTTTCTTCGTGTATTCTTCGTCTCAAGGTTTCTAACGCTCCAATTTCCTAATCTCCATGATTTTTTCCTTCATCTGCTTCTTGATTTCTCTCTACATGTCTATGGTTTCTGGTTTGTTGCTCTTTTTCTACTTCTTCTGCTGAATTTGATTTCCAAGTGTGTATACTCACCCTATCATAATCTGTATTCCTCCCTTGTACTAGTGTTTGTTGAACCGGTGGTTGAATTTGATTTTCTCTATTACTTCTCATTCTAGTAGATTCTTCCATTTCACTTCTTTCCCTTCCAGCAATTCTCTTGCTTCTTCTAACAGTAGTTGGTTGTTCTGATGTATTTCTTCTTCTAGCCATTTCTTCAATGTTAACGAATTGCAAGAAATTATGTAAAATTCTTAACCAATCACTCCAAATCTTCACAAATATCAATATTAATCTTCAATTTTTTCTAGAATAATCTTCAATAATCTCTGTTTCTAGCACCATTATGTAGTTGCAGGAAATCCTACACTACACCCCTCATATGATTTCATTAACACTCAACTCATTTTTAGATTAACAATGTTAATTTTATTGATGAATCTTTGAACAATCTTACAAGAAAAGATAAGGAATCAATAATAACCACTGCTCTAGATTTTCTCTCTCCTATTTACTTGTTTCTTACTCAAAAAAGATCTCCCTCTTTCCTTTACAATTGAACGACTATTTATAAGGAAGTACCTAGTGGATGACAGCTAATCTGTCCTTTATTTTCGGATATGTCTTGCGACATTCTCGCAACCTTACAAATGTTAATCTCGCAAACTCTCTCATTTTCGCAAAATCATTACATTTTTCTCATGATTTTAGTTGACGTCATTTATTGTGTCACTTCTAAAATTGTTCTACGACGCTGTTGTGTTGTGTGTTGATAATTTCGCTGAGGCATTATTGCCGCGAGATTCTGATCCTACACAAACAAATTTACCAGTTTGGGTACGGTTACACAAGCCTAGAAACGTGCATTTGATTTGTGTGTAACAAGCTAGTTTCTATCTAACGGTTGAAAGATATTAGCTTGAATCTAAATCAAGTTTTCATCTAACAGTAAATATTGAATGCTTTGTTACCAAGCTAACATTGATTGAAAACCCTGATTTGAAAGACTATATAAGGGTGAACTCTAGCAACTGGGAAACCTAATCTCCACACCTTCTTCTAAACCAGGTTAACGACTTAAAGACTTCATTGGGATCGTGAAGCCATACGGATACTACTTTCTTATAGTTGTGTGATCTGATCTTGTTGTTTCTATCGTACGAGTACAATTATAATAATTGTCTTGAGATTTATATCTCCGATAGGCAAGATATAAAAGAAATCACAAACACTTCGTATCATCGTTTGTGACTCCACAATATCTTTTTTCGCTGCGTCGATTAAGATTATTGTGAAGTGATTGATAATACTAGGCTGTTCTTCGGGAATATAAGTCCGATTTATCAATTGGTTCCTGTTCACCTTGATTTATCAAAAGACGGAACAAAACTCGTAGGTATATTCGTGGGAGACAGATTTATCTATTACTTTAGACTTTTCTGTGTGATACAAATTTTTTTATTAAAGTCTTCGACTTTGGGTCGTAGCAACTCTTAGTTGTGGGTGAGATCAGCTAAGGGAATCAAGTACGTAGCATCCCTCTGGGATCAGAGACGTAGGAGCATAACTGTACCTTGGATCAGTGTGAGACTGATTGGGGTTCAACTACAGTCCAGACCGAAGTTAATTTGGAGTAGGCTAGTGTCTGTAGAGGCTTAATACAGTGCGTGTTCAATCTGGACTAGGTCCTGGGGTTTTTCTGCATTTGCGGTTTCCTCGTTAACAAAATTCTGGTGTCTGTGTTATTTCTTTTCCGCATTATATTTTGTTATATAATTGAAATATCACAGGTTGTGCGTTGTTCAATCAATTAGAATATCCGACCTTTTGGTTGTTGATTTAAATTGATTGACACTTGGATATTGGTCTTTGGTACCATCCAAGTTATCTCTCTAGTATTTGATAAAGACTCGCAGATTTCTATTTTCTTAAGTATATATCAAATTGAGAGATTGAGATATAAACTCTTTGATATACTTTTTATCTAGATTGAGTCTGACTGTCTAGTTGATTCTCTAGAAAGTACATTGGAGTTTGTCCATAAAAATTGCTAAGAGAAATATTGGGTGTGGCTGTTATACCCCCGTTTTTTCAATTGGTATCAGATCAGGCAAACACGTTTAAAAGACCTTACAAGTCTGTGTTTGTGGAAATCTGAGTCTGAGGACAGAATCTCTGACATATACGCATACCAAGATGTCTTCTAAAGCCTTTAACTGTGCCAAATGTCTTGGGAATACCTCAAAGGATTACTCCTTAGATGATTCTTCCGAATCCCGAGGTAAGAAGATTGGTTCATTTCGTGATGACATATCTCTCTCTGATGAGACATTGGGCACTATGGCAAAAGCTGAGATGAAGCTCACTAGAATCTCAAAAAACTCTACTGAGATTATCGATTTTCAGGATCATGATCAACTTATTGATGAATTTGAAAAGTCTCCTGATCGAGAACATGAATTCTATAGCATCATTGAGTCATTCTCTAAGAATATTGATAAACTTCTCCAAGAGACTACTGTACAGCGTGAAAAGATTAGTGTTCTTGAGGATATTGTTAAGGAAGACTAAATTAGAGAGAAGCGTTTGATCGAGACGCATTCATCAGAGCTTTACAGTCTTTGTATCGAAAAAGAGAAACTAAAAGCATCCCTTACTCTAGCCAATGAACATTGCAGATCCTTGGAAAAGGAAAACTCTGTCTTAAGGAGAAATTCTTCTGTACAAACTAATTCTCACGAATTGCAGTACATGAAGGATCTTCCATAAGAAGGTTGAGTCAAAAAAGGTTTACATAACTTGCAATCTTCTCATATGGCTATGAAGTTAAAACAGGTGTCGTTTATTGCTTCTCCACGAACCTGTACATTCTGTGGGAAAAAGAATCACTATCCATTGTTTTTCCAGGAGGAAACAAATTTTAAACTTCATAATTTGCTTCTTTCCACAGTCAATGGAACAAATAATCAGTTGACTACTGCAGTGAACTGCATGCCCACAGAAAACCAGAAGCTTTATAAATATGATCTCTTTCCTAGAAATCATCACAAGGTTCAAATGCTTTCTAGTGGTATAAATTCTTGTGCTACCGATAAAAGCATTCCCTGTGTTTGTAAGACTGTTTCTGGTAAATATAAGTCTAGAAAATGGATTCATATCTATTCCGATCCTCTTGAACCAGTTGCAAGAGGTCCTAGATTTAGTACTCGAATAAAGCCTTCTGACGGATATGATAAACACACCGTGTGATACTCTTCTGGGATGAAAGATAACCGAAGAAAGGCGAAGAACACGAAGATGAAACTGTCAGAAGATATATACAACTCCTTTCTCGATGATCACAGTGGGATTATTTTCCACTCTATTACCTGACTCCAGGTATTCTTTTCCTTGTTTCTAACTTGAGAGGTGCAAGAAAATTTATTGAGAAATGCTCAAGTATGTTGTATATTATTTCAGTTTGGTTTTTGTGCGAGTTTTTGTGCTAACAGTTCACAAACGTCCGCGTCCTCCTCTTGAGAGTTCTTAGGGTTTCCAAAAATAATAGTTTCCTTCTCCTGTTTACATACACATATATATTACTCTATATTGTGTCTCTCTATCCCTGAAAACAATTATATGGAGAACTCTGCAAAATCTCAAGAGATTGTGCATCTTGATATGGAGGAAGACGCTCAAGGACGTGATTCAATTCAAGAGCTGGTTCTAAAGAAGATGCTTGATCACCACTCCTGGATTGATGATTCTGTCAAGGATTTGATTCGTGTTCAGAACGATTCAAAGGTCGAGTTTGCAAATTTTCAACTGCAAATAAACCAACTCTTGGATGGTCAGGCCAGAATCCTTGCTAATCATAATATTCTGATACGAAATCAAAAGAAGCTCATCATGGACTGCACCAAGGCTAGACAACTTGCTCGGATTGTTGATCGTAAAGTTAGTGTTCTAACACATGAACATGGTGTGTTTACAATCAAGAGAATAAAGGAAATCAGTGATACCTTCTTTGATGGATTCATTGAAAGATATGAGGTTCTCAACGAACTTTGATTATCTCCTTTATTTGCCTAGTAAATCTTATTTTTTCTTGTTTTTATTAGAAGAATAACTAGAGTTTGGAATAACCATTATTATGATTACACATAGCTATGTCCAACGTTTTCATCTTCATGTTTTTATATTTATTGGTTTAAACTCTAAATTTGTTTGGAAGATGATTTTTGCAATTTTAATCTTTATGGTTTTATATATTGCAAATTTGTTATGGGATATGTGTGTTTACGTATGTCAAAAGTATGTTTGACTTTGTCCCATACCTTGTCAAAACTAAAGTCTTTCATATGTCGATATGCATGTATTGATAAAAGAATGAATAGAATTTTGACAAATACAAAAGTTAAGCCTATTATGTCAATTATTGATGGAAGATAGGTTAAAATCTTTTGTTTGCAAGGATTATGTCTATTGAATGTCGTTATGCAAATAGTGATGGAAAATAGAATGAATCCTTGTGTATTCCGCAGTATTGATCTTCCCTGATACATATTTTATGTATTACTGTGAGGCTCCGTAAAGTGTCTTATGTTGAGCATTGAACGACCAAGTTGATTATTTTTATGATTAGCTATGTTGTTGTTCCGTGAGGTACTTTATGTCGAGCATATTCAACTAAATTAATCATCTTGTTTGGTTATTTAGTTGTTGCTCCGTAAGTTTTCTTATGTCGAGCATGAACAATTAAATTAATTACTTTTGTGATTAGTTTGGTTGTGTATTTCGATTAGATTGATTATGGGTTCTTTTGTGATTAATCTAATTGTATGTTTTTAAGTCTCCATAAGTTCACTTATGTTGAGCATTTGTCGATTAAATTAATCATAAGTTCTCTTGTGGTTAGTTTAACTGAATATTTTTGGATTCAAATTCATACTTGTATGTAATTTGTTATGTCCAAGGAAATCCTTCTTTTCTTTCGAAATTAAGGTCGCTCTTGTTGTTCTTTCGAGAATGACATTTTATGGGGGAGAGTTCTTTTTGAACTTGCGCTTAATTTACAAATCTTTGTGGGGAGTGCGGCTGTGGAATATTATAGAAGTTATCTTGTATCTTTACAAACTCCTTGATGAATGCATTTAGCTTCGGCTTTATGATTGCATCTAAATAAGATGATATATTTATGCTTTCTTTTGGTCAAGAAATGTCTCTTTCAGAAATTTCATTAGGATACCGTTCTTGTACCTTTGCCAATTTTATTGAGAAAAAGGGGGAGAATTAATATGTAGTTCACACTACAAATACATATGGTTTTCAGATCATTATGTAAGGGGGAGTGGTTTCCATGTGAGATGGAGTATTGACTAAGGGGGAGTGATACATATCACCATAGTATTGTTGTTAAAGTTGTGATATAATTGAACTTTGACGTTGCGTAATGATACTATGACACTGTATAACAATGATTGAGAACTCTTGTCTTCTCGTTGTTATAGCTATGGATTTTCAACAACGATGATGCTGAACTTACAACCTTTGGGATCATTGGAGTACTTGGAAGTGACGAAGATTTCAAATAATGTTGAGATTATGTGTATGGAATAGGAGTTACAAAAGTTAATTTGTTTATTTTTTGTATTCCATATGTATTGATAGTTTTGTCACTAAAATTGACAAAGGGGGAGATTGTTAGAGCATTGCTCGGTCGAACTCGCATGCGTTGCTATCTCAAGCATGTTTGTCAATGTTAGTGATCAAAACTATAAGTCTTGATTTCTAGTATACTATAGCTAAGGTCTCGGACTAGGATAGAAAGTGTAGTTGAGCTCAAGAACTCCATGGCAATCATCATACAAGACGAAGGACTACTCAAGGAACCGGTGGATCTTCGTCGACTAAAAGGTATGTGGAGACTTGAACTTATCCATCACTCAAAAGTCTATTTATCTTCTATCTTGAGACAAAAGTCGTTTTGCTATATAGACTTAGATTATACACATTTGCTATTTCGAACCGAGTTTAACTCGCCTATCTATTTCTCAAAATATGTGTTGGCAAGCTTTCTATTTAGCCAAATTCATCTTTACCTAGTGATGGATGTCATGTCATGTTTCAATCACTTTGAAAATTGCTCTGACGAAAAATGGTCTTTGAAGAACGATTATATAACGTTCTCTGAGAATGTTTCAATGATTGAAATGAGAGTTTAGATTACATAACCATTGGTAGGATATAAGCATTATTGTGGAAACACATATATGTATAAGTCCTTATTCCTTGAACCAAAGTTTACGAACTTTGTTGATCAAGAGAAACGAAATGTGGCGTGAGCCAAGTCCGCGAACTCAGTCCGCGAACTGGCGGAAGTTCTCGACCCGAGAATTTCTGCTGGAGTTTGTGAACTTCTTCCGTGAGCTTAAGTCCGCGAACCCAGTCTGCGAACTTGAGTAGGTTATATCTAAAATCGGTTTTTCTTGAACTCATGTTTATATAAACTAAGGAATGCTTTTGCAAACCGTGGCTATAAATATCATGAACTGATTCGAGTAAATCAAACCATTTTTGCTTCGTTTTAGAGCATACCTCGGTCGACCTCGCATGCGTTGCTATATCAAGCATGTTTGTCAATGTTAGTGATCAAAACTATGAGTCTTGATTTCTAGTATATTATAGCTAAGTCTCGGACTAGGATAAAAAAGTGTAGTTGAGATCAAGGACTTCATGGCGATTCATCATACAACGACGAAGATCTACTCAAGGAACCGTGGAACTTCATCAACAAAAAAGGTATGTGGAGACTTGAACTTATCTATCACTCAAAAGTCTATCTATTCTATCTCCTACTTCTTATGAGACAAAAAGTCGTATGCTATATAGACTGGATCATACACATTTGACATTTCGAGCTGAGTATTCACTACTTATCTTTTTCTCGAAATCGTGTGTTGGTAAAGCGTTTCGCTTTGATCAAGTTTATCTTCACCTAGTGACGAAATTCATGAAAAGTTTCAATTACTTTGAGAATTGCTCTGACGTGAAACGGTCTGTGAATAACGGCTATATAACGTCCTCTTAGAATGTCTCAATGATTGGAATGAGAGTTTAGATTACATAACCATGTATTCCTTAATCCGAAGTTTCGAACTTTGTTGATTGAGAGAAATCGGAGGAATTGGCTTTGCCAAGTCCGCGAAGGCAGTTTGCGAACTCAGTCCTCGAACTGACGGAAGTTCTCTTGCCGAGAATTTCTGCTGGGATTTTCCAAAAACTCGTTTGCGTGTTTAGTCCGCGAACTGGCGGAAGTCTCTTTGCCGAGATTTTCTGCTGAGTTTGGAAAACCCTGTCGGTCGCCTTAAGTCCGCGAAATTGTTTGTGAGATTAAGTGGTTATGATCTAAAGACGTGCTCTGAACATGAAACTTAAATTACTAAGGAATGCTTTATGCAAACCGTGGACATAAAGTTCATGAGCCGATTCAATCGAATCGAATCATCTTTGTTTCAATTGTGTCTTGTGTAGTTACATAATATCTCATAGCAATTGAACAACTCTCTAACTAGTTCATTTGAGTCAATTGAACTAGTTATGGTGAAGAAGAACTAGGTTAATATGAATTGCTCATATGGTTAAAATTTTGGTTACTATGTTGAACCAACATACACGTACACGTTTGGGCATGGTTTTCACAAACCCAGTAAATTTCTACCCAAGTGTGTATGACAAGCTAAGTTTTCGATCTAACGGTTGAGAAATATTAGCTTGAATTTAAATCAGGTTTTCATTTAACGGTGAATATGGATTGCTTTGTAACTAAGGCAAAACCCTGATTTGAAGGCTATATAAAGGATACATCTAGCATTGTGCAAGACTAATCCATACACGTCTGTGTGATACTAGTGCGCTCTCTAGAGTCTATTCTCCTTTAACCTTTGGTTTTCTTCTCTAAAACCAGGTTAACGACTTAAAGACTTCATTGGGATTGTAAAGCCAGACCGATACTACTTTTATCGTAGTTGTGTGATCTGATCTTGCATCATCTATCATACGAGTACAATCTATTAATTGGCTTGAGATCGTGAGAGTTCTCCGATAGGTAAGATAAAGAAGTCACAAACATCTTGGTCTCACTGTTTGTGATTCCCCGACAAACCGCTTGTGTAGTCAAGAAGGATTGTTAAGAGGTGATTGATTAATCTAGGATGTTCTTCGAGAATATAAGACCGGATTATCAATTAGTTCCTGTTCACCTTAATTTTATATCTTAAGACGGAACAAAACCTAGGGTTTTTCTGTGGGAGATAGATTTATCCTTTGATAGACTTTTCTGTGTGAGACAGATTTGTTTATTATCAAGTCTGCGATTTTGGGTTGCAGCAACTCTTAGTTGTGGGTGAGATAAGCTAAGGGAATCAAGTGCGCAGTATCCTGCTGGGATCAGAGGCGTAGGAGTACAACTGTACCTTGGATCAGTGGGAGACTGATTGGGGTTCAACTATAGTCTAGTCCGAAGTTAGCTTGTAGTAGGCTAGTGTCTGTAGCGGCTTAATACAGTGTGTATTCAATCAGGACTAGGTCCCGGGGTTTTTCTGCATTTGCGGTTTCCTCGTTAATAAAACTTCTGGTGTCTCTGTTATTTCTTTTCCGCATTATATTTTATATAATTTAAATAATACAGGTTGTGCGTTAAATATCATCAATTAGAAATCCAACCTTTGGTTGTCGATTGATATTGATTCATCCTTGGACATTGGTCTTTGGTGCCGTCCAAGTTATCTCTCTTTGATAAAGACTCGCATATTTCCATTTGCTTGAGTAAAGATCTTTGATAAACTCTTTGATATATCTTTTTATTGATTGAGTCTAATTGTGTAGTTGATTCTCATAAAAAGTATATCGGAGTTTGTCCATACAGATTGCTAAGCGAAATATTGGGTGGTGTTGTTAGACCCCCGCTTTTTCACTTCGATTGTGTCTTGTATAGTTACATAAGATCTAAGCAATTGAACAACTCTCTAACTAGTTCATTTGAGTCATTTGAACTAGTTATGGTGAAGAAGAATATGGTTGATGTAGTTGCAGGAAATCCTACACTACACCCCTCATATGATTTCATTATTAATCAACTCATTTTTAGGTTTACACTCTTAATTTTATTGATCAATCTTTGAATATTCTTACAAGAAAAGATAAAGAAATCAAGAATGATTTCTCCTCTAGACTTTCTCTCTCCTATTTACTTGTTTCTTACTCAAAAAAGATCTCTCTCTTTTCTTTACAACTTGAACGACTATTTATAGGGAAATACACAGTGGATGACAGCTAATCTGTCCTTCATTTTCGGGTATGATCTGCGATATTCTCGCAACCTTACAGATATTAATTTCGCAAGCTCTCTAATTTTCGCAGGACTATCACATCTTTCTCGTGATCTTAGCTGACGTCATTTATTATATTCTTCCTAAAATTGTTTTGCGACGCTGTTGTATTGTGTTGTTGATAATTTCGCTGAAATATTGTCGTTGCGAGATTCTGATCCTACATCTTTCCTCTTCTCATATCTTTTATGCAAAGTAGAGAATGATGTGAGAAATGCCGCATCTGTTCTCCTCTTCATATAATGCATTTATCACACGCATTATTTCTTCCATCTATTTCTCGACACGTCTTTTGTAACCGTTGCTTTTTAACCGCTTATATCTTTCCGTATTAATCGTGTTTATTTTCTCGAGGAGAAATTCCCTCTATATATATTCCTTCTCATTCTATTTTTCTTTCTTTTTATTTTCTCTGCAACTTCATCGTTCTTCTGCAAATTCCATTATTGCAACTTTTCTTCTTTCTTCTTCAATCTTTTTAAGTTCTTCTTCATCTTCATACTATTTCTTTTGCAGATCTTCATAGTTCGTAGTTTTCTTCGAAACAATCTCCCTGCTATTGTTTTCCATGGATTCATCAAGGTTAGTTTTCTTTTTTCTTCTTTGTGAGTTTTGCTGAAACTGATCTTATTTATTTCCTTATTTGATGTTGTTTATGTGATTCCCATACTCTTGTTATTTCAGAAAAATCGCCTCCAACACTAGATTTACAGTTCAAAACCCTAACATTCCCAAATCGCAGCATAAGGTTGTTGCGTAAAAGAAAGTCTGCGAATGAGAAGGTAGTAAGAAACACTATCCTTTTCTAATAACAATATTGTTTCCTCTGTTTCTTATCTGGATTGTAATTCGCAGGGTGATAAAGATGTTAATAAACCTGTCAAGAAATCTCGCTACCTTAAAACTGTTCCAACTTTTGTTCCCTTCCACTTACTCATCTCTTCTAAATCTCCTGCGACATCTTCGCAAGATAAACCTTTATCTCCAATTCGCGAAAAAGCTACCTCGGATTTCATTTCTTCAGCTGACCTTTCAATGATTGAAACCCCCCTTGTTGATCCTTCTGTAAATGAAACCTCTTCTCTTCCCATTGAGAATGTTTCTCAACCTTCTACCTCTACCAGTTCTCTACCTAAGTCTCTTCCTCTTTCAAAAGAAACTGTGGAAGGGATAGATATTTCTTTCAAAGTTTTATCTGAAATTATGGATGATGTCAAGAAGTCTTCTATTGATCCTATCAAGTCTAATGTTGCGAAATTCTGAGAAAGCATTTGGGTTCTGACAGAGCTGCTTCGCAGACAGCTTTGGAAAAAGAATGTGATGCTCTTCGTCTCGAAAATCAGAAGCTTTAAAATGTTTTGCTGGATCGTGACAATCTTCGCAAGAAGAATGATGAATTGAGAGGTATGATTTTCTTATCTGTGTCTTTAATTTTCCTTTTTAATGGTTTTATCCTTCCCATATTTAATTATCCTTGAAATCCCTCTTTCTCATGTTAAGCTTTAAATCAGAAACGAATAATGGAGAGATATCAATTTGAATCCGCTGTTGAAGAAGCCCGTGTTGATAAAGAAATCTTGATGGATCAATATAACCAATTAGATAACCTCTATTCATATTCTCTTGATCATATAAATAATCTTACCAATGAAAATACCCGATTAGTTCAAAGACAAGATTTATTAAGTAATGAAGTATCTCGTCTTTCTTATTCTTTAACTAAAGCTAATTTAGGGATGAAAACTTTATCATATGAGAATAAAACCTTATCTCAAGAGAAGAGAAGTTATTTAAACAAGATGGCGATATCTTGGCAACAACTTAGTATTCTTCAAAAAGTATGTGATGACCAAGAGCAATCTCTTCGCTCTTTGAGAAATGAACATAAAGAAGTAACAGAGTCATCTATCGCTGAAAGAGATAAACTCATTCAAGGTAGAATAACTTTAAGTGTAAAGGCGAATCAGCTTAAAGAACAATATTCCAAATTAGAAGAATCTTATTCTTCTCTTGCGAAGAAAAATGCCTTTCTTATTTCTAAAGAGAAAAATCTTCAGTCTCGACTTAAAGGTTTAGTTGGAGATAAATTTGATGACGCAATGGACCGTTGGGAGAATAGTTGTCTGTCCTTGATTCAACACCTTATTTCGCAAAAGGAAGGTAGTCATAATAGTTTGACTGCCTTAATTATCTTTTCTTTGTCATATCTTTCTGAATTCTTCATTTTAATGAAATTTTTTATTCTATTTATCTCAGAGTCTGAGAAGAATCTTCACTCTTTCAATTCTGGTTTGGAGGCTAAATATGCCAAAATTCGCAAAGAAAATGCATTGCTCGTCTCTGCCCTTACTGGTTCTCGCGACCGAGCAGAAAGAAGACTTGATTATCTTGCTTATTTTAAGGATATTCAAGATAGGAATCATCAGAGAGCACTTCTTCGTCAAGTTCATCTCCGGGCAGAAGTCCTTGTAAATGACATTTTATTGTCCAAATCTCTTCCTCCTACATCAATTGATCCTTTAGAAGTAGATGATGATGAATTTCCTCGCCCTGCTGATAGTGATTATGATTACGAAAGCGGTGCAGAGGATAATTTCTTGGAAGATGAAGAAGAGATTCCTTCTAAAGAAGCATTTGCTGGTGTTAATCAAAATGAGAAAGAAATTTCTCCTGAAGAAGTAATTGCTGGCGATAATCAAGATGCTAGTCAAGGCGAAGATCAAAATCGAAATGAAGGAGAGGCTTGCGAGAATATTGGCGAAGAATTTCTGTTATCTCCTGCTACTGAAATTAATACTGAAGCTTGAGCCTCTTATCTAGCTTTGTCTTCTTGAATTGCCTTATTTTTATCACTTTTGCGAATTACATTTTTCAACCAACTTTGGAATCAACTTTTCCTTTTAATATTTTGTTGATGAGAAAGATAATGCTTCTTGTGTATTGTTTCCCATACTTGCCTCTCATCATCTTTCTTGCAAAAAATAATTTGCTACAAATACTTATAAATATTTTGTTTTATCATGTGGTCTTATTTTGCCTTCCTAATTAAAGGTCTTATTATGCCACCTCTTGTCATTGCGACATAATCGCAGGATGTCCTTGCACTTTCATGCAAAAACCCATTGATCTTGCCTTAACTTTTTCTTTTGTATTATGGCCTCTTCAGGAATGTTGCGACAATATGACAGGCCTAAATATTCTTGCAAAAATAAAGCCCCATGACATTGCCGTCTTGCGACGAAATCGCAGGACGTCTTCGCACTTTCATGCGAAAACCCATTGATCTCGTCTTATCCTTTTCTTTTGTATTATTGCCTCTTCAGGATTGTTGCACAAACATGACAAGCCTTAATATCCTTGCGAATAAAAATCCTCATGACATTTGCATCTTAAGACACTTATCAACTCCCTAATGGAGGGTGCCGCCCTTATCTCCCCCCTGGTTGCCCCTTCAAGGAGGCGTACTTCTACCACATGACGTACTTTAGGGCTTATGGTTGTTTTCGCAGTCTCAACAACAACCAGTTGTTTTCGCAGCCTCTTATCCCTTTTACCTATAGGGCTTATGGTTGTGAGACTGCACCCTAAGTGGGGTTTTCTTTAGGCCGAGTGCAGTGCAAGAGGTACCCCCTAATATGACGTACTTTAGGTCTTACATTTGCCTCTTGCGAAATTTTATTCGCGAACTAGGGTGTACGCCATAAAGGTTCGCCCCTTTCTTTTATGTCATTGTTCTGTGATTATCTCTGCGAGCACATCATGATCTTGTTTTGATATGAGTAATCTTGTAATTATTCTTTCAGAATCCATAACTTCTCAAAGCTTCTTACTGATAATATCTTTTTAAGTACAACCTGTTCCATGGTCTGTCTAATCTATGACCAACATCTCTTCCTTCTGGATCCATTAATCTATAAGCTCCAGTTCCAACTATCTCCTTAATGATGTAAGGTCCATCCCATTTTTTCGCTAATTTTCCACCATTTTCTCGCTGATATATTGGTGTTTCTCGCAGAACTAAATCTCTTGGTTGAAATTCGCGTATTTTGACACGTTTATTATATTCTCAGGCTAATCTTCGCTGATAATTCTCCACATGTTGTAAATCTTTTTCTCTTCTTTCTTCTAATTCATCAAGTTTATTTAAAATCAAGCCCGCACTAATATTTTTCTCCCAAGCTTCTCTTTTTTTTTTCGGAATAACAACTTCTGTTGGTAACACCGCTTCAACTCCGTATGTTAAACAAAAAGGTGACATTCCAGTAGCTTCTCTTCTAGTTGTATTATAAGCCCATACTGCATTATGTAATTGTTCGCACCATGCTCTGTGATATCCTTCCAATTTCTTCTTTAATATATCTGCAATTGTTTTGTTTGTTGCTTCTACTTTCCCATTAGCTTGTGGATACAAAGGAGTAGACTTTCCACATTTTATCTTGAATGCATTAAGTAGCATTTCTATATTCTGTCCTTAAAATTGTTTCCCATTATCAAATACCAACTGTGCAGGAATTCCGAATCTGCAAATGATATTTTCGAATATGAATGTAAAGATATCTTTGTCGCGAATATGTTGTACTTCCTTCACTTCTGTCCATTTTGTGAAATAATCTGTTGCGACTATTAAGTATCTTCTTTGTCCATATCCTGGTAAAAATGGCCCCACAATATCTAATCCCCACTTTCCAAAAGGTCACACACTGGTTGAAGATGACAATGGTGCTCCAGGTGCATGTATTTTCTTTCCATGCCGCTGAAAATCTTCGCGACGTCTTGATATTTGTTTTGCATCTTCATGCATGTATGGCCAGTAATAACCTTGCATTTTTGCTCTATGTGCCAAAGATCTTCCTCTACTATGATTGCCAGCATCCCCACTATGTAACATTTTTAGCACCTTTTCTCCTTCCTCTCGTGTCAAACATCTGAGTGATGGTCCATTAAAGGATTGTCGGTATAGCAACCCATATCTTAATTCATAATTTGTTGCACGACTTTTTAACTTGTGTGTTTCCAATCTATTTCTTGGTGTTTCTCCTTTCGCCAAATATGCATGAAGTTCCGTTCTCCAGTCTGCGATATTTCTCATTTGTTCTTTTTCTTCATTGTCTATTATCATCACATCCACGTCTTCTTCTTCTTTATTGATTGATGGTGACAGAAGTGTTTGTATTTGTATGCATCTCGCAGTTGGATCTGTCATCATGCTTGAGATGAAAGAAAAAGCGTCTGCGAGTCTGTTATCCTTTCTTGAAATGTGCCTCCATTTTATTTTTGGGATTTTCGCTGACAATTCTTCAACCAGCTTCTTGTATTTCTTCAAGGATGGTTCATTTGTAGTATACTCTCCCTTTATTTGGCGAATAACTAGCTGCAAATCACTAGTGATCCTGACATTTTCTAGTTTCATTTTTATTGCGAATTTTAAGGCATGTATCACAGCTTCATATTCAGTTTCATTATTAGTGGATGCAAATTCCAATCTGAATGAAAAAGCCATCTTTATTCCTTCTGGCGAAATTAAAACAATTCCAACTCCATTTCCTTCTCCATTTGATGATCCATCTACCAATATCTCCCATCTATTTGGTTCTGTTAATAAATCTTTTGGATCTCCATGCTCTTCTTCTACATCCATCATTTCTTCTACTGCTTCATCTTCTTCTAAAGGAAATTCTTCCAAGAAATCTTCAACAACTTGTGATTTTGGTGAAGACAAAATTTCATATTTAATATCAAAGTGGCCTACTTGTGCATTCCATCTCTCCACTCTTCCTGATCTTTTAGAATTCTTCATCACTGATTCAATTGGTACTTTTGTTAATACCTTTATCTTGTGTGCTTGAAAGTATATGCGGAGTTTAAATGATGCATAAACAAATGCTAAGATTAACTTTTCAATCTTTGAGTAATTATTCTCGGCAGTATTAAAAGTTTTGCTAATGTAATAAATGGGTTTCTCCACTCCTGCGTCTACTCGCAATAACACAACACTTAATGCATGCGACGTCGTCGCAAGATAGATCAATAATTCTTCTCCTGATTCTTCTTTTTGTAAAATAGTTGTATTCATAAGATGTTCTTTGATCCCTTGAAAAGCTTTTTCACATTCATCATTCCATTTAAATTTCGCACCCTTCTTGAGTATATCGAAAAAATATTTGCATTTGTCGGATGATCACGAAATGAATCTCCCCAGCGAAGCTAGAAGCCCATTCAACTTCTGTACATCTTTTATTGTTGCTGGTGTTGGCATGTCACGAACTGCTTGCACTTTTTCTGGATCAACCTGTATTCCTTCCTTTGATACAATGTAGCCTAAAAAATTTCCCGATGCAACTCCAATATTATACTTCTCAGGATTCAATTTAATGTTATACTGCCGCATTTGTTCAAAAATCTCCCTCAGGTCTTGTACATGGTCTTTAGATTCTTTACTCTTTACTAACATGCCATCCATGTATACTTCTAATGTTTTGTGTATCCATTTTGCGAACACCTTCTCTACCATTCTTTGGTATGTCGCTCCCGCATTTCGCAAACCAAATGGCATTTTCGTGTAACAATATAAACCTCTAGGGGCAAAGAAAGCAGTATGTTCTTGATCTTCTTCAGCGAGAGGGATTTGGTTATACCCTTTGTACCCATCTAAAGATGATACCATATCGTTTCCCGCTGCGGATTCCACCATTTGAGGAATATCTGGTAACGGAAAACTATCTTTGAGGCAAGCTTTGTTTAAATCAGTGAAATCTACGCAAATCCTGATTCTTTAGTTTTTCTTTGGGACAATGACCATATTCGCTATCCATTCCAGGTATTTAGATTTTCTTATGATTCCAGCATCAAGCATTTTCTGTAGTTCTTCTTCTATTTGGGAATGGTAGGTTGTTGCGATTTTTCTTGTTCTTTGTTTAAATGGTCTCACATTCTTGTTAATCTCCAGCTTGTGACATGCAATTGATGGATCTGTTCCCGGTATCTCGTCCATGCTCCATGTGAAAATGTTTTTATATTCTCGCAAAAGGTTAACAGTTCTTTCTTCTTCTTCTACATCCATCTTGGTTCCAATTCTCAATATTAGAGGTTCCTCTATAGTTCCAACGTTTATTTCTTTTGTTGGTTCTGCGGCAGTGTAACTGGGTTTAGGTTCTCCCATTGGTGTTGGTTCTTTTATTGTTTTCATAGGTCCTTCTCCTTCTTCCGAAATTTCGCTGGGTATTCCTTTGCCTTCTTTTGCCCTTATCATATATACTTTAAATTCTTCTTCTTTCTTTGCTTCCTTTGTCAACTTTATGCGAAATTATTTCTTTTTTGCTTGTCCTTCATAATGTTTTACTTCAATTTGATGACATAATTTCGCATTGTCAACATCTCCTCTGATTTCACCTATTCCATTTGGTGTGGGGAATTTAATACATTGATGCAATGTTGATACCACAGATTTTATCGCATGTATCCATGGTCTTCCTAATAACATATTATATGGTGATTCCATATCCACCACGCATAACGTTACATGTGTTTCGATTTCTCCAAGTGGAATTCGTACCACTATCTCTCTTTTAGGTTTTGTTGTGGATTTTCCAAAGCCGTGAACAAAATATGTTGAACTGGACATTTATTCATCTTTAAATCCCATTCCTCGGAATGCGTGATAAAATATTATATCCACTGAACTTCCTGTATCGATTAAAGTTGTGTTCAATATCCATTCTCCTGTGGATTTTGTCGTTGTCTCCTTCTCTTTTCGCGTAATAGGCACTGTGATAACCAATGGACATGTGTGGTTCAAATTTTCTTTTGGTATTTCTGCCGCCATGAATGTAATTTTTTGCTTTTCCCAATCTTTCAACGGTGATGTCTTTTCTACCGCCATAACTTTCCTTCCTTCAAAATTTCGTTTATGTATTCTTCCTTTGATGTTTTCATGGAATTCATTAACCATCGTTTTTGTTATCATATTACACTCCAATCTTTTGTCATCTTCATTAATTCTATTCATCTTTCTTTTAACTGATTCACTGATTTATTTAATCACTTTCTTTATTTAAATATTCTCAACAACAATCTTCAACTTTCGATCTTCAAGGTCCCTGTTTCTAGCGCCATTAAGATGTAGGATCAGAATCTCGCAACGACAATATTTCAGCGAAATTATCAACAACACAATACAACAACGTCGCAGAACAATTTTAGGAAGAATATAATAAATGACGTCAGCTAAGATCACGAGAAAGATGTGATAGTCCTGCGAAAATTAGAGAGCTTGCGAAATTAATATTTGTAAGGTTGCGAGAATATCGCAGATCATACCCGAAAATAAAGGACAGATTAGCTGTCATCCACTATGTATTTCCCTATAAATAGTCGTTCAAGTTGTAAATAAAAGGGAGAGATATTTTTTGAGTAAGAAACAAGTAAATAGGAGAGAGAAAGTCTAGAGCAGAGATCATTCTTGATTTCTTTATCTTTTCTTGTAAGAATATTCAAATATTGATCAATAAAATTAAGAGTGTAAACCTAAAAATGAGTTGATTAATAATGAAATCATATGAGGGGTGTAGTGTAGGACTTCCTGCAACTACAATTGATATGAAAGTGATCATATGGCTAACCATTTGGTTAACTATTGTTGAACCAACAAATGTACATGTTTGGGTACGGTTACACAAGCCTAGAAACGTGCATTTCATTTCTGTGCAACAAGCTAGTTTTCGATCTAACGGTTGAAAGATATTAGCTTGAATCTAAATCAGGTTTTCACCTGACGGTGAATATTGAATGCTTTGTTACCAAGCTCACATTGATTGCAAACCCTGATTTGAAAGACTATATGAGGGAGAACTCCAGCAACTGGGAAACCTAATCCCCACACTTTCTATGTGATACTAGTTGTGCTAAGCTAGAGTCGATTCTCCTTTAAACTTTGGATTCTTCTTCTAAACCAGGTTAGCGACTTAAAGACTTCATTGGGATTGTGAAGCCAGACCGATACTACTTTCTTGTAGTTGTGTGCTTTGATCTTGCTGTTTATATCGTACGAGTACAATTGTAATAATTGGCTTGAGATTGATATCTCCGACAGGAAAGATATAAAAGAAATCACAAACGCTTCGTCTCATCGTTTGTGATTCCACAATATCTTTTTTCGCTGCGTCGATTAAGATTATCGTGAGGATTGATAATACTAGACTGTTCTTCGGGAATATAAGTCTGGTTTATCAATTGGTTCATATTCACCTTGATTTATCAAAAGATGGAACAAAACTCGTAGGTATATTCGTGGGAGACGGATTTATCTATTACCGTAGACTTTTCTGTGTGATACAGATTTGTGTATTAAAGTCTTCGACTTTGGGTCATAGCAACTCTTAGTTGTGGGTGAGATCAGCTAAGGGAATCAAGTACGTAGCATCCTGCTGGGATCAGAGACGTAGGAGCATGACTGTACCTTGGATCAGTGTGAGATTGATTGGGGTTCAACTACAGTCCAGACTGAAGTTAATTTGGAGTAGGCTAGTGTCTGTAGAGGCTTAATACAGTGTGTGTTCAATCTGGACTAGGTCCCGGGGTTTTTCTGCATTTGCGGTTTCCTCGTTAACAAAATTCTGGTGTCTGTGTTATTTCTTTTCCGCATTATATTTTATAATATAATTGAAATATCACAGGTTGTGCGTTGTTCAATCAATTAGAATATCCGACCTTTTGGTTGTTGTTTAAATTGATTTACACTTGGATATTGGTCTTTGGTACCATCCAAGTTATGTCTCTAGTATTTGATAAAGACTCACATATTTGTATTTGCTTGAGTATATATCAAATTGAGAGATTGAAATATAAACTCTTTGATATACTTTTTATCTAGATTGAGTCTGACTGTCTAGTTGATTCTCTAGAAAGTATATTGGAGTTTGTCCATACAGATTGTTAAGCGAAATATTGGGTGTGGTTGTTAAATCGCCGCTTTTCACAATTGACTTGTGTGTAACTTTGATGTCTTTCCCACCATCATCAGGCTTAATGTAACCCAAACCTTTACCATCTGTAAAAAAAAAATAACTTCAATACACTAGTACATTTTACTATTTTCACAGCTGAGGCCATTGGATAACACCTAGATTAAAAAAAAAATAGGAAAAGAAGATCTTAGGAGAATGGATCTACATGCTAAGGAAACCATAAAACAATCAATTATAACATCCTAACAAATAAATGCACAAGGATTATACATATAAACAAACAAACACTTTCTATACATTAACAACAATCAACATAACACAAAAAAAGTCCAATCAATCAACATAATACTTTCTATTAGATTAGATTTCAGTCTAATCTAAGAAAGTCCATGGTTCGAAAAAAAACAAAAAAAAAAACATTACAAAAAGTCCTTTTTTTAAACACTCATCCAAGATGCAAAATGGGTTTTAACCCTTTTCTTAAACGAGAACAGAACATGCAAACACTTTTCATACTCCATAAGGAAATAAATAAAGGTATCTGAGAGTCTTAAAAAACCATTTTTTTCACAAATTATCATGAAACAACAAATACCCGACTAGGGTTTTCTCTAAATATGAAAGTAGAACAAGATTAGTTAAGAAAAACATCCTACCTAGGTTGATTACCTATGAAAGAAGTAACTTGAACGAAGCTTGGTAAAGATTAAGCGGATAGATGTGAGAAAATCACTAAACTGGTTAGTTGTGACGGCTGAAGCTTTCTCTTCGAACTTTTATTCTCGTAACTAGATTTTTAATGTTGTATGGAACCGGTTTTGGAATTGGTTTTGGAAGGAAGATAATGGAACAAGTTTTTTCTAAAACTGGTTCAGATCCAGAATTCTATAAAATGGAACCAGATAAGAAAATGATCCCTAATTTACAAACTCATTGCAAATGCAAGTCACAAACACATGCGAGAGACCACATGCAAAGGAAAGACCAAAAGAAGTGAAAAAACCCTAGTCCAAAAAGAGCCTAAATAGATTCCTTCACAATTCACCAAACCCTAACTCTCTTGACTGTACCGCCGCCATCCAATCTCTTTTTGAATTCTTATGAAACCAAATTTAATGTTCTAAGATAACTTCATTTCCTATTCAGTCTGCAACTAATGAAACTGTCAATCGAGGGATCCAACTCTGTTTTCTGATTCAATCTACGATCTTTGGTAGCATGGAGAATCAGGTGGCCACTTTTAATTCTGGGTGTACGTTCTGTTTGATTAAAATCTGAAAGCATTTTTCTATTTTCTTTTGTTGTAGTATTCCCCCATCATGTCTTGTCCTGCTATATTATATGATGGTGCATGTAAAATAATAAACTAAAGTCTATATCACCATTGAATACTATTAATCCAACTTTAACTACGTACTCACCAGACGTACTGGTGTCCATAATTTTTGGAACTTGATGACAGAAGTAAATCAATCGAACACCAAGTTCAATAAACCAAACTTTTAAGTATTTTTTAACTTGATAACAGAAGTAGGGCTGCACAAAACCGACTCAATCCACCAACCCAACCCACACTCGCCTGAAATTACCCACACCCGATCCAATCCATTTAGGAGCGGGTCCATTATGGGTCACAATATCAAAATCCATTGTATGGTGGGTCGACTGTGGGTGACAGCTTCCCTCATCCGACCCAACCCACCCACCCACTTAATTATTTCTAAGTTAATCTAACCCTTAGATTACCTATCTTAGATGAACCACAGCCGTTGAAGTAATGATATATAATGCCATAACCCTAATCATCGCTAACTTCTCTTCAGTTCCCTTGAATCCCTTCAGCGGCAGCTTCTTCTCTCCCTCTCAGACTCAGTGTCTTTTCTTCACTTTCTCTTCGCTTTGTAAATCAAATCACAGCATCACCAGTAGTAATCAATCAACATCATCACCAGTAGCAAACCAACAACCGAAGGTGAGACTAGGAATCATTGTAATTACTAATTAGGGTTTTGTTTATTGATTTTGGGTTGGCTTATTTCGATTGGGTTCTTAATTCTTATTTCAATTTTGTTTCTTCTTCGCAGCAAGCTGCAATACTGTAACTGTAGTGTAATGTTCATTGTATTTTATGGTGGGTAACCCACCACCCACCCAATCCAACCCACCGTAATGTGGGTCAGGTGAAAACGTACCCATTATAATATTGGGTTGGTTGCGGGTGACAACTTCTGTTACCCACCATCAGTGGGTTGGGTTGTGGATGAGTCCAAACCCAACCCAAACCGACCCATGTGCATCCCTAAACAGAAGTAAATTATTGTTAAATTGGTAACATACCGGTCTGACTCGGCTCATGAAGACCTGACTCGTGAAAAGTTAAAACTGATATAGTGGATATAAGCAAAAGCCCTTGTAATCTTTCTCATTTCGATTCTCTCTTGGGAAGATCGAGGGTTCTAAATATTCCAACAAAATTTCTAGGGTGTGAGGAAGGATTTCATGTTCCCAATCAAATTTAATCCAATTCTAGATATTTCAAAATCATCATCATAATCACCATCATGTTTACTCTCCGTAGAGCTTCAAATCATTTCAGAACCAGACTGCATTTTTTCTAAGAGCAGGAGAAGCATCAGCTCCTCCCCAATCATATCATACAAAATCAGACATTCTTCATCAAATTTCACCAACAGAATCAAATAATTAGGGATATCGATGGATACCCGAATTTCCGCTATCCGTTCGATTCACACCGAAAATTTAGGTTATCCGCCATTTCAGGTATCGTCATCGGATATTTACCGGAACGGATATGGTTTGTATTAGTATCCGACGGATAATTATCCGTACCCTATAATGAGGGTATATATGTAATTTACACAGTATAGTATGTATTAGATTTTAGGGGCTTGATTGCTTCTTTACAAATGATGATATTTGCTCCGTTGAGTCTTTTAAAAAACTAAAGATAAAATGTAAAGACAAAGGTAGAATAGCTTTACCTGCCACTGAAATTTGTTAATAGTTTGTAACAGTATGACTGTTTTGTAAATCGGGTGTTAATTTTGTGACTGTTTTGTTGATTTTACTTTTCTCTTATGCAATAAAATATAAAGCATATTAAATATCCATCCCTATTATCTTATGTTTAGATTTATGGAAACCTTTGTAAGAACAAACACCCACAACTATATGCCATTTAAATTGTTAAATTCAACTTTAGTTAAACAATTGACAGGAAAAAATAAAATACATAATAACAAAACTGATAAACTTGTCAATAAATTTTAAAAAGTAGGCAAGTTTGTAATACACTCATTATTGGTGTTTGTATCAATACAGAGTTTCGTACTGAGTTTGATTACCACACTTATTCTGAAAACATATATTCAACAGTCAACTTCAAACGAAGTATATGTATCACGTTTTTGACAGCTACCTAATTTGAAATTGAGTGTGATGTTTTGAATACAACAATGACACGAAAGGGTTTTAAAAATGGTTGTGGCTATATTTATGCGCATTGACATTTGGAATTATCAAATATAACTTTAGTTGGCAAATGTTGTCAAATTTGACTATATAATAACCACTGCAATTGTTTACGTTGATATCATTATAATATAGTCGTAAAGTCGTTGAGTTATGATACCAACATCCTGAGTTTGTTAGGTGATAATATATATTAACAACCTGCGTTTGAAACTCAAAATTCAACTATTTTTACCTTGATAGTTCGTATATTCTAATTTTGTTCTTTCTGTTATCGAGGTTTTAGTAATCTTTTTCAGGAACCATATAGACATAAATCGCAAAGTTATCTTCGTCCCAGGCTTTGTGATTCCTCAAGATGGATATTTAAAACTCTTCCTAATTGATCAGTTTAAGATTGTTCTTGATAGGTGGTTAATAATCCAGGCTTCTCAGTTAATTGATTGTAATTGTTCTGGATTTGTGAGGTTTGCTAGCTTTGTCTATTGCAAACAGATTTTCAATCCTTGATCTATTGATTTATAGGAAAATCAATTAGGCTTATCTTTTAGAGGCACATTGGTATCAAAAATCATCACTTAAGCTGTAAAGGATGTCATCTAAGGGAATCAATTGCGTAGAGCCTTGCGAGGTTCAAGAGACAGAAGGAACATGATTGCAGCTGAATTGCTTGATGGTTGAATTTAGTCTCAACTACATTCTAGTTCGAAGTTTGATAGTAGGCTAGAGTACATATCGGTTTACTACAGTTCAGTGTTCAAATATGGACAAGGTCCCGGGGTTTTTCCGCAGTTGCAGTTTTCCTCGTTAACAAAACTCCTGGTGTCTTATGTTTCCATTTTTCACATTATATTGTTTATCATTATAATAGGAACGACACAAGTAGTGCGTAATCAATTCTAGTAGTTTATTCCATATTAATTGTGATCGATTACGAGAATCGTTCTTGTAAAATTCGTATCTTCAAAAATAGATAACAAGTTCCATACTTTGCAGATTTAGGATTCGATTATTTGGATACGACTAGATTGATCTTGGATATTGATTTTTTTAGATCGCGCAAGTACTGTTCTATACAATCAGGTTCCCAAACGTTTTTGTATTAACTTCATGGTTGTGAAGAGATATAGATATATATAAACTCTATATACATATTGTCAATTAAGTTAGTCTACTTGCAATTGTATACAGGTTTTTTCCCGAATTTGTGAGGTTTTCTAGTTTGTCTATTTCAAACATATTTTCAAGCCTTGATATATTGATCTAAAGGGAAATCAAATAAGCTTGTCTGTTATAGGCACATTGGCATGAAGCAACTCTTAGGATGTAAATGATGTCAGTTAAGGGAATCAAATGTGTAGAGCATTACGAGGTTCAAGAGATGGAAGGAGCACGACTGCAACTTAATTGCTTGATGGTTGAATTAAGAAATATATAACCGTTGAAGATTTAATGACTACAACTTAATTTCTAGATTGATCTTGGATATTGGTTTTTGAAACCGTCCAAGTACTCTTCTATACAATCAGGTTCACGGACTTTGTTGTATTGAATTTATGATTGTGAAGAGATAAAGATATAAACTCTATATACATATTTCCAAGGATCATTTAGTCTACTTGCAATTGTATTAGGTTTTTGTCCATACAGGTTTCCGAACGAAAATGTTGGTGATGTACTTGGTATGTACCATTTCCTTTTCAAAAATAGATATGACAAAGGCATTTGATAGACTTGAATGGTCATTTGTTAAATACATTCTTCAACAATTAGGATTTGCTACTGAATGGTGTAATATGATATTTCAATGTATTAGTACTCCAACTATCTCTTTGTTGTTGAATGGTTCTTCATGTACCTCATTTAAGCTTGCTAGAGGCCTTAGACAAGGTGATAATCTATTACCTTACTTTACTTATTTATCATGTGTATGGATGCTTTGTCTCGTTTTCTTTTTGGAAGAAGCTAAGAAACTAGCTAATCCATGGTCTGAAACCTTCTCATTGAGTTCTCTCTATTTCACTCCTACTTTTTGCTGATGATGTAATGTTATTTTTGAAAGCTAAAACATCTAAAATCAAGTATGTGCAACATATTTTTTTACACTTTAGTAGAGATTCTGGATAAGTTATAAATCCCACTAAGAGTGCTATTAATTTTTATAAAAATATATCTAGAAGTAGGCAGATTGAATTGGCTAACATGCTACAAATGAAGCCAATGAAAATCACTGATAAGTATCTAGGAGTACCTTTATTCTTGGGTAGGTCTAAGGTTCAAATATTTCAACCTCTGATTCATCAAATGCAAAGTAAACTAGATGGATGAAAATAAAAATTGATTCCTCAGGCTGGTAGGGCCATACAATTGTTAAAATCCTTTGGCAACTACTGTTGAAAAACGATACTTCCCTTGTGCTGTATTTTTCTGCCACGGTTTCTGCGACAATCGTGTACTTGTTCGCGACTGACTTCGTAAGGCTAAAGTCCTATGGTGTGCTAATCTGGCAGCTAGATTAGCAGTCCACGTCATCTAGGACTACCTCCTAAGTCCTATGGGAATGCTAACTTAAGTCCTATGGGAGTGCTAATCTAGCTGCTAGATTAGCAGTCCATGTCAACCCAGCGTTGTTTGGTTTAGCAGCTTCAGCTCAACCAATTTGAGCCTTCAGATCAAAAAATAAATCGAACTTCGCTGAACCATTCAGCGAAAATGTGCTTTTTTCAGCGTTGAACCATTCAACGTTTCAATCTCGCTGCTAGTTCACATGCGAGCAAATGTTAGGAGAGAGAACTAGTGTTAACAAATAGACAACCCTTTTTTTTAACTGCAACACTTTTTGGCTAATCTAGCAGCTCAATCTAGCCCATAGAACTTAGCCTAAGCCCAATGTTCTTAAACTTCTCTTCTTCTTCATCAACACATAATCTTCTATGTAACTCTGATTTCTTCGTCTTCCAACCTCTGTTAGGTCACCAAAACTCCCTATTAGGAACCCTAGACTCTCAACATCCATTGTGTGGCCTCCCAGCGCCCTATATATAGACCACAACTCGATTAAATCTCCACGAAACTTTTAAAATATCTTTTTTTTTCTTTTACCGTAAGTCTCGGATTTTCTTTCCCTGTTTATCCTCTTTACGCATGTTCTGAGTTGTCAAAACTTCCCTAATCAAGTAGAATATAGTCCCAGAGAATATCTTCCCTTTACGGCATTTAATTTCCCAAACTAAGACCAACTGGAATACCGATAATAACTTTATCCATGTTTATCTCCAATCCGTTAATCTAGCCAATTTTAGTCGAAGTAACGGCTTGTACTAGACCTGTTTAGTATTATCAAACCCATCCCAACCTAGTTCAGTGATTGAGTCTCTCTAAAACTCGATTAAAATCAAATCCAAAATCTCCATCAACTGTAAGAGTTTCCCGCCAAAAGCATTTTTCAAATGGTGAAGAAGAAGGGAGCCCTTTATCCATCTGCAGGGCCCCTTTAGTAAGTTGGAATATCAATAATAATTTCTGGGGTGTATATTGTAATTTTCGGGGTGTGAATAGTAAAATTTCCGGGGTGCCTTTATCAACTCTGCTGGGTGCCAATGACACTTCTCCCGAGTGCTTTTAACACATTTCTGGGTGCCTTTAGTAATTTTCTCTGGAGTTTTAAATGCCATTTTTCGTGCAAACTTTTCCGCAAATGTTTATTTCTCCAAAAATACCTACAAATACATAAAATACCAAAATAAATACAAAAATGAGTACTAACAATATATAAAATCGTGAACAAATTAGACAATAAATGCGTCTATAATGTTTGTCGATGCTTCCTTTGGGAAACATTCTTTTTTTTTTGCTATGGACCAAATAAATGGAGGATTTGTAGCCGCAAGATGCTGGACAACCATAACGGGATCAGTTTTAAAAGCTGAAGCAATATCACTGTTAACGACTATCGAATGAGATAAGTATTTCGAATAGGAGAAAATTTTATTCGTGTCGGATAAAATCTCCTTAGTTGGAAGTTGTCAATGGTGAAGACTCTTCTATCAATTGGATGTTCTTATCTTATGAAAATGATTGTAAATGCGGCTTTGGACTTTTCTCTCGACTCCTGTGTAGTTATCTTATAAAAATGATTGTAAATGCGGCTTTGGACATTTTTCTCAACCCTTGTGTAGACATGTTAGACGTAGTTCGAATGCGACGGCTGATATTTTCGCTAAGTTAGCCGGAAAAGCATCACTTGTTAGGATCTGATCGAATCAGCCTCCCCTTATGTGGTGGCATAAAACCACAGACCACATCCAACGAAGTAGAAGATGATTTAACATAAAGTGAAGATACACAACAAATGTAGACACAAGGATATACGTGGTTCGGTATGATTACCTACGTCCACGGGGTGAAAGGATGAATGTTATTATTGCTCTTCTTTGATTACAAGTTTTTCTCTCCCTCTCAAGTGGTGCAGCTCTCACAACTCAAGTGTGATGACTTGTTGCTCTCTCCTTTCTTAACCTGCCTCTCTCTCTCGACCTGCCCTTATATTTATAGGCCAAGGTTGACATACAACAGAATTACAATGTTGGTCACATTACATCAATTTAGTTGTTCCTTATCGGACCTTCACTTCTCACCCGACTTTCTGGTTTGACCGATAGTTCTTCACCCGAGGACGAGTCTTAATCGTCTGGTTAACACGATGTCGCCCTTCTTTCTTCTCGTTCCTTTGTTTGACCATCTTCCTTCGTCTGACCGAGTGCTTTCTGATTGTTCGCCCGACCTGTCAGAGGATAAGGGTCACGCCACATCCGAAAACTATTGGGCCATCACGTCCGACCCACGTGATACCTCGCTCTTTGCGCCGTTTGGTTCTATCTTGTGCTTCGCCGCTCTTTGTTCTTTGGTGTATCACAACTTAGGATCTTGCCACCTAGCCCTGTGAATTATCTACACCTACATTTATGCCCCTTCTTTCGCTCGTGTGCTTGGCACGAGGGAAAGAAAATCGCTCCACCTTCCCACGTCCTCGAGCATGCCGAGAATTCCGCCATGCAGTCTCCCACTAATTCTCCCTTTATGACTTGTAACCATTGCTGTCGGTTGAGGCGCTGCACCCTATAAATACCTACTTTTATGTTCTCTTTCCTTTGCTCGCCATTTTTCAGAGAAACCAAGTGCTGTTCTTATTTTTTCTTTTCCTCCCACTTTACCGACACCATTAATTCCGGTGATTCTCTCATCTTCTCCGTCTTCGGCTTTGTTGTTTTTGTTGGTGAGGTTTGCGACAGTCATGGTTAGTTCTTCCTTTTGCTTCTATCTTCACCAAAGTTCGTATCTCTCCGTTCGCTTTCTGCCATGGATACTTCTTCTCCGTCAATGACTGAAAAAAGGTGTGTGAGTGATACCTTCTCCGAGGGCGATGCTGTTTCTCTTGATTCCCTGTTTTGGCTTGAGAGTCCTTCCCATCACGATTATCGCGCTATAAATTCCCTTTTCCTTGATGATTCTCCTTCTTTTTCATGTAGGTCTGATAAGAGGGCCTCTAAAGATTTGTCTGATGATGAGTTCATTGAACAGTTGAAGGAAGAATTTGGTCTTCAAACTACGAGGTGACCCTAGTGTCGGGCCAAACGGGTGTGTTGAGGAAGTCCATGTCGATAGGTATGAGCAGTCATCCGAGGCAGTCATCGTTACTCGTGGGAAATTAGAACTCGGTCTTCGCTTTCCTTTTTACAACCCTGCTAGCCCTTTCTACTATGAGGTGTTATCGCAGCTGCGTCCGCCTCGGGCTTTGACCCAGTGGAATGGCAACACTTTACGACTGATGAATGAGTGGAGAGACCGAGGCAAGGGGCACGGATCTACGAACGATTGGTCGACCTATAGGCATGAAGATTCTCCCAATTATACTTCTGCCAATTTCATTGTGAACTATCGGAGCGGGACATCTACCAATAGCGACCTTGCTGGTTTTGCTGCCATCCCTCATCGTCTGAAGTCTATGCATGAGGGTGTTAAACGATTGATGATGGATGCTGATCCCCTTGGGAGAGGTTCCAACAAGCGTGCTCGCCACACCAATGACCCATACTGGGACGGGTTCCACTACTTGTTCACGGCCAAATTTTGCATGGTAGCTTCCGTCCTCCTCAGTTTCCTGTGGAGCCTTATTCATTCTGGGTGATTAATGATGACAGGGTATGTTGTTTTCTTTCCATTTTGTTTGATTCCTGCTGTATCGGCTTAGTATATTGATTACTTTCTTGTTGTAGGTTAAGCCTCAGAGCGAGTCTACTAAATCGGCTTCTATTTCCAAGAAGAGGAGCGCTGGCACAAGGGTCGAGGAAGACCAGGGGAAGGTAACAAACATATAGCTTTTATTCTAAGTACATGTACCTGCCCCTGTTTTTTTCCTTCACGTGTTCTGACGCTGAACCTTGTGAAGAAATTTCATAGGCGCGAGGATGAAGATGTTGGAGGGTCCGATACTGTTGGTGGTGAAGGTTTGGTTCCAAGGCGTAATCCTCCTCGGGGAAAGGTGGCGGTGAAGGGTGTGGTGCTGAAAAGATCGGACGTTGTGATCGACATCCCCGATCAAGATGATGAGGATGATATATTTGGGGACGAGAAGTTGTTTGATGAGGATGTTGGTGGTCAGAAGAAAGGGGAGGTTCCTATGGAAACTGCTATTGTGACTCCTATCGTGCAGCCTGGAGCTCAGGGGCTGACCCAAAAATCACTCCAAGAGCTGCCCCAGAAGGATGTTGGGTCTCCCTCGGGTGTTCAGACATCCTTTACCATATCGGGACCTATGTGTGATTCTCTTGGCGCATTACACTCAGAGGAGTTTGGCTCCTATACTGATGAGAAGATGATTGTTGCCGTGCCCCTGTATCATGACATTGCGGCGGTCTTTGATAATCTGGTAAGTGGTTTGTTTGAACTATTCCTTTTGATGTTATCGGGCCTTACTAATCTCGTCTTGGGATGGAATTTGTAGGCGTTGAATCAGTCGAGGTTGGAGGCTGCACTCCGGCGACAAGAAATTAGGAAGTTCAAGGCTGCTCTTCAGCAGTGTAGGATCAGACTCTCGCAACGATAATATCTCAGCGAAATTATCAACAACACAACACAACAGCGTCGCAAAATAATTTCAGAAATGATACGATAAACGACGTCAGCTAGAATCACGAGAAAGATGTGATAGTCCTGCGAAAATTAGAGAGCCTGCGAGATTAACATTTGTAAGGTTGCGAGAATGTCGCAGACCATATCCGAAAATAAGGACAGATTAGCTGTCATCCACTATGTATTACCCTATAAATAGTCGTTCAAGTTGTAAAGAAAAGAGAGAGATCTTTTTGAGTAAGAAACAAGTAAATAGGAGAGAGAAAGTCTAGAGCAGAGGTCATTCTTGATTCCTTTATCTTTTCTTATAAGAACATTCAAATATTGATCAATAAAATAAAGAGTGTAAATCTAAAAATGAGTTGAGTAATAATGAAATTATATGAGGGGTGTAGTGTAGGATTTCCTGCAACTACATAATGGCGCTAGAAACAGGGACGATATTGAAGATTATTCTAGAAAAAATTGAAGATTAATATTGAGATTTATGAAGGTTTAGAGTGATTGATTAAGAATTTTACATCCGAACAACCGACTACTGTTAGAAGAAGCAAGAGAATTGCTGGGAGAGAAAGAAGTGAAATGGGAGAATCTACTAGAATGAGAAGTAATAGAGAAAATTAAATTCAACCACCAATTCAAGAAACACTAGTACAAGGGAGGAATACATGTTATGATAGGGTAAGTATACACACTTGGAAATCAAATTCGGCAGAAGAAGTAGAAGAAGAGCAACAAACCAGAAACCATAGACAGGTAGAGAGAAATCAAGAAGCAGATGAAGGAATAATTCATGGAGATGAGGAAATTGGAGCGTTAGAAACGTTAAGACGAAGAATACATGAAAAAAGAAGAGCTGAGGCAGAAGAACGTGCAAATATAACAAGGCAAAATCATGAATTGAGGATGGAAAATATAAGACTACAGAATAGAAGATAAATGAGGCGAAACTCACCCACAATTAATGTTGGAAACAATATTCAAGAAGAAATATCAAATCCTAATGAAGAATATCGCGAAAATAGAGAAAGAGCTGATGATCGTTACGTTCCACAAAATGAAACTTTTGATGATGGGCAAAATGGTAGAAATCAAGAGAACGGACAACGTCAGGGACGAAATGACCAAGATGGCGAAGGAAATCGAGAGGAAGGAAGAAGAATTTTACATGAAATAGAAACTCAAAGAAATCAACAGATGATTGAAGAAGAAATTGAAAGACATTATGCTGAACAAGCACGTTTAATTTGCGAACGTGAAAGATTGAGAGCAAAAATGGAAGAACAAGAGCTTCAGGAGACAATTCGCCAGAACAATCACGACAATCGAGAAAGAAGGCGTACACAAAACCGGAATAACAATAATCTCAATGAAGAGTATGATAGAGTACAGAGGATGGATGAAAGACAGCAAATGGAATTGATAAGAAATGAACAAAATCATGGAGGGGAAAATGAAAGGCATCATCATATGCGAATTCAAGATAGAGATGAGGAAGAGAATCGTAGAAGAAGACGAAATGGGGATAATGAAGAAGAAATGCAAAATTTCGCGAGAGTAGAAAGACATGAACGCATAAGAAGAGAGGCGAAATTAAAAAAACCAATAGATCAAAATTCAGGTGTAAATAAACAAATCTTGAAAGAGTTAGAAGAAATGTGAGGAATGCTAAATAATAGAGGAGAAGTAGGCAGAAGACAATTGGATGAAGCAATAAAAGAAGCTGCGAAAACTCCATTTACAAGGGAAGTACAATTAGGAGGAATACCACCGAAATGCAATTTTCCCGCATTAACCAGCATTTTTGATGGACCAACTTGTGCAATTCAACACATTAAAGCCTATGTGAGGTGCATGTTGCAATGGGAAAATCATGATGCCGTATTATGCAAATATTTCGCATCCATCTTAACATGAGAGGCGTTAAAATGGTTTGAAGGTCTACCAAAGAATACAATAACATCCTTCAATCATTTGCAGACTACATTCCTAGGGGCATATATAAGTAATAATTCTTCGCGATCTGGTATAGAAGATGTGTTTGGATTAAAACAAAGGATTGGCGAAAGTTTGAAACACCTGACTAAAAGATGGAGAACTATGTGTAGTGAAATGGCTGGCCAAACCTATTGTATGTCCAAATTTTCAGAGTCAAGAATACGATCACAATGACTGAATTGCGAGAACTTCAAGAAGAATACATTGCTCTAGAGGAAAGGAAAAATGAAATGGAATCATATCCAGTTGCGAACACCAGCTCACAAACAGCGAATGCAAGCTTATTACCCAAGATAATAAACACAGTAGCGAATACTTCGCAAGTACAACAAGAGAAGGTGACGGGTAACAATCAACAGAAACTGGTGGCTATGGGAAGCCGAGATCAGGAGGAGTATGAAAGAGAAAGAAATTTCTACAATCGTGGTGGAAATAACAAGATTCAAAGACTCGATCAACCACAAGAAACTTATGGAGGTCAAAGACAAAACTATAATAGAGGACAAGGAGGTCACAAGGTAGTATGGTAAGAAATCAAGATGCCACCTCTAAATGCAAGTGTGAAGAAAATATGGGAAGCTATAATTTTGATGGAGAATATACCAACACCATGGAACATGGGAACGGAACCACCTCCAAACCACAGAAGCCATGAGTTTTGTTCTTATCATCATTTTCATGGACATACAACAAATGATTGCAGAAATGTTAAAATAATTATTTTGAGAATGATAGATCAAGGAAAACTAAACCACTTTTTGGTAGGGAACCCACAATCTCAACCATTGCCGCCACCACCACCAAAGCATCACGAAGTAAACAAGATGAAAAAGAAGGAAACATTCTTCATAGAAGTTGGTGCAAAAGCAAAGAATCTATTATGTCACTCTATCGTACATTCATATAAGACAGTCGAATATTTTCATGACAATGTTTTGAGTAGAGTGTTCGCAAGAGATAACGATGGAAGAGAAATTATGAATATTGCGAAAATCTCGCCACTAGAGGAATGGCAGAAACAGATCATTTCTTTTACCGCAGAAGAGATTCCCGAAGGTGAAGAGGTGCATGATAATCCATTGGTAGTAAAATTAGAAATTAATCCAAAACCGAAGGAATATGAGGATGATGAAGCTGAAGATTCATGGGCAATTAACAGAATTCTAATCGATACTGGAAGCTCTGTGAACATTTTATTTTATCATACTTATAAAACTATGGGAGGAAGAGATGATGATCTTATACCATCAACATATAAGATATATGGTTTTAATGGTACTGCCAACAAGCCTAAAGGGGAGGTTACTATGCGAATTCCATTGAAGGGAAAACTGGCGACACAAAATCAAAGATACACAGAGAAGTGAGAGGTTGATGGTGGATGCAATCGAAAGAAAAGGAGAAGAGATGTTGCGAAACTAATGCTAGCTCAGAATAAAAATGATGAATATACCACTACCAAGGAAGCAGTAGTAGAAAGTAATAAAGAAGTAGAGGATGGCAAAGGTAATAAAAACGGGAAATGTATGAATGATTAAGTTGTTGCGACACTCTCGCAATAAGGAAAATTCTCAAGAATACATTTTATTGAATGCCAAAATTGAGATTGTGAAATGCAAATACAATATGATGATGTACGATACTCTCACAGAGATAATGAATTTTACAGAAAATAATCAGAGAAAAATGACAAAAGAGAAAGAGGCGAACCTTTATGGCGTACACCCTAGTTCGCGAATACAATTTCGCAAGAGACAAATGTAATACCTAAAGTACGTCATATAAAGGGGTACCTGTTGCATGTCTCAGGGAAAGGCTACACCGCCACCGGAACCTGAGTCATGGAGATTTGGGGTCAATAAAGCCCATCCGGAAGAGGCACCTTGGATTCTCAGCTTAAGCATATGACTTAGGTTGGGCGACTAAGGTAATAAGGACTCTCCCAAGGAGTGCAGATCTGATCAAGGCGCCGAGGTACACGGTTGAGTCAAGAGTGCCAGGGATGTTTGAAGCGTACTTTTCCATTCTTGACAATTCTTGGCTTATACTGCACTCGGCCTGAAGAAAACCCCACTTAGGGTGCAGTCTCGTAACCATAAGACCTATAGGTAAAAGGGATAATAGGTTGTGAAAACAACTGGTTGTTGTTAAGACTGGATGGGAGGAGCTAACCTTGTATGGTAGAAGTACGCCTCCTTGAAAAGGCAACCAGGGGGGAGATAAGGGCGGCAACCTCCATTAGGGAGATGATAAGTGTCTTAAGATGCAAATTTCATGAGGCTTTTTATTCGAAAGGGTATTAAGGCTTGTCATATTTGTGCAACAATCCTGAAGAGGCAATAATACAAAAGAAAAAGATACGACGAGATCAATGGGTTTTCGCATGAAAGTGCGAAGACGTCCTGCGATTTCGTCGCAAGACGGCAATGTCATGGGTCTTTATTTTCGCAAGAATATTTAGGCCTGTCAGATTGTCGCAACATTCCTGAAGAGTCCACAATACAAAAGAAAAAGTTAAGGAAAGATCAATGGGTTTTTGCATGAAAGTACAAGGACGTCCTGCGATTTTGTCGCAATGACAAGAGGTGGCATAATAATACCTTTAATTAGGAAGGCAAAATAAGACCACACAGGAATGAGATTTTGAAAAGAATCAAAATTCACTTCGCATAAGGTAGCGAAATTATAAATAATTAACTGCGAAATCGAGGCATAAAACAAATAACAGAGGCAAGTATGGGAATGAATGAAATTAGAAAATGTTATTTGTCTCCATATGATAGTTTTACTCAAAGATTCAAAAATTAATGATTATATTGATTAAATGTATTGCAAGGAAGAATTGTTTTAATGAATGCAGGTTAAAATGAAAGAAACACAAATATACAGAAAGAAGGAATAAATGTACAAGTATTACAGAGAATCAAAGAAAGAAACAAAGACTACTTCTTAGTTGATCCTTAATTATCTTCATCAAAATTGTTCCCTTCTTCGTCTGTGTCAGAATCTTCATCACCATCAGAACCTTCATCACCATTAGATTCTTCATCATCAGCTTCGCTATCAGAAATAATCAAACTGGGAGTATTCTGTGGGATCTCTTCCAAGAGACAAGGATAATTAGAATGAGGGATATTATGATCGTCACAAACCATTTGGATAGTTTGATTGCGAAAATGCATAGCATCATTCTTAAAATTCGCAACAGTGATCTTGATTTGATTCTTTAATCTAGAATACTTGTCGTTGCGAGAAGAAAGATTCTTTGCGAGTTCCTCCTTTTCATCTTCGAGTTCCTCAATCTTTTCACGATATCTACTTTCAGAATCTGCGAGCAAAACACAATCAATTATTAACTTGATGAAAATTCATAAGAAGCAAAAGATTAGTAAAGAAAAGCAGTTAGTAACCTTCTCTGTCAGAAATCATATCTCTAATCAAGGTTATATGCTCAACTTGGAGACTAACATTTACACCTAAATATTTTCTGGCATCATCTAAGATTTTCGCAGCCCAAACAAATTTATCCTCATTACTTATAAGAAGACGAGAACGAATTTGGTTTTCCCTTACGCAGAGCTCGATGTTCTTGCGATTAGCTTCATCTCGTTCAAGTTGAACTTCAAGAAGAGTCTCTTGGAATTTCGCCAAAGCCTTAGCACCTTGATCAGATATGCGATCCTTATCATCTATGAGACCTCTAATTTTGGTTCTTAACTCATTAGTTTTCTCTTTAGAATCAAGAAAGAGACGCTTAAATCGGTTGGATAAGCCTAAACTAGATCTATGATCAATTTCTAATAGGCGAAATTTAGATCTAAGCTCATTCAGAGAAAGAGATGAAATTCTATCATTTGAGAAACTATTTAAGGAATTACTAAGACGCTCAAGAAGGGTATCATTATCCAAGGCATTAGGAAATGAATGAAGAAGGGTATCTTCATCAGAAAGACCATAAATGTCTGCAAAAAGGATCATTTAAATAAGATAAAACAACAAGATGAATGAATGAAGGGAAAAGATAAAAGTAACATACCGTAAAGCTGATTATTAGCTTGCTGAAGACTAGAGATTTTGTTCTTATACGAAGAAGAATCAATTTCTAGTTGTCTATTTTTCTCGCGAAGACCTTTAACTTCAGCTTCCAATTCTTCATTCTTTGTGCGAAATTGAAGATTCTTCTTTTCAAGATTTTCGCGTCTCCTCTCTTGATCTGAGGCAACAACGAAAGAAGCTTTTCCATCCTGCGAGAAAATATAAAAAAATATTAATATAGAAAGAGATTTTGAGTTATGACAATGAAGAAGTAAAAGGATGAAAATATACCAGACTCTTAAGAGAATGCAAGAAGTCGGGAGTCACTGATCTAAAACTCCACGAAGAGAACTATCACCATCTAATAAAGGGACATCGCAAATTGTAGCGAGAGCTTTGCAGGTATTAGTGAATTGGTTATCTCCCATTCCTTGCAGAGAATCAGAAAAGAGGACAGAGAGATTAGCCATAGAAGATTCAGGTGGAAAATCTTCACTTGCGGCAAGGTCATCATTATCCTCATCATCCTTGTCACTTTCGGAATTTTCATGAGAAGGAATATTTGAAGGAGAAGAAGAACGGACTTTCCTTTTCTTTGACGGAGGACCAGTTGATTTTTCCCTGCGAAGAGCACCTTTGCCTTTATCACCAGTCTTCGCAACGTCGGCAGGTTCTTCTATTTCAGCAATAATCTTCACACACAAATAGAAATAAGAAATGGAAGCAACAGTATACTGTTTAAAATCATAAGAGAATATTTCTTACCTCATATGTGTATGAGCGAAGAGATAACAGAGTACTAGCTTTCCCAGTCCTGTTATAACTATCTTTCAGTTTTTGGATCTGCAGAATGTCGCAAGAGTTAGCGAACAAAATAATAAAGACAAAGATATATAAAGTGAGCTAAACGGGAAGAAACATACCTCTTTCTCCTTCTCGGGCCAATAGAAAACCCAAGGTTGATAAGCAGCGAGATTCGCAGGAAGAACATTTGACCCAGCAATGTAAGGTCCTTTTAGCATTAAAGGAAAAACACACCATTTATCATCTTTGGATTGGCGAGGAGTTGTGTTCTTACCATAATGCCAGTCATTGTCTTGCATGAAAATTTTAGTTTCATCAATGTTATCTTTCCTTTTTAAGCGAATACCCCAGCGAGTATTCTCTTTCTTCATGGAGATCAGTTCATAGTTCTCAAAGAAACTCGCTACTGTGTATTTCTCAGCAATTATCTCTAGGTCTGCGAATTTAGGATCCCTAAGTTCTTTGGAGTACAGAGATCCTTTACCAGCACCACGATTAGCGAACTCTAGCATCAGACGGATGCAGTCCCCACTCAGTTGGAAGATAGCTCGCGAAAATCCCGAGTAAGCGAGAATTTCATAGAATAGAGGAATATATGGGTTATAAAGAGGAATGGGGAGACCTGCGAGAATTTGACCTAGAGAAATTATGATTGATTGATCATCACAATACTGATCAGAGAAAAGTTTGACAGAAAGAATTGACTTGGCACTTTCACCAGGAATGGTAGAGAGTGTGAAACCTTTCTCAGCAAGATCTTTTTAAACATCTTTTAAATTCTTCTCATGTCTATGACCACTTGGAGGCATATTTGAATATAGAGTATGGGAATGAATACAAAGTAAGAAGATTGAAGGGGGGGAAATTACAGTAGCAGAACTTGCAGAAGAATAACAGAGTTGCAGAGATGAGAGAATAAAAAGAGAAGAGAAAGTAAAAAGAAAGTGGAAAGAAGAGTATATAAAGGAGATTTTTTTACTCGAAGAAATAAACACCATTAAGACGAAAAGACGTGATCGGTTGAAAAGCAGCGGTTACAGAAGACGTGTCAAGAAACAGATGGAAGAAAGAATAGGTGTGATAAATGCTGAATATGAAGAGATGAACAACTGCGGCATTTCTCACATCATTCTCTACTTTGCAGAGAAGATATGAGAAGAGGAAAGATGTAGGATCAGAATCTCGCAACGATAATGTCTCAGCGAAATTATCAACAACACAACACAACAGCGTCGCAGAATAATTTCAGAAATGATACGATAAACGACGTCAGCTAGAATCACGAGAAAGATGTGATAGTCCTGCGAAAATTAGAGAGCTTGCGAGATTAACATTTGTAAGGTTGCGAGAATGTCGCAGACCATATCCGAAAATAAAGGACAGATTAGTTGTCATCCACTATGTATTTCCCTATAAATAGTCGTTCAAGTTGTAAAGAAAAGAGAGAGATCTTTTTGAGTAAGAAACAAGTAAATAGTAGAGAGAAAGTCTAGAGCAGAGGTCATTCTTGATTCCTTTATCTTTTCTTGTAATAACATTCAAAGATTGATCAATAAAATGAAGAGTGTAAATATAAAAATGAGTTGAGTAATAATGAAATCATATGAGGGGTGTAGTGTAGGATTTCCTGCAACTACAAGCAGGAGAAGGAACGATCTTGTGATCTGGAGATCAAACTCGCCGATGCGCAAGGTATATTGTTTACATAGTTGTGTTGATTGAGTTCTTCGTACCAATGTCCTGAGTCAATTATTGTTCTTCTAGCCGAAATATCTAGAATAGATCTAGACGCTTCTTCGGAGTATATGATTATGAAGAGAAAATGGGATATCGAGAAGGATCTTGTGGAGAATCTTCGACAACGAATTTCCAATAAGTATGGGAAGATATACCGATAGGAAGCCGAGATCCAGCAACTTCAAGAGGAATTGGACAGATATCGCCTGTTTGAGTATGTCCCCGAGGAGATAGATAACTTACGGGCTCGCTTGGGCATGTTTCAAAGACTTGCTGGTGATAAAACATTACTAGCCGATAATCTGGAGAGTCAAAATGGTTCCCTTAGGCTTCAAAATTGAGATCTTCATGAAGATCGGCGACGAATTTTGAGGGAAAAAGTTGTGGTCGAACAGTCCAACCGAGATCTTCTTGAAAGGACCAAGGGTTTCGATAAGCTGTCCAGTGACCTAGAGTGGACCCTAGCCCAGTTATCGATGCTACAATTTTCCTATAATCATCAGAGGGCCGAGTGGAGCGATCACAAGAAATATTGCCCTTCGAATGAATTCAATGAACAATACTATAATGAGTTAACTTTGAAGCTTTTTAAGGCCGAGGATTTGTCCAAGTACGTGGAGTCGTTAGAATCTGTGTTGTCAACCCTATCAGGTCTATGGAGTGCATGCTGGGGTGGTCTTAAGACCAAGTTAATTTGTTGTTTTTACTCCGTGTTCTGCTATATTCCGTGTTTAACATGCTTATAATGCTTTGTTGCAGCCGAGCAGGGTCGTGCTAAGGATCTGGAGCGATATGTGCACAACCTCGGGCAAGAGGTGGAGCAGTGGAAGAAGGCTGAAGGCGAGACGAAGGTTAAGCTCCAAGCCACCGATTCGAGGTCCGAGCAGCTTTCTCAGCAGATTGTGGACGAGAGAAACGCTCATCAGAGCGAGCTCGCTGAGGCGATCAAGGCTGGTGTAAACGTGTACATCGCGCAAAAGCGCCGCGAGGTTGCTCAGAGGAAGGGAGGGGCCGGTGCTGTTCCACCAAGGAGTTGATCACGCCTTTTGTAGTGCTGCGCTACTAATTTTCCCTTTGTTGCGGGTTGTAATTCGTTTGAACACTTGACCCATGCTTCTTTGAACAACTTCTTTGAATGGGGTGCTGCGTCGCCAAGCTTGTTTTTCTTTTTTCTTTTCCTTGAAAATTTCCGACTTTATCATTGTGTTGACGTTGTTTAATTTTATGGTTGCTATTTTGTGGTTTGTGCTCCGTATCTTCATTTGATGTCACATGCATTAGTATTAGTGCATTTTCTGTCGAATACACTCAACAAGGAGGGTCATCGGGCCCGATGCCATGTCCCAGCCGAAGTATATCATCACTATCTTTTAGATTCAGTGGAAGGGTTTTAGTCATCCTAGTTCTAGGCCCGATAATCCCGAGTAGTTATCGACAATATATGCCAATGCGTCCGAGTGTCGATTATCTTTTCTGCATATGTGGCGAAATTTGATGTTGGGGATCTGGTCGATATAGAGTTGGGCGAGCTCCAAGTACTTCTGCAAAATCGGGTCGTGGATGGCGTATTTGCCTGTGATTTGTCGGATCACCAACTGCGAGTCGCTAGTTAGTCTTACATCTTGTAGGCCCATCTCGACGATTAATCTCAGGGCGTGAATCGCAGCTTCGCACTCGGTGACGTTGTTTGTCGCCTTAAATTCCAATCTAAACAAATGGACCATTTTCGTCCCTTTGGTGTGGTAAAGACTATCCCAAGTCCCGATCCATCTTTGTTCGAAGCTCCATCGACGAATACTTCGCATCGTGATGGGATACTTACTTCGAGTAAGTCGGCCGGGTCTTCTCGATCTTCTTCCATTCCGGGTATGTCCTCGACTTCATCTTCGTCTCTTAGTGGAAAATCTGCCACTACTTGTGCCTTCACTGTTGTCCTCATTTCGTAGAAAATATTGAACTGTTTAATTTGCGCCCCCCATTTGGTGATCCTTCCAGATCGGCCTGCATTGTCCAGTACCGCCTCAATAGGTGATTTTGTGAGCACGCGGATCCGATGGGATTGGAAATACGTCCTTAGCTTCAGGATGACGAAATCTAGTGCTAGAATCATCTGTTCCATCCTTGTATAATTTTTCTCGGCCAGACTTAATGTTTTGCTGATTGTTCATAACTTGAATCCAAATTGTTATGCTACGAAGTAAACATGTTTTTCCTCACTCCCTTCATTTCGAACTAAGACTGCACTAATAGCATATGAAGTTGCTCCGAGGTATAATATGAGGACCTCCGAGGGCTCGGGTCTTTGTAATACTAGAAGACTTGCAATATGTAGCTTAATATTCTGAAATGCCTCCTCACAGGCGTCCATCCATTTGAATTTCTCTCCCTTTTTAAGAGTGCTAAAGAAATCCTTTCATTTGTCGGACGACCGAGATATGAATCTCCCCAATGCTGCTATACTACCGTTTAGCTTTTGTACGTCTTTTATTGTGGCTGGTGACGATATCTCGAGGATAGCTCTGACTTTCTCGGGATCTGCTTCTATCCCCTTTGGAGTGATGATATATCTCAAAAATTTGCCCGATGTGACCCAAAAATCGCATTTGGTCGGGTTAACTTTTATATTCTCTCATCGTTCAAAAAATTTCCCGCAGGTCTCGGATGTGATTCTTGGCTAGGCGACTTTTTACTAGCATATCGTCGACATAGACCTCAATGGTGTTGTGGATCTGGTCTTCAAACATGTCTCCCACCAACCTCTGATATGTGACGCCTGCATTCTTCAGCCCAGACGACATCTTGCTGTAGCAGTATAGGCCCCTTGGTGTGAAGAAGGAGGTGTATTCTTGATCCTAGGGAGCCAGAGAGATCTGGTTATACCCCGCGTATCCGTCCATCAATGTGAGTGCCTCGTACCCCACTATAGATTCCACCAGTTGATCGATACTTGAAGAGGGAAACTGTCCTTCGTACAAGCTTTGTTCAGGTCGCTAGAGTCGATGCAGATTCTGACTCCTCCGTTTCTCTTTGGTACTACGACCATGTTAGATATCCACTGTGGGTAGTGCGATTTCCTAATTATTCCCGATTCCTGTAACTTCTTTAGCTCCTTCTCGACGGCCGTCTGTAATTCTGGCGTGACTCGCCTCATCTTTTGTCGGACCAATTTGAAGCTTGGGTCGATCTTTAAATGGTGACGGCATACCTCCGGGTCTATTCCCTCCATATCGTGCACGCCCCATGCGAACACGTCCATGTTCTCATTTAGCACCGCCACAAGCTGGTTTGTTTGCTTGTCTGATAGTAACGACCCGATCCTCACTATCCTTGGTTCTTCTATAGTTCCCAAATTAATCTCCCGAGTGGGTTCTATGGCCGAGAAGTTTGGTTTTGGTTCCTTCATCGGTGTCGTCTCCTTTAACTGCTATGAAGGTTCACTTCCCTGTGTTCCGTACGCCATGACCGCCTGTGAAATAACTTTTTCCAAGTCCTCTGCTGCTTTGGCTTCTTTAGCCTCGTTTTTCTCTCTCCTTTGTCGTTCTCGCCGCTCCTCATTTATTTGGGCATCGACCTACATGCACTTTCGGGATGCCTGTGAATCTCCTACGACCTCAGCTATCCCCTTGTACGTTGGGAATCATAGACTCTGATGATAAGCCGATGCCACTCCTTTGATTCCCGCGATCCACGGTCTCTCGATAATAGCTTCATAGGGCGAGGCGACATCGACCACATAGAATGTAGTTAACGTATCTAGGTAACCACCTCCGTCCGATACCCTTAGGGTTACTTCGCCATTTGGGATGGTCACGGTCCCATTAAAATCGTAGATACGATATGTCGATAGGACGAGTATATCATCTGACAACTCCATCTGCTTGAACGTGTCGTAGAAGAGTACTTCGACTGAGCTCCCACTATCTACTAGTATCCTTCTTACCCCTCATTTCTCAATCAACAGAGTGATAACCAAGGGATCACTGTGAGCTTGTCCGTTCATCGGGACATCTTGAGCCGAGAAAAAGATGGGTCGCAACATCCAGGGTTCCACGGTAAAGCTTTTGCTACACTGAAAATTTCCTTCCCATTATGATCCCTCTTGTGGATTCTAGACATGAATCCAGGATTCAGATTGTACGCTTGAGTGGCCGAATGAGAAATCGTGTTGACAAACTGCATAGATCTGTCGATCCTGACCTGGTGGACGGGTGCATCGGGAGCTGCGGTCATCTGGGCCGGGCGTCGGACGAACTGTTTCAGGTAACCGTCTCGAATAAGATGTTGCACGATGTCTTTTACTTCTCGGCATTATTTGTATAGTGGCCTCGATATTGATGATAATGGCAATACTCTGGGTGATCCTTGGTCTCCTCGAACTGTATCCCTCTTGAAGCTGGGTATATGATGTCACTCCTTTTCTCGACCTCTTTGAAGATTTCTTCTAGTGGAGTATTCAAAGGGGTGTATGTTCTCGCCTCGTGCCTCAGCCTATTTCCTTTAGCTAACCATTCCTTCTTCCCATTTTCTCGCGTGGGTGGGCTCGGTCTCTTCTTGAGCCGACGTTGAACATCGACCGATGTCGAATCGGGCGCCGCACTAGCCTATTGTACTCCCCTATCCCTTGATTCCTCCTGAATTTCTTCTAGGGCGATGAAATGCTCTTGCATTTTCCTCATTTCTTTCAATGTCTGTGGTTTTTCAGTAAACATGGCTATCCAGATGGGATCCGACCTCCCAAGTGCGTTTTCGAACCCGAATATATGTTGGTCGACTGGTACTTTCCCAATTTCTGTACACAAATTTCTCCATCTATTGGTCAATGATCTGAGAGGTTCTCTGAACCGTCGGGCTAAGGTGAATAACCTGTTGACCCTGGGCCGAGGTCTGTTGTGGTGCATGTATGTTTCAAGGAAGGCTTTGACTAGAGTCTCATAACTGTCGACTGTTCCTGGTGCGAGGTTGTAGAACCATTTCCTTTCCTCGCCTTCCAAGCTTGCAGGGAAGAACTTGCACATTACCACCTCATGGTTTTTCCATTGTATTAGGGACATTGTGTACATCTTCAAATGCTTAAATGCGTCTCCCGTGCCGTCGAACCTTGATGGGAAGGTGGGGAGCGTGAACTTAGGTGGGAACGCCCTTAGTTATAGCTCTTGGGTGAAAGGGGTCCTCTCGGCCTCGCTTATGACCTCAGAGAGCTTATCTTCTTCGCCGGTTCCTGACAACTTCCTTATCTTTTCCTCTAACTCTCTTAGCTTGGCTTCAGTCGCATTGTCGGACCTTGTGTTTCTCTGTTTATTATTCCTCTCGTGCCTTTCATCGCCTGTCGAAGAATCCTCGGGTGGACCGTATCTTCCGATAGGTGGTGTTGGGGGTGGTCCTGATCGATCGGAATTTCTTGGTCCTACTGCAGGTGGTACCTGCCCGATTCGTCCTTGGTGTCCTGATGTCCCTCGGCTAGAATATCCTCTCGACCTCGACCTTAATTTCCGTAGCTGATAGTTCTCGAACTCTAGAGCTAGGTTCTTTTGTTGAAGATCCCATAAAGCCGCCTCTTGCCTTCTTTGGCTTTCTAGAATTGCGAGTAGTGTTGGATTTGTACTCTCATGGCTGGAGTGACCATTTGGATGGCCTAAATGGGCAGGGGGTGGTGCCGTCGTCACAGGTGGTGGAGGTGGTATTGTGGGTGGTATCTGAGTCTATGTCGCCGGATCGATTCCGATAGTTGTTTCTTGTCCTAGTTGTACTCTCCTTAGTCGTTCTTGCTCTCTCCCGAGGGCTTCTTGATACTCAGCTTGTCGTCTGATGTTTCGTCTCTGAGCATGCAGGATTAATGCTTCCTCATCATCTTCCGTGTCTGACGCGGTAAGTCCATCTATTTGATCATCCCTCCTTGGGGGCGAGGCGATTCGCTCCAGAGGAGATGGGTCATCGTCTCGTCCCAGATCGATCTCCTCGTCCACTGTTGGCATACCCGTTGCAGCAGCTCGTGATTCCTCTGGTGGTGGATGCCCGTCACTCCCTCGCCTCGTCCCAGTTACTCCTCCTTGCATGCTGTTACTGGAGATCGTGCAGTTCCTCAGAGTTCTTCCCATCTCTGACGTGCTAGCCATCGGACACAGTATGTTGTTAGTCTGAGAGTCGTCCCTACCTACGTCAGTGAAAACAGACAACACCGACCTGTTTTGAAAAGTTTCTATAGTACGTACAGTTTTAGAAGAAAAAGGTGACTGATACTAAAACTGAGTTTCAAAAGTACGATTCCCTCTACTGTGTCACGATGACCTCGCCAATTTGCCCTGTTCAGACTCTAAGTGTCTCCTTTTAGACGGGTATCATGTTACGTCGCTTTCAAAGTTGCACGACGTCGCTTTCAGTACCACGACTCTGCATTAACTAAAATTTGTCCTACATTCCCTAGACTCCAAATCATTAACACCTAGTTGACTGTGGGTAAAAGGTCCAAATTCGTACTTTTATGAGGTCAGCACGCCATGAGAAAAACTGGACTAATACTTATGCACTCCCTTGGAACTACAAAGGGATGCCTTCCCTTGATTCCTTGGATTCCTTCACCGACGAACAATAATCTCGCCGTGCTGTTGTTTTGGCATTTTCCCCATCCAACATGGAACCTCAAGCAACTTCAATAACACATCAAAGATGTTATTTGGGAGTTTATGGGTATTCCGTTGTTGAACTCGCAAGAAAAAAACTAAGATCAAAATACGAAGACAAGTGCGAAAAATACTATGAAAACGAAGATTAAGACACGAAAACAGACTCGCCTACAAGCAAGACTAGTCGACTATTCGGGATCTACCCAACTGAAAATGTTTGTTAACGACTCGATCTTAACAACGAAAACTTAACTATCTCAACATACTTCAAACCAAACGATCATATACAGACTTTCACCGAGCAGAGTTTATCCCATAGCATCAACTAACACGCAAAGTGTTTTTAGGAGCTTTTGGATCGTCTCTGTCGGCACATGCAGTTAAGGTATCTGGAAAACTTAGACGTCCCCTTAGTCGGCGCCAGAATGTAGTGGCATAAAACCACACACCACATCCAACGAAGTAGAAGATGATTTAACACAAAGTGAAGATACACAACAAATGTAGACACAAGGATATACGTGGTTCAGTATGATTACCTACGTCCACGGGGTGAAAGGATGAATGTTATTATTGCTCTTCTTTGATTACAAGTTGTTCTCTCCCTCTCAAGTAGTGAAGCTCTCACAACTCAAGTATGATGACTTGTTCCTCTCTCATTTTTCTTTCTTCACCTCTCTCTCTCTCTCTCTCGACCTGCCCTTATATTTATAGGCCAAGGTCAACATACAACAGAATTACAATGTTGGTCACATTACATCAATTTAGATGTTCCCTATCGGACCTTCACTGCTCACCCGACTTTCTGGTTTGACCGATAGTTCTTCACCCGAGGCTGAGTCTTAATCGTCTGGTTAACACGATGTCGCCATTCTTTCTTCTCGTTCCTTTGTTTGACCATCTTCCTTCGTCTGACCGAGTGCTTTCTGATTGTTCGTCCGACCTATCAGATGATAAGGGTCACGTCACATCCGAAAACTATTGGGCCATCACGTCCGACCCACGTGATACCTCGCTCTTTGCGCCGTTTGGTTCTATCTTGTGCTTCGCCGCTCTTTGTTCTTTGGTGTATCACAGCTTAGGATCTTGCCACCTAGCCCTGTGGATTATCTACACCTACACCTTATATATATCATCGGTCATCTTTTCCCATTCTGTAATCTCCAGTTTTTGTTGATAAAATTCTTCTACTCAAAAAAAAAAAAAAAAAAAAAAACAATGTACTATGATGGTATTGATCTTAGTTATGACTCTACGACATAGGTAAGAGCAACTACTATGGGAACCTAATAGATAGTTTAACCTTCCCTATGTGATTGTGTGCATGAACAATGAAAATCACATAGAGGCTTAGCTCGTGAAAACAAACATCTAAATTAACCCATTTCAATTATATTTATATATTTTCCTCTTACAACAGCCATACATGGCCCCCCGTCAAAACAATAGAAAATTGGATCAATTGTCCAAATATTTTTAAAACATGATTTCTATGGATACGTAAAAATTTGTATCGGTGAAATGAACATCAAAAGATTCAAAAATATAGCAAGAATGAATCCGGATTCATCCTGGCTTAAACTTAAAAAATAGCGAGGGTGAAACTGGATGCATCCTGATATAAATTAAAAATAAGAATAAGTATTTGAAAATGGGTAGGATGAAACTCTTTACATCCTTGCTATTTTTACATTCTCGTCCATCTAAACAATATCAAATTTTACATGCCTTTTTCACCCAGAAATTGTCGTTATTGGGTTAATTGACCAATTTTGCAAGTACGTAAGATGCTAGATATCATGTCGGAATCTTTGTAAATACAATTAGCAAGAAGGTGACTGGATATTCTTTTAGAAGTTGTTTTCTTTGACATCCAGAGGCAGAAGAATCATAAAATTACATTGGGAACAAATTTTGAGTCCGACTTCCCGGAAAAAATTTCTTTTATTTCAGATTTTTGCTTCTACTTCTCTTAACCAAACCTCCTCTTAATAATAAGTGGAAAAAACAATCGTGGACAAGAAACAAGTTTGTTATTTTATTACACATCACTGAAAGCAAGAAGCTGAACATAAGAACAATCAAACATGATAGGTAACATAATTCATCTTTCTGAGATGAAACAGGAAGAGGAAAACATATCTAGATCATTACCAAAACACAACACTTATGACTTACTTGATACTAAATCGAACATAATTAAGACTTACTAGTACATAGATTAGTAGTACCACATGCATTGATATAAACAGATCATCCCCAAGGATTGCGTTAACCGATCGATTAGTAAATTACTTCTTGGTGCATTTAGTAGTGGTAGGAATTTTGCACTTGTCAGGAAGTTGCAGAGCACGGTCTGGATCAATTCCGAAAGAAGGCAACATCATGCTGTTTTTATAAGAACAAAGACAAGCGAAATCGGCTTTCTTAAGTGCGGTGCAACAATCCGGTGTTGGATCGATCGGTGGGTCTACCTTCGTCACTGCAGGTTTGCAAGTGATTAAATCATCTTGAGTCAGATTGCAAAGGCTCATACCCTTAGAACTCACAACTTGGTTTCCAAGTACGACGACCATGATCATTACCATAGCCAACTTCATCGTAACTTTCATCACCATCTTCTTCTTCTATTCTCTCTGCTCTCTCTGTAAAGCTCACTGCTCTCTTTCTGAATCTCTAGATCTTTCACTCTACTTTGTGTTGTAATTCTCTTTGGGGGTGTGTGCATTTATATAGAGTATGGATGCAAGGAACTAAGGAAGTAGTATTAATGTAGTATGCTATGTGCATGCACATGCATCACTTGGTAGTGATCAACCACAAGAATGGTGCCCGTGAATGTCTATTGGCAACATTCTATTATTTTTATTAGGGTTCACGGGTTGTTCTGTAGACTCACATTGTTTGTTGTAGTAGAAGAAATAGAAAAATGGAGGACAACCTTTATTTCTGCACCACAAATAATGGAGCATTTTATGAAATAAAAATGAAAAATTGAGTCTGACATGTGAAAATTCTTGTCCACTAAAGAGTGAATGATGCATGCAAGTGGCGAGTTCTCCTGATTTGTGGTTCTGATCTCTCTAGCTAGCTAGCTAGCCATTTATGTATCTTCTTGGGAACTAGTGAGTTGTTGCATAGGGATTGGATATATGTATATAGAAATAGCTAGCTACGGTACAAACTGTAATCAGTTCCTCATCTATACAACAACGGATTTGAGGCAGCCCAATGAAAAGAAGTTATCTCCACCTGGCTTGTGATTTGATCTGGCCTTTTCTCCTTGTGCGTGGAAGACTTTGCATTTCTTTCCCTCGGCAAAACCCACATTACACTTGCAGGGTTGCAGATTTCACTCCCCTCCCATTATTACACCGGAGACGTTCCTACATTTTAACTATGAGTTATAATATTGGTGATTTGATGAAAGACTGGTTTATTAGCTAGATTGTATGTCCACCCGTGATGAGAAAACCGAGAGTGTTTTAGGACTCTTTCATTCACTACTACTACCTACTGGGATGGAATTGGGCTCAAACACTGGACTCTCAAGAAAAATATTAATCTATCTTTAGCAGAGACACTTTTGATTTCCAACTTATATTGAAACTGTTAAAATGTGTGTTGGATTCTTACCCGTTTCAAACTAGCCAAAGGATTCCATTTTGCTTTAGACTACTAGTTACAAACAAGCCAAGAGTCCATTTTGGAGGTTAGAAATAAAACTATATGGATTTGGTGTTCATAGAGATTACATACAGTATGAGTTGAGCGCCATAATATAAAGAGATAGAGAGTAATTGATTTTCTCATATGATCTCCAAAAGCAAGATATCTATTTGCGTGGCCTAGACAGTAAAGGACCGTTAAAAGTTCACTTGATTTTGGTGTTTATATAATTATTGGTTCGAATCGATACACGATCCAGCCATTAGACCTTGCAGTTCTGCGCTATACTGGACACTAGTCTTTGCCTATTGATAAATGAGCATGAGATTATCAATTTAGCTCAAGTGTTCGGCAGTCATGTTGTTCTAGGGACTCTGATGAATTGCATATGAACATTATTTATCCTCGCGTTTTTAGGGGCCACCCGAAAGGATTTAGGGGCCATCAATTTATACCCAGCCAAAGACTCTAGTTAAAGGGTACCCTATATGATATTGAAGTTACATAAATGCCCTTCTGGTAAAACTGTATAAAAACCAAATCAAAAAAAAAATCTACTCATTTCAACTCTTCTTCTTCTTCCAGTTTCATATTATCTTCCGATTTTGGAAGAAAAAAAAACTTTCTCTCGTTCTTGTGTTCAACCGAAACATCGCCGCGAATCGTAAAATCAAAACATCGTCGATTCGTTTATAAAACAATGGATAAGGGAAATGAAACCCACAGACCTAGAACCAAAAACGTTGCTCGGGGTATCGATCCAAAGATTGGGATTTTAGCAAGAAATAAAGAAATTGTTGCTGCAAATGAAGAAGAACGCGAAGAACGCGAAGAAGAAGTACCCGTCGATGTAGTCGGTGGTGGCGATTCCGATAGTCAAACACTTCGTCAACTTCAAATGGCCCCAATTAGGTAAGAATCTATCATTTTTGGGGTTTATTTCGCTTTAATTCGACGAATCGAGAAAAAAAAATTCTAGGGTTTTCGGTTATTTATCCAGATTCGGGCGATATTCATGCTTATTTACTTCCGAATGTAGTCGTGTTCTTCATTTCTCAAGAACATCGACAGTATTCGGGAGAAATATTTGATGGTTATCGGCCAAATATTGTTGGCCATATCTTCCTGGATACAAACTGGTAATAATCGGTAGTTTAATGAATTTTTTGGCTCCTGAATATATTTAAGTAGACACAAAATATTCGGAAGTACACTCACTACCGAATATATATATATATATATATTGAAAAAATCTCAAAATTTCTGATATAGGAAAAATCCCATTTTGGGGTCAGTATTTATTCGGAAGACAATATAATGTCTTATACCTCCGAATGTGTAGGATAAAATTTTAGAGTTTCTGAATTCCAGTTGATGAATATTCGGTTGTCAACATGTTTAAATATATTCCGATTGTTTTGCATTCGGGAAAAATATGTGTGTTCTTACTTCCGAATTTGTTCATTCGGGTTATAGTTGTGTACTTTGTCTTCCGATTGTGTAAGATGAAAAATTTAGAGCTTCTGAACTCCAATTGTTGCATATTCGGTTGTAAATATGTTTAGTTAGCTTTCGATTGTTTTGTATTCGGTAACAGTATGTGTCTTCTTACGTCCGAATGTGTACATTCGGGTTATATTTCCATACTTTGTCTTCCGATTGTATAGTTTGTAAATATTGTTCCTTTCTTTGTTGTTTAGACAAAGTCGAGAAAGGAGGAAGAAAGTGACAGCTAGTGCTAGGAGGGAAAGGAGTGCCAAAGATAATTCAAGTGCTCAACAAAGCTTACAAGAACAAAGCAGTCAACAAGGAGTGCAACCAAGTACTGAACAAAGTGTAGAACAACAAGGAAGTGAACAAGGGGTGCAACCAAGTGTTGAACAAGCCGCTCAACAAAGTGCAGAACCAACTGCTCCACAAGTTACACCCCACCATGAAATTGAACCAGTTGATCCAGTGCCAAGAGTAGAAGAAGAAGGACAACCAAGTGGTACCCAAAAAGCCAAAAAAGGAAAAGATGGTGTAAAGAAGGATATTGCTAAGAAAGCATCACATCTTGTCCCTCAGCACTTGAAGAAGAAGGGTATTCCAGCAGGCACAATCCTTGGGCTACCGACGGATGGAGGAAAATTGCTATTCGGGAACATGTTACTTAGTTTTATTTCCGATTGTTTAGAATCAGAGTTTAGTCTTGGGGAGTTACTGCCGAATATATAGGCCAAAGTATTTTAGGCTACTGAACTCCAAATGACGCATATTCGGTACGAAATGATCCATCTCTTGTTCCGAATGTTGGTTATTCGGTGGCTAGGTACTTATTTTGTTTTCCGATTATATATAATCGGAAATATACTTTTGATATTAGAACCGAATATACAGGACAAAAAAACTATAGGTTACCGAACTCCAAATGACGCATATTCGTTAGGAAATGATCCATATCTATTTTCGAATGTTGGTTATTCGGTGGATAGGTACTTAGTTTTATTTCCGATTATATATAATCGGAAATAATGTTTTGAAATTACAATCGAATATACACAATATATTTACTAAAACTTGGTTTCTTATGTATATAGGCATGGATCTATGACCACTTCCCTATCCTGAAGTTGGCCGGAGAGAACCCGGGGTGGTGCAAAGGTACTCCTAGAGGAACGAAGTATATATTTGAAGACAACCGTTCTAGGACAAAAGAGCAGCAGTTGATTCGCATGATGGATATTTTGGACCAATTGAAGGCCACAGACGTATGCTTTGATCCATACAAGGAAGATCGAGCCAGTGGGCATATAAATGTTCGGTCGGACTTGTCCCTTTATTTTGGACCATTGTGGCACCGCACAGGATATGTGATGTATAACCCCTCTAGGGTGATGCGACAACACGGGTATATACAACGTCAACCTGTGGAGGAAATGGGGGATTACTACAAATTGGAGTTGGAGTTGTGCTCTTCTAGTGGTGACAATCTCACGATTGTTCACACAGGCCCACCTACTGTTCTTGATAACTCGGATAAGAGGAATGACTTCATTATCGACACTGGTAGACGAACCACCCGAGGTGATGAAAATTCTCCAGACTATATGAGTTGGTATAACAACGTATCACATCCTTTGGTTATCCGTGAAATCAAATCCAACACTACTGCGGCGGGTTCAAGTTATAATTGTATCATCAAAGAAAAACCAGCTGGTTATGATAGACTGGTACGTGTTCTTATATTTTTGTTCATTTTATATTATTCCTATAAATCTTAGGTAATTACCGTTTGATGTTATGTCATTACGTATAAAAAAAAGGTGAATAGGTTCAAGCGTGTTTCCAAAATGTTAACTGCATGCCTGAAGAGCGGAGATCCCATGCCATCTGAGAAGATCAAAGAGGCTACAGACCTAGTTGATAATATGGATAACGAAGATTATGCTGCCCAGTTTGGGGAGAAAGTCACGAAGAGGCATCCGCCCAAGGTGGCAGTATCAAAGACGGGTAAAAGAACTCGAGCTTCATCGAGCGCTGAAGGTGCTCCAACTGAAGCTGCTCCAACTGAAGGTGCTCAAACCCGTGGTCATGCAGGACTGGGAGGTAGTCACGGTCGTAAAGTAAAGAAGAGCAGATAAATGACAATGATTTGTGTTGTACATTCGGGACTTTACAAGGGCCAATATAGAAGGTTAGACAACCCATATTCAAAAGTTTGGGTAACTGAGTTGACTTCCGATTATTGCAAGTTCAAAATTTGTAAAGTATCAGTTTTTCCCAAATTCTGATTTTTGGGCCATCGTTCATTCGGGACTTTACAAAAAAAAATTATCCCCCGAATATTACAAGTTCAAAACAAACCATGCCATGGATCTAGGTGGTTCCAAGGGCCAATATAGAAGGTTAGACAACCCATATTCGGAAGTTTGGGTAACTGAGTTGACTTCCGATTATTGCAAGTTCAAAATTTGAAAAGTATCAGTTTTTCCCAAATTCTGATTTTTGGGCCATCGTACATTCGGGACTTTACAAAAAAAAAATTATCCTCCGAATATTACAAGTTCAAAACAAACCATGCCATGGCTCTAGGTGGTTCCAAGGGACAATATAGAAAGTTAGACAACCCATATTCGGAAGTTTGGGTAACTGAGTTGACTTCCGATTATTGCAAGTTCAAAATTTGAAAAGTATCAGTTTTTCCCAAATTCTGATTTTTGGGCCATCGTACATTCGGGACTTTACAAAAAAAAATTAGCCTCCGGATAATATAATCGTGTTTAGAAATACCAACCTAATCGGTAGATAAAAATTTAAGTTCGATACCGAATGTCCTTTTCGGAGGAAATACGTGTATCGTTAGCAACCTATTGTAGTGCATCAATGATACGAAACCTCAACGGCCATATTTTCAGAAACCTCAACGGCCATATTTTCAAAAATTAGAGCCGTTGGAAATCTAATCTATATAAGGAGGGTAACCCTTCTTAGTTATTATTGAGTAAAAAATCAGAATGAAAAACCTTTTCAATGGCAAGTCCATCATCAACCGACAACATACTTCGAAGATGCAAGCGAACAACTACATCAATTGCAGCAATGGAAGAAGAAATACAAAAAAGGAACAAACAACCCAAAAAAATTAAACCATCGTTAGTGGCAACAAAGGAGGAGGAAGAGGAAATCAAGGCTAAGAAGCGAGGTCAAGAACAATTCCATCAAAGAGAAAGATTAAAACAAGTTGAGGAAGAGACCGAATGGATAAAATATTATTACATTGTGAAAGATCTACCCAAAGAACAGTAGGACGATCGTATATTTTGGATTAACGTTTCATTGGGTCCTTTTGTTGGTAAGTACAAGAAGCCACGCCACAATTATGAACCATCCCATGTTTCTTCAAGGGTGCACCATGTTATAAAATTGTGCACCGAGTACAACCGTATTCTTGCTAGGCACAGAGACGACAGGTTTGCGGCACCAGATGCTTATTCCAAATGGAGAGGAGAGTCGTTTCTACATTTCGAAGCCGCGTTGATTGTTGCATCTCGGACTGGGAAAAAATAATAACATGTGATGTTTGAGTGTTGTAAATTCAAATTTTTAATATTAATCGGCGGTTTGATAAAATATGGAATTCCCGAATATGATTAATCGGATTGAAGTGTTATAATACTGTTGTTCCGATTACATAGTTTCAAAAAAGATTATAGCCGTGCCTCGAAATACCCACCAAATCGGTAGATAGATATTTAAGAGTTCTATCGATTATAATATTCAGAATCAAAACGTGTATCATTACCAACCGATTATAATATTCGAAATCAAAACGTGTATCAAAGAGCCCGATTCCTGCATTCGGGAGACAACATTGTATTTTTTGCGACCGATTAAATCATATATCTTCACAAAAAAGTTTCCAAAAAACTTGTACAAATTACATGTTCGAAAAAAAAACGATCAAACATCGTCATCATCCGAGGGGATCAATTCGAGTAACTCAGCGGGAAAGTTGTTGTCCATAAAGCGATCCCAATCAACCATGTTGGACTCATATTGTTTCACCCAATCCTTGCAATGGTTCATCGGGAAGTAATCGTGCCACTTACTCAACGGAGGTAACGGACAATCTTTCTTTACTCTTAAACCGATAAAATGCATTTCATTCACAAATGCCATTACGATTCTTCTATCTTTAACCGACTCGTCGCAAGCCGTTCTTGTGGGTGCAAACGTCATGCTAAGTCATACATAGGAGGAACAAAGAAATGTACCACGCAATTCAAAACGTCCGCTAGGAGATATCCAAATTTAGGTATTGTCATCCAATACTTGGATCTGATTGTCTTCAATCCCTTTCGTCACTTCACACGCGCAACTAAGTCTTTGAACTCTTGTTCTTTGTCGTATCTATCTCCTCTCCTCATCATCTCCATATAAAAACCCTTGTCCTTCACTAGTTGTACCGCCATCTTATTTCTTAAATATTGGCATTGGGTGACATCTTGTCGGGTGGTTGGTCCACTTTGATCATTTCTTGGACGACCTCTTTTCTTAGGTTCCAGCTCATCTTCAAATTCGGCTTCCGAACGCTCGTGCCTAGACAATATTCTTTTATTAGAAAAATACTCCTTCAACTCTTTTCTTTGGATGGTCCTCGACACTTCGGTGTTCGGCCTACCGGTGTTCTTTTGCTTAATAGGTTCATCAACCTCCCTTAAACAAGGGTGAAGGGCTTCCTCCAAATTATGCATCAATATTTGCTTTTTGGTGCCGTTTGATGTAGCGTAACGCTCGGCTATTCGTGCATACAATTCCGACTCCAAGAAAGACGGACCATCAACTACCGGGGTGTTCAGAGTGAAATTTAATTGCTTCCAAAATGGATGAATATCATTGATGTCAATCACTTCAACATACCTACCCAACTTATGACGACACAGGAGTCCAATACCTATTATATCCTTGCAAACACAAACCGTATTCTCGTCATCATAAGTTTTATATAACTTCAATTGTTTCATCATGCGATTTATTGCCCATCTTGAAACTTTATGAACAACTCCTCTTAGAAGCAATTTTTCCTTAATATGTTCCATCGGGAATTGGTGTACACTAAATTGCATACATTTCCTAATCTTTACGAGATCACGATTGGTGAATTCATGGATTGCTTCTTGGATCGACACAACTCCATTTTGACTACCAATTAGTATTTTATTTAGTCGACCATGTGACCCCTCCCTAATGCTTGTCGCCTCGTTCTTGAAATTACGATATTCATATGTCCATGAAAACACAAACCTCTCCTTAATCGTTAACTGATAGACACATTTTTGTGTCTAATTTGTCCTCAATGTCCGTATTGTTGGAACTCTATTTTTGTACTAATATTGTGTTTTTATGTATTTTTAGGAAATAAACATTTTTGGAAAATTCGGCTCGAAAAGTTGATTTTGGCACCCGGAGGACAAGTGTTATTCGGACTCTCGCTTTTGGATAAGGGGTAACCTAATTACTAAGGGACACCCCCAAGTCACCCCCAAGGCAGCTGCTATTCGCACACCTACTCTGGATAGGGGGCTACCAGTTTCTTCCCCATTTGAAACGATTTTGGCGGGAAATTTCTAAACAGTTCTGGCAGAATTTCGATCGTCAAAATGAAGGGATTATGGGTCGATTCAATGGCTAAAATTTGGTATAGAGATGTGATATAGGTTAAGGAACATAGTATGGGTGACATGATCAATCAAATTTGGCTGGAATTTTCGGTATGATTCACACACCCAAAACATAGCACGTGGACTGTAACACGAGCAAAATTGAAGTTCTTGTGTGCATGGGGGAGTTCTGCAGGCGTTGTAAGAGTGTTTAGGCGTGAATAAGTCGAATTGGAGCGTGCTGGACCAGAGAAAACGCGTGAAAAGCTAAAAAAAGAAAGAAAATATCCGAAAATATTTTCTTTCACTGCCGAGGATTTGTGGAGTTATGGAGGAGATTCGATGCATTCTTCGGGTTTAAATATAGTCCTTGGAGGTCAGAGAAAGGTTGTCGAGAGTTTGGGGGCTTGAGGAGAACTGAGGAGCAAGAAATCACCATGAACAACAAGCTTCCTGCTGCTGTTTTATGCTGCTGATGAAGATGAAGAACACGAAGAACATACTCTCACAAACCGTCGTTCTTCAACAATGACAACGACAGTGGTTCGTGGGTCGTAGGTGTGGGTCTTAGAACCATAGCGACAACATCAGTTAGATTTTATCGTTTATTCTGTACGCCTTTTGTGCGTCGTAGATTACAGTTTCACACCATTTTGTCTTCTTCTCTTTATTGTAAACACCAATTGAGCTTAATAAAATATTTTGAGAGGTATTTCACCATGATGAGCTAAACCCAACATTGGGACAACGGAGGAGGCGATTTTCGTCATTCTGGTAAATTTAATTTATTCTTTTTATGACTTTTGCATTGATTTAAAATTGAAAAATGATTTTGATTAATTAGTTATCACTTTATTTGATGTGGCATGCTTGCTTAAATGTTTGATGTCCCATGCTTACGATTTATAACTAATATTCTGAGAATCTATATTGGCAAAATAAGAGTCCTTACATTTTATGTTTTGAGCGATAATTGTTAAGGATAAATAAAATGTACCATATGCATGAGAATTGGCCAAGTCCTTAGGCCCAGTAACTCTCTACCAATTTGTCAATATTTGTATATATATTTATTTTCTAAAAAAATTATCCTTCACAATTCCGAGAGTTTGAACCTCATTAATACAACCCCCGAAAAAACACCAATTGGACTTTTAGAATTTGTAAATAGGCTTTATTTTTCATAATTTTTGTAATTTTTGGACTTTTTAATTGGACTGGACATTTGGACTTTAATTTTTTTAACCCTACGGAAGGGTATTATTAAAAAACAAAAAAATTTATATAAACTGTGTGCAGGGAAGGACGACGATTACTATATCGTCTCGGCCCCTCGGGTTCGTACATGACATAGGAGTCGTGGCCCGAGTCGACTTCAACGGTTCATCCCCCGTCTGGTACGGGAGGTAAGTCCATCGAAACACTCGCGAATCTCCTGTCAGCGGGTTTACTGTATTCCTTAAGGTGATTCATTGATTGAGGACGAATTTGGACTGTTTTTAAATTCCTAGTAAAGGCCAATACAAGATAAGGGTTCGGATTTCATCACCGCTCCCTTCTTGCCCGCCTTAGGAAAAAGAAACCTAACGCGAACCCAAGCTTTGAAATTTGGAATAGAACGAGACCGATAGGGTAACGAGGTTAATAGGAAACTCGTTCGAAAAATATTGGCTGCTCTTTAAGCACACTTCAAAGTTCATGATGGTTTCTGTGAGTTGAATGCGTGACTGCGCCGCCTTCTAATGCGGTGAGGCCTTGGGTATCAAAGCTATAATAAGCTTCCCTCGCCTCGATTCAACTTACATTAGCTAGGATTGATTCCAGAGGGGTTTACTCAAATTGCAATGAATTCCCTTTCGAAAGATAGAAGCTAGTCTAGAAACAATCTAAGTGGAGCCATCATGCTTTTTGTTTGCTAGATTTTATAGGTTTGATTTGGTCGAGTCAGCCTTGTTTGTGATTGTGTAGAATTCCCTTGCAATTAAGAATGTCGAACTGGTATGATAGAAGCCAATACAATGAGTATCGACCTGAATTTGAATATGGACATCATCCTTTTTATGACCATGTTGGGAATAGTGGTTGGGAACGCCATCCTTTGGAAGGATATGGGTCATAGTCTGGTGAGCCCAATTACTATCCACACATGCATCAGTCTTACGAGAAAGAACATTATAATGCGAGTTCTTCGTCTCTATAGGATACAATCAAACTATTGAAAATTAGTCCTTTTTATGATCCCTCTGTTCCTATTCCTTCTTTAGAAGAGTCCCTCAGGAAGTTAGCTGAGTCAACGCGTAAGTTAGCTGAGATGAATAGTATAATTATAGCCGAAAGAACTAAAATAATGAGTGAACCTTCTTTAGAAGACCACCTCAAGCGGATAGCTGAGACGAACGAAAGAATTGCTCGAAATTACTTGAATTTCCAATATAGTGTATCCAATAATACCCTTGAGAATGAAGATAATTATTCACATAATCAAGATGACGAGGTTAGAATTGGTAACACTACTTGTTTTGATGAGGTTCAACCTTTTTCATGTTATTATAATGAGGACTGTGATGAGGATAGTATTGATGAAGAATCTGAAATATGTAGGCATAATGATCAGGAGTCTAGTAATCCAATTGAGTTGTATAGTGATTATATTATTTCTAATTCAAATCCAAATAATTTTTATGATTATTCACCTATTCAAAAGGACGAGGATTTGATTAGGGATACCACCGTTTTAGACGATGTAGATTTTCCTTTTGATTACGAAGCCGATAGTGGTTTAGAGGAACGGTTTCATTTCGAAAATACTGTTTTAGAGTCTCGCGACTTAGAAACAATAGTCTTGGAAGAAGAAGATAGACCCGTAGAGATGAGTAAAGATGCACTACCTGATAATAACTTAGAAGAATCTCTTGAATACTTTAAGGACTCTGAAGATACGGAAATTCAAGAAATAATTAGAGGTCTATCTAGAGACACTGAAAACTCTAAGTTTGGGGGTGATTATCACTTCCCCAGTGCCTTACCTTTAACTCTCAGAAAGTCCCCACACTTAGGACTTGATATTTGTGCCTCGACCATTTTACAAGATTACCTTCATACTCGTTTTCCCGAGTCCATGAAGGAGTTCAGTCGTTAGAAACCCATCCTCTGGTTGATGTGGTTTGCCCAGGCTATGATCCCCAGATTGACTTTGTTTTCCCACCAAATAGTTTTCTTCCAACTGTGGGAACGTTTATATTCCAAATGTGTCGAATATTAAGTTGTGAGACTAAACATAAATGCTTTAGGAAATTAGAATCGACACATTTGCTTAAGAATGACCACTACTCTCATTTTGGTCAATTATGTAAGTCAAATCTTATTGACTTAGAGGATCCTCAGTTATTTAGGTTATTATTGTGCGCTTCTAAGATCATATTTGAGTTTTTCCAGACTCTAAGACCTAATAATTTGGATCCAACCTATGAAGAAACGCAGCCAATGAAAATATTCTATTTAGACCCTTTCATAGATCCTGAACCTGAACCACAATTAGCAATAGTTATCAGGAAACTAGGTAAGGGCATGCTAGTGTTGTTCATTTCGTTGGTTCACTGCAGTTTCCTTTTGTCAGCTCTTTTTGGTTTTAAAGACCCACAGTTATTCCAGCTACTGTTATACGGTTCGAGTTGACTAAACCTTTCCTACGTCTGGCTGAAGAATTTAAACTTAGTACTTCTTGGGAGGTAACCCAATCTCATGCAACACGGTAATATCCTTCCTTAACTCTTTTTGCTTCAAATGGTAACAGTTTCTCCTTGTTCATGCTTTTAGTTTCATCTTTAGAACATTGAGGACAATGTTAGATTTAAGTTTGGGGGTATGGGAGAAACTTTTTAGTTGCAATAAATAAACTCAGAGCCTAGAAATTTATGCGTATTTAGGATGGAACTAACCAATCTAAGTGGATGGAAGCATTTTGGTTGTAGGAGTTGAGGAGGAACCAATCTGAATAGATGGAAACATCTAAAGAGTCTATTCATAAAAGCACAGAGCTCAGGTGTTAGAAATAACATGATAGTTGCACCATATCTCGTTGAGTCCTTTTCACTTCTATTTTTTTTTTTTTAAACTATGTACTCTAAGTGATTAGGTGGGGCCCACGATTCAAGTTGTTACCAATGCTAGGGTGAATTAGAGTGATTGAGATACCACGAAAAAAAAAAAAAAGGTAGTTACTAAAAAGTTGAAAAAAAAAAAAAAAAAAAATATTGAGACCAGACCATTTGACCAAAAGGAATAAATTCAATAAAGTCGACCACTGGTACCCTTGTATATGCCAGTTGTGTTGACCTAGAGTTAGGTTATCGACTACTGGTTCCCTTGTATATGCCAGTGTGTTGATATTAGTCAGACTAGTATCTCAATCCATTAGGATAGGTTCATTTTGGCGGAGGCCTTCAGACAGATATGGGAAACGCCGTTCACTTAGTAAACATCAAAACCATCTATGTTTTTCTATATCCATATCTTAATCTTTCCATGTGATTAGTTTGACTCCGAATATGATGTCCATAGTGCAACTATCTGAGTAGAGCTTTGTCACTTATATATGAATTTTAGTATGCTTGAGTGCAAACTCGTGTACATCAATTGGAATTTCGCACCAGGGTACTTCCTCTTGTAGTCAATAAGTATGCCAACCAAGGAGATTCTTTAGTGTCTTCCAAGGTTCTGCGTAGATATCTAGGGTCTGGAGTAAAGGTTTTGTGGGTACACCTCTGGTAAACCCTCCGGAGACAACACTCCGCCACTAGGGACACCTAGGGGTTCAAATGATTTTCCTTTCTAGAATAAATTTGTTCGAGGACTAGCAAATAATAAGTTTGGGGGTATTTGATAGACACATTTTTGTGTTTGTCCTCAATGTCCGTATTGTTGGAACTCTATTTTTGTACTAATATTGTGTTTTTATGTATTTTTAGGAAATACACATTTTTGGAAAATTCGGCTCGAAAAATTGATTTTGGCACCCGGAGGACAAGTGTTATTCGGACTCTCGCTTTTGGATAAGGGGTAACCTAATTACTAAGGGGCACCCCCAGGTCACCCCCAAGGCAGCTTTTATTCGCACCCCTACTCTGGATAGGGGGATACCAGTTTCTAAAAAAAGGTAGTTACCAAAAAGTTGAAAAAAATAAAATAAATAAACATATTGAGACCAGACCATTTGACCAAAAGGAATAAATTCAATAAAGTCGACCACTGGTACCCTTGTATATGCCAGTTGTGTTGACTTAGAGTTAGGTTATTGACTACTGGTTCCCTTGTATATGCCAGTGTGTTGATATTAGTCAGACTAGTATCTCAATCCATTAGGATAGGTTCATTTTGGCGGAGGCCTTCAGACAGATATGGGAAACGCCGTTCACTTAGTAAACATCAAAACCATCTATGTTTTTCTATAATCATCTCTTAATCTTTCCATGTGATTAGTTTGACTCCGAATATGATGTCCATAGTGCAACTATCTGAGTAGAGCTCTGTCACTTATATATGAATTTTAGTATGCTTGAGTGCAAACTCGTGTACATCAATTGGAATTTCGCACCAGGGTACTTCCTCTTGTAGTCAATAAGTATGCCAACCAAGGAGATTCTTTAGTGCCTTCCAAGGTTCTGCGTAGATAGATAGGGTCTGGAGTAAAGGTTTTGTGGGTACACCTCTGGTAAACCCTCCGGAGACAACACTCCGCCACTAGGGCCACCTAGGGGTTCAAATGATTTTCTTTTCTAGAATAAATTTGCTCGAGGACTAGCAAATAATAAGTTTGGGGGTATTTGATAGACACATTTTTGTGTCTAATTTGTCCTCAATGTCCGTATTGTTGGAACTCTATTTTTGTACTAATATTGTGTTTTTATGTATTTTTAGGAAATAAACATTTTTGGAAAATTCGGCTCGAAAAGTTGATTTTGGCACCAGGAGGACGAGTGTTATTCGGACTCTCGCTTTTGGATAAGGGGTAACCTAATTACTAAGGGACACCCCCAGGTCACCCCCAAGGCAGCTTTTATTCGCACCCCTACTCTGGATAGGGGGATACCAGTTTCTAAAAAAAAAAGGTAGTTACCAAAAAGTTGAAAAAAAAATAAAAAAAAAAAAATATTGAGACCAGACCATTTGACCAAAAGGAATAAATTCAATAAAGTCGACCATTCGTACCCTTTTATATGCCAGTTATGTTGACCTAGAGTTAGGTTATCGACTACTGGTTCCCTTGTATATGCCAGTGTGTTGATATTAGTCAGACTAGTATCTCAATCCATTAGGATAGGTTCATTTTGGCGGAGGCCTTCAGACAGATATGGGAAACGCCGTTCACTTAGTAATCATCAAAACCATCTATGTTTTTCTATATCCATCTCTTAATCTTTCCATGTGATTAGTTTGACTCCGAATATGATGTCCATAGTGCAACTATCTGAGTAGAGCTCTGTCACTTATATATGAATTTTAGTATGCTTGAGTGCAAACTCGTGTACATCAATTGGAATTTCGCACCAGGGTACTTCCTCTTGTAGTCAATAAGTATGCCAACCAAGGAGATTCTTTAGTGCCTTCCAAGGTTCTGCGTAGATAGCTAGGGTCTGGAGTAAAGGTTTTGTGGGTACACCTCTGGTAAACCCTCCGGAGACAACACTCCGCCACTAGGGCCACCTAGGGGTTCAAATGATTTTCCTTTCTAAAATAAATTTGCTCGAGGACTAGCAAATAATAAGTTTGGGGGTATTGATAGACACATTTTTGTGTCTAATTTGTCCTTAATGTCCGTATTATTGGAACTCTATTTTTGTACTAATATTGTGTTTTTATGTATTTTTAGGAAATAAACATTTTTGGAAAATTCGGCTCGAAAAGTTGATTTTGGCATCAGGAGGACAAGTGTTATTTGGACTCTCGCTTTTGGATAAGGGGTAACCTAATTACTAAGGGGCACCCCCAAGGCAGCTGTTATTCGCACCCCTACTCTGGATAGGGGGCTACCAGTTTCTTCCCCATTTGAAACGATTTTGGCGGGAAATTTCTAAACAGTTCTGGCAGAATTTCGATCGTCAAAATGAAGGGGTTATGGGTCGATTCAATGGCTGAAATTTGGTATAGAGATGTGATATAGGTTAAGGAACATAGTATGGGTGACATGATCGATCAAATTTGGATGGAATTTTCGGTATGATTCACACACCCAAAACAGAGCACGTGGACTGTAACACGAGCAAAATTGAAGTTCTTGTGTGCATGGGGGAGTTCTGCTGGCGTTGGACGAGTGTTTAGGCGTGAATAAGTCGAATTGGAGCGTGTTGGACCAGAGAAAACGCGTGAAAAGCTAAAACAGTAAAGAAAATATCCGAAAATATTTTCTTTAACTGCCGAGGATTTGTGGAGTTATGGAGGAGATTCGATGCATGCTTCGGGTTTAAATAGAGTCCTTGGAGGTCAGAGAAAGGTTATCGAGAGTTTGGGGGCTTGAGGAGAACTGAGGAGCAAGAAATCACCATGAACAACAAGCTTCCTGCTGCTGTTTTATGTTGCTGATGAAGATGAAGAACACGAAGAACAGACTCTCACAAACCGTCGTTCTTCAACAGTGACAACGACAGTGGCTCGTGGGTCATAGGTGTGGGTCTTAGAACCATAGCGACAACAGCAGTTAGATTTTATCGTTTATTCTGGACGCCTTTTGTGCGTCGCAGATTACAGTTTCACACCATTTTGTCTTCTTCTCTTTATTGTAAACACCAATTGAGCTTAATAAAATATTTTGAGAGGTATTTCACCATGATGAGCTAAAGCCAACATTGGGACAACGGAGGAGGCGATTTTCGTCATTCTGGTAAATTTAATTTATTCTTTTTATGACTTTTGCATTGATTTAAAATTGAAAAATGATTTTGATTAATTAGTTATCATTTTATTTGATGCGGCATGCTTGCTTAAATGTTTGATGTCCCATGCTTACGATTTATAACTAATATTCTGAGAATCTATATTGGCAAAATAAGAGTCCTTACATTTTATGTTTTGAGCGATAATTGTTAAGGATAAATAAAATGTACCATATGCATGAGAATTGGCCAAGTCCTTAGTCCCAGTAACTCTCTACCAATTTGTCAATATTTGTATATATATTTATTTTCTAAAAAAATTATCCTTCACAAGTCCGAGAGTTTGAACCTCATTACTACAACCCCCAAAAAAACACCAATCATTAACCATTGTTTTTTACAATACTCAACCGGTTTTGGGTAGTCCGTGCCGTATTCATCCTCAAATTTCTTCAAGTTACATTCGTAAATTTCCTCGGTCATCGACCAAACTTTGTACCATGCTTTCATGAACATTTTCCAAATAATTCCATCCTCCTTCCACTTTTCTTCAAATAACCTATCCTCTTCCTTACGTTCTTCCACGGTTAATTTACTAATGCGCTCATCCTCTTCCTTTGACCTCTTGGTACCCTTCCTTGGTCTTTTAGCTTGGAAATGATGATGGCAATTGGTTTTGAGATTGCATTGAATGTGCCACGTACATTGCAAGTTTTCGTCTTCCGGAAACACTACCGCTATTGCATGCATTAAGGCTTGATCGTTATCCGTTACAATAACCCTTGGAAAATTATCACCGTTATAAATGGACCTCAACGTCTCCAAATCATTTCAAATTGAGTGTCACTAACATGATTATTTTGAACTACCACGCACATGTTATCTTTTGCCTTGTTCATAAGCCATTCCTTTGCCTCCTTCTTACTTCCAAATGTCTAAACGTGCATAAAACAAACCAAATCTAATAAGCATAACCATTTAACATATAAATTTTGAAAAAAAAAAGTAGTAATGAGTATACTAAATCGTTTGCATAGTATAGGAAGTATCGGGCCTCAAATAGAAATCATTAACAAACTCTTCAACGGCCTGCATATGAAAGCAACAAATTATTATACAATAATCGGAGGTTATTAAATAAGTCAAACTGCCGAATATACTATATTCGGAATCCTATCGGTTATCTAAAACACCCGATTTATGCAAATGAATGTACACAGTTTACTGAGTGCAAAAAATGATATAATCGGAAGCTAAAATATATAGTAAAACAGCCGAATATAAATAACCGGGAGATAACTTTAATCGATAAACATCCGATTTTCAAGTTTTCGGAAATTTTATTTTGAGGTCACTGTTATATTCGGCAGTCAAATAATGTTAAACTATCACCGATTGTAAAGGATAAGAATACTGAGTTTTGAAATTTTTTGAGGAATTCGTTTTTGGGGCAATTCGGGGGTAAATAACTCTACATAACTACCGAATGTAGATTTTTTTGGAAAACCAGTTTGGGGTTTTTTCTCATATTCGGCAGTAAACTACTATCTTGGAACTACCGAATATACATATTTGGTAATCTGTGTGTTATATTCGTAAGTTTATTCGAGAAATTATCTACCGAATCTGGGTAGTTCATGGCATTCAATGCATGCAATAACCGGTTTTTCTTGTTTACAAAAGCACACAAACGCATGCAAATCGAGTATTTGAGTTTCTTAACACAATACCTGTGTTTTACATGCATTGTTAGCTTCAATATCAGGCGATTCTCCATTTTCTTCCATGAAAGGGTCGTTTAGGTTTTCCTCTCCACAAAAGTTTGGATCACTCAACATATACCCCAAATCGTCTTCGCCATGATTCTCACCTTCTTCTTCTTCATATCCATCCATTTTTGTAGTGATAAAATGGGTTTTCCCTTTTTTCCTTCACCTTCTTCTCTATAACTCTAACAACTCAAAAATGAAAAAGAAATGGAAAAAATGAAACAGAAATCATTCTAATACTGCACCGACTACAATCGGAAGTTTGGGTAATATTTTGGCTTCCGAATGAAATCGGAGGATAAAAATGTTATCATATCCTCCGAGTATTAAGGGTAATTTTGCCATTACGAATTACGCGAGATAAGGGCTGACTACATTTTCCCTTTGGGTGACCTTTTTTGTTTTATTATTGGCCCCTAAACCCTTTTGAGTGGCCCTTAAAAATGGGAGGTTATTTATATCATCAAATGACACCACATATTTCAATATCAAATAATTAATCAAATACTAGAGATAACAATAACGTCGATTATGAATTAAATTCAAAAGAAAGAAATATAGATAAAACTGCATCTCTTGTTGCATCCTCAAACCCTTACCGGATCATTCTTAATACTAAAAATAATGACCCCAATAATAATGACCAAATCTCAAACACCATCCTCATACTCTGCAGAAAACATGTTGATCATATAGCAATGGCTTTCTCTTCTTCAACCTTCTTCTCCTCAACTTTCTCTTCTTCTTGGGCTACTTTTGGTTCTTCAACGGCAACAGAAGTTTTAATATCTTCCTCCATGTGTGCGGGTGCAGAAACAACAACAACTGGCTCGTCTTCTACAACTGCATCTGTAGAAGCAGCAGCAACTACAGCTGGCTCTTCTTCGACCTTCTTCTCCTCAACCTTCTCTTCTTCTTGGGTTACTTTAGGTTCTTCAACGGCAGCAGAAGTTATGGTTTCTTCTTCAATATGTGCGGGAGCAGAAACAACAGCAACTGGCTCGTCTACTACTACTGCATCATCGAAAGAAACTACAGATTCTTCTTGATCAGCTTCTCGAGAAGTTGCAACAACTACAGTTGGCTCTTCTACTACTACTTCGTCAACGACGGGAGAAGGTACAATCTCCTCTTCAACAGCCTCCGGACCTGGAGTTACGGCAATAACTGGCTCTTCTACTACTACTGCATCAGTAGTCGCAGCAACAACTGCGACGTCCTCTTGATCAACATCTCGGGTAGTTGCAGCTACAACAATTGGCTCTTCTACTACTACTGCATCATCGGTAACTGATTTTGCAGTCTCTTCTTCGACAACTTCTGGAGTGGAAGCTGCAACATCAACAGTTTCTTCTACTACTGCTGCATCAGTGCTGGTGGAAGGAGTTGTGATTTCTTCTTGATCAACATCTCGAGTGGTGGCTGCTACGATAACTGGTGGCTCTTCTACTACAACTGCATCAGTTGTGTCAGAAGCGACGATTTCTTCTTCAACAACTGCAGGAGTGGGAGTGGCAACCGGCTCTTCTACTACAACTTCATCTTCAACAGCTGCGGGAGTGGAAGCAGCAACAATTGGCTCTTCTGCTATTGCAGCATCAGCGGCGTCTGAAGTTACGGTGGCTTCTGCTTCAACAACGGGATCTTCTATTGAAACAGCGTCAGTGGTTGTAGCAGCTACAACTTCTTCAGCAGCTGGGGTTACTTGCTCTTCTACTACTTCCTCCGCGGTATCTAGTTGTCTTTCTATTAGGACTTCGGTGTCAGCAGCGACTGATTCTGCTTCTAGTTTTTCTACAACTGTAACTTCTTCAGTTGCAGAAGGTTCAATGTTTTCCTTCTCTACTTCTTCCTGTGGTGCTGCTGATTTTGGTTCTTCTACTTCAACTTCGCGCTCCGCAGTAGTACTAGTGATGATTGGTTCATCATTTGTCTCTGTTGATTCAACATGGGAAGGAACAGCTACAACTTCCTCTGCAACCTTTTCGACGTCGACTGGAGAAGCTTCAGTTTGTAAAGTTGTTTCTTCTTCTGATGGTTTTGAAATAACTTCTTCATGAGTAACTGCAACTGATGGTTCTTCAACCACTACTGGTGCTTCGGTTACATGGGTGTTCACCACCTCTACTGGAGCAGTTTCGACCTGTGCACATGTTAACATACCATACGATCAGTCACATGCACATACACTGATGCATTCGAACAAGTGTGGCCAGTCAAAAAGTATCGTTAGAAAATTACTGTTAGTAAAAAAGAGTCAAGGTTGGTCAACGAAAGTGTTTCCAAGGTCAAAAGTTTATTTGCATATGCTTAACAATGATATGTATCACATCTGCGAAAGTGATCTTTATTTTGAATCTCTAGAGTTTCTATAGAATCTTACCGTGGTTTTAAGATAGTTGTGAATTCGGCCACGATATCATACCGATGATGATGTGATGCAGAGGGAATAGTAAGCACATGAGATCTAAGTGCTAGTTTTAGCAAATCAAAGTTTCCAATATTTTCGATTACCAGAAACCCATGTTTAATATTCAATACTAATCTCTAATCTCGATCTTATAAAACCCATCACAAGTAGCCAGGCTTTCTAGATGTACTTTCCGATTAAGAACGTAACAGTCTTTTAGCATGTTTGGATGGAGATAAAAATATCAAGTCTCAAAACCTCAATATATCAACCTACCTACGGTCTAAATCCTACATCCGATCGCCTACTTAATTACCAACTTTTCTGTTTTGTGGTTTTTTACACCATGAACTAAAAAAAAAAGATCGCAAGTGGAGATGGTGAAGTTCTGGATTGAACTCGCGATCTAAATCAAAGTTCGTCTGGACTAAAACTCTAGCAGTATTTTTTTTGTTAAGTAAAACTCTAACAGTAACTTAAATAAATAACAGTGTAGAAAAACATAAACTACAATGAGGAAGAGAAAGAGAGACATAAAGATATTTCACCTGGACAGAAGCCATGGATGGAAGAAGATGAATTAACTGAAGAAGAAGATCTTAGAAAAGATAACTGAGATCGAGATCGAAGAAGGTGATCACTGAGAAAATACTTGATGAATGAAGAAATGAAGACAGGAGATGCGACTATTTATACTGCCACTCTCTAAAATGCTCAAACAAAAATCTGACGAGACAACACGTCCGACCCCATCAACCAGCATTACATAATTGCGTCTAAAGAACATGGGTTTCCCTGCAGGGCCAGCTCAAGATTCTTGCCTCTTTCATCAATTCTTTTTTGATTTTACCACCTCAGTAAATTAATTTTACCCACTTTGTGATTATGACATTCTATATTTCTCTTGTTCATCATTTTTCTCTTCAGTCAAACTTTTTAAAAAATAATGGCAATGTTATTTCAAGAAAAACATGTTTAAGCACGTATAAGTTTAGACCAAGTGATGAACTTACAATAATGGATTTGTTATGTTGCAACTGGATCAAATAAACTCCGATTACATAGTTTGACATGATGTAAAATTCAGGTGACAAAGTAAATTTTGGACCGGTGGTTTGTTAACCCTAACCCTAACTCGTGACCGACTCATAGGCAAGTGGAATCCTTGACAAGACAAGGAAACAACCGTACCTGATGGCTGATGCTGATATTTTTACCAGCAAGATTCTAGGGTGCCGTACACGACTAGAGTCCAACTAAGCTACTGCTAGACATCCGACTAAGCTTCAATGTTGAGTCACTACCACGTGGTATTGCTTCTTTACCGCCCCTAGCTTTCACTTTTGCCTTTATTTTTTATTTTTACTGTTATCATGTATCTCTGAATTTTGAATCTTTGATTGAATCAGATTTATAAAAATAATAGAGTTAATAGTTAACCGTCATAAACCCTGTGTAAATCTTTAAGGTCCCCGCGGAGGCATACACCGGGAAACTATTCTTTTTGATATTTGGTAATTCAAATTACATTCTTTTTTTAAAGGAAAAATAGTACAAAGTACGAGCCAAAAGAGATCAATGAGCTGTGTTTGCTTGTTCTCTTTTGGTACATTAAAAATTAATTGATTTTAATTCTCTTTTTAACCTTACACTCTGTAACCACTAATGACCAAAAACTATTGCGATCTCAAGAAGATCAGCAGGAAATCCTCCTCCTCATCAAACCGAGCCGAATGGCATGTTGAGATGTTTGATTGATGTTGAAATGTCAGTAAACGGTGGGTCCTTGCCTGGCTGAATAAAGTTTTAGACGGTGGAGATATGACCCACGCAGTTCTATTCTACCAACATTATGGGATTGATTTGAACTTCCCCGCCAATACTTTTTTGTAAAGTTCTGCGTAATCATCAATAATGGTCTATCGTGCTCTTTGTGTGTTCTCGACAGCTACATTTGTAGGCTCCAACTTGTCCATCTTAACACTTGAGCGTTGCCTTGTATAATGTTCATGGTGCTGTTGCAAAATCTTAAAAGAAGTTTTTAATTTATCTGGACTGCTGATGACTTTGAGTTCAAATTTCATCCGCACCGATCACCTTAAAAATTGAGAAAATGAGTTAATTTTATCGATAGGCGAGGCTGTGCAGTTTTTTTATTTTTCTTTTAATTGATCATGCATGCATGCATTTATAAAGAACCATTAATTGGAGGATAAAAAAAGAAATTGGGAATATAAGAAAAGGACAGAAATTGGTTTTAGATATCAATTCGGGATCACCCCTTATCTAAGTATTTTACGTATTACCTAATCTACCCCTCACTAATCAGGATTAGTGATTAATAATAATTAGTAAAATCTTAAGATTTTTTATAAATGATTAGTGTGTGTTTTATTTGAATTTGGGTGAGTGAGGTGAGAGTAGAAGGAGGGAAAAATATTTTTGAGTGGAAATTTTTTTGTGAAAATAGCAGATGATTGTGAGGAGAGAATTGCAGCTGCTGAATCTTTATCTCTACTACAACAAGGAGCTAACGACAACAACTCTCAATTGCAACTCTTTGTTAAGCCAACACCCTTGAATGATGATTTTGACGAGTATGGAGAGTTTTTCGAAGAAGCTACACAAGAAAGTAAACTTGCACAACATGCAAGCATCCCCAATACAAAGGTAAAGCTGCTAGGAGGTTGAAAAATCGATTTTTTTCTTTAAACCCGCCATTTTTTCAACTGTAAAACCTCGGTGCCGGCATGGTCGTAGTATGAATACCATGCCCGCAGACGCGTTACCGGCATGGTATTCATACTATGACCATGCCGGTAAAGCGATATCCCCCAATTTGAATATTGATCCGGCATAGTATTCTACCAAAAAACTATGCCGGTACACAATTAACTTTTTTACCTACCAAGGAATATACTACAGAATATTAAACCGGCATGGGTTCATTGATAGGTTACCATGCCGGAACTGCATGAAAAACATACAGGAAACATTTCCATGTAAACCCAAAAACCGACATGGAAAATTAATAACCATCAACGCCGGAACCAGTTACCGGCGTGGTACCATCAATTTCGAGAATGCCGGCAGTGGTACCGGCGTTGTTGAGTTTCAAATTTACAATGCCGGCACCTACAAAAAAATATACAGGAATGAATGTTTTCCATAGCTAAATACCGGCATTACATATCAATTAATTGGAATGCCGGTAGCGTATACCGGCTTGAGACAATAAATTACGACAGTGCCGGCACCTTGTTTTCCGGCGTTGCTGTCTAATGAATAATGTATGCCGGAATATGTTTCAAATTTGGTCTTCAGTTTTGGTTAAGTTCGACAATGCCGGAACATTGGTCGAGCATGCCGGTACTTGTTTCCGGTATAGTGTTTTAATTTCGTTTGGAACTAATTTTCGTTCGATCTTTAGGTGGTGACAAATATTGATCCAACAAATGCAAAACCGCTTTATCGGGATATGTCGGAATACTATAAAATACCTCAGGTATGTGACCAAAAAATACTTTACTAATGGATTGCTAGTAATGAACCTTCTAATGAATGTGAAATTGATCTTATGTAGGGAATAATAGATCGAAATGAAGCAATCGCTTGGGCTAAAGAGACGGCTCTTAAGAACATGTGTGTGTTGGTGAGGAATACCGAACGTTCAAAGAGGCGTTTTGAGATGGCTTGCGAGAGAAGTGGGAAATACAAGGAGAAGAATAGCCACAAGAGAAAGGATTATGTATATCCAAAGAAGACTAATAGGGTATACAAGACTCGTACAAGGAAGAATGATTGCCCGTTTAAGCTTGTTTTCCGCTTAAATGACATGAACAATTGGGATTGTGAGGTTTTGTGTGGCTGTCATAACCACCGGGATCCGAAAGATTTTGTTGGTCACTCCCTAGTTGTGAAGCTGAAACCTCATGAGTTCGAGGATGTAAAGAGATTGACCAAAGCACTTATCAAACCGAGACAAATTCTTAGAGGCTTCAAGGAAAAGGATGAGTCCAACGTGTCTTCTCTACATACAATTTATAGCGCACAAGCAACTATTAGAAGGGTGAAATGGGAAGAGAGGTCCGTTATGCAAGAATTTGAGAAGATGGCTTGGGATTACAACTACACGCGTATCATTAAAATAGGGCCGGACGAGAAGCCCCTTCAAATATTCATTTCGCATCCTTTGCTTTCACAATTGGCAAATACATGTTGTTGTATTCTTATGATGGATTGTACCTACAAGACAAACAAATACAATATGCCGTTGTTCAACATCGTGGGGCAAACCTCGGACAAGGTAACATTCACATTGGATTGGTGTTTAATGGAAAACGAGAGGGACTATAATTATCATTGGGCATTACGACAATTGAAATTATTCTTTCGGGAAAATCAACTTTGAGGGTGATCGTAACCGATCAAGATGATGCATTAATGAAAGCAATATCCGACGTCTTCCCGGACGCACAAAATTTCCTATGTACATATCATATACGTCAAAATATCATAAAAACTTGCCATGCCTTGTTTGAACTCGCTAAGGCGGATATTAAGAAGAGAATGATTGTTCAACTAGAGGAAGATGTTCGAAAGAACAAACTATCCCCCGAAGAAGAAGAAGATGTGAGAGGCAAGATAAAGGAGCGAGTGGACAAAGAACATACTGAAAATCATAAAAAGTGGTTGGAATTTCTAAGATATTGGGAGAAAGTTTATTGGTCTCTTACCGAGGTTATGTACGAAAAGAGATTGGAGAAGTTTATTGCCGATTGGAACGAAGTTTATCCGATTGCCGTCTGGTATTGTCGGACTCAATGGTTGGATAAGTTCAAGGAAAAATTTGTGCGTGCATGGACAAACCGGTATAGACACTTCAAGACTGAAGCAACTAGTGCATAGGAGTCCGCTCATGGGAGATTTAAAAATATCATCCATTCCGGTCAAGGAAATGTGGTTACGGTCACCGAGGCAATGGACAAATACTTTAAGGATGATATCAATAGGATCAAGGTGGCTTTTGAGAAAATCTCAATGGAAAGGATGACTCGATTTCTTCGTTATCATAAGTTGCTCCAAGGAATAGAATTCAACGTCTCTCATTGGGAAATAAAACATATGATGAGACAAATGGAATATGAGAAAAATTACGGAAAACCAGGTGATGTGTGTATTTGTCCCGACATGTCCTCATTGGGGCTTCCGTGTCGTCATATGCTTGTGAAGTATGAAGAAGTGATACCTATTGAGGTTATTGATCCGTTTTGGAAGCAACTATGTTTCGACCCTCCCCCTTCGGGAGATCCCGGTCAATCTCCATGGGATACGAACGAAGCAAAGGAATTCTACGAAGCTTACACACGTGGCACCTCGGTAAGCCGGCAAGTCTTGTTGAGCCAACTAAGGCTAATTACTCGTCCATGGATCACACAAGGCGAAGAGCCAGGAAAGGGAGATCCAATAGGTAGACCCCAAACTAAAACGTCAAGGAGAAAACAGAGGGTAAAATTGAAAGGAATGACTCAACATGAAGAGAACGCGCAGCAAGTAAGAAACGAGATCAAACCGCAAGTGAGATTTCGGAACAAAGGTTCGTGGAAGCGCAGGTTCCAGACAAAAGAGGTAGGCCGAGGAAGGAACCGTTATCAAGTCAACAACAAACGAAGGATTCCGTATCTACACCAAAAGCCAACTCATCGGAGGTTCCATGAAGAGGGGTAGGCCGCCAAAGGTATCAACATCAGGTTACAAAGAACAACAAGGTGAGCATTCTGAAGTCATACCCATAGTCAATCTAGCGGAGGTTCCAAGAAAAAGGGGTAGGCCACCAAAGGTATCAACATCAGGTTACAAAGAACAACAAGGTGAGCATTCCGAAGCCATACCCATAGTCGATCTAGCGGAGGTTCCAAGGAAAAGGGGTAGGCCACCAAAGGTATCAACATCAAGTGACAAAGAACAACAAGGTGAGCATTCCGAAGCCATACCCATAGTCGATCTAGCGGAGGTTCCAAGGAAAAGGGGTAGGCCTCCAAAGGTATCATCATCAAGTGACATAGAACAACAAGGTGACGAGGCAAAGTTGGTGACAAACCCAAGTTATATGAAAGTTGATGTAGTTTTAGTTCCAAGGCGCAAGGGTAGGCCAAGGAAGTACGGACTCCCATCACATATCGAAGACAATGCAAGTGTAGAGATTGCAGAGGATGGTTTGGATATAATCAAGTTAGAAAAGGGTAATATGAAGATGTATAAGGATCCCAGAACAGGTAGGACAATTAGAAGTTATCATACCAAGATACAGTCTTACATAGACCAACTTCCTGAGGTTATTCGCGAGTATATTGTATATACGGATGATGTCGATGGAGATGGAAATTGTGGCTATCATATTGTAACCCATCCCGGATGGAAATGTAACCCATCCCGGACGATATCTTCCAACAGATTCGGGAAACGCTCAAAGGTTCCGCAATTGTTGAAAAGGGATGGAAATAGTTAATCTTTAACCAAATGTAATCCATTCTATGTTTTTTAGCATGTTTTAATTTAAAGTATCAAATCCAATGTAATAGACTTCTTAGGAATGAAATAAAAGAACAATCGAAATGGATTTATACTCAAAACTAGTAGACTGCCGGCATAGAAGCAACCAATATTACAGTGTCGGGTTCTGTCGACTATGAAAATTTGGGAAAAAATCATAAAACCGGCATAGCTTGTAGAAAAACGACTATGCCGGTACCTTCCAATTTCTATACAGGAACATGAAATTTTTAATCTTTTAATTCCGGTATGGCTTTATCAAACATTTCCTTGCCGGTACCAGAAACCGGCAATGAACTATAATTTTCTCGCATGCCGGAACCTAACAGAATTTTTCAGGTGTACATTACAATCATCGAATCTATGGTATCTTTCCCAATTTTTGACCAACAAATCTACCCCTTTATACATTTTTGCCATTTCAGAATTCCACAAAAAAACAAATCACAAATGGCGGAGCCAGGATTCGAGAAATGGGTGGGCAAGTTGCCAATCAACACATATTTTATGGGATGCAAAATGGTTAAAATGACTAAAAATGGAATAAATTAGTTCTAATTAGGCTTGGAAACTTACATCTGAGGGTGCGCATTTGCACACCCTCCTCTACATGTGGCTCCGCCATAAGGTGGCCAAGTTATCCAATCAAATTGTGATTTCGGTGATTTTGGTGATTTTGGTGAAGGCGTGCAGCATTGATAAACTCAAATTTGCTACATTTTTCATTGAGATTTTTAAACACAAAATTAGTTAAAAAGACCACAATAATTCCTGGATGAAAAAGACATTTAGATTTTGATACTATTTAAATGGACAAAAATGTAAAAATAGCGATGATTTAACAGTTTCATCATATCCATTTTCAAATACTTTTTCTTATTTTTAATTTACATCAGGATGCATCCAGTTTCATTCTTGCTATTTTTTAAGTTTAAGTCAAGATGAATCCAATTTCATCCTTACTATTTTTTTGGTGTCCATTTCATCCATAATAATTTTTACTCGTCCATTTAAACCATGTTTTAAAAATATCTAGACAAATGATCCATTTTCCGATTTTTAAAGCCATGCAGAGTACTTGTTCTGAAAAATGTATTCAAGAAAATGAAAGGATCAACGAAAAGACAAGAAGAAAAGGTAATTAAGCTGTCAAAATTTCATGATTCATTTACCACCGTCCACCGTACAAATAAAGCACTAATTGATCATCAAGATCTTGAGAATGCTATTCTTTGTTGGTCCTTCGGCTAGACGGTGGTACAGTTTGTTGCCCTCACTAAAAGATACAGTCAGTTGCATTTTATATATGGTCTTTGGATATTGATTAAGTTGAAAAATCTGAAATTAATTTGGGAACGTAATTTCTCACAAATGACTCCAAATTCAAAGGATAAGAGAGTGTTAAGACAGCACATGACAAATACTTTTGAATGAATAAAATTAAAAGCTAAACTAGATTACCGCAATGGGGTGGGGGGCCGACCGATGTTTGGGAGTGCTACGATGGAGTTCTAATGGGATGGGTTTTTATGACAATTTCGTAACACTGTTTGCAACAATTTTGGTTACAGTAGTTTAATAACATTTATATGATAATTATTTTGTAACAATTTTGTAACAATTCTTTGTAACAATTTTGGAATAACAACGTAGTTTTAGATCATGTGGCTGAATTTTTCTTGTAATCAATGGTCAGGCTTAAAATTAAGAGTATAGGTGACGGTTTTCTTGCCATTTTCACGCAACATTTACCGTCAATCGACTCGACTTCCGATCGTTTTGATTGCGCCAAACCATAGCCAGGGTTGATGACTCTTCGATCGTCGATCCAATTTCGTAGAAAAAACACCAATCGACGTTCAATTTTTGCGATGAAAATTGAAAAAGGCGTTGCGTGCAATTGCATTTTTTGCCCCCATAGTGAACACATAGAAGGACTCCCTTCGGTCGTCCAATTAGAGCAAGTCTTATGGTGGAATCCATCCATCTTTCATCTTCCACGCCACCTCAGCACTTGGAACTGTGGATGGAAGCGCAAGTATAATGGTGGAATAATAGAAATGTTATTCTTAATGGAGCTAAAAAAACGCAATTAAGAATGGAGCTAAAAAAACGCTATTAAGAATGAAGCTTTTTTCTCAGCCGTTAGATTTCAACAACTCATTTTAAATCTACGGATGAAAAAAAACGCAATTCTTAATGGTGTTTTTTTAGCGCTATTCTTATTAGCGTTTAGCGCTATTCTTATTGGCGTTCAGATGGATTCCACGAACCCTTCCACGAAATCGTGAAACCTTAATTGGATTTTCTGTGAAAGACCCCAACTTGGAAGCCAATAGACTTGACATTCCATGGTTTTTCCACACTTGGAATAGTTTGGATTCCACCATAAGACTTGCTCTTAGTAATATAATAAAATTTCATTTAAGTGGCTTTTGAAAATTATTTCATCTTCTTATTACCAATGAAACCATACGTCCCGTCCCATAAAGTAGGTAAGTCAATAGTGGGACGGAGGCAATATAAAATAATGACTTTTTGTAGTCTTTTCTTGGAAGGTTCTGAGTTAAAATTAAGTTGCGTAGAACTGAGTTCCAAACTTCAAAAGGTGGAAGCTGTTCCAGATTCTAGGAGAAGGCACCATAGCGCTAACAAGTTCTTATGGTGTCGAAAAGAAATAAAGAAAAGAAAAGCTAAAGCGTCAAACAGAGTCAGCGTGCATGGTAGATAAATTCAAGTCTGACGGGAGAGCGGCATAAGACCAAAATTTGTAGCCTACCAAAAAGTTCTAAAAACTGAGTTTGATGATACATACACATTGCACAACAAAAAAAGCAACTTTCGGCTTTCGCAATTGGCAGCTCCAGCAAAAAAAAAAAAACCCATAAAGCATTCAAATATTGGAAAGAAAAGATCATTCGCCAAAGTAAATCCCATTTGCTTAAAGTTCAAAAGAAGAAGACACTCATTTGCCTTCGTTTTAGGGTCCGGTTCATTTAGTGGCCTTCTAACTTTTCATTGCTGCGATAGTAGACACAGTGACACGTGGGTCCATCACGCGATGCCACCACAAAGCATTGTCTCTTTCCTTGAGATCATGCAGTACTTGTTCATGAGATTTCATGGAAAGGAAATGACAAAAAGGAAAGGTAAGCTGTCAAATTTGCATGATTCATTCACCACCGTCCATCGTACATATAAAGCATTCAAAGTTGATCATCAATATCTTGATAATGCTATTCTTTGTTGGTCCACCGGCTACATGCGGTAAAATTTAAATTTGTTACCCTACTAAGACACAGTTGAATTTTCTTTTTGACTATGTAGCAGATAAGATAGTAAAATTTGGTAGTGGTATTGACTATACTGAGTATGCAGCTGTACGGGATACCGGGGCCATACCATGGTCTCCCTCTACAGCTCCTATTTGATGTAGGAGCCGATATTTCTTCTCTTAACAAGCTATAAAATACGCATTTTTTTTGCAACGACATTTTCCATTAATCAAGGTCTTTTTAGAAGGTTCTAAGTAAGAAATTAAACTTGTTAAATGAGTCTCAGACGCCAAAAGTCGAAATGTTCAAGACTCTTAGTAAAAGAAGGCTATTATTGGGGTGTCACGTTCCATTAAAAGGGCGTCACCTAATAGGATAAAAACGGGTCACCCAGAAGTAATATTAAAAATCCCTTATCTAAAATAATTTTGTAATGACTGAATAATCCTTTAGTTAATTTTAATTTTATTTAATTTAATTAGATAATAATTAATTTCTACGGTTGGAATCGATCCAAACCTGGACGTAAAACCAATTTCTACGGTTGGAATCAATCAAAACCTGAACGTAAAATCAATTTCTACGGTTGGAATTAAAAGGAATCTGGACGTAAAATTGAAATTTACGGCTAGGTTGACGAAAGGAAAATTTAGTAAACTAAACCTAGACGTAAAATTGAAAATTACGATTGGAATTCAACTAAACCTAGACGTAAAATTGAAAATTACGGTTGGAATTCAACTAAACATGGACGTAAAATCACTTCTATGGTTGGAATTAAAAGAAAACTAGACGTAAAATCGGATTTTGCGGTTGGAATTAAAAGAAATCTGGATGTAAAATGAGCTTCTACGGTTGGAAACTAATCCAAACCTGGACGTTAAACTACATGCAAATAAAATTTTACGGTTGGAATTAATCCTAACCTGGACGTAAAATTACTTTTACGATTTTTAAGTTTTATTTTAATTAAAGGATAAGCTAGACATTTTGTATATGTGTTAGGATATCCCATAACTATTTTTTTGGACATTAAAAATCCAAATGAAATCCCTTTATTGGAGTGTGACGCCCCAGTAATAACCTTCTAGTAAAATGAGGCACCAGAGGTCCACAGGAGGTAACAAGCTTTTGGTGTGGAAAGAAAGAAAGAACCAAAAGTCTGTACACTGTTCAAGACTCAGTTAACAAGTTTAATTATCCTTACTCAAGTGAAGTGATAAATTTCAAGTTTGACGTGAGAGTGACATGGTCACATTGGTCCAGTTAATAATTAATATCATATCAATTCAACTTCATTTTCGTGCTTGTCAAATTCTTCTCTTCCACATTTCTTGATCATTGCTTTAACCTCAGGAGGAATTAACACTTGTACTCGAGTTCTCGTGTTAATTCTTCTTCCTTGTTAATGTAATCTAATTAGAATGCATGGCTTACTTTTACTGAAGTTTTAAATCTATGGTAGTAATTAGGGACTACGGGGAATTGCAATAATTTTGATCCAATTTGATTTAGTATTCGCTGAAGTTTAAATCTGTATTGTGACGTAAACTAGAAATAATTTGTGTCGTAACGACACTTGATATAACATTTATTTAATAACTTGGTGATTCAGAATCCCTTCGAAATCACTTATAATATCAGATTCTTTAGTTAATTTAATTATTATTGCCTCTAATAGTAATATAGTTGGCCTTTAATGTATCCTCAAAATGTTCTTTTTCCTAATAAATAGAAATTCATTTGATAATTAATCAAGCTATCAAGTCATCTTCCAGATTTTCGAAGATAAAATCTAGTAGATTAGAGTACCATTCACCCATAGGCTGAATTTTTGCATTTTTTTTTGCAATTTTATCAACTACTCCATTTGAATCTGTTTTAACATGAGAGCATTTTCAGCTTGTAAAACTATTAAGTAAACCACAACATTCCTAGATCACACTATTTGATGTCCACTGTATTCTTCCTAATGCATCATTTATTGGTGCTGCAACATTCAGATTGTTTTATTCAAATAGACCTTATACAAAATATTCAAATAAATCAACACATTGATGTCTATTTCTGATTAAATCTTTGATCAGTATTTCTCAAAGACCATCCTTGATATCTTCAAATTTTTCGGGATCCTCATCTACAACATCACGACTGATTTTCCGAATATGACAGACAGTACCTTGACCATGTTCACAGGCTAAAGCTTGAACCTTTCGATTAATATTCCGAGCATACTCTGTTAGAGCATGACTCGGTTGAACCCACCAACCGTTGGTATGTCAAGTTTGGTTGTCATATTTTAGTGAATCAAAACTCATGTTAAGAGTCGCTTGATTATGTACTAGAGTTAAACTTATTATAGGTTAGCTTGAAAGTATTAGGATATGAGACATTACAAGTATTGAGAAGACTTTAATATGTGAAGAAGCAAGGAGCTACAACGACAACAATCATCCTTCCACTTGAGGTTAGTGATATTTGACTTGAACTGTTTCATTCCATAACGTATCATTCAAGTCGTGCATATTGAAAACATAACTGCGAAGCATATTTAAACTCTAGATAGACATAGTATTAAGGAATACAATACGAGGTTTATTGTTTAACCATTAAACTTTGTAGATAAGACATCGCCATAATCATTTGAATGCTATTGTGATTATGTGTGGGTATGAGGTGAGGATTTCATCCTAGGGAACAATGTTTACATGTGTTCTAAGGAAGTAAGTTCATAAACTTGTTTTGTGAACCGAAAAGGAAATTTCCAGGTGTTATTGGTTTTGTTATTCATTGCATATCTTATGAACAACCAATATGTGTGATAAAGTAGAACCGCTCACAACTTGTTGTGTTTTTGGTAGAACTATTCACAAAGGCCTGAATTTTGTATTGATATAACTTTTATTAGTAAAACCAATCTTAAGTAATCACCTTGGTATGATCGGATTATGTTTGCCTTGGGGAAAGGGAACCGATCCTTGTAAGGGAAAGGGAACCGATCCTTGTAAGGGGTGCAGTACATCAAGGGGAACCGATCCTTGTATGGGGTGCAGCAAGGTTTACAACAGAAAGGGGAACCAATCCCGTGAACATGTGCAACACATATAAGTTAGATACCATATATATGTGGGGAACCGATCCTAGTACCTAGTCAACCGAATCTTTTGGGAAGCTAGTGTGACTATGCGTAATACTCACATGGAGGTAGAACCGAAACTTGTTTTGGTAGAACCGTAAACCCATGATTGTGACTGAATGTTGGTTTGATCAATCACATAGTTCTTGAAAGTCAGATGAACCAATTCTAAACTTGTTTGGAAGTGTCGCAAATCGGTTTCAACGTTATAAGTGTGAAAGAGAACTTACAAAGTTAAGATGTCGACAAACTTTGAACACGTGCTGAGAATGTTTATTTCTATAATTGTTCAAAGATATTCCTTAACGGATAAGGGAAGATAATCCCAGGATCGAAACACAAATAAGTTAAGAATCTTTTAATTAAGGTTATTAATTTCATTTGTATAGAAATTACAGAATTAGTAATGTGCATTTACTAATTATATTATCCAAGAGATTTCGATTGTTATTTTTAGAAAGAGCATTTTCAAGAATTATGAAAACCGAATTTGTGCATTTATGAATATATTGAGAATATTTTCGGTTTTGGAAATTCCTTGGTGTCCAAACTTCCTTGTCTATAAATACACGAAGTTTGCCTTTATAGTAAACTAATCCTTCGTAACAACAGACTTCCTCTTTTGTCTTTGTTACTGGTGTAGCCGCCTATCAGAGAGGAGAGTAATCTAATTAGGTGAAATCTCTTACGGCCGTTCATTTTAAAGTCTTCTTTGGGATTGAGAAGCTCTAGCGCGACCTGTTGGTGGGAAACTAGATAATTGCGGTTTATCTTTGTTTTTGATTGATTTGATTGACTAACTGTGGTTGAAATCTGATTGCACCTAGTTTGTTTATTCTTGAGAATCTTCTCTTCTGATAAAAGATTCACTCAAACTAGTTCAGAGTTTCGACAGGGATCTTTAGACTGTTGTTAGTTCTAAAGACGATATTGTGATAATCCATTGTTAACAGACTCCGTTCTGTGCGTGATTGATCACAAGAGATTCAAGTGGTTCTGTGCAGGTTTTTATTGAAGATTTAAGAATATTTGAAGACAAAGAAGATCTTGAAGATCTGACTTGGGTTTTATAATCTTTGGTGTGCACAATACTTGTTTCGGTAAAAGAGGATCCAATTAATAATCGGTTTATCCTTGTGGTAGATTGGATTGATTAATTGAGTAGATCGGCATCAACACGGTTCTTCGGATTAAAGGTGTTGGTTGGCTTAATCTTAAACGATTACCTTTGTATCAAGTAAACATACTTCGTTGTTGTATTGTCTCGATCTCGTATCCATAGACGATCACACGAAGTGTCAACCGATTAGTTGTATTATCTCGACTCAGTCCATAGACAATCACTTTCGGAGAAAGGACTTATAGGTAGGAAAATTTTTAGCTTGAGGTATATTTGGGTACCCTCTCCTTTTCATACTTCCTATTACCGATTCCAAGTTTATTCAGCTTTCTTTGGTTACAGATTAGTAATTTTGCATGTTTGTGATGAGTTTCAACAGTACTGAGGAGTACTTGACGAAGATTGAGTATATCAATCTTAGCATCCAAATTTTTTTGGACAAGAAGATCGGTAACTCCATCAGAAGATATGATGCTTGGAGTCTACATTTAAATATGGGATTGTGAGAGAACTACACAAAACTAGATGCACAAGCAATCTTTTGATAAAAAGAGTTTTCAGGGAAGGAAAAAGGAATGTAGGATTACATAACCTATATACATAGTAAGTAGGATTCATGTACGAACAACTCTCAACCCTAAAAAAAATGTAGAATCGTCGATTTCAATCCTCGTTTACTAATCAAACAGGGTAAACCTTTTCAATACCATGAAAAGATCAACAGAATTCAAAAAAAAAAAAAAAAAAAAAAAAAAAAAAAAAAACTTTTCCTAAAGCCCGATTGTGCATGACTCTTGTATCTTTGGATTCGGGCATATGAGACAAGATACACTTTCAACACAATTAGGATGTGTTGGGGTGAACAATAATCTGTTCACCATATGATTCTTGTATGAAATTCTCAGGTCCCCTTTCATAGAACGTTCAAACCTAGTTCGTTTCTGTAGAGGTCTAACTTTTTATTTAGAAATTAACTTCTTCGGAGATGAGTTAAGTTTACATACCTCAGATGGATTCGACTTCTGAACAAGTTTAAGTTTGTTTTCTAATCGACTTGCTCTCCATTGAAGTTTGTTGACATATCTTATTTTGTATTTGTACTTGAAACAATTTGAGAGTTCATGACCTTTAAAAGTATAATAAGCACATGTCAATGTGGAGGACGGTTCAGGTACCATAACCGAGCATGCTGCTAAACAAATTGAAGTAACTGAAACATGTGAGATAGAATTTTCAGTAGATAGAGTAAAATCCATTTTATCCTCCAAAGTGGTCGAAAAAGTTTTTCTCCAGGAAGAATATCAAGATTGATGTATGTATTGCTACAATTATCAACGTTAAAATTTTCTCCAAGGAGTGCAATACTCGATTTTTCATCTTCATTTGAATCATATTGATCAGACATTTCATCAAGAGTTGCAGCAAGACCTGTTTCTAGTGTATTTTCTACGATTTGGACACTCACTAGGAAAATGACCAAAAACTTTACACTTGAAGCACTGTGGCGTATCCTCATCATCAGTGTCGATAGTGTCCCAGTTTTTAGGAGGGGCACGATCATGAGGTTTAACTGATGATCTGGGTTTATCTCGGGTGAACCATTTATTTCTCTTCAAAAGAAGATCTCTAAACTGTCTTGTGATCAGAGAGACTTAATTATCAAGATCTTCATCTGATGAAACAATCTCAATAGGATCATCCACAGAGTTACCAACACTTTTACTTTTATCAAGTAATTTAGTGCTCTTTTGTGCTTTGAAAGCAATATCCTTTCCAGATTTGGATATATGCTCATGATCAAATATCTTTAACTTCCCAACAAGTGTATTTCTGGAAAGTGTATCAAGGTAATTTCCCTCAATGATGACATGTTTCTTAGAATCATATCTAGCTGGCAGAGACCTGAGAATTTTCATCACAATGTCCTTTTCAGGAATAGTCTTACCCAAACGCAAAAGATGCATTAACAATTTCAGATACTTTCTAATTAAACTCATCAAATGAATCTTCATCAGCGATACAAATGTTTTCCCAATCAAAATTTAGGTTTTGAAGCCTAGCTTCCTTCTCAGAGGTATTCCCTTCAAATACGGTTTCTAAGATATCCCAAGCATCTTTAGACTGAGTGCACGTAGTCACATGGTGATGAAGATCTGGGTTAATGGCATGGATGATAGCATTTAATCTGTCAGAATTTTGCTTTGCAGCAAGAATCTCGACAGGCTCATACTCACCAATATCCTTTGGAACAGTTACACCATTTACTATAACCATTGGAGGATTGTATCCATTAACAACACGAACCCATGATCAAAATCACGTGATTGAATAAAGGCACGCATAACAATTTTCCACCATAAGTAATTCGAGCCATCAAAGACTGGCGGTACGTTTATAGAGATAACATTCCTGTCCATAGAGTCAGATTGCTACAAACACAGACTTATGAGGTCTTTAACGTGTTTTCCTGCTCTGATACCAATTGAAAAAGCGGGGGGTATAACAACCACACCCAATAATTCGTTCGGCAATATGTATGGACTAACTCTATTATAATTCCGAAAGCACCAACTTAAAAAGCGAGCTCAATCAAGAAATATACCAAAGAGTTATATCTCAATTTCTCAATACAATCTGCAATCGAATAGATAGAAATCTGTTCGCCCGATTGATATGAGAAATAACTTGGACGGTACCAAAAACCAATGCCCAAGTGCCTACTATCCAACAATCAAGGTCGGATTTACCAATTGATTGATCTACGCACAACCTGTGATATTTCAATTATATAAACAAATATAATGCGGAAAAGAAATAACACAGACACCAGAAGTTTTGTTAACGAGGAAACCGCAAATGCAGAAAAACCCCGGGACCTAGTCCATATTTGAACAACACACTGTATTAAGCCATTACAGATACTAGCCTACTACAAGTTAACTTCGGACTGTAATGTAGTTGAGCCCTAACCAAGTCTCACACCGATTAAGGTACAGTCGCGTTCCTTACGCCTCTTGAACCACTCCGGATTCTGCGCACTTGATTCCCTTAGTTGATCTCACCCACAACTAAGAGTTGTTACGACCCAAAGTCGAAGACTTATAAACAAATCTATCACCCACAAATAAGTCAATTCTGATAGATAAATCTGTCTCCCATAGAAGTACCTATGAAGTTTTTGTTCTGTCTTTTGATAAATCAAGGTGAACAGGAACCAATTGATAATCCGGTCTTATACTCCCGAACAGCAGCCTAAAAATATCAATCACCTCACAATAACTTAACTATATGGTAGTAGAAGAAGTTATTATGGAATCACAAAGAATGAGACGAAGAGCTTTGTGATTACTTTTTGAAAAAACGGGGGTCTAACAACACCACCCAATATTTCGCTTAGCAATCTGTATGGACTAACTCCGAAATACTTTGCTAGAGAATCAATGTAGAATCATAATCTCGCAACGATAATATCTCAGCGAAATTATCAGCAACAAAACACAACAGCGTCACAGAACAATCTCAAAAACGATATAATAAATGACGTCAGCTAAAATCATGAGAAAGATGTGATAGTCCTGCGAAAGTTAGAAAGTTTGCGAGATTAACATTTATAAGGTTGCGAGAATGTCGCAAGCCATATCCGAAAATAAAGGACAGGTTAGTTGTCATCCACTATGTACTTCCCTATAAATAGTCGTTCAGTTGTAAAAGAAAGAGAGAGATCTTTTTCTGGGTGAGAAGCAAGTAAATAGGAGAGAGAAAACCTAGAGCAGTGGTTATTCTTGATTCCTTTATCTTTTCTTGTAAGATTGTTTAAAGATTCATCGATAAAATTAAGATTGTTCATCTAAAATGAGTTGAACGTTAATGAAATCTTATGAGGGGTGTAGTGTAGGATTTCCTGCAACTACATAATGGCGCTAGAAACAGGGAGATGAAGATCGAAAGTTGACGATTGTCGTTGAAAATTATTCAAATCAAGAAAGTGATTAAATAAATCAGTGAACCAGTTCAAAGAAAAATGATTAGAATCAATGAAGATGACAAAAAATTGGAGTGTAATATTATAACAAAAACAATGATTAATGAATTCCATGAAAACATCAAAGGAAGAATACATAAACGAAATTTTGAAGGAAGGAAGGTTATGGCAGTAGAAAAGACATCACCCTTGAAAGATTGGGAAAAGCAAAAAATCACATTCATAGCGGAAGAAATACCAAAAGAAAATTTGAACCACACATCTCCATTGGTTATTACAGTGCCTATTACGCGAAAAGAGAAGGGGACAACAACAAAATCCACGGAAGAATGGATATTGAATAGAACTTTAGTCGATACAGGAAGTTCGGTGGATATAATATTCTATCATGCGTTCAGGGGAATGGGATTTAAAGATGAAGAAATGTCCAATTCAACATATCTTGTTCATGGCTTTGGAAAATCCACAACAAAACCTAAAGGAGAAATAGTAGTACGAATTCCACTAGGAGAAATCGAAACACACGTGACACTATGTGTGGTGGATATGGAATCTCCATATAATATGTTGTTAGAAAGACCATGGATACATGTGATAAAAGTTATACTATCAACGTTGCATAAATGTATTAAATTCTCCACACCAAATGGAATAGGTGAAATCAGAGGAAATGTTGACAATACGAAATTATGTCATCAAATTGAAGTAAAGCATTATGAAGGACAAGCAAAAAGGAAACAATTTCGCAGAAAGTTGGCAAAGGAGGCAAAGAAAGAAGAAGAATTTAGAGTATACATGATAAGGGAAAAAGAAGGCAAGGGAATACCCAGCGAAATTTCGGAAGATGGAAAAGGACCTGTGAAAACAATAAAAGAACCAACACCAATGGGAGAATCCAAGTCCAGTTACACTGCTGCAGAACTAACAAAAGAAGTAAACGTTGGGACTATAAAAGAACCTCTAATATTGAGAATTGGAACCAAGATGGATGTAAAAGAATAAGAAAGAACTGTTAATCTTTTGCGAGAATATAAAGACGTTTTCGCAGGGAGCATGGATGAGATACCGGGAATAGATCCATCAATTGCATGTCACAAGTTGGAGATTAACAAGAATGTGAGACCATTTAAACAAAAAATAAGAAAACTCGCAACAGCTTACCGTTCCCAAATAGAAGAAGAACTACAGAAAATGCTTGATGCAGGAATCATAAGAGAAGCTAAATACCCAGAATGGATAGCGAATATGGTCATTGTCCCAAAGAAAAACAAAGGAATAAGGATTTGCATAGATTTCACTGATTTAAACAAAGCTTGTCCTAAAGATAGTTTTCCATTACCAGATATTCCTCAAATGGTGGAACCCGCAACGGGAAATGATAGAGTATCGTCTTTAGATGGGTACAAAGGATATAACCAAATTCCTCTCGCTGAAGAAGATCAAGAACATACTGCTTTCTTCGCCCCTAGAGGTTTATATTGTTACACGAAAATGCCATTTGGTTTGCGAAATGCAGGAGCGACATATCAAAGAATGGTAGCGAAGGTGTTCGCGAAAGGGATACACAGAACATTAGAAGTATACGTGGATGACATGTTAGTAAAGAGTAAAGAAGCCAAAGACCATGTACAGGACCTGAGGGAGATTTTTGAACAAATGCGACAATATAACATTAAACTGAATCCTGAGAAGTGTACTATTGGAGTTGCATCGGGAAATTTTTTAGGCTATATTGTATCAAAGGAAGGAATACAGGTTGATCCAGAAAAAGTGCAAGCAGTTCGTGACATGCCAACACCCGCAACAATAAAAGATGTACAGAAGTTGAACGGACTTTTAGCTTCGGTAGGGAGATTCATTTCGCGATCATTAGACAAATGCAAATATTTTTTCGATATACTCAAGAAGGGGGAGAAATTCAAATGGACTGATGAATGCGAAAAAGCTTTTCAAGGGATCAAAGAACATCTTATGAATACAACTATTTTACAAAAGACAGAATCAGGAGAAGAATTATTGATCTATCTTGCGACGACGTCGCTTGCATTAAGTGCTGTGTTATTGCGAATAGACGCAGGAGTGGAAAAACCCATATATTACATTAGCAAAACTTTTAATACTGCCGAGAAAAATTACTCAAAGATTGAGAAGTTAATCTTAGCATTAGTTTATGCATCATTTAAGCTCCGCATATATTTTCAAGCGCACAAGATAAAGGTATTAACAAAAGTACCAATTGAATCAGTGATGAAGAATTCTAAAAGATCAGGAAGAGTGGAGAGATGGAATGCAAAAGTAGGCCACTTTGACATTAAATATGAAATTTTGTCTTCACCAAAATCACAAGTTGTTGCAGATTTCTTGGCAGAATTTCCTTTAGAATAAGATGAAGCGGTAGAAGAAATGATGGATTTAGAAGAAGAACACGTAGATCCAAAAGATTTATTAACAGAACCAAATAGATGGGAGATATTGGTATATGGATCATCAAATGGAGAAGGAAATGGAGTTGGAATTGTTTTAATTTCACCAGAAGGAGTGAAGATGGATTTCTCATTCAGATTGGAATTCACATCCACCAATAACGAAACGGAATATGAAGCTGTGATACATGCCTTGAAGTTCGCAATAGAAATGAAACTAGAAAATGCCAGGATCACTAGTGATTCGCAGCTAGTTATTCACCAAATAAAGGGAGAGTATACTACAAATGAACCATCCTTGAAGAAATATAAGAAGCTTGTTGAAGAATTGTCAGCGAAAATCCCAAAAATAAAATGGATACACATTTCAAGGAAGGATAACAGACTCGCAGACGCTTTCGCTTTTATCTCAAGCATGATGACAGATCCAACTACGAGATACATAAAAATACAAACACTTATGTCACCATCAATCAATAAAGAAGAAGAAGAAGTGGACGTGATGATAATAGACGGTGAAGAAGAAGAATAAACGAACAATATCGCAGATTGGAGAACAGAACTTCAGGCATATTTGGCGAAAGGAGAAACACCAAAAAATAGATTGGAAAGACACAAGTTAAAAAGCCGTGCAACAAATTATGAATTAAGAGATGGGCTGCTATACCGAAAATCCTTTAATGGACCATCACTCAGAACATATAAATGTTACTTAATGCATTTAAGATAAAATGTGGAAAATCTACTCCTTTGTATCCACAAGCTAATGGGAAGGTAGAAGCAACAAACAAAACAATTGCAGATATATTAAAGAAGAAATTGGAAGGACATCACAGAGCATGGTGCGAACAAGTACATAATGTCGTATGGGCTTATAATACAACTAGAAGAGAAGCTACTGGAATGTCACCTTTTTGTTTAACATATGGAGTTGAAGCGGTGTTACCAACAGAAGTTGTTATTCCGACAACAAAGAGAGAAGCTTGGGAGAAAAATCTTAGTGCGGGTTTGATCTTAAAAAAACTTGATGAATTAGAAGAAAAAAAAGAAAGAGCTTTACAACATATGGAGAACTATCAGCGAAGATTAGCCCGAGAATATAATAAACGTGTCAAAGTACGTGAATTCCAACCAGGAGATTTAGTTCTTTGAGAGACACCAATATATCAGCGAGAAAATGGTGGAAAATTAGCGAAAAAATGGGACGGACCTTACATCATTAAGGAGATAGTTGGAACATGAGCTTATAAATTAATGGATCCAGAAGGTAGAGATGTTGGTCATAGACTTGACAGACCATGGAACATGTTGTGCTTAAAAAGATATTATCCGTAAGAAGCTTTGAGAAGATATGAACTATGAAAGAACAATTACAAGATTATTCATATCAAAACAAGATCATGGTGTGCGAAAATTTCGCAGAGATAATTATAGAACAATGACATAAAAGAAAGGGGCGAACCTTTATGGCGTACACCCTAGTTCGCGAATAAAATTTCGCAAGAGGAAAATGTAAGACCTAAAGTACGTCATATAAGGGGGTACCTGTTACGTGGCTCAGGGAAAGGCTACACCGCCACCGGAACCTGAGTCATGGAGATTTGGGGTCAATAAAGCCCATCCGGGAGAGGCACCTTGGATTCTCGGCTTAAGCATATGACTTAAGTTGGGCGACTAAGGTAATAAGGACTCTCTCAAGGAGTGCAGAATCTGATCAAGGCGCCGAGGTACACGGTTGAGTCAAGAGTGCCAGGGGCGTTTGAAGCGTGCCTTGCCATTCTTGACAAGTCTTGACTTATACTGCACTCGGCTCGAAGAAAACCACACTTAGGGTGCAGTCTCGTAAACATAATCCCTATAGGTAAAAGGGATAAGAGGCTGCGAAAACAACTGGTTGTTGTTAAGACTGGATGGGAGGAGCTAACCTTTTATGGTAGAAGTACGCCTCCTTGAAGGGGCAACCAGGGGGAAGATAAGGGAGGCACCCTCCATTAGGGAGCTGATAAGTGTCTTAAGACGCAAATGTCACGAGGATTTTTACTCGCAAGGGTACTAAAGCTTGTCATATTTGTGCAACAATCCTGAAGAGGCAATAATACAAAAGAAAAATATAAGACGAGATCAATGGGTTTTCGCACGAAAGTGCGAAGACGTCCTGCGATTTCGTCGCAAGACGACGATGTCATGAGGCTTTATTTTCGCAAATATTTAGGCCTGTCATATTGTCGCAACAATCCTGAAGAGGCCATAATACAAAAGAAAAAGTTAAGGCAAGATCAATGGGTTCTTGCATGAAAGTGCAAGAACGTCCTGCGATTTTGTCGCAATGACAAGAGGTGGCATAATAAGACCTTTAATTAGGAAGGCAAAATAAGACCACATATTTATAAGTATTCATAACAGATTATTTTTCGCAAGAAAGATAATGAGAGGCAAGTATGGGAATCAATAAACAAGAGGCATTATCTTTCTCACCAGCAAAATACTAAAAGGGAAAATTGATTCCAAAGTTGGTTGAAGAATATTATTCGCAAAAAGTAATAAAGATGAGACAATTCAAGAAGATAGAACTAGACAAGAAGCTCATGCTTCAATATTAATTCCAGTAGAAGGAGATAGTAGACGTTTTTCGCCAATGTTCTCATTATCTCCAACCTCTTGATCAGCACCATGTTCTCCTTCACTTCGATTCTGATCTTCGCCTTGATTAGCACCTTGATCATCTCCAGCAATTACTTCTTCAGAAGATATTTCTTTTTCATTAACACCAGCAGTTGCCTCCTTAGAAGGAATTTCTTCTCCATCCTCCAAAAAGCTATCCTATGCACCACTTTCATAATCATAATCACTATCAGCAGGACGAGGAACTTCATCATCATCTACTTCCAAGGGTTCGATTGATGTAGGAGGAAGAAATTTAGACAATAAAATATCATTTACAAGGACTTCATCCTGGAGATGAACTTGGCGAAGAAGTGCTCTCTGATGATTCCTATCTTGAATATCATTAAAATAAGCAAGATAATCAAGTCTTCTTTCTGCTCGGTCGCGAGAACCAGTAAGGACATGGACAAGTAATGCATTTTCTTTGCGAATTTTGGCATATTTATCCTCCAGATCAAAAATGGAAGAATGAAGATTTTTCTCAGACTCTGCGAAAGATAGAATACAAAATTTCAATAAGATGAAGAACTCAAAAAGATATGACAAAGAAAAAATAGTAAACGCAATCAAATTATTATTACTACCTTCCTTTTGCGAAATAAGGTGTTGAATCAAGGACAAACAACTATTCTCCCAACGGTCCATTGCGTCATCAAATTTATCTCCAACTAAACCTTTAAGTCGAGACTGGAGATTTTTCTCTTTAGAAATAAGAAAGGCATTTTTCTTCGTAAGAGAAGAATGAGATTCTTCTAGTTTGGAATATTGTTCTTTAAGTTGATTCACCTTCACACTTAAAGCTATTCTACCTTGAATGAGTGTATCTCTTTCAACGATAGATGACTCTGTTATTTCTTTAAGTTCATTTCTCAAAGAGCGAAGAGATTGTTCTTGGTCATCACATACTTTCTGAAGAATGCTAAGTTGTTGCGAAGATATCGCCATCTTGTTTAAAAAAGTTCGTTTCTATTGGGATAAGGTCTTATTCTCATCTGATAGAGTTTCCATCCCTAAATTAGCTTTAGTTAAAGAGTAAGAAAGGCGAGATATTTTATTACTTAATAAGTCTTGCCTCTGAACTAATTGGGTATTTTCATTGGTAAGATTACTTATATGATCAACAGAATATGAATAGAGGTTATCTAATTGGTTATATTGATCCATCAAAATTTCTTTATCAACACGGTCTTCTTCAACAACATATTCAAATTGATATCTCTCCATTATTCGTTTCTGGATTAAGGCTTAACATGCGAAAGAGGGACTTCAAGGATAATTAAATATGGGAAGGATAAAATCATTAGAAAGGCAAGTTGAAAATACAGATAAGGAAATCATACCTCTCAATTCATCATTATTCTTGCGAAGATTGTCACGATCCAGCAAAACATTTTGAAGCTTTTGATTTTCGAGACGAAGAGTATTACACTCTTTTTCCAAAGCTATTTGCGAAGCAGCTCTATCAAAACCGAAATACTTACTCAGAATTTCGCAAATACCATACTTGACAGGATCAAGTGGAGACTTCTTGCCATCATCTAGAACTTCAGACAAGACTTTGAAAGCGATATCTATTCCTTCCACAGTTTCTTTCGAAAAGGGAAGAGGCTCAGGTGGAGAACTGGTAATGAGAGAAGGTTGAGAAATATTATCAATAGGGAGAGAAGAAGTTTCATTCACAGAAGGATCAATAATGGGGGTTTCAATCATTGAAAGATTAGTTGAAGAAATGAAGTCTGAGGCAGCTTTTTCGCGAATTGGAGATGATGGTTTAGCTTGCGAAGATGTCGCGGAAGATTTAGAAGGGATAAGTGAGTGAAATGAAACAGAGGTTTCAACAGTTTTAAGGTGGAGAGATTTCTTGAGAGGTCTGTTGACATCCTTATCACCCCGCGAATTACAATCCAGATAAGAAACAGAGGCAACAATATTGTTATTAGAGAAGAATAATGTTTCTTACTACCTTCTGATTCGCAGACTTTCTTTTATGTACAACAATCTTATGCTGCGGTTTGGGAATATTAGGGTTCTGAACCGTGAATTTAGTGTTATAGGCGCTTTCGCTGAAATAATAACAATATGGGAATCACATAAACAACATCAAATAAGGCAGTAAGCAAGATTAATTTCAGCAAAACTCATAAGGAAGAAAAAAGAAAACTAACCTTGATGAATCCATTGAAAACAGTAGCAGGAAGATTATTTCGAAGAAAATTGCAAATGATGAAGATCTACAGAGGGAACAATATGAAGATGAAGAAGAACTTAAAAAGATTGAAAGAAGAAGAAAGAAGAAGAAAGAAGAAGAAAGAAGAAAAATTGCAATAATGGAATTTGCAGAAGAACGGTGAAGTTGCAGAGAAAATAAAAAGAGAGAAAAAGAGAATGAGAAAGAATATATATAGAAGAAATTTTTTATCAAGAAGATAAACACAATTAATGCAGAAAGATATAAACGGTTAAAGGCAGCAGTTATAAGAAACGTGTCAAGATACTGATGAGAAAGAGGATACGTGTGATAAATGCGGAATATGAAATGATGGATAACTGCGGCATTTCTCACATCATTCTCTAATTCGCAGAGAAGATATGAGAAGAGGCAAGATGTAGGATCATAATCTCGCAACGATAATATCTCAGCGAAATTATCAGCAACACAACACAACAGCGTCGCAGAACAATTTCAGAAACGATATAATAAATGACATCAACTAAAATCATGAGAAAGATGTGATAGTCCTGCGAAAGTTAGAAAGTTTGCGAGATTAATATTTGTAAGGTTGCGGGAATGTCGCAAGCCATATCCGAAAATAAAGGACAGATTAGCTGTCATCCACTATGTACTTCCCTATAAATAGTCGTTCAGTTGTAAGAGAAAGAGAGAGATCTTTTTCTGGGTGAGAAGCAAGTAAATAGGAGAGAGAAAACCTAGAGTAGTGGTTATTCTTGATTCCTTTATCTTTTCTTGTAAGATTGTTTAAAGATTCATCAATAAAATTAAGATTGTTATCTAAAATGAGTTGAATGTTAATGAAATCTTATGAGGGGTGTAGTGTAGGATTGCTGCAACTACAATCAACTAGACATTCAGACTAAATCTAGATAAAAGTATCTCAAGGAGTTAATATCTCTCTCTTGATTTGATTTTTACTCAAGCTAAAATCAATAACGAGTCTTTATCAAATACAAGGAATAACTTGGACGGTACCAAAGACCAATGTCCAAGGATCAATCAATATCAATTAACAACCAAAGGTTGGATTTCCAATTGATGATCACGAACGCACAACCTGTATTATTTCTATTATATAAAATACAATGCGGAAAAGAAATAACACAGACACCAGAAGTTCTGTTAACGAGGAAACCACAAATGCAGAAAACTCCGGGACCTAGTCCAGATTGAATACATACTGTATTAAGACGCTACAGACACTAACCTACTACAAACTAACTTCGGACTGATCTATAGTTGAACCCCTACCAATCTCCCACTGATACAAGGTACAGTTGTACTCCTACGCCTCTGATCCCAGCAGGACACTGCGTACTTGATTCCCTTAGCTGATCTCACCCACAACCAAGAGTTGCTGCAAACCAAAATCGCAGACTTGATAATAAACAAATTTGTCTCACACAGAAAAGTCTATCAAAGGATAAATCTGTCTCCCATAGATAAACCCTAGGTTTTGTTCCGTCTTAAGATATTGATAGACGCATTTATGTGTCTAATTTGTCCTCAATGTTTCGTATTGTTGGTACTCGTTTTCGTCCTTATTATGGTGTTTTGTGTATTTTTAGGTATTTTTGGAAGGTAAATATTGTTGGAAAAATCGGCTCAAAAAATCACTCGGAACACCCCCGGAGGACACTTGCTATACGGAGCCCAGATTTGGTTAAGGGGCACCTCAATTACTAAGGGGAACCCCAAAAAGGCAGCTGTTATTCGCACCTTACAGCTGGTTAGGGGGACACCATCTTCTTCGTTTGAAACTTAAAAATTGGCAGGAAAAATGTGGCAGCTCTCTGAGAATTTTCGATTGAAATTTGAAAATGTTATAATGTGATTCAATGGCTAAAACTTCACGGGAACACTTGACTGAGATATACAAGCGTGGTATGGGCTTCAAAATCATCCGGATTTGGTTGGATAATCGGCAGTGAAGAAAAAAGGGTTGCTCGGGTTTTGGTTGCTCCATCACGAGTTCTGTGTAGTTGGCGTGTGGATTGATAGAGTTTTACTTCTGGTTGAACGTGAAAACAATTCCCTGAGAGTATATCGACATCAGCAGGCGTGCGAAGAGGCGAGAAAGGAAAGAAAATTTCCTTTATTATTTTTTCTTTACTGTCGAGATATGGGAAGATTTTCTTGAGTAATGAGCGAAGATTATTAGTCCAAAGGTGTATAAATAGGCTACTGGGGTCGAGCAGAAGGGGGACGGAGAGATTGGGAGAAGTTTAGAGCACCACAGAGTCAAAAAATAAAATTTGCAGAGAGACCACCTGCTGCTGCTTCTGCCATTGAAGAACACTGAAGAACACGAAGAACATACTTGCCACAACCGTCGTTTTTAAACAGTGTCACGACTCATACTGTGGGTTGCAGATCAGAGACAGACTTAAAAAACGCAACAGTACAGTAACGGCTCTTTGTAACGGCTTTTGCAACAGTTATAAGCATTGCAAACCCGATTTTTATTATAATTCTCCCTTATTCATCATTTGTAACCCTTTGAGCATAAACGAAATCAACTTTTGAGCGTGTTTCCAACATGATGAGCGGCTAATTCTCTCGTAAGCAAGGCAATGGATGAAGCTATTCACACATGAACAATGGGTAACTATTTCATTTTCTCTAGTATTTCATTATAATTCACTCAATCACTGCTTTTGCAGAGTTCTTAAAAGTTTACATAATTTTCTTCATTAGTTGTGATTCAATTAGATAGGTTATGCTTTGGTTAGATAATCTATGCTTAAGGGATACAATTAATTTTTGAGAATATGTTTGATTATTTGTGGATTAAGAAATAAAGGATTATAAGGATAATTAGAGTTATGAAATATTTGACATCATTCATGTGTAATAGTGGATTCTAGTGTCTTGGTTATTTTCCAATCACTTGAAATCAATTTTGAGTAGTTTTCTATATTTTTAAGTTCTACTAAGTCTAGAATTCATTGCCTTCACAAGCCTCAACGAACTCTTTACTACAACATCATTGAAAATATCATCAGATATGAAATCAAGGTGAACAGGAACCAATTGATAATCCGGTCTTATATTCCCGAAGAACATCCTAGATTAATCAATCACCTCTCTACAATCCTTCCTGAATACACAGGCGATTTGTCGAGGAATCACAAATAGTGATACAAAGATGTTTGTGACTTCTTTATCTTGCCTATCGGAGAACTCTCACGATCTCAAGCCAATCAAAGATTGTAATCGTACGATAGAAGATGCAAGATCAGATCACACAACTACGATAAAAGTAGTATCGGTCTGGCTTCACAATCCCAATGAAGTCTTTAAGTCGTTAACCTGGTTTTAGAGAAGAAAAATAAAGGTTAAAGGAGAATCGACTCTAGCGAGTGCACTAGTATCACACAGACGTGTGGGGATTAGTTTTGCACAATGCTAGATGTCTCCTTTATATAGCCTTCAAATCAGGGTTTTGCCTTGGTTACAAAGAAATCCATATTTATCGTTAGATGAAAACCTGATTTAGATTCAAGCTAATATTTCTCAACCGTTAGATCGAGAACTTAGCTTGTCACACACACTTGGGTAGACGTTTACTGGGTTTGTGAAAACCATGCCCAAACTTGTACGTGTATGTTGGTTCAACATAGTAACCCAAAAGGTTAACCATATGAGCATTTCATATTAACCTTGTTCTTCTTCACCATAACTCATTCAATTGACTCAAATGAACTAGTTAGAGAGTTTTTCAATTGCTATGAGATCTTGTGTAACTACACAAGACACAATTGAAACAAAGATGATTCGATTCGATTGAATCGGCTCATGAACTTTATAGCCACGGTTTGCATAAAGCATTCCTTAGTAATTTAAGTTTCATGTTCAGAGCACATCTTTAGATCATAATCTCTTAAGACCACAAACAAGTTCGCGGACTTAAGACAACCGGTGGAGTTTTCCAAACTCAGCAGAAAATATCGGCAAAGAGACTTTCACCAGTTCGCGGACCAGGTTCGCGGACTGAGTTCGCGGAATTACACGCAAACGAGTTTTTGGAAAATCCCAGCAGAAATTCTCGGTACAAGAACTTCCGTCAGTTCGCGGATTGAGTTCACAGACTTGGCAAAGCCAATTCATCCGGTTTCTCCCAATCAACAAAGTTTGAAAACTTCGGATTAAGGAATACATGGTTATGTAATCTAAACTCTCATTTCAATCATTGAGACATTCTCAGAGGACGTTATATAGCCGTCATTCACATACCTTTTCGCGTCAAAGCAATTCTCAAAGTAATTGAAACTTTTCGTGACTTTCGTCACTAGGTGAAATAAACTTGATCAAAGCGAAATGCTTTACCAACACATGATTTCGAGATATAGATAGGCGAGATATAATCGGCTCGAAATATCAAATGTGTATGATCCAGTCTATATAGCATACGACTTTTGTCTCATAAGAAGTAGGAGATAGAAGAGATAGACTTTTGAGTAATAGATAAGTTCAAGTTTCCACATACCTTTTTGTTGATGAAGTTCCACGGTTCCTTGAGTACATCTTCGTCGTTGTATGATGAATCTCCATGAAGTCCTTGAGCTCAATTACACTTTTCTATCATAGTCCGAGACTTAGCTATGTAGGCTAGAAATCAAGACTTATAGTTTTGATCACTAACATTGTCAAACATGCTTGAGATAGCAACGCACGCGAGGTCGACCGAGCTATGCTCTAACACTTTTTATATCTTACTTATCCGAGATAAATCTCGAGCAAATCTTAGAGAAGATAAAACTCAATACGATAGAACAAGTAAGATCAAATCACGCAACTACAGAGAAAATAGTTGGGTCTGGCTTCACGAATCCCAAATGAAGTCTTCAAGTCTTTAACCTATAATGATTTTGGAAAAACCTAGTTTAAAGGAGAAGCGACTCAAGTCGCAAATAGGACACTGGAAAGTGTCAGGATTAGGTTTTCCAGTTGCTAGACTTCTCCCTTATATAGTCTTTCAAATCAGGGTTTGCTTTCAATCAAAGCTAAGATAGCTTAGTAACAAAACATTCAATATTCACCATTAGATGAAAACTTGATTTAAGATTCAAGCTAAGTGTTCTTAAAACTAAAGAAATATCTCTCCACTGTTAGATGATCTTAGCTTGTTACACACAAATGAAATATACTTTCATTTAGATATGGGTAACCGTACCTAAACGTGTACATTGAGTTGGCTCAATAATAGTTAACCGAAGTTAGCCATATAAACACTTTTGTCTTAACCATGTAGGGGTTAAATATCGCGCCCATAGGTATCATGCGAAGAGGTACTAATATAAGGGGGCGAACGTACTCGCACGTATTATATCCCAGATGAAGGAATCAATGACGTCATAAGGTCACGAATAAAGTGTGAAGCCAGTGCGAAGTTCAAGAGCACGTGCGAGAAGATCCCATACATGGGTGCGAATACATCGCACGTCGGATCCGAAAATAGGGGCTTTATTAGCTGTCCTCCACTATGTAAAACTCATATATATAGGACCAACCACCCTTGTATTGAGAGAGAGATCTTTTTGAGAGTTGAGATAGAAATATAGGAGAGAGAAAGTTATTTACTCCCAAGTTTGGGTTTTATCTTCTTCTTTCTTGTATTGATTTCTAAACTTAATAAAATTCTTATGTGTGTTCTTCATGATGATTTCCTAGTTTGTTATATAGATTATCTAAGGGGTGTAGTAGTGAGATTTTTCACTACTACATTTTGGCGCTAGAATACAGCTCGGGGAAGAGATTACACTTGTTTGTGAAAGTTTTAAATTGATTTTTTTTTTTGAAGATTTCTTATATTCTTGTTTTTGTGAATTTTTTTTGATTGTCCTCATTGAGTTTAGGTTTACGAAACAAATAAGTTCATGAGTTTGTTCTTGAGTATTCGCTGATTTCGAACCTATGGAGTAACCTCAAGGATTATATTTTTCAAAGATTTTTTGTTGTTTTTGTTCTCGTGAAAGATTTCGACTGTTTTCTTGGAATTCCGACATTTGGATTCCCTGATTCAAAACACAGTTTTCATAAGGAAGGAAGTTTTGATTTGCATAAACAAGCGAGAAAAACACTATTTCAAGAACACAAAATGGTGAGACAAGCATCTGCAGGAGAAAATCCAACACCGATTAGGAGGAGTAGAAGAATTGCAGGTAGAAGAAGAGGCGAAAACGCAGAGACATCGAGAATGGGAGAGAGGAACAACAGATCTCAACCGATCAGATCTCAAATCCATCCGGAACCAAGGGAGAACGATCAAAAAAATTATGATGAAGTAAGTGTTCACACTACGGATACAAATACTGCATAAGAAGACCAAGGGAGAACGCAGGAGGAAGGAATGGTGGGAGAAAACGAGGAGAACATGACCATTGCAGAGTTGAGGCAAAGGCTGGTCGATGAAAGAAGGAGGGAGGAGGAAACACATGCGAACTTGATATGCCAGAATGATGAACTAAGACAAGAGAACCACATACTACAGGAAGAAAGGTCAGAAACTAGATCCATAACAACACGTGCGAGCTCAAGATCAAGGACAAGTAGAAGTACCTCCAGACGAAGCAGATCTGATCACAGAAGCAATGAACAAAGATAATTTATAGATAATAATTTGGCTAATAATCTTCAGGTAGGAGATAACATGCAGGAGGATCACGAACACAATCAAATAGAAGATCGATACATACAGGAAGGAGAGAATGAACCCAGGAGAGGACATCGCAGAGAAGGTAGATTGGAGCGAAATGAAGAGTATAACCACATCCAAGACAACTCCGGACAAGAAAATGATCCAGAACAAGCAAGGATGATTCTCCATGGAAGAGAAATGTTGAGGCGACAAAACGAGAGAGATCAAGCCGCACAAGAGCACGAGAGGGATGAGCAAGAAAGACGAAAAAGGAGGAGAGAAGAGGCTGAACAACAAGAACTAAGGGAGGCTATACGTCAAAACACGCACGAAAACAGGCTGAGGCAAGCACCCTTGAAAATACCGATGTAGCAACAGGAGAACCCATTCCCCAATAATGAAATTTTAAGAGAGATAGCAGAGCTAAGAGAGTTACTCGCAAAAGGGAAAGATGGAGGAAGAAGGAAGCTAGAAGAGGCGATAGAAGAAGCAGCAAAGTCACCCTTCGCACCACGGATATAATTAGTAACAATACAAACAAAATGCACACTACCCATATTTCCTAGCATCTTTGATGGATCTACATGCACAATCCAGCACATAAGGGCGTACAGTTTAGCTTTGTTGCAATATGAGGATAACGACGCGGTCTTATGCAAGTATTTCCCGGCTAGCCTCCCAGGAGAAGCTTTTGAAGTGGTTCGAGGGATTTCCAATAGGTTCAGTAATATCATTCCAGCACCTGCAGAGTTTGTTCTTGAAACAATACATTAGCAATAATATGCTGAGGCCAGGAATCGAGAAAGTATTCAGCCTAATAAGGAGAACAAATAAAAGCCTGCGAACAATAACTACTAGATGGAGGACAATGTGTAGCAAAATGGTAGGACGTGTGGATGAAAGAAATCTCATCTTAGCATTCATCAATGCCCTATTTCCTACTGACTTGTTGTACACATAGATATTCAGGGTGAAGGACAGGATAACGATGGAGGAGCTACGCGAATACCAGGAAGAGTATATTGCTCTTGAGTAAAAGCAGAGGGATATGGAATCTTACCCGGTTGCAGTCGCAAGTGAAAGGGAAGGGAATGCGAGTCTATTACCAAGGATGGAAAACGTTGTTGCGAGCACTTCGCAGGGAAACAAGGAGAAAATGATCATAGAAGATCAACAAAAACATGTAGCAATGAGTAGCATAGATCAAGAAATGTATGAGCGAGAGTACAGAGAGAGGCAATACAATAATCATGGAGGAAACAACAAAGTTGCAAGATACGACAATCATGGAAACGGATATGGAGGAAACAGGAGGTATTACAATCAAGACGCGAACTACAGAGTCCATGAGGAGGTCAGGATACCACCACTTAACACAACAGTGGACAAAGTCTGGGAAGTTGTTATATTAATGGAGGATATAACACCACCACCTAATCTAGGGCAAGAACCACCATCCAGGAGAAGAAGTAAAGAATTTTGTGCTTATCATCGTTTTCATGGCCACACAACGAATAACTGCAAGAACATATAGCGGATCATATTGAAAATGATTGGACAAGGAAAACTGAACCACTTCCTAGCTACACCACTACCTCCTCCACCACCATCACAACCAACAACAAGTGGGCAGACAGCAGGAGCAGACAAATGAAAAAATACCTTTCTCATAGAAGTAGGAGCAAATGCCAAGAATCTACATTGTAACTCAATAATACACTCATTAAAAGGTATAGAAGACTTTCATGACAATATGTTGAGCCGAGTATATGCGAGGGATGCTGAAGGAAAGGAAATACTGAACCTAGCAAAGATGCCAAAACTCAAAGAATGGCAGAAGCAGCCAGTCACATTTAGTGCAGAAGAAGTATCTGGAGGAGGCGAACTCCATGAGAGCCCCCTGGTGGTTAAGTTAGAAATAATACCAAAAGAAAAACCGGATAAGGAAGAAGGTGAAGAGGATCTCACATGGGCGATAAATAGAATACTATTCTGGGAGCTCGGTGGACATTCTGTTATACCATACATATAAGACAATGGGAGGAAAAGATGAAGACCTGATTCCTTCAACTTATAAAATATACGGCTTTAATGGATCATCCAATAAGCCAAAAGGGGAAGTTACCATGCGAATCCCTCTCAAGACAATCTCTACAGAAATAACCTTTTGTGTCGTAGACGTCGAATTTCCATACAATGCATTGATTGGAAGACCGTGGTTACATAGCATTCTGGGTGTGGCTTCCACATATCATCAGTGTATCAAGTTTTCATTACCAAAAGGAGTTGGAGTCATCAGAGGAGATTTTAATAAAGTGAAAACATGCAATGAAATTGATGTTGAGAAAAGTGAAGTGCGTGCGAGTAAGAGAAGAAATTGGAAGCGCGACGCAGAAGAAAGTAAGCGGCGCGAAAGACTAATGGTGAACTTCATAGAAAAAGAAGGGGAAGTCGATGATTGTCATAAAGGTAAGGAATTATCAAAGGAAGAAGATGCTGGGATTGAAAAAGAGAACAAGGAAGGAACTAGTACAGGACAATTTCAGATGAGGACGGTCAACATAGCAAAAAGGCATGAATACGCGAAGAAATCTGAAAGGCAAAATTCCAACCAGGAAAGTTAGTCATGAGTCAATTACCGCCATACCGCAAGTAGGAGAGTAAGAAGAAAGAAGTAGCATGGGATAGACCTTATGTGGTGAAGAAATATATTGGAGATGGGATGTACAAATTAATGGAAAGAGATGGAAGAAATATGGAGAAAATGGAGAGTAGCTATATAACTAGAAATATCTAAAGCAGTATTACGGTTAGGATGCGCGACAACATCAATTCAAAAGTAATACCTATATGCGAAATGGATGAAGTAGTAAAGGGGGCGAAGTAGCTAATAGATTATTATAAGTTATTAGTAAGACATTTCTATTTGTGCGAATAAAGAATAAAAAGGAAAGTCATAATTGTACAAGCAAAGATTATTAATAGAAAAGTTTTGTTCCTTCTACAACACATGCTTCTAACATGCAAGCAAAGAAATGAGGAAAAAATAAGACCTCACTAGGGGGCAAAAAAATTTAAAACCTTTAACTAGGGAGGCTAGGTATCCAATTGTGGCGTGCACCCTAGTTCACACTTGTGCAAGAGGCAATATAAATAAGCCCTAATGCGCGTCATAATTGGGGAAAACCTAGTAATGCATGGCTCGGGCGACAGCCATACCATCCCTGGAACCTGAGTCATGGATATTGGGGGCGAAATAAAAGCCTATCCGGTAGAGACTCCTTAGTCGAAAGGCTAAGGTACTCAATCATGGAGTGTAGAAACTCGACCAAGGCGCCGCGGTACACGGTTGAGCCAAGGGTGTCGGGGGCGTCTGGAGCGTACCTCACCACTGTAGGATCAGAATCTCGTAGCAATAATGCCTCAGCGAAATTATTAACAACACAACACGACAGTGTCGCAGAACAACTTCAGAAACGACATAATAAACGACATCAACCAAATCATGAGAAAAGTGTGACGGTCCTGCGAAAATAAGGAAGTTTTGCGAGATTGATATTTATAAGGTTGCGATAATGTCGCAAGTCATATCCGAAAATAAAGAACAAATTAGCTGTCATCCACTATGTAATTCCCTATAAATAACCGTTCAGTTGTAAAGGAGAGAGAGAGATCTTTTTTGAGTGAGAAGCAAGTAAATAGGAGAGAGAAAATTTAGAGCAGTGGTTATTCTTGATTCCTTTATCTTTTTTTGTAAGATTGTTCAAAGATTCATCAATAAAATTAGGATTGTTAATCCAAAAATGAGTTGAATGTTAATGAAATCCTGTGAGGGGTGTAGTGTAGGATTTCCTGCAACTACATAATGGCGCTAGAAACAGGCACGGGGTTTGAAGATTGTTCTAGAAAAAGTTGAAGATTAATATTGTGATTTATTAGAATTGAAAGTAATTGGTGAAAAAACTTACATAATCTCTTATAATTTGTTAGTATTGAAAGAATGGCTAGAAGGAGAAATGTATCAGAACAACCGACAACTGCTAGAAGAAGAAGTAAAAGACTTGCTGGAAGGGAGAGAAGTGAAATGGGAGAATCTACTAGAAGGATAAATAATGGAGAAAATCAAGTTCAACCGCCAGTTCAGAAAACACCTGTACAAAATGGAACAACAAATTATGATAGAGTGAGTGTAACACTTGGAGATCAAATTCTGCAGAAGAAGTAGAAAAAGAGCAGCAAACCAGGAACCATAGACAAGTAGAGAGAAATCAAGAAGCAGATGAAGGAATAATTCATGGAGATGAGGAAATTGGAGCGTTAGAAACGTTGAGACGAAGAATACATGAAGGAAGAAGAGCTGAGACAGAAAAACGTGCAAATTTAACAAGGCAAAATCATGAATTGAGGATGGAAAATATGAGACTACAGAAGATCGAGAAGTACTACAAGATCATATTCAAGATCGACTAGAAGAGAGATGAGGCGAAACTCACCCACAGTTAATGCTGGAAATAATATTCGAGAAGAAATACCAAATCCTAATGAAGAATATCGCGAAGATAGAGAAAGGACGGATGATCATTATGTTCCACAAAATGAAACTTTTGATGATAGGCAAAATGATAGAAATCAAGAGAATGGACAACGTCAGGGAAGAAATAATCAAGATGGCGAAGGGAATCGAGAGGAAGGAAGGAGAATTTTACATGAGAGAGAAGATCAAAGAAATCAACAAACGATTGAAGAAGAAATTGAAAGACATTGTGCTGAACAAGCACATTTAACTCGCGAACGTGAAAGATTGAGAGCGGAAATGGAAGAACAAGATCTATAGGAAGCGATTCGCCAGAATAATCAAGAAAATCGAGAAAGAAGGCATACACAAAACCGGAATAAAGTTTATCTCAATGAAGAGTACAGAGGAGGGCTGAAAGACAACGAATGAAATTGATAAGAAATGAACAAAATCATGGAGGGGAAAATGAGAGACATCATTATATGCGAATTCAAGATAGAGATGAGGAAGAGAATCGCAGGAGAAGACGAGATGAGAATGATGAAGAAGAAATGCAAAATTTCGCGAGAGAAGAAAGACATGAACGCAGAAGAAGGGAGGCGAAATGAGAGGAATGTTAAATAATAGAGGAGAAGTATGCAGAAGACAATTAGATGAAGCTATAGAAGAAGCTGCGAAAACTCCATTTACAAGAGAAGTACAACTAGGAGGAATACCTCTGAAATGCAATTTGCCCGCATTAACCAACATATTTGATGGAACAACTTGTGCAATTCAACACATCAAATCCTATATGAGATGCATGTTACAGTGGGAAAATCATGATGCCGTATTGTGCAAGTATTTTGCATCCTGTCTAACAGGAGAGGTGTTAAAATGGTTCAAAGGTCTACCAAAAAATTCAATAACATCTTTCAATCATTTGCAGACCACATTCTTGGGGGCATATATAAGTAACAATTCTTCGCGACCTGGTATTGAAGATGTGTTTGGATTAAAACAAAGGATTTGTGAAAGTCTGAAGCATCTGACCAAAAGGTGGAGGACTATGTGTAGTGAGATGGCTGGCCGTGTGGATGAGAGATAACTTATCTTGTCATCTATCAATGCTATGTTCGCGACCAATCTATTATATGTCCAAATTTTCAGAGTCAAGAACACCATCACAATGACCGAACTGTGAGAACTTCAGGAAGAGTATATTGCTCTCGAGGAAAGGCAAAATGAGATGGAATCATACCCAGTTGCGAATACCAGTTCACAAGAAGCGAATGCAAGATTATTACCCAATCTAATAAACACAGTGGCGAGCACTTCGCAAGGACAACAAGAAAAGGTGACGGGCAACAATCAACAGAAACTGGTGGCTATGGGAAGCCAAGATCAAGAGGAGTATGAAAGAGAAATAAATTTCTACAATCGTGGTGGAAATAACAAGATTCAAAGACTTGATCAGCCGTGAGAAACTTATAGAGGTCAGAGGCAAAACTATCATAGAGGACAGGGAAGCCACAAGATAATGTGGGAGGAGATCAAGATACCACCTCTAAATGCAAGCATGAAGAAAATATGGGAAGCAATAATTTTGATGGAGAATATACCGACACCATGGAACATGGGAACTGAACCACCTCCAAGCAACAGAAGTCATGAGTTCTGTTCTTATCATCATTTCCATGGACATACTACAAATGATTGCAGAAATATAAAGAGAATTATTCTGAGAATGATAGATCAAGGAAAGCTAAACCACTTTCTGGTAGGGCATCTACAATTTCAACCATTGCCGCCACCACCACTAGAGAATCACAGAGTAAACACGGTAAAAGAAAAGGAAATATTCTTCGTAGAAGTTGGTGTAAAAGCAAAGAATCTATTCTGTCACTCTATCGTACATTCATACAAGACAATTGAAGATTTTCATGACAATGTTTTGAGTAGAGTGTTCGCAAGAGACAATGATGGAAGAGAAATTATGAATATTGCGAAAATCTCTCCGCTAGAGGAATGGCAGAAACAGACTATTTCTTTTACCGCAGAAGAAGTCCCTGAAGGTGGAGAAGTACATGACAATCCATTAGTGGTAAAATTAGAAATTAATCCAAAACCGAAAGAAAATGAAGATGATGAAGCTAAAGACTCATGGGCAATTAATAGGATTCTAATCGATACCGGAAGCTCTGTGAACATCTTATTCTATCATACTTATAAAACCATGAGAGGGAGAGATGATGATCTTATACCATCAACATATAAGATATATGGTTTTAATGGTACTGCCAACAAGCCTAATGGGGAGGTTACTATGCGAATTCCATTGAAGGGAATATCTTCTGAAATCCTGTTCTGTGTTGTTGACGCAGAGTCACCCTACAATGCATTAATTGGTCGACCTTGGCTACATGGGATTCTAGGTATAGCTTCAACTTTCCACCAGTGCATCAAATTCCCTCACTCCAGCGATGTAGGAATCATAAAAGGAGATTGGGTTGAAGGAAAGAAATGTTACGAAACTGAGGTCGAATCCTGCGAAGGAAGAGCAAACAAGAAGGAAAGTTGGCGACGCAAAATCAAAGAGACACAAAGAAGTGAGAGATTGATGGTGGATGCAATCGAACGAAAAGAAGAAGAAATGTTGCGAAACTAATGTTTGCTCAGAATAAAAAATGGTGAACATACCACTACCAAGGAAGCAGTAACAGAAAATAAGATGTGTATGAATGGTTGATTTGTTGCGAAAATTTTCAAAAAGTAAATTTTACTGAATGATAAAAAAGAGATTGAGAAGTGCAAATACGATGTGATGATGTGCGAGAATCTCGCAGAGATAATGAATTATACAAAAGACAATCATAGAACAATGACAAAAGAGAAAGGGGCGAACCTTTATGGCGTACACCCTAGTTCGCGAATACAATTTCGCAAGAGGCAAATGTAAGACCTAAAGTACGTCATATAAGGGGGTACCTGTTGCATGGATGAGGGAAAGGCTACACCGCCACCGGAACCTGAGTCATGGAGATTTGGGGTCAATAAAGCCCATCCGGGAGTGGCACCTTGGATTCTCAGCTTAAGCATATGACTAGGTTGGGCGACTAAGGTAATAAGGACTCTCCCAAGGAGTGCAGAATATGACCAAGGCGCCGAGGTACACGGTTGAGTCAAGAGTTTCAGGGGCGTCTGAAGCGTACCTTGCCATTCTTGACAAGTCTTGGCTTATACTGCACTCGGCCCGAAGAAAACCCCACTTAGGGTGCAGTCTCGTAACCATAAACCCTATAGGTAAAAGGGATAAGAGGCTGCGAAAACAACTGGTTGTTGTTAAGATCGGATGGGAGGAACCAACCTTGTATGGTAGAGGTACGCCTCCTTGAAGGGGCAACCAGGGGGGAGATAAGGGCGGCACCCTCCATTAGGGAGATGATAAGTGTCTTAAGACGCAAATGTCATGAGTCTTTTTACTCGCAAGGGTATTAAGGCCTTTCATATTTGTGCGACAATCCTTAAGAGGCAATAATACTAAAGAGAAAGATAAGACGGGATCAATGGGTTTTCGCATGATAGTGCGAAGACGTCCTGCGATTTCGTCGCAAGACGGCAATGTCATGGGGCTTTATTTTCCCAAGAAAATTTAGGCCTATCATATTGTCGCAACTATCATAGAGAGGCAATAATATAAAGAAAAAATTTAAGGCAAGATCAATGGGTTTTTGCATGAAAGTGCAAGGACGTCCTGCGATTTTTTCGCAATGACAAGAGGTGGCATAATAAGACTTTTAACTAGGAAGGAAAAATAAGACCACACAGGAATTGGATTTTGAAAAGAATCAAAATTCACTTCGCATATGATTGCGAAATTATACATAAACAACTGCGAAGTTGAGGCACAAAATAAGAGAAATCCGCAAAATATCTCATTTGGATACAAATAACAGAGGCAAGTATGGGAATGAATGAAATTAGAAAATGTTATTTGTCTCCACATGATAGATTTACTCAAAAATTCAAAAATTAATGATTATGTTGATTAACCGTATTGCAAGGAAGAATTATTTTAATGAATGCAGGTCGAAATGAAAGAAACTCATATATTAAGGAATATGGGGAACCAAAAGAATTCGCAAATATACAAAAAGAAGGAATAAATGTACAAGTATTACAGAAGATCAAAGAAAGAAACAAGAATACTTCTTAGTTGATCCTTCATCATATTCATCAGACTTGTTCTCTTCTTCGTCTGCATCAGAACCTTTATCTCCATCAGAACCTTCATCACCATCAGATTCTTCATCATCAGCTTCGCTATCAGAGATGGTCAGTCTAGGAATTTTCTTTGGGATCTCCTCCAAGAGACAAGGAATCAGAGTAAGGAATACTATGGTCATCACAAACCATTTGAATAGTTTGATTGCGAAAATGCAGAGCGTCGTTCTTAAAGTTCGCAACAGTGATCTTGGTTTGATTCTTTAATCTAGAATATTTGTCATTGCGAGAAGAAATATTCTTTGCGAGTTCCTCTTTTTCAGCTTCAAGTTCCTCAACTCTTTGGCGATATCTACTTTCAGATCATGCGAAGCATATAGAAATTAATCAGTAACTTGATAAAAACTCGTGAAAAACCAAAGATTAATAAAGGAAAACAGTTAATGACCTTTCTCTCAGAAATCATATCTCTAATCAAGGATGTATGCTCAACTTGGAGACTAACATTTACACCTAAATGTCTTCTGGAGTTATCCAAGATTGTCGCGGCCCAAGCGAACTCATCATCACTATTTATGAGAAGACAAGAACGAACTTGGTTTTCTCTCTCGCTAAGCACATCATTTTGACGATTGGCTTCATCTCGTTCAAGTTGAACCTCAAGAAGAGTCTCTTGGAATTTCGCCAAAGCCTTAATACCTTGATCAGAGATACGATCTTTATCATCTATAAGTTTGCTAATCTTGGTTCTTAATTCATTGATCTTATCTTTAGAATTGAGATAAAAACGTTTAAGAGGAGAAATTTGGAATTAAGTTCATTCAAAGGCAGAGATGAAATTTTATCATTAGAGAAACTATTCAAAGATTTATTAAGATGCTCAAGAAGAGTGTTATTATCTAGGGCATCGGAAAATGAACGAAGAAGAATGACTTCATCAGAAAGACCATAAATGTCTGCAAAAAGGATTAGTCAAATAAGATAAGACAATAGGATGAATGAATGAAAGGAAAAGAGAAAAATTGCATACCATAGAGCTGATCATTAGCTTTTTGAAGAGTAGAAATTTTGTTCCTTTGCGAAGAAGTGTCGGTTTCCAGTTGTTTGCTCTTCTCGCGAAGACCTTTAACTCCAGCTTCTAATTGTTCGTTCTTCTCACTAAGACCTTTAGCTTCAGTTTCCAGTTCTTCATTCTTCGTACGAAATTGAAGATTCTTCTTTTCAAGAATTTCGCGTCTCCTCTCCAAATCTGAGGCAACAGCGAAAGAAGCTTTTCCAGCCTGCGAAGAAAATACAAAAAATAATTAAAATAAAAAGAAATTTTGAGTCACAATAATGAAGAAGTAAAAAGATGAAGGAATACCAAACTATTGAGGGAATTTAGGAAGCTAGGAGTCATTGATCTGGAGACTCCACGAAGAGAACTATCATTATCTAACAAAGGAGTATCGCAAATAGTTGCGAGAGCTTTGCATATACTGGTGAGGCAATTATCTCCCATCCCTTGCCAAGAATCAGAGAAGATACCAGATAACTGTGCCATAGAGGATTCAGGTGGAGAATCTTTATTCACAGCAGAGTCGTCATCATCATCTTTGTTGACTTCATCATCTTCAGAACCATCAGGGAAATGAACATCTGAAGGAGGAGGAGAGGTCCCTCTCTTTCAAGAGGATGCAGATGATTTTCCTTTGTGAAGAATATCTTTACCCTTATCACCAGCCGTCGCAGCCTTGGTGGATTCTTCTACTTCAACAATAACCTTCACACACAAATGAAAATAAGAAACAGAGGCAACAATATATTGTTTAAAATCATAAAAGAATATTTCTTACCTCATCTGTGTATGAGCAAAGAGCTAGCAAGGTATTGGCTTTACCAGTCCTGCGGTAGATATCTTTCAGTTTCTGGATCTGTAGAATGTTGCAAGAATCAGCAAACAAAAGAGTAAAGATAAATAAAGAAACATAAAGCTGGCGGAATTAGAATAAATATACCTCTTTCACTTTATCAGGCCAAGAGAATACCCAGGGTCGATAAGCGGTGAGATTCACAGGAATGACATTAGAACCAGCAATATAGGGTCCTTTCAGCATCCAGGGGAAGATGCACCATTTATCATCTTTGGATTGACGAGGGGTTTTATTTATTCCAGAATGTCAATCAATGTCATGTGTTGTAGTATTTTTTATGCGATAAGTAAGAGTTCGTTGCTCGGACTTGTAAAGATTTAAAAACAAAAATAAATACAAAATATGCCACACGATCAAGAGATACTAGGACTTCGGATTCCACCATTAACCACATTCAATCAGTTCATATAACGACTCATAACTATTCTAGCTCTTTTGTTGACTCTTTTATTTGCCAAAAATAGATTTTGTAAAAAATCAATTGTAAATCACAAGCATGGTGCATCAAAAGCTCTTACGTCTAAGCATACACCATCAAACGAAATCACAACTAATTAATAAAAATCATAAAACGATGAAAAACAAGTGCAAAAGTCATAAAGAATCGATTATAGTTACCAAAAGTTTGAGAAATAAGGCTTCCTCCTTCATCCCAGTATTGGGGTTTAGCTATTCATATCAAACACACACTCAAAATAATAATTCAAGCTCACAAGGTGTTTAAAAGATTGAAAAAGGATAAATAGTGTATCTACGACCCACTCCGAGCGTCCAGAGAACAACGACAATACTTTGCTGCTGTAAAGAACGACACAAGCCAACTGCTGTTGACGCTGCTGAAAATAAGTCTGCTCTGGAGAGTTTGTTCTTCGTGTTCTTGAAGCTTTTTAATGGCAGCAGCAACAACAGGTGAACATTGCTGTTTTTCCTTCTTCTTCGCTCCTCCTGGCTCTGGCTCGACCCCAAACTCTTGATAAACCTCTCTGTGACTCGTCTCAATCTTTATATACTCCACAGATCCATAAATCTCGAGAATTCTTTTTCTTTTTTCTTCCCTGCCAAGTTACGGTTTTTCTTTTCTACACGGCTGCTGACCCTTTCCAAACTCTCCGTACGCGTCTTCTGTTGTTACAAAACTTTCCCAAGATATAAGGGAATCGAATAAGAGAATATATCTTCCCTAATCCTCCATGTAATCTCCAAAATTATCTCCACAGCAGACCCGTGAAAACATCACCTCTGTTTTGCTTGATATCGACGATTCAGCCCAATATGCTCGACCCAAACGCACACATAAACCCTGTTTGGTCCATTAAAGTCCATCCCAATCGAGTTTGGCAATTGAATCTCCATAAAACACGTCCAACAATTCGAACCCTAAACTGCCAGAGTTGAAAACCAATTTCCCGCCAAAATTCTGTTTTGAACGTGAAGAAGAAGGGTGTCCCCCTATTCTGTTCTGTGTCCCTTTAGTACATGCCCTGAAATGGGGTGCCCCTTATCCATAGTGAGAGTCCGAATAACACTTTCCCCTTGGGTGCAAATAGTAATTTTTCTGGGATATTTTCAACACTTTTTCAGGGTTCCTCCGGGGTATTTCTGGGGTGCTTCCAACATACTTCTGGGGTGCTTCTGGTTCGTTATCTACGGAGGTTCAAATGCCACATTTTGAGCCAATTTCGCCGCAAAAGTTTATTTCTCCAAAAACACCTACAAAGACATAAAATAACCAAATAAGTACAAAATCGAGCACTAACAATATAAACAATTGGGACAAATTAGACACATAAATGCGTCTATCATCATGCATGAGCATTTTATCTTCAGCAATAACATTCTTCCTTTTCAAGCGAATACCCCAGCGAGTATTCTCTTTCTTCATGGATATTAATACATAATTTTCGAAGAAATTCGCTACTGTATACTTCTTAGTGACTATCTCTAGATCTACGAATTTAGGATCCCTAAGTTCTTTGGAATAAATAGATCCTTTACCAGCACCATGGTTAGCGAACTCCAGCATCAGACGGATGCAATCCCCACTCAATTGGAAGATAGCTCACGAAAATCCCGAGTGAGCGAGAATCTCATAGAACAAAGGAATATCTGGGTCATAAAGAGGAATGGGGAGACCTGCGAGAATTTTACCCAGCGAAACTATGATTGATTAATCATCACAATGTTGATCAGAGAAAAGTTTGATAGAAAGAATTGATTTGGGACTTTCACCAGGAATGGTAGAAAGTGTGAAACCTTTCTCGGCAAGATCTTTTTGAAATTCCTTTAAGGTTTTCTCATGTTTTTGACCACTTGGAGGCATATCTGATATAGAGTATGGGAATGGACGAAGAATTAAGAAGATTGAAGAATGAAGATAGAAGAAAAATTACAGCAGAGGAATTTACTGAGAAAATGATGAAGTTGCAGAGAAGATGAAAAAGAGAGTAAAAAAGAAGAAAGGGGAGAGTAAGAAGAGTATATATAGAGGAGATTTTCGAGAAGATATACACAATTAATGCGAAAAGACGTGAGCGGTTGAAAAACAAAGGTTACAGAAGACGTGTCAAGAAACAGATGGGAGAAAGGATACGTGTGATAAATGCAGAATATGAAGTGATGGATAGCTGCGGAATTTCTCACATCGTTCTCTACTTCGCAGAGAAGATATGAGAAGAGGCAAGATGTAGGATGAGAATCTCGCAGCAATAATGCCTCAGCGAAATTATTAACAACATAACACGACAGTGTCGCCGAACAACTTCAGAAACGACATAATAAACGACATCAACCAAATCATGAGAAAAGTGTGACGGTCCTGCGAAAATAAGGAAGTTTTGCGAGATTGATATTTATAAGGTTGCGATAATGTTGCAAGTCATATCCGAAAATAAAGGACAGATTAGTTGTCATCCACTATGTAATTCCCTATAAATAGCCGTTCAGTTGTAAAGGAGAGAGAGATCTTTTTTGAGTGAGAAGCAAGTAAATAGGAGAGAGAAAATTTAGAGCAGTGGTTATTCTTGATTCCTTTGTCTTGTCTTGTAAGATTGTTCAAAGATTCATCAATAAAATTAGGATTGTTAATCCAAAAATGAGTTGAATGTTAATGAAATCTTGTGAGGGGTGTAGTGTAGGATTTCCTGCAACTACAACCACTCTTGGCAAGTCCTGGCTATGATACACTCGGTCCTCAAGATACCCCACTTAGGGTGCGGTCTCGAAAGAGACCGCGAAAACAACTGGTTGTTGCATCACTGGATGGGAGGAGCCCACCCTAACCCGGTAGGGGTACGCCTCCTTGAAGGGACAACCAGGGGGAATATAAGGACGACACCCTCCATTAGGGAGCTGAATTGTGTCAAAAGACGTCAATATCATAAGAATATAACTCAAACAAGAGTATAGACCTATCGTATTGGTGCATAAAAAATCCTGCAGAGGCAATAATACGAAGGATGATAAGACGAGATCAATGGGTCGCTACGCGAAAGCGTAGAGACCGCCTGCGATTTCGTCGCACGACCAAAATGAATACCCTGAGGCAAAGATAAGTCTTATTAACAGGGGAGGCTGATTAAGACCTCTAATTAGGGAGGCTCAATAAGACCTCACGAATAAAAACAAAAGACCACACTAACATTATTTTTGCAGGATGAAATAAATGCAAAGGCAAAGGTAGGATCAAAACATAAAGGTATGATTTTGAATTACAAAGGTAACATGCATAACTAAGGATTTAATGAAGGCAATTGCACTTCCGCGAATAACAGAGGCAAAAATGGGATTATAAACACAATAAACATGTGTTATTCGCACTAGCATAATTGCCTCGTGTCAAACATGATAGGAATTGCATATTCGCACACGTGATAAACTCATACTCATGCATTGTTATATTCGTGCATACGATGGATTTACACACATGTATTACTATATGACAAACTCATGCACATAGGTCATTATATTTGCTTCTATAAGTTACCCTGAAACTAAAACAAGTTATTAGAAAGGAAAGCATTTTTCTTTTGATAAACAGTCAGGAGAAGGAGGGAGAAGCATAAAAAAGGTGAAATCTATTAAAAGATGAAAGATACTCAGTATATGTACAAAAAAGAAGGTATAATACAAAGAACGTAAAAGAAGGAGAAAAGCAAACAGCTACTTCTCGCCAGCATTATCTTCATCAAACTCAGAGTCTTGATCTTCTTCACCAGAATCCTCATATTCAGCATCACTATCTGAGATTTCGGAAGTTTTCATTTTCCGAAGGAGCCTCAAAATCATAATGAAATGGGAAAGAAATGTGATGTTCAGAGAAAAACTCGCCCAATTCCTCTTTAATATCCCCATCACGTATGCGAATGGCATCTTTGGTTAAGTTGGAAATGGTGGTTTTGAGCTTTTTCTTGAGTCGACGACACTTGGTATCACGAGCTACGAATTTCGCTTTGAATCTTTCAATCTTAGCAGAAGACTTCTCCTATAAGCTTCCAATATCTTTATGATACTTTTGCTCCTTTTCTTGGAATACCTTCTCAGCAGCTGCGAAGAGATAAGGATAAGAGTCAAATCGCACGTACACAACTCAAGAGATAAAACAGGGGTAGAATTATTAACAAAGACAATGAGAAACCTTCTTTTTCGGAAATGATGGTTTTAACCAGGGATGCATGGTCAGATTCTAAACTAACATTTGTAGCAAACTCCAACCTAGCATTATCAAGGACTCTGGCAGCCATTTCAAACTCAACATCATTCTCTATTAGAAGACGAGAGAGAAGTTTATTTTCACGAGCGATAAGAGCATCCCTCTCACTTATGACATGATCCCTTTCTATCTGAATCTTGAGTTGAGCCTCATGAAACTACTTCAAATCCTTCGCACCATTAGCGGTTACCTGATCTTTCTCAGTTATAAGAGTATTCTTTTTTGGCTTCTAAAATTCTAATTCTCTCTTTATCCTCACGGGTGCAACGATGAAAGTCTTATTAGAAACTAATAATGGTCTATGATCACAAATAAGGGCTTCGTATTTTAGCCTCAATTCCTTCCAGCTAAGATTCTCTAGACCACGCATGGGAAAATTGTCCACCGAGGCGTTAAGAAGCTCTAAAAGGGCATCATTATCATCAGGAAGTCTAGCCGCCTCTCCAGTAAAATTATAAAGCTCTGCAGGTTTAAGTAATAGAAAAAATATGAAGACACAATAAAAATTCACAAGGTATGAGGAAGCGAAAAGAAACACACCTATTAACTGATTGTTCCTCTAACAGAGAGTATCTTCCTCCTGCATCTTAATCAAAAGGTCCCCTTTAAGATTCTCACACTCAACCTCCAAGGAATGATTCTTCCTATGCGAGTCAGAGGCAACCGCATGAGAAGTTCGCGCCACCTGTAAGGATCATAAGACAAAGGATTTCAGAATAATAAAGAAGAAGCATTATCTTAAACTCATCTCATCAAAAGGAGAAGACATACCATGGAAGCCATAGAAAATAGGAACTCTGGAGATATGGCTGAGGCAGATCCTCGCAGAGATTCATGGCTCAAAGTGGGAGCATCGCATATGGAAGAAATCATTTGGAAGGTGCGAACTAAGTTATCATCACCAACAACTGCGAAGGAATCTTTGAAGATGCGAGATAGTTGGGTCATGGGGGAAGCAGAAATAGATTCATCAGGGAACGGTAGATCATTTCCCTGAGAACGAGGAACTGAAGGATTAGAAGACGAGGTAGTAGAGGAAGTCTTCCTCCTCTTCTTGGGATTAGTCTTCTTGTTGACATTCTTCGCAGAGGACTTGGAAGAAACAATTTTTCCCTTAAGCTTTGTGCGAGTAGAGGTCTCATCCTCACCCTCAGAAGAATCTTCGTCATCAGTGCCACCGATATCTAGCCCATCCACCTTCGCACACAGATAAAGATAACAAATAGAGGCAACAATATTGTTAAAATAAACTAAAAGTATTTCTTACTTCATCAGTGATCGAACGTAGAGCTTCCAGTGTGCTCTGTTTCTTGTGAGTATTATAGTCCTTCTTCAGCTTGGCAATCTGGAGATGAAGAATCTAGTGAAACAGAGAAAAAAGGAAAGTAAAATAAAGAAATGTTAATAAAAGGGGCGAAGATTAAGAAGACATACCACTTTATCCTCCTCAATCCAATTAAACTCTCAAGGAGAGCAGAGCGAAAAACCCTCAGGAAGGGGATTTACCAACCTATTTTCACCATAACCGGTAATATATGGACCCTCGAGAATGATTGTTCTTATCGTTAAAATCGACGTCTCGCATAATCCTTTCATGCTCTGCGAGGACATCTTTCCTCGACATACGAACAACCCAGCGAGATGACTCGGACTTCATGATCACCACTTCGTAGTTAGCAAAGAAGTTGTCAACAGTATAATCAGAAGAAACAATCTCTAAGTCAGCATACGCTTCATTCCTGTATTCTCTAGGATAAAGGGATCCTAATCCAGCTGCACGACGAGCGAACTCCACCATAATCCTTATAGCGTCCCCACTCAGCTGAAAAATCGCACGTTTAAATTTATCGTGCGAGAGGATTTTATAAAATAGAGGAATTCGCGGATCCAAAAGAGGGATAGACAGACCAGCGAGAAGTTGCCCTACATAGATGATGATTTTCCGATCATTCCATTGATCAAACTTGAACCATTTAGGATTAAGCGTCAGAGTAGGCTCTGATGAAGGAGGAGCGGATAATGTAAAACCTTTATCCCTGAGCTCGACCTGTAACTTATCAAACTGTTCTACCATTCTCCAACCTGGTTTGTGCCCCATTTTTGATTCTTCGAGAATGGGATTATAAATATCAAAGTATTCAAGATATCCAAGATGATCAAAGGGGCGAAATCATACAATAGATGGGAAACAGAAGCAACAGTTGGAATGAAGAAAGATCAAGGATCAAGATCGAACGGAAAAATGACCACAGTAAGAAAAGAAAGGTTTCAGAGGTTGAAGGAAGAAAGTGAAAAGAAGAGAATGAAGACGAAGGGGGGATTTATAAAGGATTTCGTTTTCTCCCCACGAAATTCACTTTTATGAATGCATTAATGAGTGAAAGGATATGAAGTGACAATTGCAGGGATTAACCGCAACGTGTCCAAAAGTAAAACGATAAGAGAGACACGTGGAGGAATAAATTCCGAGATATCGGAATATTGTCAGTTAAGGAATATGAAAAGTTGATAAGGTGCGGAAAATCGCATAAAAGGTGCGAAGAGGATTATAAGAGAAGAGGCAAAAAGTATGGGTTAAATATCGCGCCCATAGGTATCATGCGAACCGGTACTAATATAAGGGGGCGAACGTACTCACATGTATTATATCCTAGATGACGGAATCAATGACGTCATAAGGTCACGAATAAAGTGTGAAGCCAGTGCGAAGTTCAAGAGCACGTGCGAGAAAATCCCATACATGTCGGATCCGAAAATAGGGGCTTTATTAGCTGTCCTCCACTATGTAAAACTCATATATATAGGACCAACCACCCTTGTGTTCAGAGAGAGAGAGAGAGATCTTTTTGAGAGTTGAGATAGAAATATATGAGAGAAAAAGTTATTTACTCCCAAGTTAGGGTTTTATCTTCTTCTTTCTTGTATTGATTTCTAAACTTAATAAAATTCTTATATGTGTTCTTCATGATGATTTCCTAGTTTGTTATATAGATTATCTAAGGGGTGTAGTAGTGAGATTTTTCACTATTACAAATCACATTCATCCAACACTTCTAGATCAACTACGATGATCAATCAATCATGAAAGATAATCAAATGAATCTAATTGTGTTTCAAATAGAGTTGTTTAATTTTTCATTATTTCACATAAATATATATGAACCAATTGAATCAAAATCGGATTGATTCATGAGATTCAATTCATGAACATTAAGCCAGGGTTTGCAAAGATTTCATTCCTTAATTCATGAATATATTTGTTCATGAGTATGAAAACATACTTAACCGGTTTTAGAACTTTAACCACTAAGTTTGCAAACATGTACGCAAAATATAGCTTCTGTATTTTGGTCTTGTCTAGCAGTTTGCAAACGGGTATGCATATTGTTGTCCCGGACCTTAACTCAGGTAGAACCGTTCGCATACTGGTATGCAAACTTGGTTCCCGGACTTTAACAGTTAAAACTGTTTGCATACTAGGTGTGCAAACAAGGTTCCCAGACCTGAATCATACCACAACAGTTTGCATACATGTATGCATAGTGTATTGTATCCAGACAAAGGTTAATTGTTCTAAACTCCCATTTCAATCATTGAAACATCCTTAGAAGACGACAATAGCCGTATCACACAAATTATTAGCTTATAAGTAATTTTCAAGTGATCGAATGATCAATACAAAACTTTACGAGTCGACATCAAATGATCATCTCACACAAGTTATGTAAGATATTTCAAGGCAATTTTCACATGATCATCTTTTGACTTATTATTTATTTTCCAACAAATAAATTGTTTCCAAATAAACTCGTCAACAATATGATGAACGTAGCAAACGCAAAAAACTTCCAACACATATTTCGAGAAATTAATAACCAAGTTAAGCTCAGCTCGAAATATCAAATGTGTATAATATAAAAATTGATATAGCTATACGAGTTAGTCTCATTAGGAGAAGGAATGGTATAGACTTCTGAGTGATAGATAAGTTTTAGTCTCCACATACCTTTTGTTGATGAAATTCCTCCAAGCTCTCCTCGGTAGATCTTCATTTTCAATCGATGAACGTCGTGAAGTCTAAAGCTCAACTGCACATTCTATCCTAATCCGAGACATAACTATAAGTTTACTAGAAATCAAGACTTATAGTTTTGATCAACTAAACTTGACAAACAAGCTTGAGATAGCAACACTTGTGAGTTCGACCGAGCAATGCTCTAGCAAGTATAAGTTCTCAACCAAGTTGAGTACATATACCAATGGATTTCAACACATACCAAACATAGGTATTAGCCTTAAATAAATAATTCTGACCAGATTCGAAAATAAATTTAGCATCTTATGTGTATTCATATCCTAAAGATCTTTTTCGGAAAAGAATCACTTTTCAAAATCATGTAGTTAAAAATACGTAGACAAGAAAATTCATCCTGTTTACACAAGTCATTGTAAGACAACTTTTCTACATAAAAGAACAATTAAATATCTTCAAGTAGATTTCATAAATTTCTCTATGTTGAATAAGAGATCTTAACAAGATTTTAGATTCCCGGGATACTTGTGCTTCCTTACATCAAAAGATTGGGCATTGTAAGGATGCATTTTCCAACATTTTTAAGTATTGGGGTGAGAGGAATTTTCCTCACCAAGTACCATTGGGGAAACATCTTTCTTCTTATCTTTAAGAATATGATCTTATATCCTTATATGGGTTTCGAAAGAGGTTGATTCATCCTTCTTATCATGATTATAGCGAGATGCTATATTCGTGATCACTTTTTGAGCCCAGGATGGTAACTCCTTTTTATTCGAATCCACATAGTATTGGTCAGATATCATGCAAATAGCAGAAACCTTTGATTCAAGACTTTTAATATGTCTGTTTGAAAATGTCTTTCTAAGGATTTTCCAAAGCATACCTCTTGACAAGTCTCTGTAAGAATTTCTCTTTCAAGAATTTTATTCCTTACTTGTGAATGATCCAGCGATTGTGTAAGACTCTCACACTCTGAAGTTTTTTGATTCACTTCTTTACACAAAGCTAATTTGTGTTCCAAATAATCTGCCAGATTAATTTGGAGACTAACACCATGTTTGTTTACTCCTGACTCATCTGAGTCGTCTGGATCTGAATCATCTGGATCTGAGTGAAATCACCTGACTCATCTGGATCTGAGTCGATATGTTTGTTTTGAGTCAGATCTGACTCATCTGACTCGGAAATAAGTGAGTCAGTGGTTTGGTCCCATGAGTCAGGGGTATTTTGTTACCTGACTCAAATGAGTCCGAGTCAGGGGTTATGTCTGAGTCAGAGGTCGAGTCAGATCTGACTCAAAATGGAAAACAAACGGTCTGACTGCTGACTCGGTCCGAGTCAGGGGTTGACTCAGATTCAGACGCCGAGTCAGCTGCAAACAAACAAGTTCTAAGTGTTTCTCGCTTCATTTCACAAATTCTTACATTTAGTTGAGAAATAAGTTCTAAGACATCTTCCAGACGATCAATGGATTTTCTTACTTCTGAAAAAGTTTCGACTTTACTGAAAAACCTTTGCATTCCAGTCACAAATTCAGGATTACAACAAGATGGTGAATCTAAATCATTCTTACAACCGGAAATAGTAACAAAAGATTATTCACCAGTAATTGGAATCAGATCCAAAACAGATTTTGAATCAGGCACTTGTACCTTTTGTTTTGGATGCATTTTTTTCTTACCATGAACATGATTCTTAATAAAGTATTTATTAGTCATAGACTTCGTACTTGATTTCAAGAAAAAATTACGAGACCAATTTTCATTGATGCTTTTTGAGAGATTATTCTCAAAATCTTGATGTACGCTAACGGAGTCTTTTTATAAATTGAGCTTTACTTTTCTTATTTCGGCTCATGACTTATAGGTTGGATCACACCAAACACATATTGTTAGATCTTTTTCGTGGTTACCTGCTCTGATACCAATTGAAAAGACGAGGGTACCCAAATACACCAGATATTTTAATTATCCACCTATAAGTCCTTTACCGAATGTGATCATCTATGGACAGAGTCGAGACAATACAACAGATTCGGTTCACACTTCGTGTGGTTGTCTATGGATACGAGATCGAGACAATACAACAACAAGATCACCTGTGGGATTGACTATGGATACAAGATCGAGACGATAAGAAAATAAAGTGTGCACTTGATAATAGGTACGATATTAAACCGATCTATAGGATCAATATGAAGTGTTACGGAATTAATGTACAAGTGCAATTTACTTTAAATTATATAAATCAAATATAATTGCGGAATAATAAAGTAAATGGCATAGCAAGATTTAAGTAACGAAGAAACCACAAATGCAGAAAAACCCCGGGACCTAGTCCAGTTTTGAATACTCTCAGAATTAAATCGTTATACAAAATATAATACCAACTTCATATAGTTGAAACCAAGCATACCACCCCTAGCTACTTATTTTCATTAGTATTCCTACGCCTTCGACTTCTAGAGTCACGCACGTGAATAGCAAGTCCTTTGGATCGTATTCCAAATAGCAAAGGAAGAATCTGTTTGGTAACCATTCTAATCAATCTTGCAAGAAGATATTGATGAGTCGTTGACAAAGGATCTTCTGTTTAATATAATAAACTCCTTTGTCTAGTTAGATCAATCTATATTTTGATTACCGAAATAATCAAACTCTAGATTCGTAATCAACCAATATAGATCTCAAAGAGAAAATATAGAGAGATGCATATCTCACGCAACTAATCAATCAAGTATATCAAAGATAAATAGATTATATTTGGATCCCATCCGATCAAGTTTTGTGCACTAAATCCACAAGATTCGAAAACTAATAAGCATTCTTCTTCGTCTTCAAATCTTCTAGTTCCTTCAATAACCTGCACAACAACACTTGGGAAAAGATGAGGTACCCTAATACACCACAATCTTTTTGTTTCAACCTATAAGTCCTTTACTGAATGTGATCGTCTATGGACAGAGTCGAGACAATACGACAATTCGGTTCACACTTCGTGTGTTCGTCTACGGATACAAGATCGAGAAAATACTACAACAGGATAACTTGTGTGATTGACTATGGATACAAGATCGAGACAATACAACAACAAAGTGTGTTACTTGATAATAGGTTCGGTAATAACCAAACTCTATAGGATCACTGTCAAGTATTATGGAGTTAACGTAAAGTGCAATTTACATTAATTATAATAAACAATTATAATGCGGAAAAGTAAAATACATGGCACAACAAGATTTTGTTAACGAGGAAACCGCAAATGTAGAAAAACCTCGGGACCTAGTCCAGTTTTGAATACTCTCAGAATTAAACTGCTATACAAAATATAATACCAACTTCGTATAGTTGAGACTAAGCAGACTACCCCTAGCTACTTAGTTCCCTTAGTATCCATGCGCCTTCGACTTCTAGAGTCACGCACGTGAATAACAGTCCCTTTGGATCGTATTCCAAACAGCAAAGGAAGAATCTGTTTGGTAACCACTCTAATCAATCTTTCTAAAAATATAGATGAGTCGTCGAAAAAAGCTCTTCCTTTTAATCTGATAAAATTCTTTGTCTGGTTAGATCAATCTAACTTTAACTACCGAAATAGTCAAAGTATAGATTCGCACTCAATCAATATAGATCTCAAGGATAAATATAGAGAATGTCGATCTCATGCAACTAATCAATCAGATCTATCAAAGATAAATTAATTCTAGTTGGATCCCAGATGATCAAGGTTTGTGCACTAGATCCACAAGATACGAAAAGTAATAAGAATACTTCTTCGTCTTCAAATTTTCTTTTATCTTCAAAACCTGCACAACACCACTTGAATCTCTTGCGATCAACCACACACAGAACGGAGTATGTTAACAATGGATTATCACAAGATGTCTTTACATCTAACAACAGTTCTAAAGATCCCGTCGATACTTTGATCTAGTCTGAGTGAATCTTATATCAGAAGAGAAGATTCTCAAGAACAGACAAACTATAGTTGCAATCAAAGTTTCAACAACCATTAGTCAATAAAATAAAATCGAAAACTAATAACAATGCAATTATCTACTTTCCCACCAACGGTACTCGTAGAGCTTCTTGATCCCACAAAAGTCTTTAAACGAGCGATGGTAAGAGATTTCACCTAATTAGGATACTTTCCTCTCCAAATAGACGACTCCACTAGAAACAATAAGAAATGAAGATTTCCTAGCTCTTAGGATAGTTTGCTAGAAATGAAAACCTAGGTATTTATAGTCCAAGGATGTTTGGACACCAAGGAATTTCCAAAACCGAAAATATTCTCAAGATATGCAATGAATGGAAAAATTCGGTTTTGATAATTCCAATCTGAAATCTCTCAGTAGAAAATATCCAATTAGTAAATACACATTACTAATTTTTATTCTCTAAAGTTATGTATTAATTGCTGGTAATTAAAGCTTATAAAATCAAAAACCTTAATTAAAAGATTCTTAATTTATTTCGGCACATGATCACCTTGAGTATCAAGGAATATCTTTGAACAATAAATGATAAGAGTTACTACTCGTGCTCAAAATATGTTGACATCTTTTCACTGCAAATCCTTATTTCATATTTACATGGATTTGCTTCTTGGAATCGGTAATACCACACTTCCAAACAAGTTTAGAATTGGTTTTCCAGTATTCCAAGACTACTATGTGATTGGTTATACCAAATCACAATGGTTGGTTGTGATCAGTGCTTCCAAGTCACATACATGGGTTCGGATCGGTTATACCAATCACTAGGATTGGTTATACCTAAATATGGCATCTGCTTGTGATCGGTCACACTAGTCACTAGGATCGGTTACACCAATTACAAGGATCGGACACATAACACTTATGATCGGTCATACCAATTACTAGGATCGGTAACACCAATTACAAGGATCGATCATATCATCTCATGGTGATTACTTGGGATCGGTTACACCAATTACCTGGACCGGTCATACCAAATCATAAGTCTAGGCATTGTGATCGGCTATACCAAGATACATAACCTGAGTTAAGATCGGTTCCACCAACTCACACATATTGGTCATCCAAAGATATACAATGAATAGCAATACTAATAATCCTATTGATTTCCCTTTCGATTCACAAAAAAAGTTTATGAATGTACTTCCTTTAAACAAATGTAAAACATTGTTTCCTAGGATGAAATCTTCACCATAACCCATACACATAATCATAACACTATATACAAGATTATGTTGATCTCATATCTACGAAGTTCAAAATACAAGCGTTATACTTCGTAGTATAATTCCTTAATACTATGATCATACTATTATGATCATGTCACATCATTAGAGTATAATATACAATATATATAGTATATACAACTTCGTAGTTATGTTTTCAATATGAACGACTTGAAAGATACATTAGGAATGAAACAAGTTCAAGTCAGTATTACTAACCTCAAGTGGAAGGATGATGTCGTCGCTGTAGTTCGTTACTTCTTCACATTCTTCAGGTCTTCGGAGTATAATACTTGTATGTCTCAACAATCCTAGACTTTCTAGTCTAACCTAAACGAGGTTGACTCTAGTATTTAATCAAGCGACTCTGGATGAGTTTTGATACTAAAATATGACAACCAAACTTGACACATACCAACACTTGGTGAGTTAAACCGATCTATGCTCTAACAACTTGAATCCTCTTGTGATCAATCACCTACAGAACGGAGTCTGTTAACAATAGATTATCACAAGATGTCTTTAGATCCGAAAATGGTTCTAAAGATCCCATCGCTACTTTGATCTAGTTTGAGTGAGCCTTATACCAGAAGAGAAGGTTCTTAAGAATAAACAAACTAGGTGCAATCAAAGTTACGACAACCGTTAGTCAATCAAATCAATAATCGAAAACTAATAACACTGCAATTATCTAGTTTCCCACCAATGGTACTCGCAGAGATTCTTGATCCCACAGAAGTCTTTAAACGAGCGGTCGTAAGAGATTTCGCCTAATTAGGGTACTTTTCTCTCCGGATAGTCGGCTATACCAGAAACAACAAGAAATGAAGTTTGCCTGGATCTTAGGATAGTTTGCAAGAAATATAAACTCAAGTATTTATAAACCAAGTTTGTTTGGACAACAAGGAAATTCCAAAACCGAAAATATTCTCAAGATATGCATTAAAGTACCTAAATTCGGTTTTTCTTATTTCCAATTAATGTTAACAAATATTTCTGAAAACTCTCATAAAAAACTTCTATTATTAGTCTAGCACATTAATTAATAATATTTTCCTGAGTATATGCTTTAATTGATGGTAATTAAAACATATATGATGAAAATCAGAATTAAATGCTTTTCAATATTTCGAACCAGGGATCACCTTGAGCATCAAGGAATATCTTTGAATGATAAATGATAAGAGTTATGTACATGTTCAAATATGTTGACATCTGGAAGCTTTTCATCTTGACAAACCCAAAACCCTAATTCACACGTACTATGAAGAAATATGTGAACCATGGATATTGGTTTTATACATGGAACCGATTAAACCATCACTCGAAAATATGTTGTGATCGGTTATAACATGATTCCCAATATAGGCTGTAATCTGTTACACCTTGCTTCACAAAGTAGCTTGTGACCGGTTACACCTTGCTTCCCGAAGTATCTTGTGACCGGTTACACCTTGATTCCCAAAGGTAGCTTGTGACCGATTACAACTAACTTCCTAATTCATCTTGTGACCGGTTATACCTTGGTTCCCAAAGTAACTTGTGACTGGTTACAACTTGCATTCCGATATAGCTTGAGAACGGTTACACCTTGATTTCCAATGTAGCTCATGACCGATTACAACTAGCTATATTATATAGGCTATGACCGGTTATACCTCAAGTCTCAACAAAGTTAAGATAGGTTCTACCATAGTCATCTTCCATTGGTCATCCAAAAGATATTCAATGAATAACAAGACCAATCATGATTTCCCATTCGATTATGAAAACAAGTTCATACATCTACTTCCTTAAACTAATATAAAGATACATAGTTTTTTAGGATGTAATGACACCTATATAATGCACACATAATCAAATAACTATATACAATAGATTATGTCGATGTCGTATTTACGAAGTTCCAAAAGATAAGCGTTTATACTTCGTAATATGTTTCCTTGATATTTTTAATCATACTATTATGACCAAGTCTCACCTCTAGAATATTATATACAATATATACAGCTTCGCATGTTATGTTTTCAATATAGAACGACTTGAAAGATACGTTAGGAATGGAAACAAGATCAACTCAATATTACTAACCTCAAGTACAAGGATGATGTCGTCGTTCTAGTCGTTACTTCTTCTCATTCTTTAGGTCTTCGGAGTAATACGGGTATGTCTCGACATTCCAAGACTTTCTAGTCTAACCTAAACGAAGTTGACTTTAGTATTTAATCAAGTGACTCTAGATGAGTTTTGATACTAAAATATGACAACCAAACTTGACATACCAAAGCTTGGTGGCTTCATCCGAGCTATGATCTAACAGTTATATTAGAAAAAATTTGTGGCATCATAAAAGAAAAATCTCATGACCCAAAAACGTTGTTGCAACCCAAAATTTGCATGGATTTAGGATTTACCATTGTGATATAGAATTTTCGAATTGATTCAAAATATGCATCAAGACTTCAAATTCTTATGACAGAAATTTGTACAAAACTAAAAATTAATCCATTTAGTAGAAGTTTTGTCATAACCAACTGTTAGAGAATTTATCGGTTGAACCCATTAAGCATTGGTATGTTAAGTTTGGTTGTCAAGTTTTCTTCCAAAAATCAGAGTCATTTGATTTGATTACTAAACTAAATTTCTTTAGGTTCAACTAGGAACATATAAGTGTAGATACTTGCTCTTGTCATTCACGAAGAACCCGAAGACGTACCGAACACAACGAAGGCATCATCCTTCATTGTTACACCATGTTCATCGAGAGGCAAACTGGCCTATCAATTATCTCTCAAATCTAGGAATGACTTTGAAAACATGGGGGTACCAAAATACACCACTAACTTTTTCTTAGGAAATCTTTATGGACAAACTCAATATTCAATTCGGAGAGTGAAACTCAATGAATCTCAATCGAGAAGGAATATCTGGAGTTATATCTCTAACTCTCAAATCAGAACATTTACAGAACAAGTTTGTGAACCTGATTTATGGGTGAGAGCATTTGGGTGATTCCAAAAATCAATTTCCTAAGTAATCAATCAAGTCGTATCCAACAAACTAGGTCGGATGTATCTACTATGATTGTTAACGTACAACCTGTGATATTTCAACTATAAGGATAAACAATATAATGCAGAAAAGAAATAACACAGACACCAGAAGTTTAGTTAACGAGGAAACCGCAAATGCAGAACCCCGGGACCTAGTCCATATTGAACACCAAACTATATTAAGTCGCTACATACATTAGCCTACTACTACCAATTAACTTCGGACTGGAATATAGTTGAGTCCTAATCGAGTTTCCCACTGATTAAGGTACAATCGCGCTCCTTACGCCTCTTGAATCCCAGCAGGACTCCACGCAATTGATTCCCTTAGCTGATATCATATCACCTAAGAGTTCCTTCACCCACAAATTAATCCTATATGTGTGATTTCCCTTATAATCAAGGTGATGGAAATCGATAGCAATAGACACAGTCTAGCTAACGTCAAAATCCGGACTTATACAACCCAAAGTGCAGCCTAGATTATTATTCACCTCACAAGTATAAAACTTGTGGAATCAATGAAGTTTGAGAAGAAGAGAAATTTGATGATTTCTATATATCTTGATCAAGTGAGAAGCTCAACAATCGATTAAAATCAGGACACTCAAATTATCAAAGATAACTGGACCTGGCTTCACGAATCTCTGTGAAGTCTTTTTGTTGCTGAAATCCTAAAAGGTTTTTAGGAATAGGATGACTCTAGTTACAACTAGGACACACCATGAAAAGTAGTGTTCGGATTCAAAGATCATAGTTGCTTGAGATTCCCCTTTTATAGACTTTCAAAGGATAGGTTGCTTTAGGTTTAAGCAAAGGTAGATTTGGAACCAAGCAACCAATAATCACTGTTAGATAAATCTTTGAAATCTATTTTACATAAGCAAGATATACACTCTGGTTAGGTGAAACCATAACCAAACCGTGTATAAAGACTATGTTCAAGGTGGTTAGCAGAAACTAGCCAATTTGAACTTAAATCTAAATACTCATTTTCATGAACATTTAAGACTTAACTCGAACCACAATCAAGTGATCAAATATGTGTATGGTGTTTATAGAGATTATTCAAATGCAAATTATCTCAGTGAAATAATTTATATGCATAAGAATTTAATCGACATGGCAAGTAGGTGTACAAAGTACAAATAAAAAATCCATTCGTGAGTCAGTTGAGTCACAGTACGTGTACCGTTTTGCATACTACAAACACTGCCGAGTTCCGGAGTCCACATAACTTTTCTGGTACGTGTACCGGTATGTGTACCAAGCCGGTTTCGTGACAGTTCCTTTACGGTTTGCATATGGATATGCGTACCGATCCGGTTCACGAGTCAACAGATTTTATTCAAGGTATGCATGAGAATATGTGTACCAAAAATATGTTTGTCGATACATAGCTATTGTGTTACGTGTACGAGTACATGTAATACGGCTCCAGAATTATAACAATTCTCTCAGTTTGTAAGACTGGTAATACTGTCTTGTATCCGAATATAGTGGTTCTATATTTCTCTCTAAGTAAATTCAAAACATTCCTGAATAACATCAATGATACATATTATTGTTCCAGGATATTTCCGAATGATAAAACTTGAGTCATGATTTTGATTTCGAACAATAAATTATCCTTTAATCGAAATTCATCAAGTATGAACAAATGTTCATTAAGCTTAGTCATTATATTTCGAGAACTAATTACCAAGATAAACTTGACTCGAAATTCTTATCTATGCATAATAGTCTAATTAGTTATGTGAAATCGTCTCATAGATAGAAAGATGAATATAACTTGAGATATAGGTGGTTCTAGTCTTCACTTACCTTTTGTTGATGAAGTTCTCCATAAGCTTCGGTTGACCTTCGCCTTCAAAGGGTAGAACGCAATAATCACTGCCGCGATATCCATATCTCAACTACATTTCTATCATAATCCGGGTCTTAAATAATTGTATACTAGAAATCAAGATATAGTTTTGACAACTAAATTTGACAACAAGCTTGAGATAGAAACGCTTGTGAGTTCGACCGGGCAATGCTCTAACAATCACCCTGTTAAAGCATATCTCGGTTGAACCCACCAAGCGTTGGTATGTCAAGTTTGGTTGTCATATTTTAGTGAAACAAAACTCATTTAAGAGTCGCTTGATTAAATCTAGAGTCAACTTCATATAGGTTAGCTTGAAAGTATTAGGATATGAGACATTACAAGTATTACGAAGACTTGAAGAAGTGAAGAAGTAAGGAGCTACAACCACAACATCATCCTTCCACTTGAGGTTAGTGATATTTGACTTGAACTTTTTCATTCCCTAACATATCTTTCAAGTAGTGCATATTGAAAACAAAACTGTGAAGCATGAACACTCTAGATAGACATAATATTAAGGAATACAATACGAGGTTTGTTGCTTAACCCTAAAACTTTGTAGATAAGACATCGACATAATCGTTTGAATGCTATTGTGATTATGTATGGGTATGAGGTGAGGATTTCATCCTAGGAAACAATGTTTTACATGTGCTTTAAGGAAGTAAGTTCATGAATTTAGTTCCTTAATCAAAAAGGAAATCGTCAGGCGTTATTGGGATTGTTATTCATTGCATTTCTTATGAACGACCAATATGTGTGATTAGTACAACCGCTCATGACTTGTTTGTGTTCTTGGTAAAACTATTCACATAAGGCCTGACATATGTATTGGTATGACTTTTATTAGTGAAACCGATCTTAAGTAATCACCTGTTGGTATGATCGAGTTTGTGTAGTTTGTAAGACCTAACTCTGGGTAAAGGGGAACCGATCCTAGTAAGAGGTGCAACACATCACAAAGGGGATCGATCCTTGTATGAGGTGCAGCAAGGTTTATAGCAGAAAGGGGAACCGATCCTATGGACATGTGCAACACGTTTTTAAGAAAAGGGGAACTGATCTTATGGACATGTGCAACACATGTAAGTTAGATACCATATATATGTGCGGAACCGATCCAAGTACCTAGTCAACCGAATTTTGGGAAGCTAGTGTGACTATGCACAGTACTCACATGGAGGTAAAACCGAAAATTGTTTTGGTAGAACCGTTAAATCCATGTGTTGATGGTGGATTTTAGTTCAGGTATAAAATTGTAAAAGCCAAAATTATGCACTGACATACTGCAAAGGATAGAGCCACTGATAAGTAATGAATACTTCTTCACTTTACTAATTCATCCAGGTTGGAGCATGTATAAACAATCCCATATACCCTGTGAATTTATAGCATTCTCAATCAATACACGATTAGCCTTGTATTTCCCGCTGAACTCTCATTATTGGTGCGGCATGACGACAGAGTGTTGCTCTCAGCAGAGCAACACGAATCTCCAAGCGTTAATAATGAAGCGTATACGAAATACCCGTACAGGCTGCCGCTCTCGGTGTGTTATACTATCCCGATTGAGCATACATCACTCGGTGTGTTATACTAGCCCGATTGAGCATCTGGACTGTCCATATCAGTCTCAGAAACAATCACAACCATCCAACTTCACCAGCATGATTGGATGGCTTAGATCGAATCCATAACCCTCAAGCAGGTATTGGAATGTTCAACACCGGACCAATGCGGAACTGCATGGTCAGCCTCCCCAAAAGGGTAGCATGGCTTCCCAATTCGTCCAGCCAAAGCAGCGTGGACGAGAAACCCTAAATTAGGGTTTGCAGCACATTACATGTGTCGCAAATCAGTCTCAACCATCCATCTTCGCAGGCATAGATGGAGGGTGTATATGTAGATTCAAAGGGCCCAGAGCATGTCAACAAACACACCGTGGTCCCGCCTACATACATGACCGATCGGTCAGGACCAAACATGGATGGTCGTCCCAATTCGTGCGCCCAAACAAGGCATGACGCACGGCTGGCAAAACCCTAATTAGGGTTTTCGATCACGAGCGTCCATTTTCACCTGATCGAACGAAGGGTCTAGGAGTCGATTAAGCAGGTCCAGTGAGTATCAACACGATCATTGTGGGCCCACCTATCTCCACAACCGATCGGCCAAGGCATATCATGCCTGGTCGTCTCGATTCGCACACCCAAACTAGGAGTGGTAACACCTCCCAATTGCAAACTAATCTCGACCACTCAACTTTGCCGGACAAATTGAGTGGCTCAGATCACGTTTTTATGGGGTATTAAGGTATGGACGTGTACACCAGCCCGCGCTCTGTATACCAGACTAATCGGCCAAGACCGACCAAGCTCAGCCATCTCGAAACGCGCGCCTTTTGCAGCACCGGATTTCTGTCGCAAATTGATCTCAACCACTCAACTTCGCCGGACAAATTGAGTGGCTTAGATCGCACTTTCACGAGACAATGAGGTAAGAGAGCCTACACCGACATGCCGTCTACACGCATGCACGATCGGCCCGGCCAAAATTGCGTCCCAAGCTTGGTTTCGACCAAGCTGAAGAGTGATGCTTGCGCACCTCTTCATAAACCCTAATTCCACTAACGGTCGTAGATGAGTGTCTCAAAGATCATCTCGTCCGTTCAACTTCACCTGCTTGGTTATACAACCTTGGTCAGGAGTTAACTGGTCAATGAGGTGTTGTGGTGATTACCATCCGCCACTCTACCACACCAAGTGATCGGTCAAGTCAGGACTTACCTGTACAGCCCCAAACGATCACTTGAAGATGGCTAGACACGCATCTATTTTAAGACGCTTAATCGTGACTTACTCCATTAAGCCTTAAAACATCGATGCTTCATACATGCTGGATATATTCGATGTATTATATGCATATATTTCACGTGATATTTTACAAGTATCAAATTTCAAATAACTTAGTTATTTAACCTAGCATTACATGCTACCTTCTGTGGGTCCCACGATCCACACACTCGAGACATCAATCATGTCACAAACTGGGGGATACATACTGGGGTATTGGTCTGGAGGTTTACAGCGTGCAGCGCACAACGCGCCATCACAAGAACGTGTCAGGAAGTCATGGACGGTTAGTGATGATGGGAGAAGTGGGCAAGACAAATCGTGTAACACTAACACTCGCAACTCCACTACTCCATCACTCCACTTTCTCCACTTCCCACGAGATACGTGAGTAAGGCTCAATGACTTGTATAAATAAGTTCTCCTCCCTATTTCGACAAGACAAGAAAACATAAACCAAGTGTTGATACAATCGTATTCCAACACCAGAACTGATAGCTTTCATTCTGTAAGCCAGTTCAGCTTTCTGATACAAGTCATACATAGCCAACACCTTCACAATCTCAATACCTTTTTCGCTTCCCTCCCTAAGATTAACCCCATCTCCTTCACTTTGTGACCGAAGCAAGTTTGGAACGGCCATTTCTTGGTTTAGGCCAGAATTGTACAGATTTGATTTCTCGAATCACAAAGCACTCCCGTGCAGTGTATTTGTTTAGGGTTTAGATTCATTCCTCATCCACACACCCCAAATTATCAAATTCGGAAGGAATAGTTTTCACCCATAAACAATTGGCGATAACAGTGGGAGATTAATCTCTCGGTTGCAAAATCAATTTTCAAATCCAATTCAATCTTATCAATTTCGAAATGGTGGATCTTAGGTATGGATCAGCAACCAATCCTGACGGGACTAGCGTTGACAACACACCCGTTGTTGATATCTCAGGTGTCATCGTGCAGCCAGTCAATACCATCAATGTATCTCGTGGAATTGCTTCCTCTACTACCAGCAACAGCGGAGCAGGAGATGTTCCAGTAAGTGTAACACCTCCCATCACCAGAGCCAGAGCAGCCGCAAATCCCGGCATCTCCTCAAAGTGTAACGCCTCCGGCGGTCACCAGAGCAACAACTTCCACCCCTTCATCAGAACGAGGAGCTGGAGGAGAAAGAGGAGGACCATCTCCCAATACCATCGCATGGATAGGCAGGAAGTCCTTGCTAAGATTCAAACGGATATGGATGCAACTCAGAAAGAGGTACTCACTTTTCTTAAGACATTAACTGATCGATTGCCATAAGAGTCGGGACATCCCCTGAAGCCAACAAGGAACGCATTCAACGCACCCGGAGAAGGTACTTCAACGGCGCGGACCTACATGGACCTGATCAAAGAAGCGACATCAGATACGAACGATCCTGTCATGGAGATTCCTATACTGGGTACTGATCCTCACAGCGATCCTCCTCGAGTGAATAGTCTCACTATGAGCCAGAGGCCGGTGGATCAGGAAGCAGTTTCTCTAGTGGAAAGTTTATGTGAACTTTTACACCTCTCGAAGAATCAGCGGGCAAAGACGTTTTGCTGCAATTAACCAGAAGAAGATCACAACCGGGCCCTACATATTACTGTACGCATCAAGGATTCAGAGTTCAAGAGGGCCCTTATCGACACGAGGATGTCTTCGAATGTGATTACTCTCAAGACTCTCAGGACGGCCAAGGTTCGCTCGGCAAGATCGTATGGCATCCTACCACAATGATAGACTTTGAAGGAAACCAGACCAGCACATACGGGATCGTCCCTTTAACGTATCACCAATGCCTGAAGACTATGCTGAATAAATAAGTCGTTCGTATTCCTGCATCATTGTCTCCTTACGCATGAATATGCGGAGTGGAACTATTCAAACCGAGGGAAGCTCCGCGGGAAGGACCGGACGAAGTCCATTTCATCCCACTCCCCACGTGGGCGTCAATCCAGGAGGAGAACCGACTTGCATCAGGATAGGACCCATGATGTATCCTTGCTGACAAGGCGTCTTAATTCTTCTTTCCGCCCAACAGGATGCTACAACAACGACAAGCCACAAGAAGAAGTGCTTGATGCTCCACAACAGCTGCAAGATGGTACCAACTCCACAACTGATGAGCTCAACGATGAGGAATCTCCTAGGCCTATCTCCATCAGCTCAACCTCGTGTAAGCATTCATACAATCTCCTATCCAAACCGGTCAAACAATCTCCAAGGCTATTCAGGCGCGAGATCAGGTGTTGCATGGATTCCATAGACTTGAACGAATGCTTCCCCAAGGAAGACTTTCCCCTTCCTAACATCGACATTTTAGCAGACGCCACCAGCGGACACGACATGTTCTCCTTCATGGATGGTTACAACGGCTATAATCAGATAAGGATGCATGAGCATAACGCAACAAGTCGAAGACTATGTGGATGATATAGTAGTCAAATCCAAGACACAAGCTATCCTCACAATGCCGCTTCCGTGAACCGTGAAGAAGCTCCAAAACTTCATGAGCAAGGTGAACTTTTGCTTCATTCACCCCTTGATGAAGAAATGAGCAAGTTTCGTCTGGACCGCACTACAACATGAAGCGTTTCGAAGGATTCAACGAATATTGTCATCTCTGAATCATCACAAAGGGTTCGCCTATTATGTCATCCCAGACAAGAGCGAGCATGGGACATCTTCAGATCCACTTAAGACGACACCTCAAGGGAGCAGCCTCAAGATTATAATGATGTCCGCGCGTCATGTTTATCAAGATCCGGGCGAATCACTCTATCAGACGATGGTGCATGTCTATCTTGCTATGTTGGAGAATCTGCGCTTTTGGTCATCCTCTGGACTTCGTGAAGCTGTTGAACGCTCATCTATGACAGCATCTGCCCTTCTAGGAAGAACCAGGCCTGCCAGTAATGAAGAGCCTCATGATGTTCGTGGAAGCATACATCCCACCAACATTCAATACAACCTTCAGCCTTCCGTAAGCATCTTCGAATCAGCAAGAGAAAATCCACCGAGATACAACATCCTGCGAGTCCAAAATCGCCAACTCCAACTCCAGTACCATATGCACGACTGCCGTAATGGTGAAACAATGTCCAAGATATTCCATACCTGGATCGATGGTAACTACATCAATGAGAGACGCTCTCCCATAGAAGAAGTAGTTGCGTTACCAAAGGAGTATGACTGGGACTGCTTAGCACTGCCCATCTCAAAGACAGCCTCATGAATCTAGCGTGACAACACCTATCAAGTCGAAAGCTCTGGATACTCGTGGGCAGGGGACTGTCTCCCTTTTCTCTATTTCATGAAGAAACGTCAAGTAATCCATCGGTTCCAGTTTATCCCTCTAACTTTGAGACGGGCTCTACCACTATATGAAGACTGCCAAGTTCGTTCCCGTAGCTATCACGCCTCTCCCTGCCAGCCTCTTCTGATCACAGCTGCTACCAAGAACTGTTATTGCTCGTCGATTGATACCATCAGAGCTTCACCATATCAACGACCATTACGTACAAAAGACCCATCGGGCATACAATATAGAGCCACGTAGACCACGCTTGGGGACTGAGGCTCAGCATGAAATTCCTCCGACGTCAGTCAAGAGCTTCTTCAACGCTCCCTCCACCAGAAACTGCTTCAACGCTCTCAGTGGGACCCACACCACGTTCGAACATACAAGGTTCACGTTTGGGAAAAACAAGCACGCCTGGGTCCCACATTCGAGCAAAGGGAAGACCGATGTTAATTAGAAAGACCGGTGTTAGTCAGCAAGACCGGTGTTGGTCACAACAGCAAGGCCGGTATTGGTAGAGGTAACAAAGATGGTGTATGGGACAAGGTCAGCGTTCGAACGAAACAAGATAGCAAGGACGGTGTTCGTCAAGGCAAGGCTGGTGTTGGTCAAGAGACAAGTCTGGTGTTGGGTGAGGGAACAGGTTTGGTGTCTGGTCGAAGCAGGCACGCGGAGGGTCCCACATTGATCAAACACATAAACCGTACGGGCAAAGCAAGCAAGGCTGGTATTGAGCCACGTCAGCAAACGAGGCCGGTGTTGCTCAAGTCCGCGAAGCTGGTATTAGTCGAGATCGCAAGGCTAATATCCTTTCACGCAAGCAAGACTGATATCACGTCAGCAAACAAGGTTGGTATTGATCAAGCCACAAGGATGGTATTGCTCAAGTCACAAGGCTGGTGTTGATCAGGATATAAGGTAGGTATAATAGGTGCACACAGTGGACCCACGTTTAACCGAAGCAGGCACAACAAGCCCACGTTCGATCAAGCAGGCGCATGATGAGTCACGCGGTTGAGCGAAGTAGGCGGGCCCACATGCCTATCAAACAGGTGAAACAGGGTGACGTTTGGTAGAAGCATGTACATGGTGGGGTCCACATCCGTTCAGGGTTACATGTCCCACCAAGGTCGTCGTCACACCTGGCGTACTCCCACGAACGAAGCAAGCGCAGCAGTCCGTCGATTAGGCACATCAAGCCCACGTTCGATCAAGCAGGCGCAATAGCCCCTCGACCGAAGCAGGCATAGCAAGGTCGATCGAAGCAGGAAAGACCGACATCCTGCTAGGGGAACGCTCTCCTGGACGCCTCTTGAACGTGACATGCTCCAAGGACAGGACGACCCGTCTCTCCTGGTAATATCTAACTTTGTCTCATAAGTTTTATCTTTAACTGTCACCATCTCATGCCTACCCCACAATAATGCAATCATTATACACTAGGCAGGGGACTTAATGTTGATGGTGGATTTTAGTTCAGGGCTAAAATTTAAAAGCCAAAATTATGCGCTGACATCCTGCAAAGGATAGAGCCACTGATAAGTGATGAATACTTCTTCACTTTACTAATTCATCCAGGTTGGAGCATGTAGCAACAATCCCATATACCCTGTGAATTTATAACATTCTCAATCAATGCACAATTAGCCTTGTATTTTCCGCTGAACTCTCATTATTGGTGCGGCATGACGATTGAGTGTTGCTCTCAGCAGAGCAACACGAATCTCCAAGCGTTAATAATGAAGCGTATACAAAATACCCGAACAGGATGCCGCTCTCGGTTTGTTATACTATCCCGATTGAGCATCTGGACTGTCCATATCAGTCTCAAAAACAATCACGACCATCCAACTTCACCAGGATGATTTGATGGCTTAGATTGAATCCATAACCCTGAAGCAGGTATTGGAATGTTCAACACCAGACCAATGCGGACCACGCATGGTCGGCCTCCCCAAAAGGGTATCATGGCTTGCCAATTCGTCCATCCAAAGCAACGTGGACGAGAAACCCTAAATTAGGGTTTGCAGCACATTACATGTGTCGCAAATCAGTCTCAACCATCCATCTTCGCAGGCATAGATGGAGGGTGTAGATGTAGATTCAAAGGGCCCAGAGCATGTCAACAAACACACCGTGGGCCCGCCTACATACATGACCGATCGGTCAGGACCAAACATGGATGGTCGTCCCAATTCATGCGCCCAAACAAGGCATGATGCACGGCTGGAAAAACCCTAATTAGGGTTTTCGATCACGAGCGTCCATTTTCACCTGATCGAACGAAGGGTCTAGGAGTCGATTAAGCAGGTCCAGTGAGTATCAACATGATTATTGTGGGCCCACCTATCTCCACAACCTATCGGCCAAGGCATATCATGCCTGGTCGTCTCGATTCGCACGCCCAAACTAGGCGTGTTCACACCTCCCAATTGCAAACTAATCTCGACCACTCAACTTTGACGGACAAATTGAGTGGCTCAGATCACGTTTTTATGGGGTATTAAGGTATGGACCTGTACATCATCCCGCCGTCTGTATACCAGACTAATCGGCCAAGACCGATCAAGCTCGGTCGTCTCGAAACGCGCGCCCGAAGTTGGCATGACGCGCGGCTTTTGCGGCACCGGATTTCTGTCGCAAATTGATCTCAACCACTCAACTTCGCAGGACAAATTGAGTGGATTAGATCATACTTTCACGAGACAATGAGGTAAGGACGCCTACGCCGGCATGCTGTCTACACGCATGCACGATTGGCCCAGCCAAAATTGCGTTCCAAGCTTGGTTTCGACCAAGCTGAAGAGTGATGCTTGCGCACCTCTTCATAAACCCTAATTCCACTAACGGTCGCAGATGAGTGTCTCAAAGATCATCTCGTCCGTTCAACTTCACCTACTTGGTTATACAACCCTGGTCAGGAGTTAACTGGTCAATGAGGTGTTGTGGTGATTACCATCCGCCACTCTACCACACGAAGTGATCGGTCAAGTCAGGATTTACCTGTACAACCCCAAACGACCACTTGAAGATGGCTAGACACGCATCTATTTTAAGACGCTTAATCGTGACTTACTCCATTAAACCTTAAAACATCGATGCTTCATACATGCTGAATATATTCGATGTATTACATGCATAGAATTCACGTGATATTTTAAAAGTATCAAATTCCAAATAACTTAGTTATTTAACCTAGGATTACATGCTACCTTCTGTGGGTCCCACGATCCATACACTCGAGACATCAATCATGTCACAAACTGGGGGACACATACTGGGGTATTGGTCTGGCGGTTTACAGCGTGCAGCGCACAACGCGCCATCACAAGAACATGTCAGGAAGTCATGGACGGTTAGTGATGATGGGAGAAGTGGGCAAGACTGATCGTGTAACACTAACACTCGCAACTCCGCTACTCCATCACTCCACATTCTCCACTTCCCACGAGATACGTGAGTAAGGCTCAATTACTTGTATAAATAGGTTCTCCTCCCTATTTCGACAAGACAAGACAACAGAAACCAAGTGTTGTTACAATCGTATTCCAACACCAGAACTGATAGCTTTCATTCTGTAAGCCAGTTCAGCTTTCTGATACAAGTCATACATAGCCAACACCTTCACAATATCAACACCTTCTTCGCTTCCCTCCCTAAGATCAACCATATCTCCTTCACTTTGTAACCGAAGCAAGTCTAGAACGGCCATTTCTTGGTTTAGGCCAGAATTGTACAGATTGATTTCTCGAATCACAAAGCACTCTCGTGTAGTGCATTTGTTTAGGGTTTAGATTCATTCCTCATCCACACACCCAAAATTACCAAATTCGGCAGGAATAATTTTCACCCATAAACACCATGATTTATGATTGAGTGTTCTTGATCAATCACATAACTTTTGAAAGTCAGATGAACCAATTCTAAACTTGTTTGGAAGCGTGGTAAATCGGTTTCAAGTGTGTAAGTATGAAAGAGGACTTACAAAGTAAGGATGTCGACACACTTTGAACACGTGCATTAATGAGTATCTTTCATTGTTCAAAGATATTCCTTAACAGCTAAAAGGAAGAAAATCCAAGGATCGAAATTAAATAAGTTAAGAATCTTTTAATTAAGGTTTTTAATTATATATATGGAAAATAAAAATCAGTAATGTGCATTTACTAGTTAAAGATTTTCCAAAGAGATTTTCGATCAATATTTTGGACAGAGCATTCTCAGGAATTATGAAAACCGAATTTGGAAATTATCATTGAATATCTTGAGAATATTTTCGGTTTTGGAAATTCCTTGGTGTCCAAACTTCCTTGTTTATAAATACTTGAAGTTTGTATTTCTAGCAAACTAATCCTTCGTGACAGTAAACTTCCTCGATTGTGTTGTTACTAGTGAAGCCGCCTATTCGGAGAGGAGAATAACCTAATTAGGCGAAATCTCTTACGGCCGCTCAATTTAAAGTCTTATTTTGGATTGAGAAGATCTATTAGTACTGTTGGTGGGAAACTAGATAATTGCGGTTTATCTTTTGTTTTCGATTGATTTGATTGACTAATGGTGGTTGAACTTTGATTGCACCTAGTTTGTTTATGCTTGAGAATCTTCTCATCTGATATAAGATTCATTCACTAAAACTAGTTCAAAGTTTCGACAGGGATCTTTAGACTGTTGTTAGTTCTAAAGATGATCTTGTGATATTCCATTGTTAACAGACTTCGTTCTGTGTGTGATTTATCACAAGAGATTCAAGTAGTTGTGTGCAGGTGTTTATTGAAGATCTAAGAAGATTTGAAGACAAAGAAGAGATAGAAGATTTCTGACTTGGTTATATAAATCTTTGGTGTGCACAATACTTGTTTCGGTAAAAAGAAGATCCAACTATAATCGGTTTATCCTTGTGGTAGATTGGATTGATTAGTTGAGTAGATCGTCATCAATACGGTTCTTTGTGATTAAAAGTATTGATTGCAAAATCTTATGATTACCTTGGGTAATTGAAAATAAGATAGATCTAAGGACCTGACGAAGGAGTTTATTGAGATAAACAGAAGAGGTTTTTTCCGACTCATATCACTTGGTTGAAGAGAGTTGATACCAAACAGATTTGTTATTCATTTACTGTTTGGAATACGAACCAAAGGAATTGTTCCAAGTACGTGACTTATTCATAAGTTGGAGGCGTGGGAATACAGACGGAACTAGGTGAACTATAGGTTTAGTTGCTTGGTCTCAACTATACGAAGTTGGTTTATTTTGTATAACGGCTTAATCCTGAGAGTATTCAATTCTGGACAAGGTCCCATGGTTTTTCTGCATTTGCGGTTTTCCTCGTTGACAAAATCTTGTTGTGTCATTTACTTTTATTTTCCACATTATAATTGTTTTATTATAATTAAAGTAAATTACACAAATGTTAATTCCTATTTACTTGATAAGCAATCCTATTGTGTTTGGTTAAGTCCGAACCTTTGTATCAAGTAAATATACTTTGTTGTTGTATTGTCTCAATCTCGTATCCATAGACAATCACACGAAGTGTGAACCGATTAGTTGTATTGTCTCGACTCAGTCCATAGACAATCGCTTTCGTAGAAAGGACTTATAGGAAGGAAAAGTTTTAACTTGAGGTATATTTGGGTACCCTCGCCTTTTCAATTGGTATCAGAGCAGGTAAACACGAAAAGATCTAACAATCTGTGTTTGGTGCGATCCATCCTATAAGAAATGAGTCAAAATAAGAAAAACAAAGCTAAACTTATGAAGAACTCAGTTAACGTATGTCAAGAAAATGAGAATGTCATCTCAGAGAAGGTCAATGGAAATTGGTCTCGAAAATCTTTCCGAAAATCAAAGAAAAAGTTTATGAATAGTGACTCGGTTGTATATCAGGTCACTGATCAGAAAAGAATGAGTTCGAAACTCAAGAAACCTGTTTCTGATCCGACTTCAATCCTTAGTGAAAAATCTTCTGAAAAGAGATTTGATTCACTAGTCTTCCCAAGTTTTGAATTTAGTAAGATGGTGGAGAGATTCTTCAAACATGTCGAAAACTTTTGAGAAAAGGGAAAAACCATTGACAGTCTAGATGATGTCAAAGAACTTATTGTTCAAATGAATGTAAGAATTTGTGAAGGAAAGAGAGATAAATTCAGCCTTCAAAACAATCTGATTAATTGTGAGGAACAAAAATTGGGCTTGTGCAATAAAGTTCATCAGCAGGCTACAGAGTGTGAAATTCTTACTCATTCGTTGGAGCATACACAAATAAGAAATAAGATCTTCTTACAAGAACTTGTCAGAAGGTATATCTAGACAAGTGTTTATAAAATTATTTCCAACAAGGAATGGATACCTTAAAAGGACATATAGAATGTCTTGAACAAGAGACATTAGCAATTTGTCGAATGGCAAATCTTGATCAAACGGGTTTTAGTTCAGAGAACATTCCATCTTGGGCTCAGGATATAATTGAAGATATTGCATCTCGCAATTTTCCTAATCAAGAGGATGGGTTCAAAACCCAATAAAAGGAATACGGTAATATTCCTAAAGATAAAGAAGAAGTATCTTTGCAAAAGGTACTTGATGAGGTAGATCCTCATCCTAATGCTTAATCGCATTAGAATGTGCATCCTTATCTTGCCAAATCTTCGGATATAAGGAGGCACATATACCTGGGCCATGAGAATCCTTCTAATATATCTTATTCAACATAGAAAGAATACACGACCTACCTTAAGTATGCTTATATCCTTATGTGTAGAAAGGTTGTCTTGCAACAACTCGTGTAAACAGGATTTGTGTAGTTATCTGAAGTATCTCGTGATACCGATCTTGAAGATAATCTCTTTCTTGTTGGAGAAAATTGTGTAACACATTAGATGCGAAAATCTTTTCAAATCTGATCAGTATTATTTATTTAAGGCTGATATCTATGTTTGGTATGTGTTAAAGGTATTTCAAGTATTTGTACTCAGCGTGTCTGAAGACTTGTACTAAAGGATGTATTCTCAAACCAAATCTCAAGCAAAACATCTGAAAGCCTTGAGTGAAATGACTTCTAAGGAAACAGTTCATCTTGATGATACCTTCAAGAAATCTGGTTGTGGAAATACAGAAAATGAAAAGGAAGATGTTACTAATCTTTTTGTCCAAAACAGTTCGGATGCTAAGATTAATATTATCAATCTACGTCAAGTCCTCCTCAGTACTATTGAAACTCATCATAGACAGGCAGCTATACTAAGAACTGTTATCCGTAACCAAAGAAAGCTGATTAAACTTGGAATCGGTAATAGGGAGTATGCTCGAAATATTAATCGAAAGGTTAATGCTTTTCCCTGTGAACATAGTCAAGGTACTGTGTGCAGAATCTGTGATATCAGTCGATACGTTGTTGATGAAGATCCTGAAAAATTTGGGGAAATTGAAGATGATCTTTGAAAAAGTTGAATGAGTTTAAACTCTTGTTCAAAAATAGTCTGCAACTTTTGATTTCTTTCATTGATTGTATTAAGTCTATTATGAATAAAGTATTTGATTTAAAAATTTTCTTGTGATAGTTTTTGATTTACATAGCCTGTGCTTGAATGCTTTATTTATTGCTATGTATGTTTATGAGATGTTTGATTTCGGTTTTATTACCTTGATATTCGATCTCATATGTTGTGAACCCTTATGGTTTGGGTGACTTTTTGATTTAGCAAGATTAAGTTCTAGCCCATGTTGGTAGGCTTTATCAAAGGATCATGAGGAGTTTTGATAGAAACAATATGTGAAAAAGTCACAATATTTTGAATCGGTTTTGGTTTAGCATAAAATCATATGTGTTTCGTGGGTTTTCAACTTTTTCTTGCAATAGTTAAAAACCGGTTTTCAACCTTTCTCTGGTAAAGGTTGGTTGTTGTTATTCTTTTGTTTTGCATAAGGATGACAACATAATGGTATTTCGATACCAATTCTCCCTGGAAGAAGAATATGCAAACATATTGGAGAAGTGGATGCGAAATTGAGGTAACAATCTTGTTAGTTAATTGTTTTCCTGTTTAAGAAAAGCCTAATTTTATTGCTTATATCTTTTTTCTTTTGCTTAAAAAAATTTCGGTACAATTGATGTTTTATTCCATTATGTGTGTATGGATGTGTGTGTGATTCAATTGGTTCCGGTTAAGAAAAACTAATGTTATCTTACTTTGTTGTGTGGTATCAATTGTTTAGGCTTAGAAAATTTTCGGTGCAATTGCAGTGCTTTAATGTTTATGTTGTTTCAATTGCTTCCGGTTGAGATGAATGATTATGCAAGTTGATTTGTTTTGGTTTGTATGAATTATTTATGGCTTGACAAAAGAATATGTTTACGAGATGAGTTGTTTATTCCAATTCGATTCCGGATAAGAGAAACTAAGTTAATTCTGATCTTAGTTAGACTTATCAAAGTGGAGGTTTAACAAGAAGTGCTAGTTAACTAACCTAGTATTTGGCTTGTTTAAAACTTAAAGGTCTAAGTTATATGGATAATTAGAACCTGATGAGAAAAATAGAGTTTGTTAGAGCATTGCTCGGTCGAACTCACATGCGTTTCTATCTCAAGCATGTTTGTCAATGTTAGTGATCAAAACTATAAGTCTTGATTTCTAGTCTACTATAGCTAAGGTCTCGGACTAGGATAAAAAGTATAGTTGAGCTCAAGAACTCCATGGCAATCATCATACAAGACGAAGGACTACTCAAGGAACCGGTGGATCTTCATCGAATAAAAAGTATGTGGAGACTTGAACTTATCTATCACTCAAAAGTATATTTATCTCCTATCTTGAGACAAAAGTCGTTTTGCTATATAGACTTAGATTATACACATTTGCTATTTCAAGCCGAGTTTATCTCGCCTATCTATTTCTCGAAATATGTGTTGGTAAGCTTTCACTTTAACCAAGTTCATCTTTACCTAATGGAGAAAGTCATGAAAAGTTTCAATCACTTTGGAAATTGCTTACTTTGACGAAAAATAATTTGTGAATAACAACTATAGAATATCAACGTCCTCTAAGAATGTTCCAATGATTGAAATGAGAGTTTAGATTATATAACCATTGGAGGATATAAGCATTGTTGTGGAAACACATATATGTATAAGTCCTTATTCCTAGAAACCGAAGTTTGCGAACTTTGTTGATCAAGAGAACCGGCATGGTGGCGTGAGCCAAGTCCGCGAACTGGCGGAAGTTCTCATCCCAATAATTTCTGCTGGAGTTTGTGAAATCCGTCCAGGAACTTAAGTCCGAACCCAGTCCGCTAACTTGAGTAGGTTATATCTAAAAACGATGTTTGTGAACTTATTCTTATATAAACTAAGGAATCCAAATGCAAACCGTGGCTATATAGTTCATGAACCGATTCGAGTGAATCAAATCGTTTTTGCTTCGATTGTGTCTTGTGTAGTTACATAAAATTTCCTTGCAATTGAACAACTCTCTAAGTAGTTCATTTGAGTCACTTGAACTAGTTATGGTGAAGAAGAATATGGTTGATATGAAAGTGATCATATGGCTAACCATTTGGTTGACTATTGTTGAACCAAAAAATGTACATGTTTGGGTACGGTTACACAAGCCTAGAAACGTGTATTTCATTTGTGTGTAACAAGCTAGTTTTCGATCTAACGGTTGAAAGATATTAGCTTGAATCTAAATCAGGTTTTCATCTAACGGTGAATATTGAATGCTTTGTTACCAAGCTAACATTGATTACAAACCCTGATTTGAAAGACTATATAAGGGAGAACTCTAGCAACTGGGAAATATAATCCCCACACCTTCTGTGTGATACTAGTTGTGCTAAGCTAGAGTTGATTCTCCTTTAACCTTTAGTTTCTTCTTATAAACCAGGTTAACGACTTAAAGACTTCATCGGGATTGTCAAGCCAGACCGATACTACTTTCTCGAAGTTGTGTGATCTGATATTGTTGTTTCTATCGTACGAGTACAATTATAATAATTGGCTTGAGATTGATATCTCCGATAGGCAAGATATAAAAGAAATCACAAACACTTCGTCTCATCGTTTGTGATTCCACAATATCTTTTTTCGCTGTGTCGATTAGGATTATTGTGAGGTGATTGATAATACTAGGTTGTTCTTCGGGAATATAAGTCCGGTTTATCAATTGGTTCCTGTTCACCTTGATTTATCAAAAGACAGAACAAAACTCGTAGGTATATTCCTGGGAGACGGATTTATCTATTACCGTAGACTTTTCTGTGTGATACATATTTGTTTATTAAAGTCTTCGACTTTGGGTCGTAACAACTCTTAGTTGTGGGTGAGATCAGCTAAGGGAATCAAGTACGTAGTATCATGCTGGGATTAGAGACGTAGGAGCATAATTGTACCTTGGATTAGTGTGAGATTGATTTGGGTTCAACTACAGTCCATACCGAAGTTAATTTGGAGTAGGCTGGTGTCTGTAGCAGCTTAATACAGTGTGTGTTCAATCTGGACTAGGTCCCGGGGTTTTTCTGCATTTGCGGTTTCCTCGTTAACAAAATTTTGGTGTCTGTGTTATTTTTTTTCCGCATTATATTTTGTTATATAATTGAAATATCACAGGTTGTGCGTTGTTCAATCAATTAGAATATCCGACCTTTTGGTTGTTGATTTAAATTGATTGACACTTGGATATTGGTCTTTGGTACCATCCAAGATATCTCTCTAGTATTTGATAAAGACTCGTAGATTTCTATTTGCTTAAGTATATATCAAATCGAGAGATTGAGATATAAACTCTTTGATATACTTTTTATCTTGATTGAGTCTGACTATCTAGTTGATTCTCTAGAAAGTATATTGGAGTTTGTCCATACATATTTCTAAGCGAAATATTGGGTGTGGTTGTTGTACCCCTAGTTTTTCAGAGTTATTTTTATTTTGGTCTTATCGAATGAAGCGATTGTATACAATCGGTTTAGCAAAGGAACTAATGTGATTAGTTTTTTTTTTTTGATTTGCTAAACTAGTTGGTAAAATTACTTCGGGAAATTATTTCCATGATAACATATCAAAACATAATTACTTTATAGTTTCGGTTTTGATATTGGTTATAAAAATGATGTGTGGAACCCTCGTGCTTGACTCAATAGGTTGCAAGTCTATTTTGAGATTTGTAAGATCCTTTTCGTGTTGTCCTTTATTTTTTCGTTTCTTTGTCATTTTGTGACAAAAAGGGGGAGAACTATATGGAGTAAACAAGTGATGCTGGTGTCAATTTTATATTGATTGGTGTCACTAGGAAAGAAGGACATTGGTGCTTGAACGTTTATCTAACGAAAGAGGAAAAGCATAGACTAAGGGGGAGTAACATATCATATGATTTGGTATAACAAAGACGTGAGGATTGAAAATCTACCTATCTCACCTTTAGGGGGAGTATGAGCTTTGTTATTATAATGTCAACAACGACATTTTTAAGGATTGAATGTATACAGGTTATGTGATGTTGAATTCGGGAATCAAGCATATGTGTAATGAATTCTTGTAATTTGTTTATACATATGATGTAAGAGTTTTGTCACTAAAATTGACAAAGGGGGAGATTGTTATAGCATAGATCGGTTGAACCCACCAAGCGTTGGTATGTCAAGTTTGGTTGTCATATTTTAGTGAACCAAAACTCATTTAAGAGTCGCTTGATTAAATGTACTAGAGTCAACTTCGTATAGGTTAGCTTGAAAGTATTAAGATATGAGACATTACAAGTATTGCAAAGACTTGAAGAAGTGAAGAAGCAAGGAGATACAACCACAACATCATCCTTCCACTTGAGGTTAGTGATATTTGACTTGAACTGTTTCATTCCCTAACATATCTTTCTAGTCGTGCATATTGAAAACAAACTGCGAAACATGAACACTCTAGATAGACATAGTATTAAGGAATACAATACGAGGTTTATTGCTTAACCATTAAACTTTGTAGATAAGACATCGACATAATCATTTGAATGCTATTGTGATTATGTATGGGTATGAGGTGAGGATTTCTGAAAAAGCGGGGGTCTAACAAAACCACCCAATATTTCGCTTAGCAATCTGTATGGACTAACTCCGAAATACTTTGCTAGAGAATCAACTTGACGGTCAGACTCAATCTAGATAAAAGTATCTCAAGGAGTTAATATCTCTCTCTTGATTTGATTTTTACTCAAGCTAAAAACAATAGCGAGTCTTTATCAAATACAAGGAATACTTGGACGATACCAAAGACCAATGTCCAAGGATCAATAAATATCAATCAACAACCAAAGGTTGGATTTACAATTGATGATCACGAACGCACAACCTGTATTATTTCAATTATATAAAATATAATGCGGAAAAGAAATAACACAGACACCAGACTTTTTGTTAACGAGGAAACCGCAAATGCAGAAAAACCCCGGGACCTAGTCCAGATTGAATACACACTGTATTAAGCCGCTACAGACACTAGCCTACTGCAAACTAACTTCGGACTGGACTATAGATGAACCCAAATCAGTCTCCCACCGATCCAAGGTACAGTTGTACTCCTACGCCTTTGATCCCAGCAGGATACTGCGCACTTGATTCCCTTAGCTGATCTCACCCACAACCAAGAGTTGCTGCAACCCAAAATCACAGACTTGATAATAAACAGATTTGTCTCACACAGAAAAGTCTATCAAAGGATAAATCTGTCTCTCACAGATAAACCCTAGATTTTGTTCCGTCTTTTGATATAAAATCAAGGTGAACATGAACAAATTGATAATCCGGTCTTATATTCCCGAAGAACAGCCTAGATTAATCAATCACCTCTCTACAATCCTTTCTGACTACACAAGTGGATTTTCGAGGAATCACAAACAGTGATACGAAGATGTTTGTGACTTCTTTATCTTTCCTACCAGAGAACTCTCACGATCTCAAGCCAATCAATTGATTGTACTCGTACGATAGAAGATGCAAGATCAGATCACACAACTACGATAAAGTAGTATCGGTCTGGCTTCACAATCCCAATGAAGTCGTTAACCTGATCTTAGAGAAGAAAATCAAAGGTTAATGGAGATCGACCCTATCGGGCGCACTAGTAGCACACAGACGTGTGGGGATTAGTTTTGCACAATGCTAGTTATCTCCTTTATATATCCTTCAAATCAGGGTTTTATCGTTGTTACAAAGCAATCCTTATTCACCGTTAGATGAAAACCTGATTTAGATTCAAGCTAATATTTCTCAACTGTTAGATCGAAAACTTAGCTTGTCACACACACTTGGGTAGACGTTTACTGGGTTCGTGAAAACCATGCCCAAACGTGTACGTGTATGTTGGTTCAACATAGTAACCCAAAAGGTTAACCATATGAGCATCTCATATTAACCTTGTTCTTCTTCACCATAACTAATTCAATTGACTCAAATGAACTAGTTAAAGAGTTGTTCAATTTCTATGAGATCTTATGTAACTACACAAGACACAATTGAAACAAAGATGATTCGATTCGATTGAATCACCTCATGAACATTATAGCCACGGTTTGCATAAAGCATTCCTTAGTAATTTAATGTTTCATGTTCAGAGCACATGTTTAGATCATAACCTCTTAAGGTCACAAACAGGTTCGCGGACTTAAGTTAATCGGTTGAGTTTTCCAAATTCAACAGAAATTCTCGGAAAGAGAACTTCCGCCAGTTCGCGGACATAGCACACAAACGAGTTTTGGAAAATCCAGCAGAAATTCTCGGTCGAGAACTTCCGACAGTTCGCGGACTGAGCCTGTGGACTGGGTTCGCGGACTTGGAAAGCCAATTCCGCAATCCTCCCGATTTCTTTTGATCAACAAAGTTCGAAAACTTCGGTTCAAGGAATACATGGTTATGTAATCTAAACTCTCATTTCAATCATTGAGATATTCTCAGAGGACGCTATGTAGCCGTTATTCACACACCGATTCACGTCAAAGCAATTATCAAAGTGATTGAAACTTTTCATGACTTTCGTCACTAGGTGAAGATAAATTTGATCAAAGCGAAACGCTTTACCAACACACGATTTCGAGATAAAAGATAAGCAATGAATGCTCAGCTCGAAATGTCAAATGTGTATAATCTAGTCTATATAGCATACGACTTTTGTCTCATAAGAAATAGGAGATAGAAGAGATAGACTTTTGAGTGATAGATAAGTTCAAGTCTCCACATACATTTTTGTTGATGAAGTTCCACGGTTCCTTTATAGATCTTCGTCATTGTATGATGAAACTCCATGAAGTCCTTGAGCTCAACTACACTTTTCTATCCTAGTCCGAGACTTAGCTATGTAGGCTAGAAATCAAGACTTATAGTTTTGATCACTAACATTGACAAACATGCTTGAGATAGCAACACATGCGAGGTTGACCGAGCTATGCTCTAACAATCTCCCCCTTTGTCAATTTTAGTGAAAAAAATATGAATACATATGGAATACAAAAAAGATAAACTTTAGTGGCTCCTATTCCATAGTCTAATCTTCAATGTTCCTTGAAATCTTCTTCCTTCCAAGTACTTCAATGATCCCAAAGGTTGTAAGTTTAGCACCTTCATTGTTGAAGATCCGTAGCTATAACAATGAGAGAAATCGAGATTCTCGATCATTATTATACAATGTCATAGTATTATTATATAACATCAAAGTCCAATTGTATCACGACTTTAACAATAATACTTCGGTGATATGTATCACTCCCCATTAGTCAATACTCTATCTCGATCATGGAAACCACTCCCCCTTACACAATGATCTGAAAACCATATGTATTTGTAGTGTGAACTACAATATTTCTCCCCCTTTTTGTCAATAAAATTGGCAAAGGTACAAGAATGGGATCATAATGAAATTTCCACAAGATACATTTCATGACCAAAAGAAAAATACATACCAACTTAATTTAGATGCAATCTAATAGCCGAAGCTAACAACATTCATCGAGGAGTTTTAAGATACAAGATAACCCCTATAAATTCCACAGCCGCACTCCCCGTAAGATATTACCATTAAGCACAAGTTCAAAAGAACTCTCCCCCATTTGATGTCATTCCGGGAGAACAATAAGAGCGACCTTAATTTCGAAAGAAAAGAAGGATTTTTTATTGGACACCAAAAACCATAGGAATGATTTTCTATATCCAAAGCTCAACCAAATTAACCACAAGTAAACCCATGATTAATTCAATTGGAATACGCAACTAAATCAAACCACGAAAGTGATCAATTTAATTAAAAGTGCTCAACATAAGTAAACTCACGGAGCTACGACTAAGTCAATCACACAGAGATGACTAACTTAACCGTTCAAATACTCAACATAAGGAAAACCTTACGGATATATGACTATATTAACCAAAGAACATGATAGTGTAGCCTTTCATATACTCAACACAAGAACTTGTGGAATATATGAAAACTCAACTAGATTAATTACAAGAGAACCTATAATTAATCTAATTGGAATACAAACAACAAAACTAATCACCGAAGTAATCAATTTAATTATTTTTGGCTCAACATAGAGAACTTATGGAACCCTGACTAAGTTCATCATAGAATATGACAACCTTAACCGTACATGTACTCAACATAAGAAAGAAGATTTATGGAGTACTAACTAAATAACCAAACTAGTTGATTAATTTAGTTCCTAATGCTCAACATATAACATCTTATGGAACAACCAACAAAGCCAAGGTAAATCGACTTAGATGTAATGTGCTCAACATAAGACACACAATGGAGCCTTCACGGTAAAACATTAAAAAAATGGATCAATGAAGATCAATAACGTGGATAACATACAAGGATCTATTCTATTTTCCATCATAATGACATAATAGACTTTATCCTTGTTGAACAAAAGATTTTATCCTATTTTCCATCAAATACATGATTGCATAGGCATAACTTTTGTATATGTCAAAAGTCCATTTGTCCTTTCATCAATACGAATACCGATTCATGAACGACTTTACTTTTGACTGCAATATGGGACCTTCAAGTTCACGGATGTAAACAATACATATCCCATAAAAATATTGCAATATCACAAACCATTAAAATACTTCAATAAACATCATCCTCCAAATATTTTTAGAATTTAATAACCAATAAACCTAAAAAATAACATAAGAAGATGAAAACAAAAATAGCTATGTGTAGTCACAATCATCGCTATTCAAAGCACTGGTTATTCTTCCAATTAATCCAAAAGAAGACATACTAGGTATCTAAAACAAATACAGACTCTTAGGCCAAAACTCAAACACTAATCAGAAGGACGGTTTTGGAGACTCATGAGTCTTGTGATCATTGAGCTTACGAGTGATAGTAACCTCATCAATCTTTGAGGAATCATCCTTTTTGAGGGGTTGATTCTTTATGAGAGCCAGGTTACAGTTAACCTTTTCCAACTTGGCTCTTACAGCATCAAGACACTTTATAGTCCCAACAAGTTGATGAGTATCAATAATCACCTTAGTTGGAATCTTCTCCAAAATGTATGAGTAATAAACAGGAGATTGCGGAAGAAAACTTTCAACTTCAACAAGAGTTCCCTTCTCTTTATTAAACTCGAAGTATATACCATTATCAACAAAGTCTTCAGGAAAATCCCACGAAGAAGAGGCCATTGATGAGAAACCTAGAGCGAACAAGCTATAACTCAATAGGAAAGATATATAAATGGTTTGAGATAATTAGGGTTTAAAGGTAGGTATATGAGACGAAGTCTAAAACCGTACATGTACCCTGACAAGGGCCCAACAAAAAACGTGTGGTTTTAAAATCCAAGACAAATAATACAAACAGGGGTGATAAAAATACTCATGTAGAAGTATGTGACAGATTATACATCTAAGAACGATAAGAAAATAGCTCGATAATCACAGATGCTATCAACAGAGTATACCTATTCAATTCTCACACAACTAGGATTTTTGTTGGGTGAGATATCAACCCTGTGATTAATTAGCACAAGTATGAGCACTCAGCTCATTAAATGAACATTGCTTTTGTTTAGCCTTCCCTCTTTGATTATCACTCAGTTTAGAAAAATAAGACATAGCACGATCTGCATATCCTTCTGAAGGCTTTCTCTGGGGACTAAATCTAGGACCTATTGAAATTGGTTCAAGGGAATCAGAAAAGATGGGAATCCATTTTCTAGATTTAGATTTACCAAGAACCTTCTTATAAGCATTGGAAATACATTCATCAGTAATATGAGAGTTAGAATGTACCTGTGTCCTGTGATGACTTCTAGGAAGAGTTCCATGTTTATAAGGTTCTTGTTTTTCTGTGGATATACGATTCACTGCGGTAGTCGACTGACTATTTGTTCCATTGATAGTGAATAAAAACAAATTAGGAAGCTTATAAATTTGTTTCTTTCTGGCAAAACAACGGATAGCAAAATGATTTCCTTTCCCACATAAGGTACAAATTCGTGGAGGAGAAGTAACAACTGGAAATTGTTTAAACTTCATAGCCACGGGAGAAGATTGTAAGTTATGAAAACCTTTCTTGATACAATCTTCAACTGGAGACAATTTCATTTTGTACGGAGACTCATGAGAGTTAGATTGCGCATAAGAATTTTTCTTTAAAACAAAGTTTTCCTTTTCCAAGGATTTGCACTGTCCATGGGCTATGAAAAGAGATGCTTCAAGTTTCTCCTTCTCAACACGAAATCTGTCAAGATCGGATGCGTCTTGATCAAACATTTTTCTCTAATTGAACCTTCTTTAATCAGCTTTTCAAGATTACACATCTTTTCACGCTGTATATTGTTTTCTTGAAGAAGTTTCTCAATTTCCTTAGGGATAGACCCTATAATGTTATAGAGTACTTGTTCACGATCAATAGATTTTTCAAATTCATCAATGAATTTAACATGATCCTGTAGATCAATACACTCAGTAGAATTTTTTGAAATTCTTGTTAGCTCCAATTCAGCTTTAGCCATTATATCCAATGTCTCATTGGATGAAGAATGATTGACACAAGATGAAACATTCTTCTTACCTCGGGATTCGGAAGAATCATCTAAGGAGTGACCCTTTTAGGTATTTCTGAGACACTTGACAAAGTTGACAGCTTTAGGAGGCATTTTGGTATGCGTATGAGATTCTGTCCACAGAGTCAGATCGCTACAAACACAGACTGATGAGGTCTTAAACGTGTTTGCCAGCTCGGATACCAATTGAAAAAGCGGGGGTCTAACAACACCACCCAATATTTCGCTTAGCAATCTGTATGAACTAACTCCGAAATACTTTGCTAGAGAATCAACTAGACAGTCAGACTCAATCTAGATAAAAGTATCTCAAGGAGTTAATATCTCTCTCTTTCTTTGATTTTTACTCAAGGTAAAAACAATAGCGAGTCTTTATCAAATACAAGGAATACTTGGACGGTACCAAAGACCAATGTCCAAGGATCAATCAACAACCAAAGGTTGGATTTACAATTGATGATCACGAACGCACAACCTGTATTATTTCAATTATATAAAATATAATGCGAAAAAGAAATAACACAGACACCAGAAATTTTGTTAACGAGGAAACCGCAAATGCAGAAAAACCCCGGGACCTAGTCCATATTGAACACACATTGTATTAAGCCGCTACAGACACTAGCCTACTACAAACTAACTTCGGACTGGACTATAGTTGAACCCCAATCAGTCTCCCACCGATCCAAGGTGCAGTTGTACTCCTACGCCTCTGATCCCAGCAGGATACTGCGCACTTGATTCCCTTAGATGATCTCACCCACAACCAAGAGTTGCTGCAACCCAAAATCACAGACTTGATAATAAACAGATCTGTCTCTCGTAGAAAAGTTTATCAAAGGATAAATCTGTCACCCACAGATAAACCATAAGTTTTGTTCAGTTTTTTTATATAAAATAAAGGTGAACATGAACCAATTGATAATCCGGTCTTATATTCCCGAAGAACAGCCTAGATTAATCAATCACCTCTCTAATATCCTTCCTGACTACACAAGCGGATTGTCGAGGAATCAAAAACAGTGAGACGAAGATGTTTGTGACTTCTTTATCTTGCCTATCGGAGAACTCTCACGATCTCAAGCCAATCAACCGATTGTACTCAAACGATAGAAGATGCAAGATCAGATCACACAACTACGATAAAGTAGTATCGGTCGGGCTTCACAATCCCAATGAAGTCTTTATGTCGTTAACCTGATTTTAGAGAAGAAAATCAAAGGTTAATGGAGATCGACTCTGGCGGGCGCACTAGTAGCACACAGACGTGTGAGGATTAGTTTTGCACAATGCTAGATGTCTCCTTTATATAGCCTTCAAATCAGGGTTTTGCCTTAGTTATAAAGCAATCCTTATTCATTGTTAGATGAAAACCTGATTTAAATTCAAGCTAATATTTCTCAACCGTTAGATCGAAAACTTAGATTGTCACACACACTTGGGTAGACGTTTAATGGGTTCGTGAAAACCATGCCCAAATGTGTACGTGTATGTTGGTTCAACATAGTAACCCAAAAGGTTAACCATATGAGCAACTCATATTAACCTTTTTGTTTCACCATATCTAGTTCAATTGACTCAAATGAACTAGTTAAAGAGTTTTTCAATTGCTATGAGATCTTATGTAACTACACAAGACACTATTGAAACAAAGATGATTCGATTCAATTGAATCAGCTCATGTACATTATAGCCACGGTTTGCATAAAGCATTCCTTAGTAATTTAATGTTTCATGTTCAGAGCACATCTTTAGATCATAACCTCTTAAGTTCACAAACAAGTTCGCGGACTTAAGTTAATCGGTTGAGTTTTCCAAACTCAGCAGAAATTCTCGGAAAGAGAACTTCCGCCAGTTCGCGGACTGGGTTCGCGGACGAGTTTTGAAAAATCCAGCAGAAATTCTCGGTCGAGAACTTCCGACAGTTCGCGGACTGAGTCTACGGACTGGGTTCGCGGACTTGGAAAGCCAATTCCACAATCCTCCTGATTTCTCTTGATCAACAAAGTTCGAAAACTTCGGTTCAAGGAATACATGGTTATGTAATCTAAACTCTCATTTTAATCATTGAGACATTCTCAGAGGACGCTATGTAGTCGTTATTCACAGACTGATTCACGTCAGAGCAATTCTCAAAGTGATTGAAACTTTTCATGACTTTCGTCACTAGGTGAAGATAAACTTGATCAAAGCGAAACGCTTTACCAACACACGATTTCGATATAAAAGATATGCAATGAATGCTCATCTCGAAATGTCAAATGTGTATGACCTAGTCTATATAGCATACGACTTTTGTCTCATAAGAAATAGGAGATAGAAGAGATAGACTTTTGAGTGATAGATAAGTTCAAGTCTCCACATACGTTTTTGCTGATGAAGTTTCACGGTTCCTTGTATAGATCTTCTTCATTGTATGATAAATCGCCATGAAGTCCTTGAGCTCAATTACACTTTTCTATCCTAGTCCGAGACTTAGCTATGTAGGCTAGAAATCAAGACTTATAGTTTTTATCACTAACATTGACAAACATGCTTGAGATAGCAACGCATGCGAGGTTGACCGAGCTATGCTATAACAATTTCATCCTAGAAAATAATGTTTTACATGTGTTTTTAGGAAGTAAGTTCATGAACTTAGTTTGTGAATCGAAAAGGAAATCTCCAGGCGTTGTTGGGATTGTTATTCATTGCGTTTATTATGAACGACCAATATGTGTGATTGGTACAACCGCTCATGACTTGTTTGTTTTCTTGGTAAAACTATTCACATAAGGCCTGACTTATGTATTGGTATACTTTTGTTAGTGAAACCGATATTAAGTAATCACCTGATGGTATGATCGAGTTTTTGTAGTTTGTAAGACGTAACTCTGGGTAAAGGAGAACCGATCCTAGTAAGAGGTGCAACACATCACAAAGGGGAATCGATCCTTGTATGAGGTGCAACAAGGTTTATAGCAGAAAGGGGAACCGATCCTATGGACATGTGCAACACATATAAGTTAAATACCATATATATGTGGGGAACCGATCCTAGTACCTAGTTAACCGAATTTTGGGAAGCTAGTGTGACTACGCACAGTACTCATATGGAGGTAGAACCGAAACTTGTTTTGGTAGAACCGTTAAACCCATGATTTGTGATTGAGTGTTCTTGATCAATCTCATAGCTCTTGAAAGTCGGATGAACCAATTCTAAACTTGTTTGGAAGCGTGGTAAATCGGTTTCAGGTGTGTAAGTATGAAAGAGGACTTACAAAGTAAGGATGTCGGCACACTTTGAACACGTGCATTAATGCGTATCTTTTATTGTTCAAAGATATTCCTTAACAACTAAAAGGAAGAAAACCCCAGGATCGAAATTAAATAAGTTAAGAATCTTTTAATTAAGGTTTTTAATTATATATATGGAAAATAAGAATTAGTAATGTGCATTTACTAGTTAAAGATTTTCCAAGGAGATTTTCGATCAATATTTTGGACAGAGCATTCTCAGGAATTATGAAAACCGAATTTGGAAATTATTATTGAATATCTTGAGAATATCTTGACCGTAAACTTACTCTGTTGTACTGTTACTGGTGAAGTCGCCTATTCGGAGAGGAGAGTCACCTAATTACACGAAATCTCTTACGGACGCTCAGTTTAAAGTCTTCTTTGGGATTGAGAAGCTCTATTAGTACCGTTGGTGGGAAACTAGATAATTACGGTTTATCTTTTGCTTTCTATTGATTTGATTGACTAACGGTGGTTGAACTTTGAATGCACCTAGTTTGTTTATGCTTGAGAATCTTCTCTTCTGATATAAGATTCACTCAAACTAGTTCAAAGTTTCGACAGGGATCTTTAGATTGTTGTTAGTTCTAAAGAAGATCTTGTGATAATCCATTGTTAACAGACTCCGTTCTGCGTGTGATTGATCACAAGAGATTCAAGTAGTTGTATGCATGTGTTTATTGAAGATCTAAGAATATTTGAAGACAAAGAAGAGATAGAAGATTTCTGACTTGGTTATATAAATCTTTTGTGTGCACAATACTTGTTTCGGTAAAAAGAGGATCCAACGATAATCGGTTTATCCTTGTGGTAGATTGGATTGATTAGTTGAGTATATTAAAAGTATTGATTGCAAAATCTTACGATTACCTTGGGTAATTGAACATAAGATAGATCTAAGGACCTGACGAAGGAGTTTATTGAGATAAACAGAAGAGCATTTGTCCGACTCATATCACTTGGTTGAAGAGAGTTGATACCAAACAAATTTGTTGTTCCTTTACTGTTTGGAATACGAACCAAAGGAATTGTTCCAAGTACGTGACTTATTCATAAGTTGGAGGCGTGGGAATACAGACGGAACTAGGTGAACTATAGGTTCAGTTTCTTGGTCTCAACTATACGAAGTTGGTTTATTTTGTATAGCGGCTTAATCCTGAGAGTGTTCAATTCTGGACAAGGTCCCGGGGTTTTTCTGCATTTACGGTTTTCCTCGTTAAAAAATCTTGATGTGTCATTTACTTTTATTTTCCGCATTATAATGTTTTATTATAATTAAAGTAAATTACACAAACGTTAATTCATATTTACTTGATAAGGAATCCTATTGTGTTTGGTTAATTCCGAACTTTTGTATCAAGTAAACATACTTAGTTGTTGTATTATGTCGATCTCGTATCCACAGATGATCACACGAAGTGTGAACCGATTAGTTGTATCGTCTCGACTCAGTCCATAGACAATCACTTTCGGAGAAAGGACTTATAAGAAGAAAAAGTTTTAGCTTGAGGTATATTTGGGTACCCTCGCCTTTTCACACCCCATTTATCAATTTTAGTGACACAACTATCAATACATATGGATAAAAAATAAAGATTTGAAACTCCTTGAATACATCATTCCTGATTTCTTTGGTTTCTTCAACTCCTTGAGTTCTTCGTTACTTCTAGTCACAATGCTTCTGAACGTTTTCAACTTAGCATCGTTGTTGCTGAAGATCTGTAGCGATAAAAACTCTGAAAACAAAATATTCTCAATCATCATTATCGAGTGACATAATATTATTATGTTCTCCAAAGCTCAATTGTATCCCAACTCTGAAGCAATACTACGGTGATACGTTTCTCCCCCTTAATCAATACTTACATCTTTTGCACAATAGGTAAAACCTATAGATTATTGATTCACTCCCCCTTACATAATGATCCGTAAACCATATGTATGTAGTACAAAACTACTAAATAATTCTCCCCCTTTTTGTCAATAAAATTGGCAAAGGTACGAAAATCGTGGGATCGTAATGAATACAATCAAAAGATACTTCAGGATTCTAAGGTGTTTAGATATCAACTTTATTTAGAAGATGTCACATAGTAAGACAATACTTAGTGCTCATCTAGGAGATTTAAGATACAAGCATTCCCTACAAATTCCACAGCCACACACCCCACAAAGATATAGCAATTAAGCACAAGTTCATTTAAGAACTCTCTCTCATTTGATGTCATTCCCAAGAGAACAACATGAGTGACCTTGCTTTATGAAAAATAATTATTTTCTAGGACATTAACAAATCATGGATTTGTATCCAAAATATTGATTTAAATTAATCTCAACGCCAGTTACGAACAAGAAGATAATTTCAATCGGTATGACTCAACATAAGAAAATCTCACGGAGTGTATGTTGCAGTAATAACAAAAAGTGTGGTTACAGATATATCAATATTGCGATAATATTCTCAAAGAGTTTGTTCTATTTTCAATTTATAAAAACATAATAGATTTAACTTCCGAGCGTATATGAAATATTAGCTCGATTCACGAAAAACGCAAAGGCACATATATTTCATAAGATTTTTAGAATAATTAAACCAATAATGATTATATACTACAAGTTCATCTTCCAAAAACTCTAGAATTTAAAATAAATAAATCTAAAAACATGCAAGATTCAAAAATAACTTGTGTAATCACAATTTATGCTATAACAAACCCTAGTTATCTTTCAAAAAAGTAAGAATAAAATCTCACAAGAAGTTTTCTAGTATTTAAAATCTTTAAAAAAAAATATTTATCAACGACTGGCATAGGAACATACGGTTCATGAATGAAAGGATTAGTTCCTGCAAACCTGGTAGGTTGTTGATTGGCAAGTGCTTCTTGTAGTTTAAGAGATTTCAGTAGAATTTTTGTTAGTCCTTGCACCTCCTTCTTGGTTTTCTTCAGCTCTTCAAGAAGATGTTCAAACCTTTTCTGAATGGAGTGATCCGCTCTAGGTTTCTTCTGATTCTTCCTTTTCCTCTTAAGTGATGAGACAAAAGGATAGGATATCTTTTTTCCGTTTTATTTGGATGATTATCAAAAACCATTGGAGCATAGGTTTCACGAGAAGATGTTGTGCTTGGAGTCTCCATCATTCGTGAGAATAAAATGGATTTGTGAAAATCACAAATATATTGCTCAACGAGCAAGGCTTCTTTTGAAAGAGATAAGAGTCTTGACGTAGAAGATATTTACCATGTAGGATTTCGGAACCCTAAAATTTCACGTACTAGACTAAATATAAAACCTAAAGGGGATAAAAAAAAAGTCACTTTTATCCTTTTTTAAGTTTTTACATAGATTGAAAATTTTAATACCATAACTTAAGAGAAGTGATGATATTCAAATTCGATCCAAAGCCCTGATGTGCACAGTTCTTGTCTCTTTTAAGTCCACATGAGACAAGATGCACTTTTCAACACAATTAGATTGTGTTGAGGTGAGCAATAGAGTGCTCACCACTAGGTTCCTGCACGGAATTTGCAATATCATTCTTTACGAGACATTTAGCCCAGACTCTTTTTTCATTTGAGAATTTACCTTAACCTTTGAATCGATCAATTTTATTAGAAGAAGAAGATTTAACTTTGCATACCTCAGAATTAGACTTTTGAACAAGTTTAAGCACATTTTCCAATCGACTAGCCCTCCATTGCAGTTTGTTGACATACCTTAGTTTGTGTTTGTACTTGAAACATTGTGTGAGCACGTGACCCTCAATGGTATAGTAAGAACATGTCGGTTTGGAGATAGATTCAGGAACGTCATTAACAGTTAAACAAAGGATACCTGAAACATTAAGAGAATTTCCATTAGTATACGAAAAATCCATAACATCCTCCAATGATTTTGATGAAAAGTTATCAATTAAATTATCAAGATTGATATGAGTATTGCTACATTCATCAAAATTGACAATTTCTCCCAAGAGTGTGTCGGGAAACCGAGGTTGCGTTAATCTCGAACCGGCATATTTCCATAGAAGTAAATTCCACGAAACATCCTACTTTAGATAACTTAACTCGAATCCTTTACTCACATCTTTAGATTAGCATGATCGAATAATACGAGCACGAATATATAATCAATAAGATAATTGACAATCACACACGACATAAAGATTACGTGGTTCACCTTTGTAGGCTACATCCACGGTCAAAACCACCCCGAGAATCTCCATTATCATAACAAGTTATTACATCGTCACACATCATATAATAAACTAGTTATATAACCCACTAGCACTAAGCGTTAGAAACAACATGACATATTACGAAGACTTTACCTCTTCCTTTGTTCTTCTTCTTCCATAAACCTCCACCGCCATGGTTTCTTCGACTTTAGACAAGAACACGAAGAACATCATAAATTCTAGCTTCTCCCATACGAACCCTAGAAACCCAAGATTTCTCACATACCCGTTCTCATTACAAGTCACTCTTCTCACATAGATTTTGCCTCATCACCAACCATCATAGGGCACAACGGTTGTGACCCGAACACTCTCATAAAGAGAGGATTCTCCAAGAGAATTAACCAAGATAACGGATTTCTACTCACAACATAAGCCCTCTTATATAATAGACAAATCCTTGCTCCCCAAGTCTTAGTAAAACTCCTAAAAATAGACTCACACCTTAATTAGGAAATCCTAAACTTGGAAAACACTCCTCCAAACCGTCATACAAGTTTCCTAATCCAAATAAACCTTGTAGATATTCCAAACCCGAAACTGACCTTTAGCCACGGTTTTGACAGTATTAGATCACTATTTCGGCTTCAAAATCTGTCACCTAAGGTCCAATTTCAGCCATATAGTCTTGCATATCGAACAAAACCCCAAAAATCACCACCTTTTGCGACGTGAACAAAACCACCATCTTCACTCCAACAAAGCATAAATGTTTACCACCTTATACAAGGTCATCCTCTCGGATATCATCACTAGCACGAATCAAAATTGTCTTGTACTTTGAGTTTGAACCACCACCTAAGCCAAATTCCTCCTTTGCACTTGCACCACCGGAATCGCTATTTTTCAATCTTCTAGCATCACCACAAACAACTTCTTCATATAATTTATACAAGTTTCTGCACGACTTGTATCAAACTACTTCGTCGCCATGATCACTCATTATTCCACCTTTTATATAATATTTCTTCTCCGACACATGTCTAACACTTGATATTATTTGATCTGAGCTTCTAAACAATTCCAGACGGACTTAACCAACTCTAAGAACCAACAATCTTGAGTCATCCTCCATGTAGAAAAAACATGCTACAATCTTCATATGTTGTGTATGAACGATTTTTACTTAGAACCACCATGATTCAAAATATTCTCCTGACAATATTTTGCAGACGCCAGTTGAACCACGAACGATCTTCTATTGCAAAGAAAACACCTTCAACACGAATCATAGTCACATCAAGCAAAGTTTTCGAATCTTTCTTGATGTCGTCCCATTATTTTTTCGGTATTGATTTACTCATCATCTTCATGATCTATATCATTCTTCTACGAACCAAGACTTTCTCTTCTTTGAAACCTCTTGTTCAAATTACCGAATCACTGCCATCTTTATCCACCTTCACCGCACCACTTGTCGGGAAACCGAGGTTACGTTAATCTCGAACCGGCATATTTCCATAGAAGTAAATTCCACGAAACATCCTACTTTAGATAACTCAACTCGAATCCTTTACTCACATCTTTAGATTAGCATGATTGAATAATACTAGCACGAATATATAATCAATACGATAATTGACAATCACACACGACACAAAGATTACGTGGTTCACCTTTGTAGGCTACATCCACGGTCAAAACCACCCCGAGAATCTTCATTATCATAACAAGTTATTACATCGTCACACATCATATAATAAACTAGTTATATAACCCACTAGCGCTAAACGTTAGAAACAACAATACATATTACGAAGAGTTTACCTCTTCCTTTTTTCTTCTTCTTCCATAAACCTCCACCTCCATGGTTGCTTCGACTTTAGACAAGAACACGAAGAACATCATAAAATCTAGCTTCTCCCATAAGAACCCTAGAAACCCAAGATTTCTCCCATACCCGTTCTCACTACAAGTCACTCTTTTTACATAGATTTTGCCTCATCACCAACCATCATAGGGCACAACGGTTGTGACCCATACACTCTCATAAATAGAGGATTCTCCAAGAGAATGGATTTCTACTCACAACATAAGCCCTCTTATATAGTAGACAAATCCTTGCTCCCCAAGTCTTAGTAGAACTCCTAAAAATAGACTCACACCTTAATTAGGAAATCCTAAACTTGGAAAACACTCCTCCAAACCGTCATACAAGTTTTCTAATCCAAATAAACATTGTAGACATTCCAAACCTGAAACTAACCTTTAGCCACGGTTTTGACAGCATTAGATCACTATTTCGGCTTCAAAATCTGTCACCTAAGGTCCAATTTCAGCCATATAGTTTTGCATACGGAACAAAACCCCAACAGAGTGCTGCATTTGAACCTTCATCCTCTTTGGAATCGTAATGATCAGAAGTTTCATCAAGTGTTGCATCCAAACTCTTGTTTCCAATGTATTTTCTTAGATTTGGACACTCATTGGAAAAGTGATCGAACCCTTTACACTTGAAGCACTGTGGCATATCCTCATTTCCAGTGTCGTTAGAGTCTCTGTTTTTGACAGAGATACGATTATGTGGTTTAGCTGACGCTGGAGGCTTTTCTCTAGTGAACCGTTTATTTCTGTTCCTAAGAATTTTTTTAACCTGTCTTGTGATCAATGAAACTGAGTTATCGAGATCTTCATCTGAAAAATCAGACTCAACAAGATTGTCCATAGAGTTATCAACGCTTTCATTTTTAAGAGTTTTAGTGTTTTTCAGTGCCTTGAATGCAATATCCTTTCCGGCTTTGGATTGCAGTTTATGATCAAAGATCTTTAAATTTCTAACAAGAGTATTCCTGGAAAGAGTTTCAAGGTTATTCCCTTCCATGATGGCATGTTTCTAAGACTCGTACTTTGCTGGTAACGATCGGAGAATTTTCATTACAATGTCCTTTTGGGGAATGGTGTTAGAGCATTTCTCGGTCGAACTCACAAGTGCTGCTATATCAAGATTGTTGTCAAATTTATTTGTCAAAACTATATCTTGATTTCTAATCTACAGTTAGTTAACCCTCGGTCTAGGATATAGGTAGTTGAGACTTGAGAAACGATCCAGCCATCATTTGCATGCGTTCTACCGTTTGAAGGCGAAGATCAACCGAAGCTTTTGGAGAACTTCATCAACAAAAGGTAAAGAAGATTGAACCACCTATTTCTCAAGTTATATTCACCTTTCTATCTTTGAGACGATTGTCGCATAACTAATTAGACTAGTATGTATAGACAAGAATTTCAAGTCGAGAATTAATTATTTAGTTTACGAATTTCTCGAAATATTATGACTAAGCTTAATGAACATTTGTTCATACTTGATCAAATTTCGGTGGAGAATAATTTATTATTTGGAACCAAATCATGATTCAAATTTATCATTCAAAAATAGTCGGGAGTAGTGATTTGTGTCAATAATGATATTCAGGAATGTTTCGAATTGATTCAGAGAAATATAGAACTACTATATTCGTAATACAAGACAATGTTATTAGTCTTACAAACTGAGAAAACTGTTATATGTCTGAAGTCGTATTACATGCACTTGTACAAGTAGCGGAGTAGCTATATATCGACTTTCAGATTTGTGTGATTTGCGTATTTGTATGTATATTATGAAGAACCTAATTTTTTCGTGATCTGGATAGGTATGCATATTCATATACAAACCATTTTTGGAACTGTGGTAAGGGAACCGGGTTAAAGAATCAAACCGGTATGCGAGACAATACAGTTCTACGTTCTAGAACCAGATTAGTACCCAAACCGGTACGCAAACTGAAACATTCTGTGAACTCTGGAAGCAGGCAAAGATCTTGAGTTTGCAAACCGGTACGTGAACTAAAAAGTTCTGCAGACTCCGGAACTTTGATTTGGTTCAAAGTTTGCAAACCGGTACGTCAACTGAAAAGTTCTGTAAGAGTCCGAAACTCGTTAATTGCATAAGTTTGCAAACCGGTTTGTGAACTAAAAAGTTTTGTAGACTCCGAAACTCGGTAATTACATATAAGTTTGCCAACCGGTCTGCGTACTGTGACTAAGCCGACTCACAAACGGTTCAAGTATTTGTACCTTGTACATCTACAAACTATGTCGATTATGATTCAATTGCGATTCAATTAATTATATGAAGTAATTTGCATTTGATCAATTCTCTAATTAACACTAGACTCATTTGGTCACATAATTGTGACTCAGGATTAATATCCTAGTGAACATGAAAATAAGTGTTAAGCTTTTAATTTCAAACCGGCTAGTTTCGGCTAACCATGTTAAACATAGTCATTATACACGATTTGGTTACAGTTTACCTAACCAAAGTGTATATCTTGTATATGTGAATAAGATTCAAAGCTTTCATCTAATGGTGGATATTGTTCTCTTGGTTCCAAAGCTATCTTCGCTTAAACCTAAAGTAACCTAGGATTTGAAGTCTATATAAGGGAAACTCTTAGCAACTAGGATCTTTGAATCTCGACACTACTTTTTGTATGTCCTAGTTGTATCTAGAGTCGTCCTCTCCAGAAACCCTTTTAGGGTTTTGCGACTAGAAAGACTTCAGTGGGATTCGAACCAGGATTAGTTTTCTTTTATCTGGACAACTCAAGTATCCTTGATCTTGATTGTTTGTAGAGACTTGCTCCAACGATCAAGATAGATAGTAATCAACAAAATCTCTTCGCCTCATACTTTGTTGATTCCGCATGTTTTATACTTGTGAGGTGAATAATAATCTAGGTTGCACTTTGGGTTGCATAAGTCCGGATTTTGAGGATATCCAGACTTTTATCAAGTTGCTATCGATTTCCATCACCTGGATCTATCGTTTGATATCATCATCTGTTTAGATTGTAAATCAGGAAATCAATCATAGGCTTAGTCCGTGGGAGGCATATTTGGTTTAAAGTCTCCAATTGAGTTGAAGCAACTCTTAGTTGGTGTGAGACCGTCTAAGGGAATCGATTGCGCGGAGTCCTGTTAGGATTCAAGAGGCGTAAGGAGCGCAACTGTACCTGAATTAGTGGGAGACTAAGTTCGGGCTCAACTACATTTCAGGCCGAAGTTAATTGGTGGTAGGCTAGTGTCTGTAGCGGCTTAATGCAGTTTGATCAATGACATTAGATAGGTCAATCTGGACTTGGTCCCGGGGTTTTTATGCATCTGCGGTTTTCTCGTTAACAAAATTTCTTGTGTTTGTGTTATTTCTTTTTCCGCATTATATTGTTTATCTTTATAATTGAAATATCACAGGTTGTGCGTTGATCAATGACATTAGATAGGTCCGACCTTGTTCGTTGGATAAGACTTGATTGATCCTTGGACATTGGTCTTTGGTACCGTCCAAGAACTTTCTTTATAGTTAGGTTCACGGATTCAGGTTTGTAAACGTTATAACAACAAGAGAGAGAGAGGGAGAGAGAGAGAGAGAGAGAGAGAGAGAGATAAATCTAGACGCTTTCGTTGATTGAGTTTTGACTATCGGAGTTGTATTGAGTTAGTCCCTACAGATTTCCTACAAAAAAGTTGGTGGTATATTTTGGTACCCCAGTGTTTTTAATTGGTATCACAGCAGGCAAACACGTTAAGACCTAATAAGTCTATGTTTGAATCAGTCTGACTGTATAGATAGAGACGAAATCTTTAAAAATGTAACACCAGTTCAGAATCGTTCAGACATGATTCAAGAGGTAGGTTCACATGAGAAAATCGTCACATCTAGTGCATCATCTAAAGTTGAGGATAACTGGGAAACATCCTAGAAGAACAGTTGGATGAACTTTCTCACGAAAGTGATTCTGATATTGATGAAGAAGTTGATAAGGAAGTCTCACAATACATTATTTGCCCATCTCTTAAGAAGAAAAAGACCAATTTCTTGTCTGACCCGGTTTATGACTCCTCTCTGTCAAGAAAATAAACAACTGAGAAAGATCTTTAAAGTTTATGATTGTGATCATCACCTAATACAATCCCTTCTTAAATATCGCGAAGAAGAAGTACATTCAAAAACCTTTGAATGTGAAAGATTTCGTAATATTCTCATTGTGTTAGAAGGAAAACTTGCAAGGAAGGTAGCAATGTTTAACTATTAACAGATTTTTTCTAAAGACGGAGAAAGTGTTCTTTTCGCTCGAGAAAAAAAAACTCGATACCGATTTAACTGCTGCTAATAATAACATTTTGTTGTTGGAAGAAAACTTGAAAAAGTTTTTTACTAGTTCAAACAAATCATCCACTGTGCTAGCAGCAAGTATTAGCAAAGAGGTAAAATTCATCAAAACTAGTACTTCCTTTCAACCAAAGGTTTACAGTAAATATGAAATACCTAAGTCAGCAGATGAAGGTCGGAAGAGCAAATATCAACCTCCGAAAACAACATACGAGATTCCAGATAATGACAATTTTTTATAAGTGCTACTATTGCGGAAAATACGGTCACCTGCAAAAGGAATGTCGTTTTCACATAAGGGATGAAAAACTTCATGATGTACTTGTTTGGGCATCTAAAGAAGTGATCAAACCTAAATCATATGTTAAGACTAATAATCTTGACACTAATGGTTGTCAACGTTCAACCCTTAGGCAAGTAAATCAGTATTGTGAATCGACTTTTGCCTATAAATGTTCTACGGAGCCTTTTCGCAATTCTAATGATTTTCAAAAGGTTAACATGGTAGAGACAAAGACAAGATCCGATGCTCCCAGTTGGATAAAGTCTAACGTAAATACTTTCCCAAGAAGTATTAAAAAAATCAATGGGAAGATGAGAATACTGAAGGAATCCGTCTCAGAAGATCATAATAAAATTGTTTTAAACCTTCGCACTAAGCTTGAACATACAATTTTCTGAACTCCGAAAACACATTAGCAAACTCAAGAACTTCAGGAAGGCTAGGAAAAAGTGGAATAAATGTAAGATTTCTACATCCTCTTCCCTTAAAAATGAAAATCATATATTTACTAGAATAGGTACAAATCATGGGAGTATACCAAGGAATCATGCTGATCATGATAGGCATTTTACTAATGCCTACCATAACATACTTTGATTATGGTAAAACATGCCTCCTCCTGAATAATGAAAAGGAAGGAGCACAATTTATTCAAGATGAGATTCTTCTTGACACATGATGGTTTGGTACCATGTACCGTATTTCCTGGTTTAATTTTTTTTCTAGTAGTTTTTCATCTTTATTTTCGTCATCTCAACTTTATCTTGTTCTCAATATTTTTATTTGTTGAGCTAAGAACAACGTTGACTATAATTGTATGGTTGAATGTGTCCGGATGCATTTCCTGTACTTGCGGACTCATATTCGTTAATTCCTGAAACCGATCTGTATTCTTGAGAAGGATTACTAGGGTTTGGTATAGCAAAGATTGTGATTACGCATAGCTATTTCCAATGTTTTTTATCTTGCATGTTTTTAGATTTATTTATTTAAATTCTAGAGTTGCTGGAAGATGAACTTGCATTATGTAATCAATATTGGTTTAATTATTGCAAAAGTCTTATGAAATATTTTTGCCTTTACGTTTTCGTGAATCGGGCTAATATTTAATATATGCTCAGAAGTTAAATCTATTATGTTTTTATAAACGGAAAATAGAACAAACTATTTGAGATTTTTCTCGTAGTATTAATATTTTTGTGATCACACCTGGGTGTTTTGCTGCTTGACACACTCCGTAAGATTCTCTTATGTTGAGTAAAATCGAGTAAAATTGTCTCGTTGTTCGTAACTGGCCTTGAGATCAATTTTTGTCGATAATATGCGTAAAAATCCTTTTGATTTGTTAATGTCCGCCAAAATCCTTTTTTTTTCCATAAAAGTAAGGTCACTCATGTTGTTCTCTCGGGAGTTCTTAAATGAACCTGTGCTTAATTCCTATATCTTTGTGGGGAGTGTGGCTGTGGAATTATAAAGGGATGCTTGTATTTTTTAAATCTCCTAGGATGAGCGCTAAGTATTTATTACTATGTGAAATAATCTGAATAAGTTGATATGAGGAGTTGCATTTTAACTATGTTATTATGTAGTATCTCCATCTTCCTTAAACTTGAAATATCTTTTGGTTGTATTCCATATGATCCCGCGATTTTCGTACCTTTATTAATTTTATTGACAAAAAGGGGGAGAATTATTTAGTAGTTTCATACTACATACATATGGTTTACTGATCATTATGTAAGGGGGAGTGGATCATTTAAGCAATAGGTTTACCTATTCTAAAAAAGATGTAAGTACTGATTAAGGGGGAGAAACATATCACCATAGTATTACTTCAAAGTTGAGATACAATTGAACTTTGGAAAGAAGATAATAATACTATGTTTCTGTATAACAAAAAATTGAGAATATATTTTCAAAGTTGTTATCGCTATGAAATCGGTTCTTCAACAACAACGATGCTAAGTTGAACACGTTAATAATCATTGCAACTTGGAACGGCGAAGAGTTCAAGGAGAGTTGAAGATACCAATAAAATCAAGGCACATCGGATCGAGGAGTTTTTCAAACTTTATTTTTGTTATCCATATGTATTAAATAGTTTTGTCACTAAAATTGGCAAAGGGGGAGATTGTTAGAGAATTTCTCGGTCGAACTCACAAGTGTTTATATATCAAGCTTGTTGTCAAATTTAGTTATCAAAACTATATCTTGATTTCTAGTCTACAACTAGTTAATTCTCGGACTAGGATAGAGGTAGTTGAGAAACGAACCAGTCATCATTTGCGTTCTACCGTTTGAAGGCGAAGATCAACCGAAGATTTTGGAGAACTTCATCAACAAAAGGTAAGTGAAGAATAAACCACCTATTTCTCAAGTTATATTCACCTTTCTATCTTTGAGACGATTGTCGCATAACTAATTAGACTAGTATGCACAGACAAGAATTTCGAGTCGAGAATTAATTATTTAGTTTACGAATTTCTCGAAATATAATGACTAAGCTTAATAAACATTTGTTCATACTTGATCAAATTTATGTGGAGAACAATTTATTGTTTGGAACCAAATCATGATTCAACTTTATCATTCGAAAATAGCCTGGAAAATTGATATGTGTCATTGCTAATATTCAGGAATGTTTCAAATTGATTTAGAGAAATATAAAACTACTATATTCGGAATACAAGACAGTGTTATCAGTCTTAGAAACTGAGAAAACTGTTACATGTCTGAAGCCATATTACATGTACTTGTACACGTAGCGGAGTAGCTATATATCGACTTTCAGATTTGTGTGATTTGCATATTCGTATGTATATCATGGAGAATCTAATTGTTTCGTGATCCGGATAGGTATGTATATTCGTGTACAAACCATTTTGGAATTGTGGTAATAGAACCGAGTTAAAGAATCAAATTGATATGCGAGCCAATACAGTTCTACGTTCTAGAACCAGTTTAGTACCCAAACTGGTATGTAAACTGAAACGTTCTGTGAACTCCAGAACCGGCAAAGGTCTTGAATTTGCGAACCGGTACGTGAACTAAAAAGTTCTTAGACTCCAGAACTTTGAGTTGGTTCAAAGTATGCAAACCGGTACGTGAACTGAAAAGTTATGTAAGAGTCCGGAACTCGGTAATTCCATAAGTTTGCAAACCGGTTTGTGAACTGAAAAGTTATGTGGACTCTGGAACTCGGTAATTGCATAAGTTTGCAAATTGGTCTGCCTATTGTGACTAAGCCGACTCACGAACGGTTCAAGTATTTGTACCTTATACATCTACAAACTATGTCGATTATGATTCAATTGCGATTAAATTATTTCTATGAAGTAATTTGCATTTGATTAATTTTCTAATTAAATCTAGACCTATTTGATCATATATTCACATAATTGTGACTCAAGATTAATGTTTTTGTGAACATGAAAATGAGTGTTATACTTTTAAGTTCAAACCGGCTAGTTTCGGCTAACCATGTTGAACATAGTCTTTATACACGGTTCGGTTAGGTTTTACCTAACCAGAGTGTATATATTGTGTATGTGAATAAGATTCAAAGCTTTCATATAACGGTGGATATTGTTTGCTTGGTTCCAAAGCTATCTTAGCTTAAACCTAAAGCAACCTAGGCTTTGAAGTCTATATAAGGGGAACTATTGGAAACTAGGATCTTTGAATCCTGACACTACTTTTTGTGTGTCCTAGTTGTATCTAGAGTCGTCCTCTCCAGAAACCATTTTAGGGTTTTGTGACTAGAAAGACTTCACTGGGATTCGTGAATTCAGGATTAGTTATCTTTTATCTTGATAACTCAAGTATCCTGATCTTGATTGTTTGTATAGCCTTGTTCTAACGATCAATATAGATAGTAATCAACAAAGTATCTCCGTCTCATACTTTGTTGATTCCACAAGTTTTATACTTGTGAGTTTAATGATGATCTAGGTTGCACTTCGGGTTGCATAAGTCCAGATTTTGAGGATAGCCAGACTTTTGTCAAGTTGCTATCGATTTCCATCACCTGGATCTATCGTTTGATATGATCATCCATTTAGATTATAAATCAGGAAATCAATCATAGGCTTAATCCGTGGGGGGCAGATTTGGTTTAAAGTATTCAATTGAGTTGAAGCAACTCTTAGTTGGTGTGAGACCTTCTAAGGGAATCAATTGCGCAGAGTCCTGTTGGGATTCAAGAAGCGTAAGGAATGCGACTGTACCTGAATTAGTGGAAGACTGAGTTCGGGATCAACTACATTCCAGACCGAAGTTAATTGGTAGTAAGATAGTGTTTGTAGCGGCTTAATACAGTTTGGTGTTCAATCTGGCTAGGTAATATATCACAGGTTGTGCGTTGATGAATCACGGTAGATAAGTCTGACCTTGTTTGTCGGATAAGACTTGATTGATCCTTGGACATTGGTATTTGGTACCGTCCAAGAACTCTCTTTGTAGTTAGTTTCACAGATTCGGTTCTGTAAATGTTATAACAACAAGAGAGAGAGAGAGAGAGAGAGATATAACTCTAGACACTTTCCTTGATTAAGTTTTGACTCTCGGAGTTGTGTTAAGTTAGTCCATACAGATTTCCTATGAAAAAGTTGGTGGTGTATTTTGGTACCCCCAGTGTTTTCAAATGGTCATCCCTAATGCAAAACATTCATTAACAATACCAGAAACCTTTTGATTAAATTCATCAAACAAATCCTCGTCATCCATACAAATATTTTCTCAGCCAGAATATATATTTTGAAGCCTAGCTTCTTTTTCTGAGGTATGTCCTTCGAATACAGTTTCTAAGATATCCCAAGCATCTTTAGACTTAGTGCACGAAGTCATATGGTGCTGAAGATCTGGGCTTATGGCATGGATGATTACGTTTAACTTGTCAGAATTATGCTTCGCATCACTTATCTCGGGTTCACTATATTGTCCTAACGGCTTCGCAACAGTATTTATGTCTCTAATAATTGTTGGCGCATCGTATCCAATAACTACAAGTTTCCATGTCTCAAAGTCACGGGCTTGTAGAAAGGAACGCACAACAAATTTCCACCATAAGTGATTTGTGTTATCAAAGGCTGGCGGTACGTTTATTGAGATTGCACTCATGTCCATATAATCAGATTGCTTCAAACACAGACTTATAAGGTCTTAGCATGTTTGCCTGCTCTTATACCAATTGAAAACGTGGGGGTACCAAAATACACCATCAACTTTTTCTTAAGAAATCTTTATGGACAAACTCAATATTCAATTCCGAGAGTTCAACTCAATGAAACTCAATCGAAAAAGAATATCTAGAGTTATATCTCTAACTCTCAAATCAGAACGATTACATACACATGTACGTGAACCTGATTTCCGGGTGAGAGAACTTGGGTGATTCCAAAAATTAATTTCCCAAATAATCAATCAAGTTGTATCCAACAAACTAAGTCGGATGTATCTACTATGATTGATTAACGTACAACCTGTGATATTTCAATTATAAGGATAAACAATATAATACAGAAAAGAAATAACACAGACACCAGAAGTTTTGTTATCGAGGAAACCGTAAATGCAGAAAAACCGCGAGACCTAGTCCAGATTGACCACCAATATTTATTAAACCGCTACAGACACTAGCCTACTACCAATTAAATATGTACTGGAATGTATTTGAGCCCTAATCGAGTCTCCTACTGATTAAGGTACAGTCCCGCTCCTTACGCCTCTTAAATCACAGCTAGACTCCACGCAATTGATTCCCTTAGTTGACGTCACACCAATTAAGAGTTTCTTCAACTTAATTGAAGACTTTGAACCAATCTTCCTCCTACAGATTAATCCTATATGTGTGACTTCATGATCAAAAAGTTTGATCAAGGTGATGGAAATCGATAGCAATAGACATAGTCTATCTAACCTCAAAATCCGGACTTATGCAACCCGAAGTGCAGCCTAGATTATTATTCACCTCACAAGTATAAAACTTGTGGAATCAACAAAGTTTGAGATGAAGAAAACTTTGATGATTTCTATCTATCTTGACCAAGTGACAAGCTCAACGATCGTTCAAGATCAGGACACTCAAGTTATCAAAGATAACTGCACCGGGCTTCACGAATCCTTGTGAAGTCTTTTTGTCGCTGAGACTCTAAAATGGTTTTAGGAAGAGGACGACTCTAGTTACAACTAGGACACACCAAGAAAAGTAGTGTCGGGATTCAAAGATCCTAGTTGCTTGAGATTCGCCTTTTATAGACTTTCAAAGCATAGGTTGAATACTTCAGACTTAACTCGAACCACAATCAAATGATAAAATATGTCTGTGGTGTTTATAGAGATTATTCAAATGCAAATTATCTCAGTGAAATAATTTATGTATATAAGAATTTAATAGACATGGAAAGTAGGTGTATAAAGTACAAATAAAAAAGTCGTTCGTGAGTCACAGTACGTGTACCGGTTTGCATAATCCATATATTGCCGAGTTCCGAAGTTAACACAGAAAAATTTGGGTACGTTTACCTGTTTGAATACCATAACCACTTACCGAGTTATGGAGTTAACGGTACAACTCAGGTCCGTGTACCGGTTTGCATACCTTATGACTTTAACTGGTTCCGGAGTCCACATAACTTTTATGGTACGTGTACCGGACCGGTTCCGTAACCACAGTTCCTTTACGGTTTGCATACGGGTACCGACCCGGTTCACAAGTCTACAGATTTTATTCAAGGTATGCATGAGAATATGTGTACCAAAAATTCGTTTGTCGATATATAACTACTTTGTTGCGTGTACGAGTACATGTAATACGGCTCCAGACTAACAATTCTCTCAATTTGTAAGAATGATAAAACTGTCTTGTATCCAAATATGGTAGTTATATATTTCTCTCTATGTCAATTTGAAACATTCCCGAATAACATCAATACCACATATCACTGTTCCAAGCTATTTCTGAATGATAAAACTGTCATGATTTTGATTCCGAACAATAAATTGTCCTTAATAGAAATTCATCACGTATGAACAAATGTTCATTAAGCTTAGTCATTATATTTCGAGAACTAATTACCAAGATAAACTTGACTCTAAATTCTTGTCTATGCATAATAATCTAATTAGCTATACGACATCGTCTCATAGATAGAAAGATGAATATTTCTTGAGATATATGTGGTTCAATATTCACGTACCTTTTGTTGATGAAGTTCTCCAAAAGTTTCGGTTGATCTTCGCCTTCAAACAGTAGAACACAATGATGACTTCCGCGATGTCCGTATCTCAATTACATTTCTATCCTAATCTGAGACTTAACTAATTGTAGACTAGAAATCAAGATATAGTTTTGACAACTAAATTTGACAACAAGCTTGAGATAGCAACACTTGTGAGTTCGACCGAGCAATGCTCTAACAGACTTGTAAATGGAAATTAGTGGTTCACAAAAACCTTTCCAAACAAGAACTTTGTGAGCTTTATGGATCGGAAGTGGTAATTCTTCATAGAACTTTCTCAGACTTATGGATCGTTTCTAAACTTCCTTTACCGAGATCTGAACGGACCTTCGTACGTGAGATCAACATAAAAGTTTAATGGAACCGATGATGAAAAATGATAACATGTTTGATTTACAGGTCTCAGGAAAGTTGAGTGATTGAAACAAAATTTGAGTATCAAAAGTGTTCACTTGTGTTGTTATTGTTATGTAAGCGTGGTTTAGTTGTTTTTCTCTTTTTACCATGTAAGCGTGGTTTTAGATTTTAATTATATGACTTTCATCAGTAGGAATGTTGTGAATCTGTGAGGAAAAAACATCAATCTAAGTAGCTTATCTTTTTATTTTTGGGCTCTCGGTTCATGGAATTTGAAAGATTTTTTACTTCCTTTTATTGGCATGTACATTTTGATAAGTCGAAAAGTCAAATATTATACTTTAAATTTTAATTTCATATGAATATAAATATCTTTTATAAAAAAAATTCTTCAGAACATGAATATACTTATTAATAGTATACATTTGTTATTATATAAGTGTTGCAAGAAATAGTTAGAAGAAATCATGACAAAAATCGATAATGCATTCATATTATCTTAACTACTGTATTTATTCTGATATCATCACAATTTTTTTTTTGTTGATACTAATATAGATATCCAAAGAATTAGAATTCCTCTCAGTGGAAAAGATAAGATTATTTGGGAACCATCTGCAAATGGTGTTTCCTCTGTGAAATTGCTTATAGAGTCATTTTAGATGAATGCTTGAGTCAAAGTCCTACTATTTAAGAAAAATCTCAATATAAACTGGAAAATATTCTGGAAGCTAAAACTCCCTCATAAAGTTCACCATTTTTTTTTGGGAAATAATGCATGATTGTCTTCCTACTAGTACTAGAATGGCTAGAATCAACCATTTTTTTGGGAAGTTTTGATAATATTCAAGGAAATGGAATGTTGTTTCTAAAATATTAAAAACCATTATCAGGACTAAAGATCGGAAAATGTTCAAATTATAATTAACAAGAATTGTGCAATGCATACTTCCAATTTATGGGAACCTCCAAATCCATCTATTTTCAAAATTAACTTTGATGCATAATTCGTTGATTTAAACAATTCATCTGCAGTAGGTTTGATATGTAAAAATTTTGCAGGTACATATCTGCAATGGATTACGAGGAAGGTCACTACAAGAAATAGATCTGGAGCAAGCTAAAGCACTGGTTTTGCTGGATGCGCGTTGTGGGATAAATAGAAAGGATGGAGTCAAGTGCATTTGGAGGGTGATTACAGAAATGTGATTAATGCCTTGAATGAGAGCTTTTCAGCAGTCAAATGTACATCTTCAAACATAATAAATGACGCCCACAGTATTTTAAGTTAATTCAATTCATGGAAATGTACCTATGTGCACAAACCACATAGGAGACTATAGCAAAATTTGCTAGAGCGCAAGCTAATAGTTCTGTTTGGTTTTGGAATGGCTAAAATGGCTAGGTAATCTACTTTAGCTGGACTTGAACAACTTGTAATTCATCATATCTAATATCATCTCCTTTCCTATTAAAAAAAGAAAAGAAAGAAAAGTTAGCTTTGTCATTGATGGAATATTTAAGATACATCTTTATATTTTCTTGAAGTAATTGATTCTCTAAAGCCTGCAAAATTCCTATGATTTTTAGCCTTTGATCAATTAGATATACCAAATATAGCAAAAACTGAATGAAACACTCGAATTAAGAAGCATAAGAAGCTTACCCGGATAAAACCCTAGGATTTCACGAATAGATCCTACTTCAAATTCTATGATCTTCAATTACAAATAATGATTCCAAAAACAATCACAAATATCTACATACTGATTTCCTTCTCGTTGTAAACAACACTACCTTCATCAAATAATAAAAAATATTAGAACACAAAATCAAGAAAATGTATGAATATGATTAAGAACAAAATCTAAAGGTTCAATTCCAAAATTAAAATATGTAATGGAATTACCTTTAATCTCAAGAGACGATTATGTTTGAGAATCGTCGTGTCCGATGAGAAAAAGAGTACATGGAAAGGGATGGATAGCTGCAGGTTAGAAAGAGTAATAATAGAGATAGAAAGTTGTAAGAAATATGGTTCAATGGTTAGCCGACGGTTGCGCCTGACATAATTCCTACCGTCCAAATTAAACAACTTATCCCAGGCCGCAACGTGCCTAAAATTAGTGGACACCTTTGACTCAAAATCAAACCACCAATAATCAATCGAGGCTGCACGACGACGAAAATCAAGCGTCTTAATTGAGTTATAGACAAATACCCTTCTTCCTTATAATATAGATTATAGAAAATAGTTAAAAGAAATCATGAAAAAACTCAATAATGCTTATCTTAACTAATGTACTTATTATGCTCCATCGGTTTCTAAAAGATAGGTTTGGTTTCCTTATTTGAGCATGTCAAAAAGATAGTCTTGTTTCCATAAATGGAAAGTCAAATGTTATGATTTTACTAATCTACCCATGGAAGAACCACATCTTTCTCTTCTTTTGTTCTCTTATCACAAAAGGGGGGCCACTTCCTTTACTTTTTCTCTAATATCAAAAGAATATGATCAACGATAAATTAGGAAAACGTATGAAAAAATTATTTCAATGATTAGTTTTCTTAATCTTTATGCAAAATCAAACAAGCATACCTTTTGGAAACGGAGGTAATATATCAAAATATGATTCATATATTAAAACACAATGTTTATAGCAGATGTCACTATATAGTACAGTGGTAAAGTCGTTGGGTGATGATACCGGCGACTTGAGTTCGAAACTCGTCAGCATCAGGGTGGGGGGATTTTTCTCTTTCTTTTCCTAGCTACCGAGGCTTGTAGGTAGCAGACCTCTTGGAGGTTTAAACTTTAATATAACCTTTGGGGGTTTAAACCCAAATTAAAAAAAAAACAATGTTTATGGTATGAACTATATTTTTTACATATCAATATTTGTAGATGAATATCTTTTTTACATATAATTTTTTTATATAATATGATTTATTCATTTATATAAGATAGACAATCAAACACTATCCTTTACGCCATATACTATTTGAATCGGCGTCATTGGCACTTCATTAAACGAAATAACATAATTATTTACCACTCTATAAAACAAATATGTTTAATATGCAGAGATACAAGAGTAACATAACGTATAACAATTATAACTCTTAAGAAGGACACCAACTCAAGGATGAACCACCTTTTAGATTTAGACACTTCGATTTTCAACTTTCAGTGAAGAGAAACCTCATGTATGCACCTTATGGTGTTATATTGGCATAAACGAAGCAAAGATAAAAACCTAATGTAAGCACCATTGCGCACCTTACTGCTTGGTGCATATTAATATTCAAAAAATAAGTGCACATAACTTTATTTTGTGGGCCTTTAACAAAATATACACATGGTAACTTTCTAACAGTTAAATTAAGTTATACTTGTTAAGTATCATGCAACTTGTATACTCATTGACATTTTTACCATCGGATATCAGAATCATGATGCATCAGAATGTGAAGTTCTCTAGTGTAGTTGATTTTGGATTGAGATAATCTAATGGACCCGACATATGGTGTAAGAAATATATTGATTCATAATTTCCATCGTCAAAAAGCATCGTACCGTCAAAATGTTTGAAGCTAATATCGACGTACTTCGTTGTTATATTTTATTGGTCTGTAATTCTATTTTTGTTTCTCGTAGAACTATCTCTGGGAAGAGTAGAAAAAATGTAAGTTTGTTTTTGCTGGATTTGGTAAAATGAGAGTTTATTTAACTATTTTTTAAAAATATGTTAACTTTATTGATAAAAAAATGAGTGATGTAACTGCCACTTTACAATAACTAATATAAACAATCACAACTTTACGATTCTAGATGATGTTGTTTGATGGATTTACTCAAAAAAAAAAAAAAAATCAGTTTGCGAGGCTCATAAAGCCCTAACCTCCAATATTAAACATGTAATGAGCCTAGACTTGTTAGGAAGCACCCTCAGCTGAACAAATAAATTGTGAAAAAAACGAAAACGCAAGTGAAGAAAATCAAATTTGGAATAATGTCTCTCGAGATTTCATTTAAAATAACCGTAAAATCACACAAACATTATTAATGACACCCGATTTTATATGAATAACTCACACAAAGTTTCTCAATTATACAAAACCTACCACTATGGACACAAATTTTCCTATGGCCAAAAATTTAAACTTATTGCCTAATAAAGATATCCACGTGATCCAAAATCCACTTGGTGACCTAAACTTTCCTCGTAATCCTTGAATTAATTTTGGGCCCAAAACTCTGTATTGTGACTGATCACGTGATCCAAAGTGTACACATCGTCTTCAAATATCCTATGATCCAAAATCTACTTTTAAATCCAAAATGTGCCCCTTTGACCAAAATTTATCACTCTAACCCGAAACGTGCTATATAATTCTTACGAAAAAAGCATCTAAAATATACCATATGATCAAAAACTGTTAAATAACCCCATATTCGCTTTGTGGCCAAACTCTGTTTTGCAACCCAACATTTTACACCATATCCAAAAATCTATCACGTGACCAAATTATATAGTGAACCATTATCTGTATATCTCATAATCTGTCAAATTGCCCAAGATCTACTCCTTATCCTAAAATTAGGGAGTAATCCACAATCTACCCACATAACCCAAAATCTACTTTATAACTCAAAATAACTGATTAAATCCCATTGACAGTTTTCAGTTAACTGGAATCCAATATTCAAAACCTATGACTCATTACCACCAACGGGATGTATATAGTTTTATAAGCCTGTTTGGATGGTAAGAAGGAAATAGGTGATTCATCGACCAATATTTTTAGGGAAAGTGAAATCCACCACACATCTTGAACTTGTTAAAGTAGAGATTATTTGCATACAAGAACAGATAATTGGAAGGGATAAATCTCATTTCCGGGAATCATATGCACAGATGAGGAGAGATCTTAAACCTGCTACCTATATGGGTTTTGAATTTCGTAATTTTGAAGAATCTTGTTCTCGTATCTCATGCATTACAATTGAGGGACCAAAATTGTACTTAGTGAAAATGCGAGGGTACCCAAATATACCTCAAGCTAAAACTTTTCCTACCTATAAGTCCTTTCTCCGAAAGTGATTGTCTATGGACTGAGTCGAGACAATACAACTAATAGGTTCACACTTCGTGTGATCGCCTATGGATACGAGATCGAGACAATACAACAACGAAGTATGTTTTCGGACATAACCAAACACAATATGATTGCTTATCAAGTAAATAGGAATTAACGTTTGTGTAATTTAATTTAATTATAATAAAACAATTATAATGCAGAAATATAAAGTAAATGACACAGCAAGATTTTGTTAACGAGGAAACCGCAAATGCAGAAAAACCCCGGGACCTTGTCCAGAATTGAATACTCTCAGGATTAAGCCGCTACACAAAATTAAACCAACTTCGTATAGTTGAGACCAAGCAACTAAACCTATAGTTCACCTAGTTCCGTCTGTATTCCCACGCCTCCAACTTATGAATAAGTCACGTACTTGGAACAATTCCTTTGGTTCGTATTCCAAACAGTAAAGGAACAACAAATCTGTTTGGTATCAACTCTCTTCAATCAAGTGATGTGAGTTCGACAAAGGCTCTTCTGTTTATCTCAAATAAACTCCTTCCTCAGGTTCTTAGATCTATCTTATGTTCAACTACCAAAGATAATTGTTAAGATTTTGCAATCAATACTTTTAATCACAAAGAATTGTATTGATTCCGATCTACACAACTAATCAATCCAATCTACCACAAGGATAAACAGATTATAGTTGGATCCTCTTATACCGAAACAAGTATTGTGCACACCAAAGATTATGAACCCCAAATCAGAAATCTTAAATATCTTCTTTGTCTTCAAATCTTCTTAGATCTTCAATAAACACCTGCAAACAACAACTTGAATCTCTTGTGATTAACCACACACAGAACGGAGTCTGTTAACAATAGATTATCAAAAGATCGTCTTTAGCACTAACAACAGTTTAAAGATCCCTATCGAAACTTCTATCTAGTTTGAGTGAATCTTATATCATAAGAGAAGATTATCAAGCATAAACAAACTAGGTGCAATCAAAGTTCAACCACCATTAGTCAATCAAATCAATCGAAAACACAAGATAAACCGCAATTATCTAGTTTCCCACCAACGGTACTAATAGAGCTTCTCAATCCCAAAGAAGACTTTAAACTGAGCGGCCGTAAGAGATTTCGCCTAATTAGGTTATTCTCCTCTCCGAATAGGCGGCTTCACCAGTAACAACGCAACCGAGGAAGTTTGCTGTCACGAAGGATTAGTTTGCTAGAAATGCAAACTTCAAGTATTTATAGACAATGATGTTTGGACACCAAGGAATTTCCAAAACCGAAAATATTCTCAATATATGCAATATATTCCAAATTCGATTTCCATAATTCCTGGAAATGCTCTGTCCAAAATAATGACTGAAAATCTCTTTGGAAAATCATTAACTAGTAAATGCACATTACTAATTCTCATTTTCCTAAAATAAAATTAAGACCTTAATTAAAATATTCTTAACTTATTTATGTTTCGATCCTAGGATTTTCTTCATGTAGCTACTAAGGAATAACTTTGAACAATAAAAGATAAACATTACTTCATGTGTTCAAAGTGTGTCGACATCCTTACTTTGTAAGTCCTCTTTCATACTTACAACCTTGAAACCGATTTTCCACAATTCCAAACAAGTTTAGAATTGGTTCATCTGACTTTCAAGAACCATGTGTTTGATCAAGAACACTCAATCACAAATCATGGGTTTAACGGTTCTACCAAAACAAGTTTCGGTTCTACCTCCGTGTGAGTACTGTGCATAGTCACACTAGATTTCCAAAATTCGGTTGACTAGGTACTAGGATCGGTTCCCCACATATATATGGTATCTAACTTATATGTGTTGCACATGTCCATAGGATCGGTTCCCCTTTGCCTAAAAACGTGTTGCACATATCCATAGGATCAGTTCCCCTTTCTGCTACAAGCTTGTTGCACCTCATACAAGGATCGATTCCCCTTTGTGATGTGTTGCACCTCTTACTAGGATCGATTCCCATTTACCCAGATTCGGTCATACACAAATCACAAACTCGATCATACCATCTCAGGTGATTACTTAAGATCGGTTTCACTAATAAAAGTCATACCAATACAAAAGTCAGGCCTTTGTGAATAGTTTTACCAAGAACACGAACAAGTCATGAGCGGTTATACTAAATCACACATATTGGTTCTTCACAAGATATCCAATGAATAACAATACCAATAACGCCTGGCGTTTCCTTTTCGATTCATAAACAAGTTTATGAACTTACTTCCTTAAAACACATCTAAAACATTGAGGACGAAATCCTCACCTCATACCCATATATAATCACAATAGCATTTAAACGATCATGTCGATATCTTATCTACAAAGTTTAATGGTTAAGCAATAAACCTCGTATTGTATTCCTTAATACTATGTCTATCTAGAGTGTTCATGCTTCGCAGTTTTTGTTTCCAATATGCACGACTCGAAAGATACGTTAGGGAATGAAACAGTGCAAGTCAAATATCACTAACCTCAAGTGGAAGGATGATGTTTTCGTTGTAGCTTCTTACTACTTCACTTCTTCAAGTCTTCGCAATACTTGTAATGTCTCATATCCTAATACTTTCAAGCTAACCAATATGAAGTTGACTCTAGTACATAATCAAGCGACTCTTAAATGAGTTTTGATTCACTAAAATATGACAACCAAACTTGACATACTAATGCTTGGTGGGTTCAACCGAGCTATGCTCTAACAATCTCCCCCTTTGTCAATTTTAGTGACAAAACTCTTACAATCATATGGATAAACAAATTACAAGAATTCATTACACATACGTTTGATTCCCGAATTCAGCAGCACAATAACTTGTATACATTCAATCTTTAAATGTCGCTGTTGAAATTATTATAACAAAGCTAATACTCCCCCCCTAAATGTGAGATAGGTATATCTTATCAATCCGCACGTTTTTGTTATACCAATTAATATGATATGCTATCCCCCCCCCCCCCCCTTAGTCTATGCTTTCACTCTTTCGTTAGATAAACGTTTAAGCACAATTGTCATTTTCCTTAGTGATACCAATCAATATAAAATCAATGTCAGTATCACTTGTTTACTCCATATATTTCTCCCCCTTTTTGTGACAAAATGACAAAGAAACGAAAAAATAAAGGACAACACGAAAGGATCTTACAAATCTCAAAATAGACTTGCAACCTATAGAGTTAAGCACGAGGGTTCCACACACCATTTTTGATAACCAATATCAAAACCGAAACTACAAAGTAATTTGTTTTGATATGTTATCAAGGAAATAACTGCCCGAAGAAATTTTCCCAATTTAGTTTAGCAAACCAAAAGTCAATTAAACACCTTAGTCCCTTTGCTAAACCGATTGTACAAATTACAATCGCTTCATTCGATAAGACCAAAATAAAGATAAATTTATTTTTCTCATCAGGTTATAATTATCCATATAACTTAGACCTTTAAGTTTTAAACAAGACAAGTACTAGGTTAGTTAACTAGTATTTCTTGTTAAGGCATTCGATTAGACTTGAATAACCGAAACCTCCACTTTGATAAGTCTAACTAAGATAAACTTAGTTTCTCTTATCCGGAATCGAATAGACTAAGCAATCCATCCCGTAGACTTTTTCTTTCGTGAAGCCATAAATAATTCATACAAACCAAAATAAATCAACTTGCATAATTATTCACCTCAACCGAAAGCAATTGAAACAACATAGACATTATAGCACCGCAATTGCACCGAAATTTTGTAAGCCTAAACAATTGATACCACACAATAAAGCAAGATAACAATAGTTTTTCTTAATCGGAAATAATTGAATCACACACACATCCATACACAAATAATGGAATAAAACATCAATTGTACAGAAATTTTGTTAAGCAAAAGCAAAATATATATGAAATAAAATCAGACTTTTCTTAAACAGGAAAACAATTAACTAACAAAATTGTTACCTCAAATTTCGCATCCACTTCTCCAATATGTTTGCATCTTCTTCCAAGGATAATTGATATCGAAATATCATTATGTTGTCATCCTTATGCAAAACAAAAGAATAACAACAACCAACCTTTACCAGAGAAAGGTTGAAAACCGTTTTTTAACTATTGCAAGCAAAAGTTGAAAACCACCGAAACACATATAATTTTATGCTAAACCAAAACCGATTCAACATATTGTGAACTTTTCACATATTGTTTCTATCAGAACCCCTCATGATCCTTTGATAAATCCTACCAACAAGGGCTAGAACTTAATCCTGCTAAATCAAAAAGTCACCCAAACCATAAGGGTTCACAACATTATGAGATCGAATATCAAGGTAATAAAACCGAAATCAAACATCCCATAAACCCAAATGCAATACACCATAAATATTCAACAAAGAATCAAGTATTGCAATTACTTCTATCTTGCAGGGAATTGAATTGCGAAATCAACGCGAAAAGAGTGAGGTCATTCCGAGTACGGATGAAGAAGTTATGGGAAAAACAGTTTTACACTTCTTCGTATGGGGACCTCTCACTAGGATCGGTTCCCCCATCTTGCACCTATCACTAGGATCGGTACCCCAAGTGTTACTTGTGACGGATCACAACACTAAACTGTTTTTGACATAACTTTTGCATACGATGTCCGAATTCAGTGATTTTTGGCTCGTTTTAAACGTAAAAACAAGAGATACACATATATGATCAGTAGATATCAACATCATAAACTCACAATTACCATTTCTATCAAAACCTCAAATATAGATAGAGAAAGTATGAGTATAGAAGAAAAGAAATCTCCTAAAGGTGTTAATTAGTCATATAATAACCGAGAGATCATGTGCTCAGTTTCATGTGCTTCCTCACCTTTCAAAAAATTGAGCACAAAGGTGAGTATGCACATTATAACACAACTAGGTTGTGTTGAGTTGATCCTTGTCTTGTTCGTCACGAGTGACTAAGACATAATCATCATTCTTGACCTCTTGCTTGGTTTGTTTTCTCTTGTTCCATCTCTTGTTTTTCTTCTTTGACTTGTGACGAAGAGTGTCATTATCACAAAAACGTTCACTAGTACAAGAGATTTCAGACATGATGTCTTTCTTTAGTCTTTCAAGAAAACTCTTATAATTATTGTCACCAACAATTAACAGTTGAGAGTCATTCTTGTGACTAACTTTTGGTCTCTTCTTGTCTATGGAGGACTTAGGGACCCATTTAGAGTTGGGTTTCGGAGGAGCAACTTTCTCCTTCATACCATTAGGATCATTATCCTTTTGAATATTTTGCGAAACACACTTTCTCCAATTTGAAACATCATATCTTGTTTTTGCATTTAAAAAGTCATCTCTCTTTCTATAATTGGGTCTTTTATGAAATGACCTTGTCAAGTGATATGCAAAATTTGAACTATCATTATAATAATTCTTTTGCCTAAACTTAGGACAATACCAATCTGAGTTCTTATGAGGAGAAAACTTAGCCAATTCATTTGATACAATAGAAAGTGCATCTTGCATCTTACGAACTTTGCATCCCCATTGCAAGTGTCCTTTATTACCACAATAATAACAATGCTTAGTATAAATATACGATGTATGAGTTTTAATGTTACCTTTTTGTGGATCTTCTTGCATTGGAGCTCGACGAGTTTTCTTCTTCTTCTTCTTCTTATCCTTGTTCAACGTTGTTGCTTTCTTGACATTAGCAGAAGTGCTCTCTTTGATTGCTGTTAGTTGAACACAATTCTTAGGCTTGACTGGTTTTACTTCTTTACAAGAAATACGAGCATGTTTTACATCGGTGGAAGCCTCTGGTTTAGAAGAATTTGTAACTTTAAAAATTTTTACCTCTTTGCTAATATTTGAAGCAATCTATTCCCTTATAGCCCAATCCTCGTGTATCACGATGATTTCTACTTGCTTCTAACATTGAGGTTAAATTGTTTGTGTTATCATTGAACTTTTTCAAGTACAAATTTTGTTCTTCCAACGTCTTGATTTTATCAAGAGCAACAACTAGCTCAGACTCAAGGCATTTTTCTCGTCTTGCTTCTCTTCAAAACTCTTTTGTTGAGAGTTAATCCTTGCTTTAGATTCAACAAGTTTCTCTTCCAAGGATTGAATCTCCAAGTAAGATGTATTCTTGAGAGAATCTAATTCCGCCGTCAAGGAGGAAAGATCATGAACAAGTTGTTCATTTTCATCTTGCAAATAACCTAATTCTTCTAGAAGTTTTCCTTCTCTTTTTATCCCAAGAGTGAGTTCAGTTGCACAAGATTCAAAAGATTCTTTTAATTCTTGTAGCTCGGAAGTTTTTACACTCACATGATCAACCTTTTCATCTCCTACAGAAGATTTTTCAGACTTGAGGTCCTTGATCATCACTCAACGCTTAACTTAATCTCATCTTGAGAATATTCAGAAGTATTTTCAATTGAGCTCGTAGAACTCGATGAGGATGTCCCTTCTAAGCATTTTTTAAAATCAAAACTTCCAAAATCTTGCGATACGTTATCTGAGTCCTTCTTAAGTTTTCGCTCTCGCTTAAATCTACTTTGACTCATGTCTTATAGATTGGATCGCATCAAACACAGATTGTTAGATCTTTTCATGTTTGCCCGCTCTGATACCAATTGAAAAGGCGAGGATACCCAAATATACCTCAAGTTAAAAATTTTCCTACCTATAAGTCCTTTCTCCGAAAGTGATTGTCTATGGACTGAGTCGAGACAATGCAACTAATCGGTTCACACTTCATGTGATCGTCTATGGATACGAGGTCACGAGACAATACAACAACAAAGTATGTTTACTTGATAAAAAGGTTCGTACTTAACCAAACACAATAGGATTTCTTATCAAGTAAATAGGAATTAACGTTTGTGTAATTTACTTTAATTATAATAAAACAATTATAATGCAGAAATATAAAGTAAATGATGTAGTTGCAGGAAATCCTACACTACACCCCTCACAAGATTTCATTCACATTCAACTCATTTTTGGATTAACAATCTTAATTTTATTGATGAATCTTTGAACAATCTTACAAGAAAAGATAAAGGAATCAAGAATAACCACTGCTCTATTTCTCTCTCCTATTTACTTGCTTCTCACTCAAAAAATCTCTCTCCTTCCTTTACAACTGAATGGCTATTTATAGGGAAATACATAGTGGATGACAGCTAATCTGTCCTTTATTTTCGGATATGGTTGCGACATTCTCGCAACCTTACAATATAATCTCGCAAACTCCTATTTTCGCAGGACCATCACATTTTCTCATGATTTAGCTGACGTCGTTTATTATGTCATTTCTGAAGTTGTTCTGCGACACTGTTGTGTTGTGTTGTTAATAATTTCGCTGAGGCATTATTGCTGCGAGATTCTGATCCTACATCTTGCCTCTTCTCATATCTTCTTGCGAAGTAGAGAACGATGTGAGAAATGCCGCAGCTTCCATCTCTTCATATTCTGCATTTATCACACGTATCCTTTCTTCCATCTATTTCTTGACACGTCTTCTGTAACCGCTGCTTTTCAACCGCTCACGTCTTTTCGCATTAATGGTGTTTATTTCTTCGAGTAAAAAAATCTTCTCTATATATTCTTCTTATCTCTTTATTTCTTTTTACTTTCTTTCTCTTTTTACTCTCTCATCTCTGCAACTCTATTGTTCTTCCGTAAGTTCTGCTACTGTAATTCTTCCCTCTTCAATCTTCTTACTTTTCATCCATTCCCATACTTATATTCAGATATGCCTCCAAGCGGTCAAAAACATGAGAAAACCTTAAAGGATGTTCAAAAAGATCTTGCCGAGAAAGGTTTCACACTTTCTACCATTCCTGGTGAAAGTGCCAAGTCAATTCTTTCTATCAAACTTTTCTCTGATCAAATTGTGATGATCAATCAATCATAGTTTCTGGGTCAAATTCTCGCAGGTCTCCCCATTCCTCTTTATGACCCAGATATTCCTTGTTCTATGAAATTCTCGCTCACTCGGGATTTTCGCGAGCTATCTTCCAATTGAGTGGGGATTGCATCCGTCTGATGCTGGAGTTCGCTAACGTGGTGCTGGTAAAGGATCTCTTTATTCCAAAGAACTTAGGGATCCTAAATTCGTAGATCTAGAGATAGTCGCTGAGAAGTACAGTAGCGAATTTCTTCGAAAATTATGAATTAATATCCATGAAGAAAGAGAATACTCGCTGGGGTATTCGCTTGAAAAGGAAGGATGTTATTTGAAAGATAAAATGCTCATGCATGACATTGATTGGCACTCTGGTAAGAACACAACCCCTCGCCAATCCAAAGATGATAAATGGTGTTTTTCCCTTGATGCTGAAAGGACCTTACATTGCTGGGTCAAATGTTCTTCCTGAGAATCTCGCTACTTATCAACCTTGGGTATTCTCTTGGCCCGAGAAGAAGAAAGAGGTATGTTTCTTCCAGTTTGCCCACTTTACATTTCTTTATTTTTCTTTATTCTTTTGTTCGCTGATTCTTGCGACATTCTACAGATCCAGAAATTGAAAGATAGCTACCGCAGGACTGGAAGGCTAATACCTTGTTAGCTCTTCGCTCATACACAGATGAGGTAAGAAATATTCTTTATGATTTTAAACAATATATTGTTGCCTTATTTCTTTATTTCTATCTGTGTGTGAAGGTTATCGCTGAAATAGAAGAGCCTGCCAATGTTGCGAAGACTGGTGATAAAGGCAAAGGTGCTCTTCGCAGGGAAAAACCAACTGCTCCTCCTTCAAAAAAGAGAAAAATCCGTTCTTCCTCTCCTTCAAATACTCCTTCTCATGAAAACTCCGAGAGTGATGAGGATGATGAGGATAATGATGACTCTGCTGCAAATGAAGATTCTCCATCTGAATCTTCTATGGCTAAGCTCTCTGGCATCTTTTCTGATTCTTGGCAAGGAATGGGAGATAGTCAACTCGCTAATACCTGCAAAGCTCTCGCCATGATTTGCGATGTTCCTTTATTGGATGGTGATAGTTCTCTTCGCGGAGTTTCTAGATCGGTGACTCCCAACTTCCTGCATTCTCTTAATAGTCTGGTATGCTTTCGTATTTTTACTTCTTCATTATTGTAACTCAAAATCTCTTTCTATTTTAATACTTTTTACATTTTCTCGCAGGTTGGAAATGCTTCTTTCGTTGTTGCCTCATATTTGGAGAGGAGACGCGAAATTCTTGAAAAGAAGAATCTTCAATTTCGTACGAAGAAGAACTGGAAACTGAAGCTAAGGGTCTTCGTGAGAAGAACGAACAATTAGAAGTGAAGTTAAAGGTCTTCGCGAGAAGAACAAAAACTGGAAACCGACACTTCTTCGCAAAGGAACAAAATTTATCTACTCTTCAAAAAGCTAATGATCAGCTCTATGGTATGCAATTTTTTCTCCTTTCCTTTCATTCATTCATCCTATTGTCTTATCTTATTTGATTAATCCTTTTTGCAGACATTTATGGTCTTTCTGATGAAGCCATTCTTCTTCGTTCATTTCCCGATGCCCTAGATAATGACACTCTTCTTGAACATCTTAATAAATCTTGAATAGTTTTCTCTAATGATAAAATTTCATCTCTGCCTTTGAATGAACTTAAATCCAAATTTCGCCTCTTAGAGATTGATCATAGATCTAGTTTAGGTTTAGCCAACCAATTTAAACGTTTTTATCTCAATTCTAAAGAGAAGATCAATGAATTAAGAACCAAGATTAGCAAACTTATAGATGATAAAGATCGTATCTCTGATCAAGGTGTTAAGGCTTTGGCGAAATTCCAAGAGACTCTTCTTGAGGTTCAACTTGAACGAGATGAAGCCAATCGTCAAATGTTGTGCTTAGCGAGAGAAAACCAAGTTCGTTCTCGTCTTCTCATAATAGTGATGATGAGTTCGCTTGGGCCGCCAATCTTGGATAACGCCAGAAAAGATTTAGGTGTAAATGTTAGTCTCCAAGTTGAGCATACAGCCTTGATTAGAGATATGATTTCTGCGAGAGAAGGTCATTAACTGTTTTCCTTTATTAAGCTTTGGTTTTTCACGAGTTTTTATCAAGTTACTGATTAATTGCTATATGCATCGCAGAATCTGAAAGTAGATATCGTCAAAGAGTTGAGGAACTTGAAGATGAAAAAGAGGAACTGGCAAAGAATCTTTCTTCTCGCAACGATAAATATTCTAGATTAAAGAATCAAATCAAGATCACTGTTGCGAACTTTAAGAACGACGCTCTGCATTTTCGCAATCAAACTATTCAAATGGTTTGTGATGACCATAATGTTCCTCACTCTGATTATCCTTGTCTATTGGAGGAGATACCAAAGAACATTCCTAGTCTGAACATCTCTGATAGCGAAGCTGATGATGAAGAATCTGATGGTGATGAAGGTTCTGATGGAGATAAAGGTTCTGATGCAGACGAAGAAGAGAACAAGTCTGATGGAGATGATGAAGGATCAACTAAGAAGTAGTCTTTGTGTCTTTCTTTGATCTTCTGTAATACTTCTACATTTATTCTTTCTTTTTTGTATATTTGCGAATTCTTTTGGTTCCCCATATTCCTTAATATATGAGTTTCTTTCATTTCGACCTGCATTCATTAAAACAATTCTTCCTTGCAATATGGTTGATCAACATAATCATTAATTTTCCAATTTTTGCGTAAATCTATCATGTGGATACAAATAAAATTTTCTAATTTCATTCATTCTCATACTTGCCTCTGTTATTTGTATCCAAATAAGAGATTTTGCAGATTTTTCTTATTTTGTGCCTCAACTTCGCAATTGTTTATGTATAATTTCGCAATCATATGCGAAGTGAATTTTGATTCTTTTCAAAATCTCATTCCTGTGTGGTAGGTCTTATTATGCCACCTCTTGTCATTGCGACAAAATCGCAGGACGTCCTTGCACTTTCATGCAAAAACCCATTGATCTTTCCTTAACTTTTTTATTTGTATTATTGCTTCTCCAGGATAGTTGCGACAATATGATAGGCCTAAAATTTCTTGCGAAAATAAATCCCCATGACATTGTCGTCCTACGACGAAATCGCAGGACGTCTTCGCACTTTCATGCGAAAACCCATTGATCTCGTCTTATCTTTCTCTTTTGTATTATTGCCTCTTCAGGATTGTCGCATAAATATGACAAGCCTTAATACCCTTGCGAGTAAAAAGCCTCATGACATTTGCGTCTTAAGACACTTATCAGCTCTCTAATGGAGGGTGTCGCCCTTATCTTCCCCCTGGTTGCCCCTTCAAGGAGGCGTACCTCTACCATACAAGGTTGGCTCCTCTTATCCGGTCTTAACAACAACCAGTTGTTTTCGCAGCCTCTTATCCCTTTTATCTATAGGGTTTATGGTTACGAGACTGCACCCTAAGTGGGGTTTTCTTCGTGTCGAGTGCAGTATAAGCCAAGACTTGTCAAGAATGGAAAGGTACACTCCAGACACCCCTGACACTCTTGACTCAACCGTGTACCTCGGCGCCTTGGTCAGATTCTGCACTCCTTGGGACAGTCCTTATTACCTTAGTCGCCCAACCTAAGTCATATGCTTAAGCTGAGAATCCAAGGTGCCTCTCTCGGATGGGCTTTATTGACCCCAAATCTCCATGACTCGGGTTTTGGGGGCGGTGTAGCCTTTCCCTGAGCCATGCAACAGGTACCCCCTTATATGACATACTTTAGGTCTTACATTTGCCTCTTGCAAAATTGTATTTGCGAACTAGGGTGTACGCCATAAAGGTTCGCCCCTTTCTCTTTTGTCATTGTTCTCTGATTGTCTTTTGTAGAATTCATTGTCTCTGCGAGATTCTCGCACATCATCATATCGTATTTGCACTTCTCAATCTCATTTTCATCATTCAGTAAAATGTATTTTTGAGAATTTTATTTGTTGCGAGAATGTTGCAACAAATCAATCATTCATACACTTTTTATTTTCATTACCTTTGTCATTCTCTGCTTCTTTGTTATTTTCTGCTATTGCTTCCTTGGTAGTGGTATGTTCACCATTTCTTATTCTGAGGTAGCATTAGTTTCGCAATATTTCTTCTTCTTTTCGTTCAATTGCATCCACCATCAATCTCTCACTTCTTTTTGTCTCTTTGATTTTGCGTCGCCAACTTTCCTTCTTGTTTGCTCTTCCTTCGCAGGATTCTACCTCAATTTCGTAACGTTTCTTTCCTTCAACCCAATCTCCTTTTATGATTCCTACACCGCTGGGGTGAGGGAATTTGATGCACTGGTGGAAAGTTGAATATACACCTAGAATCCCATGTAGCCAAGGTCGACCAATTAATGCATTGTAGGGTGATTTTACGTCAACAACACTAAACAGGATTTCAGAAGATATTCCCTTCAATGGAATTCGCATAGTAACCTCCCCTTTAGGCTTGTTGGCAGTACCATTAAAACCACATATCTTATATGTTGATGGTATAAGGTCATCATCTCTCCCTCCCATGGTTTTATAAGTATGATAGAATAAGATGTTCACAGAGCTTCCGGTATCGATTAGAATTCTATTAATTGCCCATGAGTCTTCAGCTTCATCATCTTCATCTTCTTTCGTTTTTGGATTTATTTCTAATTTTACCACTAATGGGTTTTCATGTACTTCTCCACCTTCAGGGACTTCTTCTGCGGTAAAAGAAATAGTCTGTTCCTGTCATTCCTCTAGCGGCGAGATTTTCACAATATTGATAATTTCTCTTCCATCATTGTCTCTTGCGAACACTCTACTCAAAACATTGTCATGAAAATCTTCAATTGTGTTGTATGAATGTACGATAGAGTGACATAATAGATTCTTTTCTTTTGCACCAACTTCTATGAAGAACGTTTCCTTCTCTTTCACCGTGTTTACTCTGTGATGTTCTGGTGGTGATGGTAGTAATGGTTGAGATTGTGGGTGTCCTACCAGAAAGTGGTTTAGTTTTCCTTGATATATTATTCTCAGAATAATTCTCTTTATATTTCTGCAATCATTTGTAGTATGTCCGTGAAAATGATGATAAGAACAGAACTCATGACTTCTGCGGCTTTGAGGTGGTTCCGTTCCCATGTTCCATGGTGTTGGTATATTCTCCATCAAAATTATAGCTTCCCATATTTTCTCCACACTTGCATTCAGAGGTGGCATTTTGATTTCTTCTCATATTACCTTGTGACCTCCTTGTCCTCTATTATAATTTTGTCTTTGACCTCCATAAGTTTCTTACGGCTGATCAAGTCTTTAAATATTATTATTTCCACCACGATTGTAGAAAATTCTTTCTCTTTCATACTCTTCTTGATCTCGGCTTCCCATAGCCACCAACTTCTGTTGATTGTTGTTGCCCGTAACCTTTTCTTGTTGTACTTGCGAAGTGCTCGCCACTGTGTTTATTAGTTTAGGTAATAAGCTTGCATTCGCTGCTTGTGAATTGGTGTTCGCAACTGGGTATGATTTCATTTCATTTTTCCTTTCCTCTAGAGCAATATACTCTTCCTGAAGTTCTCGCAGTTCGGTCATTGTGATGGTGTTCTTGACTCTGAAAATTTGGACATATAATAGATTGGTTGCGAACATAGCATTGATAAATGACAAGATAAGATATCTCTCATCCACACGGCCAGCCATATCACTACACATAGTTCTCCACCTTTTGGTCAGATGCTTCAGACTTTCGCCAATCCTTTGTTTTAACCCAAACACATCTTCAATACCAGGTCGTGAAGAATTGTTACTTATATATGCCCCCAAGAATGTAGTCTGCAAACGATTGAAAGATATTATTGTATTTTTTGGTAAACCTTCGAACCATTTTAACGCCTCTCCTTTTAAACTGGATGCAAAATATTTGCACAATACGGCATCATGATTTTCCCACTGCAACATGTACCTCACGTAGGCTTTAATGTGTTGAATTGCACAAGTTGTTCCATAAAAAGTGTTGGTTAATGCGGGCAAATTGCATTTCGGAGGTATTCCTCCTAGTTGTACTTCTCTTGTAAATGGAGTTTTCGCAGCTTCTTCTATAGCTTCATCTAATTGTCTTCTGCCTACTTCTCCTCTATTATTTAGCATTCCTCTCATTTCTTCCAATTCTTTTAAGATTTGTTCATTTACGCCTAAATTTTGATCCATTGGTCTTTTTAATTTCGCCTTTATTCTTCTGCGTTCATGTCTTTCTTCTCTCGCGAAATTTTGCATTTCTTCTTCATCATCCTCATCTCGTCTTCTCCTGCGGTTCTCTTCCTCGTCTCGATCTTGAATTCGTATATGATGATGTCTCTCATTTTCCCCTCCATGATTTTGTTCATTTCCTATCAATTCCATTCGCTGTCTTTCAGCCCTTCTCTGTACTCTATCATACTCTTCATTGAGATTACCGTTATTATGGTTTTGTGTACGCCTTCTTTCTCGATTGTCATGATTGTTATGGCGAATTGCCTCCTGAAGCTCTTGTTCTTCCATTTCCGCTCTCAATCTTTCACATTCGCGAGTTAAACGTGCTTGTTCAGCATAATGTCTTTCAATTTCTTCTTCTATCGTTTGTTGATTTCTTTGAGCTTCTCTCTCATGTAAAATTCTTCTTCCTTCCTCTCGATTCCCTTCGCCATCTTGATTATTTCGTCCCTGACGTTGTTCATTCTCTATATTTCTATCATTTTTCCTATCATCAAAAGTTTTATTTTGTGGAACGTAACGATCATCAGTCCTTTCTCTATCTTCGCGATGTTCTTCATTAGGATTTGGTATTTCTTCTCGAATATTATTTCCAGCATTAACTGTGGGTGAGTTTCGCCTTATTTCTCTTCTATTCGATCTTGAAAATGATCTTCTCGATCTTCTACTCTGTAGTCTCATATTTTCCATCCTCAATTCGTGATTTTGCCTTGTTAGATTTGCACGTTCTTCTGCTTCAGCTCTTTTTTCTTCATGTATCCTTCGTCTCAGCGTTTCTAACACTCTAATTTCCTCATATCCATGAATTATTCCTTCATCTGCTTCTTGATTTCTCTCTACCTGTGCATGGTTCCTGGTTTGCTGCTCTTCTTCTGCTGAATTTGATCGCCAAGTGTGTACGCTCACTCTATCATAATCCTTTTTTTTTATTTTGTATCGGTGTTTGTTGAAATGGTTGTTGAATTTGATTTTCTCCATCATTTCTCCTTCTAGTTGATTCTTCCATTTCACTTCTCTCTTCCAGCAAGTCTTTTACTTCTTCTTCTAGCAGTTGTCGGTTGTTCCGATACATTTTTCCTTCTAGCCATTTCTTCAATACTAATGAATTGTAAGAGATTCCGTAAAATTCTTCACCAGTTATTCTAATTTCCCACAAGTCAGAATATTAATCTTCAACTTTTTCTAGGGTGACCTTCAATCTTCGTCCCTGTTTCTAGCGTCATTATGTAGTTGCAGGAAATCCTACACTACACCCCTCACAAGTTTTCATTAACATTCAACTCATTTTTGGATTAACAATCTTAATTTTATTGATGAATATTTGAACAATCTTACAAGAAAAGATAAAGGAATCAAGAATAACCACTGCTCTAGATTTTCTCTCTCCTATTTACTTGCTTCTCACTCAAAAAAGATCTCTCTCCTTCCTTTACAACCGAATAGCTATTTATAGGAAATTACATAGTGGATGACAGCTGATCTTTCCTTTATTTTCGGATATGTCTTGCGACATTTTCGCAATCTTACAAATACTAGTCTCGAAAACTTCCTTATTTTCGCATAATCGTCACACTTTTCTCATGATTTAGCTAACGTCGTTTATTACGTCATTTCTGAAGTTGTTCTGCGACACTGTTCTGTTGTGTTGTTAATAATTTCGCTGAGGCATTATTGCTGCGAGATTCTGATCCTACAAATGACACAACAAGATTTTGTTAACGAGGAAACCGCAAATGCAGAAAAACCCTGGGACCTTGTCCATAATTGAATACTCTCAGGATTAAGCCGCTACACAAAATTAAACCAACTTCGTATAGTTGAGACCAAGCAACTAAACCTATAGTTCACCTAGTTCCATATGTATTCCCACGCCTCCAACTTATGAATAAGTCACGTACTTGGAACAATTCCTTTGGTTCGTATTCCAAACAGTAAAGGAACAACAAATCTGTTTGGTATCAACTCTCTTCAACCAAGTGATGTTAGTTCGACAAAGGCTCATCTGTTTATCTCAAATAAACTCCTTCGTCAGGTTCTTAGATCTATCTTATGTTCAACTACCAAAGGTAATTGTTAAGATTTTTCAATCAATACTTTTAGTCACAAAGAATTGTATTGATTCCGATCTACACAACTAATCAATCCAATCTACCACAAGGATAAACCGATTATAGTTGGATCCTCTTATACCGAAACAAGTATTGTGCACACCAAAGATTATGAACCCCAAATCATAAATCTTAAATATCTTCTTTGTCTTCAAACTTCTTAGATCTTCAATAAACACCTGCAAAAAACAACTTGTCAATCATACACGGAACGGAGTTTGTTAACAATGGATTATCACAAGATCGTCTTTAGCACTAACAACAGTCTAAAGATCCCTGTCGAAACTTCGATCTAGTTTGAGTGAATCTTAAATCAGAAGAGAAGATTCTCAAGCATAAACAAACTAGGTGCAATCAAAGTTCAACCACCGTTAGTCAATCAAATCAATCGAAAACACAAGATAAACCGCAACTATCTAGTTTCCCACCTACGATACTAATAGAGCTTCTCAATCCAAAAGAAGACTTTAAACTGAGCGGCCGTAAGAGTTTTCGCCTAATTAGGTTATTCTCCTCTCCGAATAGGCGACTTCACCAGTAACAACGCAACCGAGGAAGTTTGCTGTCACGAAGGATTAGTTTGCTAGAAATGCAAACTTCAAGTATTTATAGACAAGGAAGTTTGGACACCAAGGAATTTCCAAAACCGAAAATATTCTCAAGATATGCAATATATTCCAAATTCGGTTTCCATAATTCCTGCAAATGCTCCGTCCAAAATAATGACCGAAAATCTCTTTGGAAAATCATTAACTAGTAAATGCACATTACTAATTCTCATTTTCCTAAAATAAAATTAATACCTTAATTAAAAGATTCTTAACTTATTTATGTTTCGATCTTAGGATTTTCTTCCTGTAGCTATTAAGGAATAACTTTGAACAATTAACGATAAACATTACTGCCTGTGTTCAAAGTGCGTCGACATCCTTACTTTGTAAGTCCTCTTTCATACTTACAACCTTGAAACCGATTTGCCACAATTCCAAACAAGTTTAGAATCGGTTCATCTGACTTTCAAGAACTATGTGATTGATCAAGAACACTCAATCACAAATCATGGGTTTAACGGCTCTATCAAAACAAGTTTCGGTTCCACCTCCATGTGAGTACTGTGCATAGTCACACTAGCTTTCCAAAATTCGGTTGACTAGGTACTAGGATCGGTTCCCCACATATGTGTTGTATATGTCCATATGATCGGTTCCCCTTTTCCTAAAAACGTGTTGCGCATGTCCATAGGATCGGTTCCCCTTTCTGCTACAAAATTGCTGCACCTCATACAAGGATCGATTCCCCTTTGTGATGTGTTGCACCTCTTACTAGGATCGTTCCCCTTTACCCAGATTCGGTCATACACAAATCACAAACTCGATCATACCATCTCAGGTGATTACTTAAGATCGGTTTCACTAATAAAAGTCATACAAATACATAAGTCAGGCCTTTGTGAATAGTTTTACCAAGAACACGAACAAGTCATGAGCGGTTATACTAAATCACACATATTGGTTGTTCACAATATATGTAAAACATTATTTCCTAGGACGAAATCCTCACCCCATACCCATACATAATCACAATAGCAGTTAAACGATTATGTCGATGTCTTATCTACAAAGTTTAGTGGTTAAGCAATAAACCTCGTATTGTATTCCTTAATACTATGTCTATCTAGAGTGTTCATGCTTCGTAGTTTTTGTTTTCAATATGCACGACTTGAAAGATAGTTAGGGAATGAAACAGTTCAAGTCAAATATCACTTCCTCAAGTGGAAGGATGATGTTGTCGTTGTAGCTTCTTACTTCTTCACAATACTTGTAATAACCTATACGAAGTTGACTCTAGTACATAATCAAGCGAATCTTAAATGAGTTTTGATTCACTAAAATATGACAACCAAACTTGACATACCAACGCTTGATGGGTTCAACCGAGCTATGCTCTAACACTTAGAAAAAGCGATTCCATTTTCCCAACTCAAATCGCTCCAAGTGGCAGAAGATAACATTCCTGGCAATATAGTGAATCTCAGATCTTATATCGGCTAGGACCGAGACACCATGACAATTCTATCTCAGTGTGAGATTCTCGATAAAATCTTCGAGTTTTTGTTTCCAAATTATATACCATTTAATCAAACAGTTGATGAATAAATTACAGATTTTAGATTAATTTTAATTCACGCGTCATTATATGATTCCAAATTTCACACAAAAGAAAGAAAATCGAATCCTTGAGGTTGATTTTGATCTTTTATGGTGAATTTTTCACAGTACCCTTCTCCTTCTCCGACTTGCTAACTCGTTTCATCAATATTTTATCTCACAGAAACTGGGAGATTTGTCTCGGACATGGATTAAGACCTTGAACCTCAGTCGAGATTGACTACATTGGATTCATAGTGTTTCGCAAAATTGCAAAATGTCTCAGGGAGCATAGTCGCGGACGATCGGTTTGATAGTGGAGGTGTTGTACACTCACTTTAAGTGGGGTGCATGAATTGTAGAATTTTGATTTACATAACAGTCGGTGAGTTCCCATTTCTCAAGAGAGAAAGTAGGTTACTTTCCTTCAGTCCAAAGCCATGGGCGTTGGTGAGCGGTTTCTTCAGCTAACTTAAATTCCTCTTTCTTTTTTACGTTCCTCTTTAATTATCTCTCTAATCTATTCTGTAAGATATAAAATCTCATCAATTTCTCCGTAAACTCGAATCACCATCCTCATCTTTGTGTCAATCGCCATGGTTACAACGAGGATCATATTCGGACTTCTTACTTTTGTTACAGTTGGAATGATTATTGGTAAGTTTCCCAAACACAATTCCATAGAGATTCAGATTTTATGTATTTGTAGAACCCTAAACTGATTTTTGGGGATTGATTTGTTAGTTCTAATTATAATTAGTCTATTTATTTCCAGATAAATTAGTGTTTGGGAAGAACTGATTAAACATATAGGGAAATTAATGGCAGTAAATCTGTTGAAATTGATCACACAATTTGTTTTTGATCTTAAACAAATCCAATCATGTATTCCACCACCAATTTCTTTGGAATATATTTGGAGCCAAGTTTTGTAGAATTCCACGTTTAAGGTTTTAAAAACAGTAAGGCGTTGTGCTTTCTTTTGACAATGCAAGGCGTAAACTAAAGGACACACCTCTAATGGTGAAAGAAATTATGTTAGAGACACTAGGTCATGAACATTAACTCATCAACACTACAGAACCAACTAGACGTATAAATTAGTCTCAATCAAGCATACTAACTAATTAACTAACAAATTTACCAGCTTAAGTTGTAATGTAAGTTTGATTAGTGTTCTCTGAATTGCTACTGTAGCTTCCACTTTGCTGAATCGTAAATTTAGATAACGATTATATCTAGAGTTAAACCCAACTTTGAAAACAATTTTTAAAGCTCTTGAAAGTAAATACAATACTCAATAGGTCTTGATGCGTAGTTTAGAGAAAAATTTTAAGCCCAAAAGCTGCAATTATATAGAGAAGCTTTAGAGGCGTAAGTGTTGAGGCAAAATGGTTTTGAGTTGCTAAAAAACACGCATATTTTGAAACCATGGTTTGGTCTACTGATAGTAATATCCTTGTCACAATTTCAGACCGGACATTGGCTGTAGATTTGATTTTGTAGAATTCGTCACTGATATTATAATTTGGCTAAATTCTTAAAGTTTTTTTTTGTCCCTCCTGTCAAAATAGTGTAATTGACACAAGAAACAAGGGGTCAGATTTTTCTAAGATTTCTTGCATATGTTTGACGTACACTTAGCATTATGTTTCTTTGTCCTTCTCTAGTTCTCCTTATGGGTAAGTATGGGTTTGTGTTTTACTGGCAAGTTTATGGTTTATATTTGGGATCTGCAGGTGCTTTGTTTCAGTTGGCATTTATACGGAGATTGGAGGAGTCGTCTGGTACATTTCACATTCTCTCTTTCTCTGTCTGTTAAGTTTGTGAACTGTTAGTATCCAACTGGAAAATTATTGTATTGGTAATGAGTGATTGGTTCAAGATATTTATACATTAGGTTTGCTAGGTTTTCATTGCCATTGTGGGACTGTTCTCAATGAGTCCCCTCCTCCTTGAATTCAAATTTGCGGTTAACCATATTTGTTCTTTACCCCATCTAGAGATGTATTTTCCAGTTGATACTTTTATGAGGAAAAGTATTTCAACGGAAGAGCAATGAAAATGACAAATTGTCTGTCTGAAACATCTAAGCTTTCGGCTTTCCAATGGTAGTGGTGTATCATATGTCAGTACATCCTTTCCAGGCTCTGACTAGCAATAACTGTTGGTATTACAAAATCTAGATCTATTTAGGCAATAAAGTAACTGCAAGACTGTAACACATTCCCATCAATGTAGGGTATTTGTGTAACTTGTATTTGATACTGATATTGTAGATAGTACTCTCATAACTCTAAAATGGTTAAGAAAGCCTTTACCTATTAAGGGTTCGGAAGCAAAATACAGAACCACATCACCCACCTTTCTTCTTCATCTTCTTTCTAAGAGCCTCCAATGGCAAAGTGGTCGGCTTCTTGTTTGACATATGCTACACCCTATCTTTGTTTCCTACATATTATCAATAGATTCTTAATTTATAGCGTAGTGGAAAATCATCTCCATTGGTTTTGTGTTCAATGTCAATGTGATTTTGCTTGAATGGACAATGTTTGTTTAACTTTTTCTGGACTTCATGCTTTACTTCCCTAAAGTAACTTGACTAATCTCCAATATGCGAGCTCCTTTTTTGTGGGTTTTCATACTACAACAACGGTATTGGTGGTCTTAGGAAGTTCGACCCATTTTGGTTTTCCATGCTATTAGTGTTGTTTAAGTTATACAAGGATACCAAAGTGGCTTTGTCTTGGTCGTTCACTTTTGTTTGATTCTTCTTTTGCTAACTAGGAAGTTAACTTGAAGAAACATAGTGAATCATCTTATGCTTGATTTTAGCATGTTGCAGCTTGCATGGTGGCCACACTAGAATCTCCAGTTTTTAGGTTTGATTAGTGTAGGCCTAGGGACTTGGTTTGAATTATTTCCGTTTAAGATTAGCATAGCATATCTGACATATGTGTTCTTGTTTACAGTTTCAGCATTTTCTCGTTGGGAGAATGACCATGAGGCAAAGATGCTCCGACTCGGATTTGTATGTTTGGTTTGCAGCTTTATTTTCATCTATGCAGTTTTACCTTTATGTTTCAGGATATTCTCGTTGGGAGAATGACCATGTTGGTTTCTGAATGTTCACGTGCATGGTCAGACCTCGTGGCAGAACTCTTTGTATACTTACTATATTCTTTTCCGATGTAGGTCAAACCTGAGATTATCAGCTGGGCACCACGAATCATTGTCCTGCATAATTTCTTAAGTTCAGAGGTAAGCATGTCTTAACTAACACGGTCATGTCAAAGCTACCTCTGTCATAATGCTAGTCATGCTTTCTGTGGTCATACCCGTCTGGATGTGGTCCATATACTAATGTCATTAATAAATGGATATTGGTCCTCTTATGTTCATGATTGGATAAGCATTGGACTCCTTGAGTAACAATTCAGTAATGTTTTCTGTTGCTTTTGAGTTCTTCATCTCTGTCATTGCAAACGCGCTATACGAGGTAGTTGTTTGCGCATCATTCTGTTGAGTTTAGTTTACTTTCCCCTGAAAATGCCTATTTTAAAGAATGTCTATCTACAAAGTTTAAGTTACTTGGCACAGAATAGTTGAGTCTAAGCTGCCTAATTTCAACAAACTTGCCTTTTACTTTCATATACTTGTTTGCCTGGTCTCTAAAAGAAATTGCAATGAGCTAAAAGAATGAGATTGTGATGATATTGCAGGAATGTGATTATCTTAAAGCAATTGCTAGGCCTCGCCTCCAGATTTCTACTGTAGTGGACGCAAAAACAGGCAAGGCATGTATTACGATAGATCTCACTTCTTTTTTGAAACAAACAAAAATGATTTTTTATGTCTAATGAATGCTGCATTCAATTATTTATCAGACTTTCTATTTTAAGTTTCTCTATACTCTGTCCATGTTCAGTCTACTAGTTTGTAAGCACTAGGTAAACACCTCACTGAGGTTCTTTAAGACGAGGCAGAACGAAGTTATCTTGAGAAATATTCCTTTTTCCGTTGTTATCAAACTTATAACTCGCGATTTTTTTGTATTGTTTTGATTTTTTAGTACATATACATGTATGTTAAAGCTAGATTGGATTATGGGTTTTAAAATCGTGCGATTCACGATTCGAATCGCACGATTCGCTTCATTTTCTACGCGAAACAAAGTATATTGATTGTATCGGGGTTTCAGTTTATTGATTGTCAATATAACACTTTATCTACCCAAAATTTTGATGAAAAAGAATTTCTCAGCTATTAGATAGACAACTAATTCTTTATTTTTCATCACAAAGATGTGTTGGTGTATGTTTTTAGGGTATAAATCATACTGTCTGCTTTCAGCCAGACTCTAACCCGTCAATCGACCCAGAAATTGTATAGCATTTCTCTTAGAAAGACATTTCGACATGATCACATAGTAGTACACCCCGACGCTCAGTAACCATTTTTCCCAATCTGTTTGTGTCATTTTGCATAGTCAACTCTTTTGTGCTCAAATGTTTCATGTCTTAATATCTGTTATATTTCTTGAATGCTTTTTCAGGGAATTAAGAGTAATGTTAGGACAAGTTCCGGCATGTTTTTAAGTAACGAGGAGAGGAAATATCCTATTGTACAGGTTGGTTTCTTAGCTAGCTTACATTTACTCCCGTTTCCTTGCAAAATCCGTCGAAATAATATTCTAGAGTCACCTATGAAATGTTAATAACACATGCCTCCAAACCCATGAAATTTGTTTGTGTTCCCACTTTTGAGCACTATAATTGAAATACTTTATCTACTTCTTTGTTGGACTGACCTGTCCATGCATATATATATTTGTTTTGACGCTCCATTTAGCAATTATATTTTTCGTGTGCATTTCTGAAACAGGCAATTGAAAAACGGATTTCAGTATTCTCTCAAGTACCGGTAGAAAATGGAGAGCTTGTTCAAGTTTTAAGGTACTACTTCCAACATCATTTCTAAAGAAATGCTTACTTTAGCTCTTAAGACTGATCGGTTCCATTATTAAGTGCCTAACATCTGCAGCACAGGTATGAAAAGAATCAGTACTACAAGCCACATCATGACTACTTTTCTGACACTGTGAGTTGTTTTTCAACACTTGCTTTGTTCCTGTTTTCGTTGCCTTTTCCTGATTTTGTTTCATAAAATGAAATTCTTTTTCGGGTGCAGTTTAACTTGAAGCGAGGAGGTCAGCGAATTGCAACTGTGCTCATGTATTTGAGCGACAATGTGGAGGGGGGAGAAACTTACTTCCCCATGGTGAGTTCACTGCAAATATTTTTTGCACTTCTAGTATAGCATGCGGTCGATTCTGTCAGGGTGTTAATTGCAAATTTTCAGGCCGGGACAGGAGAATGTAGCTGTGGTGGGCAAATGGTGAAGGGGTTGTCTGTAAAACCTAATAAAGGAGATGCAGTTCTTTTCTGGAGCATGGTTTGTCTCTACTACTCCGTAATTGTATTATCTTTTATATTTCTTTCAAAATAAAAGAAAAATAAATCAATAACCGAAGGTACAGTTTGAGCACACAAATTTTGCAAAAGCTGTTTAGTTTCTATTCTTACAGACCTTATCAACCTAATTGACCAGTCGACTAGGATTGTAAATTTGGCTTGTTCACGATCTGAACTGAAACTGATTGCATAAAACGTACAGACCTTAAAAACTAATTTTCTGTCCTGGTTAAACTGGGAAATTTAGGGTTATTGTCGAACTTGGTATGGTATTTGAGGTCCAGTAATACAACTAGTATGCATTTGTTGATTTCTTTTGTAGGGACTTGATGGGAAGGAAGATCCAACTAGTATACATGGAGGATGTAAAGTCTTATCAGGAGAGAAATGGTCAGCTACGAAATGGATGAGGCAAAAAACAACCAACTAATTCCTCTTCAATTGCAGCCCATTTAAAACATCTTGGGCACATCTTGTATACACATTTTTAGCCAGAAAGTTAGTCATTGATAGAGGTAGTTCACATACACACACAATAACACTGAGTTGTAGATTAGATCAAATATGATTACTTTAGTCGATGGTGGGGGTCTGTTCCACAGTTTTAGAAATCAAACTTGATATAAACTTGAACATTCGTTCATATCTCAAAAATGTTGATTTTGCCGATGTTTGCTAATTCGAAAAATTACCCTTAAACTTTATAGAAAACGACCCTTAAACTTTATAGAAAACGACCCTTAAGTTAGTCATTGGAAGACTTTCTTCGCCAAAATTACCCTTAAACTTTATAGAAAACGACCAATACCGTCTCATATCAGGAAATGTAGGAAAATTTCGTAACGACCGATACGGCCGATATTCGACCGATATTATCGGGCGAATATCGTATCCCCGATATCATTCTTATCGTATCGTTCTGGGCCGATATCCGAAATATCGGCCGATACGGCCGATATTGACTACATTGGGTGCGCCTCCCATCATTGGCAGGTACACTCCAGTCTGAGCGAGTTGTGGGGCGAAGATAACTCCGAGGGATCTTTTCAGGTATAGAGTTTTGGTTGCCACCAGTGGTGCTCATCCAGTCATCCTTGCACTATTATACCTGCCGAACCGGATACACATGCCATTCCCATCCACCTTAAACCTCATTTCGCCCCACCACGATCCTGGCATCCTGCACCTCCACCATTAGGTTTTCGCGCATCCTGTTCTTTGAATGAAACTTTCATATGGGCCATGGGGATATTTTTTTCTTTTCTTTTCAACCCTACAGGTATCATTTCATTTGATCCACTTTACAAACCACGGGCGAATTATTTCAAAAAAATATAAAGTTTTCAAAAATGCTATGAAACCTTGACACGATTCAATACACATAATGATGGGCTCATGGGCACCTAAAATTTGCACTTTTTTGTTTGTTTTTACATTACATGTCTGTTTAAATTTTGCTTTCCTTTTTGTTTCACTGCTTTTTCACTTTATCTTTTTGCTCCTCCATTTCCCCAAACGTGCGTGGGTTCAAGAATTGCATAATCTGTCGGCCATCGGTAACCGAGGTTACCGTTCTTTAATTCTTGAGCCATGCATAATAGTCATCACGGACTCGGCAACTACTTCCACTCCAGATCTCTATAAAGGGTATCGGTAACCACCTGTTAGTTAGTAACACCTTAGTTTCACTTTCTAAGCGAGTTAACGGTTTTAAGATGGACGTATAGATTACTTTCACTAAAAATCATTTAGTTGAAATGTACCTGTGGCAAAACCAGAATTAAAAATAAGGAAAAAAGGATACACACCATTTTATGAACTCAAACTGAGCAATTTTTGTGAAAATATGCATGGCTTTGGAGTCAGTTGCGGACAACTCCTCTGCTTGCGTATACCTGGTTCTGCTCCAACATAAACCGTTTAACTCCTAGTCGGCTACAATCTTAACCTATGTTCTCAATGTCGTACTTAGTTGTTGGGCTATACATGAACAAAACTGTTACAAAAGTATCAACTGCTAATCATGATTCATTGGTCACACTCCATTAGTAGTCATAATAATGTTTATTGTGAATACCAGACAAAACTACAAACAAAATTTTAAAAAAGCAAGAAAATAACAACACAAAAGTTAACCAACCATGTCTATCTTGAGTAAAATTGTTAAAGAATAACAGACTCTGGCAACAGTTTCTCAACCACCATAATAAGCTTTACACTAGCATAACATGTTCCTCAGGGAAAAGTGTACGCCTATATAATGATAAGAGATCCAGATCTGTGATGAGTACTAGTCTTGTATGACAAGCACAACGCAGCATAAATTCCTTCAGACTTGACCTTAATTTCCCTACCTTATACTTTTTTCTCTTCTTTTTCTTCACTTTACTCATACAAACTTTTGATTTTTCACCCCAAAAAACAAAAAGATAACCACTTTTGTCTTTTGTATTTGAGAAGACATAAAGATCATTTACTACTCCATTGTCAAAACTATAAGTCTTCTTCTTCTTATAGTTGTGTTCATATTCATAACTAACAGTCTCTCCATATCAGCTACCTGCCAACTCTTGTTTCTGTCTTAGAGAGGGAAAGAGTGTTTTGAAGTTTTTCAGTTGTCCGTTTTTGCTTATCTCAGTGTGAGTTGATTAGTAATGACAATGGGTTTAAATGAATTTAGACCAATTCATTTTCCAGCGTTTGGTGAATGGGATTACTACTGTTATCAACCAAACTACTACTACACTACAAGTAGTACTAATGGTGGTAATGATCATCTTGGCCACCACCAACAACAAGATCTGTATGGTGTGGACACTGATCTCTACAGAGGAGGAGCAGAAGAAGTTAAGATACCAGTAGTAGTAGTACCCACAACTACTACAAATGCTGTTAATTTTTCTCCTAAGAAGGTATATATTTATTTTTCTCCTTCCAATTCTTTCAATATTTTACCATGCATATATGTTCTAAGTCATAAGAAGGTACTAATGGTGGTAATCAAGTTCCACAATATGGAGAACTTGTTGATCTCTTTAAATTATTAAACTTTTTCATGAACTTTATATTTGTTGTGCATTAATTCCTCAATCATTTTGCTAGAATTTCAATAATATGTCTATTATTCTCCTTGTTTAGAATTAGTTTTTAATCATGAAGGTGTTTGTTACCCAAGAACCAAACACTATTGAAGTCAGTTGCATTCCAAATGTCTAATTAGCTAGTTTGTTTTCTTATAGGTCATGAATTATTAGTTTTGGTTCTGGTCATGTGCTCATTTTTGTCTTCCGTTGTAATTTTTTCAGGAAAACAAACTGTACGCCGGGGATGAAGGAGACGAGACGAAAGATAGATGGTGGATTTATGGATGGAAAGCATCACCAACAAAATACAACAACCCTCAATATCGAACAACCACTGCTGTTACCACTACTCACAAGCCCGTTGATGAAGATCTCTACAAAATACCATCGCCACAACTCCGCCGCGCCAAAGCACCCAAGGTATAAAAAAAAGCCCTGATCAGATGGTTGTCCTTTTTTTTGACATGCACTGCAACCCTTTGGTATTTCACAGCCGTGCGCTTTTCTTACTAGATAGGCACAACTGTCTGTCACAGTTATTTATGCACTGATTTCTGGTTTTACTGTCAGCTCTTAATATAAGACACCACTACATGCCCGAAACTTTGAACTGTCAGATACGTTATTCCTACTGTCTATTATTGGTCTTTGCAAATTTCAGGTTTGGGTTAGCTCGGGAAATGTATTCTGTTGACATATACTTATTTTGTTTTTCCGACCGGATTCTGCAGGTCAAAGTGTTGGGGTTTATATCGAGATGCTTCAGTCCCTCTTGTGTCATGTGATGAGCAAGGAGTTGAAATGGATTATGTACGACGAGATTCTATCGATGTATATAGGTTTTTAAAGTAGGAAAATTGTGTTAGAAGCAACAAAAATTTGACTCAACTCTTGGCTTTTGTTGGATTTTTAGGCAAGAGTTGGGGTGGTACTCACCAAAGTTGGTTTGTCATCATGTAACCTTCCATGTGTGATGTAGTTTGATATATGGAGTATCATATTTTTAGTTTTCATTCTATAAATGCTGAAATTAGCCTTGTTTTCGCGAAATTAGCCCTCCTTATACATAAAGCTTTCTTTCCCTTCAGAAAAACAACAACAAAGAACTTAGCTTTTAACTACTAAAGAGAATGCAACATGTGTGCAAAAATACTCCAATGCTGCATCCTGCTGCTAAAAGTAAGAGTTAAGAACTCCAAACTTCAATGGAATTGCAACACTTTTTTCTTTTTTCATTTTTTTTTTGACGGTTCTAAAACCATGGAAAGTCTCGACGATTTCATCTGCAAAACGGCCATAGACATGAGAATTGAGAAGGAAAGCATCACAATATAGTTCAGATTTTAAGGCTACCCGCTCCAGCGGATCTTACCACAATTTTTTTTAATACCTTCTTTTAATTTCTTCCTTTGTTATGGTTGAGTCACAATCACGATTAGCTAGCAGTACTGCCATACATTTTTGTTAGAGAATGTTGCGCCAAAGCCTGCGGAAGCGTTAGGTTTCACTGCTACAACGGTACCTCGGTATTGCCAAGAACACAATCGCACACACAAGAAGAACAAGTATTTAACGAGGTTGAATCCTCGGGAAGGCATAACACTTTTATATATCACCGTATAGGTTGGAATATACAAAACTCAAGCAGAGAAGAAGAGAACTCTTACTAGTTCTGGTGTGTATTTTCTCTAGTTCTCTCCGTGGCTATTTATACACATCAATAGAAGTGGATACATTCCTTAATAAGGATTACTTTCCTACAAGTATAGGGTTTCCTAACTTAGCTCTAAGAGACGAACCTCTTAAGCTGCTATACTTAGGACACAAGTACTTGGTTTCCTTAACCAACTAGATTTCCTAATCTAGACCTTGACCGACCTACCAATAATTCTCCACCTCGGATCATGCATTCATGCATGAGATGATCAATAGATAAAATCACCTCCATCTTCCAACGTCGATTGAACCATCACTAGATGCCTACGTATCCTCAATAGGAATCAAACCCGACCGTAGTTCTCTGAAATGGCCTTGCTAGAAGGCCTCCACCAGGTTCCTAAGAACCTCTACCCCAAAAGGGTCTCTTACCAAACTGGAAGGATGTGGATCAATTTCGAACAATGTCGAAACTTGATCCCAGATACTACTTTAGTCAACATATCAGCTGGATTGTATTTGGTATCGATCTTCACAAGTAGAATGTCTTCTTCTTCAAGAATTTCTCTCGCAAAGTGAAATCGTACGTATATATGTTTGGTTCTAGCATGATGCACTTAATTCTTAGCCAAATAAATTGCACTTAGACTATCACAATGCACAGGCAGTTGGTCTTGCACAAATCCTAAGTCATCTAGTAAACCTTGTAACCATATATCCTCCTTAAAAGCTTCTGTCACTGCCATATACTCCGCTTCCATAGTTGAAAGCGCCACAGTAGACTGCAAGATTGATATCCACTAACCGGTGCTCCTGCTGCGGTAAATACATACCCTGTAGTTAAACGTCTCTTGTCCAAATCACCAGCATAGTCAGAATCCACTTATCCAACACACAACTGATTGTTACTTCTATCCTTCACAAACTCCAAGCCAACATCAACCGTACCATAAAGATACCTCAAAATCCATTTCACAGCTTGCCAATGTCCCTTACCAGGACAATGCATATAACGGCTGACCATACTAACTGCATGTGAAATGTCCGGCCTTGTACATACCATCATAAACATCAAGCTACCAACAGCCTCAGCATATGGGACTTGGACCATATACCTTCGCTCTTCTTCGGTAATGGGAGACATACGAGCATTCAACTTAAAATGAGCAGCAAGGGGAGTACTTACAGATTTAGTTCATTCGTAGACACCGAACTTCTGTAACACTTTCTTCAAATATGCCTTTTGAGACAAACAAACCTTACCCTTATCTCTGTCACGTTGAATTTCCATACCAATAATCTTCTTAGCCTCTCCTAGATCTTTCATCTCAAACTCAGATGACAACTCGCACTTCAAATTATCGATCTTTTTCTTGTTATTCGATGCAATCAGCATATCATCGACATACAAGAGCAAATATATGAAAGACCCATCACGTAACTTCTTGAAGTATACACAATGGTCATAGTGACTTCTTTTGTATGTTTGGCCTATCATAAACTGGTCAAATCGCTTGTACCATTGTCTTGGATACTGCTTCAGCCCGTACAACGATCTCTTTAGTTACATACACAATCTTTTTTCCAGCAACCTTGAACCCACTCGGCTGAGTCATATAGATCTCCTCTTATAGATCACCATGTAAGAACGTCGTCTTAACATCTAGCTGAACTAGGTCTAAATCATATTGTGCTACCAAGGCCAACAAAATACGGATTGATGAGTGTTTTACCACCGGAGAGAACACCTCATTGTAGTCAATCCCTTCTCTTTGGGAATAACCTTTTGCAACTAACCTTTCCTTGTAGCGTACTTGATTCACCAAAGATCCTTCTTTCTTAGCATATACCCACTTGCACCCTATGGCCTTCTTACCGTTCGGAAGCTTCATAAGAATCCATGTGACATTCTTGCAAAGAGACTCCATCTCATCCTGCATTGATCCTTCCCATTCTTTACACTCTGCACTGCGTACAACTTCTAAATAGGAAGTATGAGTACCATCTTCAACAACTGGTAATGCATAAGAAACAAAATCATTCATCCAACCAGGTTTCCTGATTTATCTTCTCGGTTTGCTGGTTTCTATGGTCTCCATGACCGTAGCTTCTGTATCTTCTACTCACTCTTGTTCCTCTTCCTCAACAGTGTCATTATCATTTGGAACTTCAGTAATTACCTCTCTTGCAGACACAATGTCTTCAGAAGTATTCTGAACAGATACAGACTTAACGAGAATTGGTGGAGTTGCATCAATCTCCACCTGCTGCAAAGGCTCACTAGTACTGGTGCTTCTGTCCTCCACCTGCCGAGAACCCCAAGACTTTACCATAGACATCTCATCGAACGTGACGTCTCTACTCATGACTACCTTCTTTTCAACTGGATTCCAAATTTTGAACCCTTTCACTCCACTCTTCCTACCCACAAAGATTCCTTTCACGGCACGGCTATCAAGCTTATTTTCACTAACATGATACCACACAGGACAACCAAAGATATGAAATGAGTCATAGTCATAAGCTGGTTTACCAAACCATTTCTCCATAGGAGTTTTATCTTCTAATGCAGCTGATGACAACCTATTAATGAGGAAGCACGCATACTTAACTGCCTCAGCCCAAAATTCTTTACCTAATCCAACATTAGATAAAATACATCGTACCTTCTCCAGCAAAGTAATGTTCCCCTTCGTGCGTTTCCTTCAGCATGATTCGTATTTCTACCCCAGCCAGGCATCGTAGTACTTTGATCTTTCTGCCAGTTTGAGTCTCAGTTGCCTTTTTCCACCTCACAAAGATTTCTAGGACTTCATCCTTATGCCTTATGGTGTACACCCATACGCGCCTAGGATAATCATCAATGAACGACACAAACCAATGTTTCCCTCCCAATGATGCATTCTTGGAAGGTCCCCAAACATCTGAGTGAACATAGTCAAGAACTCCACTAGTATTGTGGATAGTTGTGCCAAAGCTTGTTCTTGTTTTCTTGCCCTTAACACAATATTCACAAAATGCTAACGTGCATGCAATATCACCTTTCAACAAGTCTTGTTGAATCAACCTGTGCAACGACTTCTCACCTGGATGTGTAAGTTTCATGTGCCATAGCTTTGTCTTCTAGGTAGCTGCACTCTCGATGTGTTCATAAATAGACACATCCCCTGTTGTTGTACTCCCAATCAAGTAGTACAATTTATGATGACGTGTGCCCTTCATGATTACCATAGATCCATAGATTACCTTTAGAACACCATTTTCAGCGGCTATCTTATAGCCCTTAGCTTCCAAAGTTCCGAGTGAAATCAAATTCTTCTTTATGGCAGGTACGAATCTTACCTCCTTCAGCTCTCTAACCATACCATCATGCATCTTGATACGAACACTACCAATCCCAATCACCCTGCAGGTATGATTGTTTCCCATACGTAATTCTCCGTCAAGCTCTTCAAAACTTGAGAACCAGTCCCGATATGGACATATATGATACGTTGCTCCAGTATCTAATACCCATGTACCATCTGTAATAGTACAAGATGATGGTGTCACAGTCAGCGAGAAATCAGAAGCATCATCTGATTCTTCATTACCTTTAGCAATGTTCACCTCGGTATTATTATTATCTCCTTCTCTTGCCTTACGCTTGATACAATCCTTATCCCAATGACCAAAGTCATGGCACCAAGCACACTCATTTTTCTGCAGTCGTGTTCTACTCTTAGAACGTCCTCTACCTTTACTATAAACACCAGTCTTCTTTCTCCTGTCTGTTGAACGATCTCTTGCAAGAAGCAAGTCATCGTTAGCTTCACTTGCAAGGTATTCACGATCCATCTTCCTGAACTCCTTACTACACAATGTTGTAGTGACCTCTGCATATGTCATCTTGTCCTTGCCGTGCATTAATTCTTTAATCACGGCCTCATACTTTTCAGGAAGAGAGTTTATCAGACACAAAGCTTGTTCCTTGTCGTCGATCTTCTCATCGTAGTTAACCAACTCAACAAGAAGTTTATTATATGAATCTAGGTGCTCGGTTAGGGTTGCACCTCTCTTCATGTTATAGAGATACAAACTCCTTTTAAGATGTATCCTATTGACCACGTTCTTCACAAGGTATTCCTTCTCTAGATTTTCCCAAAGATCCTTAGCTGAAGTCTCGTGATGATAATTAACTCTTACTGCAGTTGCTAAACACCCTCGTATCGAAGCAAGACATAATTTATTCATCTTGTTCCATTGCTTTTCAGACATCTCCACTGGCTTACCTTCTAGAGCTTCTTCTAGGTCAAGATGAACAAGAGCATCCATTACGTCCGTTCTCCATAAACCAAAGTTATTGGTTCCTGTAAACTTTTCTACCTTGAGTTGTGATCTATGTGAATGAAGTATTTCTTCTTTTGTTTCTTTATCTTTATTTGTGGACTCCAAATGTTCTCCGAAAGGATTTTTCGGATCAACTGTGTCGTCCCCGTCAACCATTGTTCACAAACAACCAAATATAGATAAAAGCAGAACCTTTGAGATTAGTATTACCTCAAGCAATCTACAGAAAAATACCTTCACTTCAACTACAATCCGAGTACCCTATCCAAGAGCGTCTCCTTGCTCTGATACCAATTGTTGCGCCAAAGCCTGCGGAAGCGTTAGGTTTCACTGCTATAACGGTACTTCGGTATTGCCAAGAACACAATCACACACACAATAAGAATAAGTATTTAACGAGGTTGAATCCTCGGGAAGGAACATCAATTTTATATATCACCGCATAGGTTGGAATATACAAAACTCAAGCAGAGAAGAAGAGAACTCTTACTAGTTCTGGTGTGTATTTTCTCTAGTTCTCTCTGTGGCTATTTATACACATCAATAGGAGTGGACACATTCCTTAACAAGGATTACTTTCCTACAATTATAGGGTTTCCTAACTTAGCTCTAAGAGACAAACCTCTTAAGCTGTTATACTTAGGACGCAAGTACTTGATTTCCTTAACCAACTAGATTTCCTAATTTAGACCTTGACCGACCTACCAACAGAGAATTCAGTGGGGAGTGCAATAGCTGGGACTTGCCCATTCTCCATTGTCTTTCCACATTAAGATGATATAGTGGCAGATAATGTGATGATATTGTCTTGCATTCTCTATCGGTTTACTTATGCTGAGAGTAGCCAATAATGTGATGATATAGTGGCAGAGAAGGAAGAAATTGACTGAATTGACTGAATTACAATGTCAGTATCATGATTAGCAGTACTGCCATACATTTTTGCTCTGAGAGATTTCAGTGGTTGTGCTGCACACCTCAAACCTCAGGGAGCCCAATAGCCGGTGGGACTTGCCCATTCTCCCTTATCTTTCCACATTAAAATCGGTTTACTTATGTTGAGAGTTGCCAATGTGATGATACTGAATGGTCAGACCTTTGGTAAAAGATTGGTAGGTTTAGACCAGACACATTCCCTTAGTGATCTCTCGTGATATGGGAGTGCCTAGCTCTAGTACTTGCCAACCACTTCATGCATTCTAGTGTTCCTTGGTCGTCGGAAATGTAAGTTCGAAACTCTTCGTAAAAAAATAAATAAATAAATAAACAAATAAAAATAAATAAAAGTCACAAAAAAGTTTTGCCATGTTCATGCATCACAAACTTGTGAACATGTCATTTACAAGCTGGTACAATTTCAAACAAGCCGGGCTATAAAAGCTGCTTAATTTGTGTTTGATTTGTTTCCATTTACTTGTTGTTCTTAAACTTTTAGAAGTTAATGAGTATAAATAACTTAACATAGTATATATGAAACTGATTTGAGATGTTCGAGAAAGTTGAATACGTTAATCGGAAAAGAATTCTTTTAGTTGTTTCTTATAGGAAGGAAAGCAGAAAACACGTGTACGATGGTGGTGGCTAAGCCAGAAAGAAACGATGAGTTTAGTTTCTTAAGGGAAGCAGAAAAAGGTGAGATAATTCTTGAAAATTAATTCCCGGTGATACGAAGGAAATATTTACATGGATTATTTGGCATTAAGATTTTTTTATATTAAAATTTCATATTTGGTCAAGCAATATGTATATAAAATTGGATATACATCGCATACCCAGAAGAACAGATACAATTTGTTAAAAGTTGTAAGACCGAGCTTCACGTACATGATAGATATGGAAGTACGTATTAATTTCCTTAATTGGGATCATAACTAATTACCGGTAGTAATTGAGTGTAACTAGGATAGGTAATTAATAGTATCACCCAGAATCATTCTGGACAAACCGTCCCAAAATTTCTTTTACAAGAAAGTACTGTAATTAGTCGCAATCAGGTTGGTATTCTGCAACTAATTGATATGCTCCTTTGGGTCAGCCCAGACAATTAAGTAAGAGAGAATGAGCACGGAGACCTAAGTCCAATCAAGTTTTGAATGCGTAATTTGGCTCAAAGGGCTACTTATTTCATTCCACATTAAGACATCTACGAGAATGGAATAGCTGGGATTTGCTCACTCAGTCACTCTCCTCCTTTGCCTTTCCACTTAACTATTGAAGTAGGGGACGAGAAGAAATATGCCTACTATTTAGAGGACAATAAACATTATGGAAAGTTTAGAAGGGAATTTATGGAAATATTCATGAATATGTTCAAGGAGCAAGTTGGCAACAGGGACAACTGTTCTCATTTGTTTATGCCTAGTGTAATTTTAGCCCCTAATGGTCAGACTCAGTCATGAAAAGAAAGATACATCACTTATAATGGAGCAACAATAAATTACCGATTTTTTACTAATTAGATTATTCACAAGCGATCATAAATTTTTGGACAACTATTTCTGAAGCTCGGTAAATGAAGGTCTCACTGTACCAGCAGCTGCTCCAAACACATTCCCTTCATGATATCTCGTGATATTTGAAGTGCTCGGCTCTACATCTGTATGTACACATTTTATCATCCACCACGTGTACAGGAAGAGACACGTGGAAGGCATGTAAAGCGAGACATCAAAATATGATAACAAGCAGTCATGACCTAGAGGAACATTTCATCAGAAAATATCACCGGTTAGCAGATCTGACGGTCAGGGATTGAGGATCACAGAGGTATGATGGAAAAGAGGAGCACCAGATAATACCCCTTGGGTGTTAGTACATCCTATCTCGAGGAAGATCCCAGATCAACGGCTGAGAGAGAGTTTGACTGACGCAGATGTGACCAGACTAAGAGACACTTGTCTGACACGAGCGGACGTCCAACTGCCCACATTAAATACCAAGAGATATACACGTGTCAATCAAATCGTGGAATAAGAGAGGATAGCTCTTCGCATTCAAGCTTAGACCGCAGCATATGCCGAAGACCTCTGCGTAATGGGCGCAAAGCACAAGAAGATAAGGTTGCAACGGCATCTCAGAAGTAGGACCCACGTTCCAACCATATAAGTACCCTTCTCCACTAAGAGGGAGGGGGTCGACCAATCCAGAGCAATTATAGGAGAGAGAAATAAGAAGAGTAAGTAATCCCCCTACTTCCGCAGATCTATGTATACTCTAAAGTCATTCGACTATCTTTGTAATCATTCAATACATAGTGAAACACCATCCCCGTGGATGTAGGCCTTAGTGCCGAACCACGTAAATCTTTGTCTTATTTACATTTCAGCACTTTACATTCAGCGTTGAATTTCATGTGCTTTACATTTATACTTGATTCTCTGTTTATTCCTTTATACGAACATTATTTATGATAATATTCGACTAGACAATGACAAGCTCGAAGGTTTTGAGTCGATGAATCGATATAATCATCCCCTTTACACATACGACGTACAATTTTAGAATTAGAATGTATGTGAATATTGTTTGTGAACACGTGGATGGCTTCGTGATATATGTGTTCAAAATCTGGCGCTAGAAACAGGGACTTTGTCCCGGTAAAAGATTTATCTTATATTGTGATTTCACCTTAAACGCGCATTATGGCTGTGCTATATTCTGGGTTCAGCGTGCTTTCAAAACCTTTTTTATTCTGGGTTCATGGTCTTTATCTTCACAAACACCATTTCAAAGCAGACAAATCCACGGTTATCTATCACAGATTTGCACGTGCGGCGTTTTTTAAACTAAGTAAGACTTGATAATCAGATTCATGAGTTTTCGCTACGGATCTGCCTTTTCAAAAGTTTTCCTTTTCAAAAGTAGTCTGAAAACAAGATCCATGATTGTTTATTAGAGGATTTGTATTGCGAAAACAAGACCGTTGAAATCTTTATGTTTTTCTTTTATTAAGGCCCTCGGGCAACTCATTTCTTTCTTAAAGTAAACACTTTTTATTCCACACATTTTGCGGATACAAATGACACTAACCCGATCCTCGTGGATATATTTGGTTCTCTTTATTTGAAATTCCCCTATGCATAAAAGGACTCAAGATGGAAAATACACTAGAGGCAGGAAAAACCAAAGCCTCATCAAAGGAGACACCGAGGACTACCCCGGTCATGACCCGAAGTAAGCAGAAAGGAGACAAAGCTAAGACAGCTAATCAGAGGCAGGATGCTGCGGAAATCACCTCACCCATGAACACTAACTCAATTGCAGTCGCGGCTCTCAAAGCAGCAGCTACGAATCACAATGCAACTGTTGCGGCCCTCCAGGCTGCAGAATCTAACAAAACTTTGGTTACAAACCAAGTCCATCAACAAAGAGAAGGGGTGGCAGAATCTATGACATATCAGCCCGCACACCCGCCAGCCTTCGGAATGCCGTCAACAAACGGTCAGAATCAAACCATACCAGTGGTTTTAGCACCGCGGGTGGAAATTCAACCGAGGGGACCAAACTTGGAGATACCAACAATCGAAGCTGATCCTCTACCACCCTTAATACACACAGTAGATGAAGGGGGAACCATGGCCGTAGGGGTACACGACGGAACTCCCAATCAGGGATCTAACCAGTCCCATCGACTGATGGTAGAGCTCGAAGAATTGAAAAAGAGCCAGCAGGTCTACGCAGATGCCGTAGCTCTGCTGGCCAGAGAGAACCAAGACTTAAAAGATCAGATTTCCCAAAGCACGAAGACCAGCCAACAACTAGACGAAGCAAATTCTTAGGCACCAGAGCCTAATTGAGACCGAAGAATCATCCTAGCAAACGCCGCTAGGGGAAGCAGTGCATCTGATCCGGATTATGCCGTCGAAGACTCAGATTATTATGACAGTGAAGACCGAAGAAAGAAATGCTCAACTGAGCACGAGAACGTGGGACATTACCGCGCGATGGAAGAGCTGTGTGATGAGATGATGGATGAGATCAGGCAGTTAAAATCCAGACAAGTCGGATGAAGGCTTTAAGAGGTGATGAAAAATACTAACTCCACGCCCCTAACTCATCGCCTGGAAAATACCCCAATTCCGCTGAAGTGCCATGTCTCAACTTTTGAATGTTATGATGGATCCAGTGATCTCGTGGCACATATCCGGTATTATAATCGTATCTTAGACCGATGAAGTCAAAACGACGCCGTCCTCTGTAGGTATTTCCCATCAAGTCTGAAGGGATCGGTTTTATCTTGGTTTGACAACCTGCCACCTGATTCCATCAACTCCTACGATCAACTCGCAGAGAAATTCTTGAGAAACTACATGTACAACAAAGCTGTCAACACCAGAATGGATAAAAAAATTTCACTGGTAATTGGTTACAAGGAGAACACAAGGGAATACACCAACAGATGGCATAAGATCTGCCAAGCTATAAGGAGTGTGGATCCCGTAGTAAGCATCAACTGCTACAAGTGGGGATATACCGAATAAGTCCACTGTTTGTTGAGATCCACGGAAGCGTACCTAAGACAGAAGGAGATCTTTGAATAATTATTGAGAAGTATGCTCGTCTTGAAGAAATCCAGTGTGAGAACCCGAGGGCACAAACGCAAAGGTCTCACCGTACCAATTCCGCAGAAAAAACCAGCGGGGCCAAAAGGAATAGCTCAGTGGAACGACCACACGAAGATAGGAAGGAACGTAGAGATGATCGACAAAAAGACGATCGAAAATTCGAAGATCAGGTTTATACGAAGCTCAATGCTAGCTACGCTCGGATCTTGCGAGAGATCAAAGGAAGGGAAAATTTGGAGTGGCCATGGTCTAAGGGAAAACAACCCCCAAGGACCGAGAAGTCAAAAGATTACTGTGAGTATCATTGCTTCAATGGTCACCAGACCGAGAAATGCAAAAACCTCAAAATAATGATCCAAAAGTTGATTGATGCTGGAGAACTCAAGCAATACATACGAAAGGAAGTCACCGAGGACAGATCCAAACGAACCAAGCAAGTCCAACTTCCAGAGGGAAACCGCGCAATCAACACCATTTCGTGTTCCGAAGCCGTATGGCTCTCACTTACAGCGCAGATATGAAAGAGGCTAAGAAAGCAATTCGAAGACCACTGCGAATTATATAAGATTGATGGCGTAGAGGTGGACGAGCACGAAGAGTGGATGGACGCAGCTATCATCTTCGATACTGAAGATATCAAAGAAGATATGGAAGACCATAACGATCCCTTGGTCCTCACACTACCAGTGGCCGGATGTAACCTTAAAAAGATCCTCATCGACGGGGGAAGCTCAGTTAACGTTCTATTCTACGACACCTTCAAACGGATGAAGCTCAATGTTGAGCAGTTGATGTCCTCTTATTACACCATTTACGGGTTCAACGGAGCACCCACAAAGCCATTGGAAGACATCGTGTTGCAGGTGAACGCCGGTCCCATGAAAGTAGAAACACGGTTCAGCGTGGTAGATGCCCCATCCCCCTATAACGCCATTATTGGCCGAAACTGGGTACACAAACTCAAGGGAGTGGCAGCAACTTACTACGAATATCTCAGATTCCCTACACCCGAGGGAGTAATGGAAATCAAGGGAGATCGAGTCTCTGCAAAGGAGTGCCAGGCCACTCAGGATCGTATCAACAACGAACAGGAAGAGCAGCGAAAAACCCGAAGGACCAAAAATAAAGAAGTTGCGAAAGAAAAGTCCATAGACCTGTTCCTCAAGGAAACCGCGGGGAAGGGCTTGAAAAAAGATGATAGTGTTCTTAACATAGAGGCAAGTACTTCAGCAGCCAATGAAGGAAAGAAACATACCAAATAGCTATTAAAGAACATCCCTGTCCTTGGGGACCCGAAGACGATGTTCACACCAGTGGAGCCCGTAAAAGAAATCAACATAGGAACGGAAGAAAATCCGAAGATGATCAAAGTAGGGACCATAATGGACGAAGAAAGAGAAGCTTCCTTAACCAAACTACTTAAAGAATACGCGGATGTATTCGCCTGGAAGTTTGGAGACATGCCGGGGATTGAACCAAAAATAATCCAACACGAGCTATGCATAAAACCAGGCACGCCACTTTTCAGGCAGAAAATAAGAAATGTTGCACCGGAGTATCATAAGGAAGTAGAGAAAGAGCTACGGAAACTACTAGAAGCAGGCTTCATCAAGGAAGTCAAATACCCAACATGGATCTCGAACATGGTAATTGTTCCTAAGAAAAATGGAGGGGTTCGAATATGCATCGACTTTACTAACCTCAACAAGGCATGTCCAAAAGACAGCTATCCACTACCGAGCATAGATCAACTGGTTGAAGCAGTGGAAGGGTACGAAAAGCTGTCATTCGTGGATGGATATTCTGGTTACAACCAAGTAGCCCTGAAAGAAGAAGATCAACAACACACAACATTCTACACCCCGCACGGCCTTTATTGCTACACTAGAATGCCCTTCGGACTTCGAAACGCAGGTGCAACTTACCAGAGAATGGTCGATGCTATCTTCAAGCCATGGATTGGTAGTACCCTAGAAGTCTACGTTGACGACATGCTCGTCAAAAGTAGGCTGCGCAAAGATCACCACCAAGACCTGAGAGATATTTTTGAAGCAATGAGGAAACATCACATGAAAGTAAATCCAGAAAAATGCACCTTCGATGTCACCTCAGGAAAATTTCTCGGATATCTGGTAAAAAAAAGGGGCATTGAGGTAGACCCCGCGAAGATTCAGGCCATAGTGGAAATGCCATCTCCGAAGAATTTAAAATAAGTGCAAAAGCTCAATGGATCCTTAGAAGCCTTGGACAGAAGACGTAGTTAGCGCAGTGCTAGTCAAAACCAATACGAAGATAGAACAACCTATCTATTATGTCAGCAAGACCCTCAATTCTGCGGAAAGGAATTACGCGAAGATCGAAAAACTCATCCTGGCATTAGTATGGGCTACTCAAAAGCTGAGAACCTATTTCCTAACTCACTTCATCCGCGTCCCATGCAAAGCGCGGGGAAAGTAGGGAGAATAGCCAAGTGGAACACCCACCTGGACTAATTCAACATCATCCATGAAATTCAACACTCCCAAAAATCCCAAGTACTGTCGGATTTCTTAGCAGACCTCCCCCTGGACAACGATGAAGAGATTAGGGGCATACCAGAAGCTGACGAGGAAAGCAAGGATCCAGTTGATGTCCTCGAACCCACGAGTCAAAGATGATGGGAAGTCTTCGTTGATGGTTCCAAAAATAAGGAAGGGGCAGGAATAGGCATTGTCATCACCACCCCAACTAGAGAAATGATCGTACAAGCACTCGGGTTAGAATTCAAAGAGCATACTAACAACATCGTCGAATACGAGGCAGTCGTACATGCCCTCCGCTTGATAATAGAGATGGGGGTAACTGATGTAAGACTGACAAGTGATTCGCATCTTGTCATACGTCAAATAGGGTTCCAATACAATGTATATGACGACACCCTCTCAGCTTACATGGCCTTGGTCCAAACATTGGCATCACAAATTCCGAACATCAAGTTCAGGCACTTATGCAGGAGAGATCTCAGGCACGCGGATGCCCTAGCATATATATCATCCATGCTGAAGGACAAGAATATCGAAGCTATCAAAATAACAAGGGTATACGAGCCTTCAATTGCATCACAATTTTCCTTTGCTACCAATCAAGATACAGTGGAAGAAAATATCGAAGATCACGTGGGAGAAGACATCCATAACGATTTTGACGAAGAAGATATCCTGTCAAGAGCAAATCAAGACGAAGATTTCAGCAACGAAGATGATTGGAGAATGATGATTCATGCGTTTCTCAAGGATGGAACCTTACTCATGGATCATAAACAAGCCAGTAAAATACTCTCCAAAGTAGGAAGATATGATCTTCGGGATGGGGTCCTGTACAAGAAATATTTCCTCGGACCGCTACTACGTTGCTTATCCAGGAAAGAGGGGCATCGAATTCTAAACGACATCCATTATGGTGACGCATGGAATCATAGCGGCATGATATCACTAGCCAACAAAGCAAAAATGCAAGGATATTACTGGCCCACAATGATACAAGATGCTGCAAGAATGTCCCGACGATGTGAAAAATGTCAGCATTTCGCCAAAAAGATACACGCACCAGCAACAACGTTAAATTATGTGGATAGTCCGTGGCCATTTGCAAAATGGGGCATAGATATCGTTGGGCCTTTCATCGAAGGATCCGGGAAAAGACGATTTTTGATAGTAGCCACGGACTACTTCAGTAAATGGGTGGAAGCTAAAGCCTTAGCCAGGATCAGAGACGTGGATGTGTTTATTTTCATATTCCAATACATCATTTTCAGGTTCGGCATACCAGCGGAAATCGTGTCCGATAATGGTAAACAATTACAGGGGAAAAATATAGACATGCTCTTCGACACTTTCAAAATAAGGAAGAACAAGTCCACCCCCATATACCCTCAAAGCAACGGACAAGCGGAAGCTACTAACAAGACCATCGCCCTTATCCTCAAAAAGCAATTAGACGAACATAAGGGGCGATGGTGAACAGCTGCACAATGTATTATGGGCATACAGGACAATACGAAGATCTGCCACTGGGGAATCCCCATTTCTCCTCACTTATGGAGCTGAAGCAGTCATCCCAACAGAGATCCTCATGCCAACCACAAAGACCGAAGCATGGGAGAAAAATCTCACAACAGACATGATGTTAGAGAGACTGGACGACCTGGAAGAAAGGAGGGAAGCAACATTGCAAAAGATGGAAAATTATCAACGAAGATTAGCGAGAGAATACAACAAAAAGGTTAAGCTTAGAAATTTTGTAGAAGGACAGTATGTGCTAAGAACAATCCCGCAGTATCAACGAGAGAAGAAATGGGGAAAGTTAGCACCTACATGGGGAGGACCTTTTATAATACACGACATTGCGGGAAATGGTTCCTACTATCTTCGCAATCTGAAAGACGAGGTCCTCCGACACCCTTGGAATTCTAAATGGCTCAAACCGTACTACCCATAGGAGCAGCGTAGCTTTGCATCTGCGTGAAGAATACCAGAAGAAGAAGGCAGCGTAACCGATCTACATGTTTCTATCTCTGGACGAGGAGTAGCAGGCCTCAACCTATCAGTCAAACAAACTTTTTGGGAAATTTTCAAGCAAACGAAATAGTCAAAAGGCCCGCCAGGTGAACGCATGTACATTACATAATAAATTAACAATATTGGGGAAAGTAGTTAATCTACAATCTCTCAGGGCTCTCCTATCAGTGTCTATGAGTGTAAGACCAGGGGGAAGGCACCTAGTAGAAAGAGATACCCAACCAATTTTAAGGTAGCGAGTCGATGGAATGGGTGCATGTAAATATTTCAAATAAGCATCCCATATCCTAGAACGCTGCCTCGGCCCCACCTTTTGGGAATCCTATGGCCCAGGATTCGCCAGCGGGCTGACAGGTCTCAAGACGATCATGAAGGTATTTACCTTCGATGACGCACCCAAACACTCTTAAATTTTTACAAAGCAAGTTATTTCTAATTTAACGCTTCACAATACTTAAAATAAAAATGAATTTATAACGCAGGTATGCCCAAAGGATGATCCATTTCATAAAGAGTTGATTACAAGTTCAGCAAATAAGATAGAGCAAGAAACACATCAAAAAATGATCCGAAATTATATAATCAACGAGGATCAACTTTCTATGACTAATAAAATAAATCTACTTGGACGATACAGCTCCATCAACAGGGTTGTCTTTGCGAGATGAAGGTACGCTACCACCTGAAGAAGGCCCAGAAGAACCAGGCTAGGGCGCGGATAGGGGACGACGCGGATAATTCTTGACAAGACCATGTTCGGCTTTAAGATCAAGTTCAATCTTGTCTAGGACTTTGTTGGTCTCCTCAGCCAACTGACATCGAGATTTATATGTGATAATAGCGGTCCGCTGGTGGGCCTGAGACAACAATACAGATAGGCGTTCCGCCTCTTTGGAGGCAATCTCTGCTTCTTCCTCACGAGACGCGTCCAACCCTTTGAAATAGTTGGCTTGTACCTCCTGCTGCACTAAGGAAGATTGAGCTTTTTTAAGCTCATCATTTGATGCGTGAAGCTGTCCCTCGAGTGCTGAAAACAAGAAATACCAAGGGGTTAAAACAAAGAAATAACAGAATCACACTCGATAAAACGAGGTTGTACCTTCGACATTAGCCGAAGCCTCTTCATACTCATTAACAACTGCGTCCCGTGCCTCATCAAGAAAGTCATACTCGTCGGATAATTTCTTATAATCCATTTGAAGGTTCGTAAGAGAAAATTGACTCGCATCTAAGTCTACCTGCTTCTTTGAATCCAAGTGACGAAGATGGTTGACTTCATCATTCATCTCCCCCCATCCTTTTATGGAGTCGATAAACATTTACTTCAAGATCTCTCTCAGACTCCACTTGGCGGGCAACATCATCTCGAGACGCTGCTAGGGCTTTACTAAGAGCGCCGACCTCAGCCCTAACGTTATCTCTTTCTTCAGTAAGATGCAACATACTATCCCTAACTCCGGGGCCTAAGAAAGAACGAGCCTGTTGTAACTCTCCTTCCAAAAGGCGCACTCTATCCTCTAAGTCCGAAGCATGTCCTCAAGCTTCCCGCAGGTTATCACGTGTCCATAGCAGTGTACCATTAAACAGACGACGGTCATGGTTGTACTTATTTTGCATATCAACCATTAGTGTTCGCTTTTCACGCCACTCAGCTGCTAAGGCGTTGTGCTCATCAGCACGAGCGTTCCACTTTACGGCTTCGCTTTTCAACTTACCCACCAACTCTGCAATGCGGGATTTCTGTTGTTCCCTTTCTTTCCGAAGCCATATCATCTCGGGGACTCCACCCACTGAAGATAGGGTGGGGAGACTCATACAGAACACCAAAATACAAATAGGGAATCACGAGGAGTGAAAGATCGGTAAAATACGAACTTGTGAGGGACGAGACATTTCTACGAGTCTGCTCCAATTCGTTGCGGACTATAGAAAGTTCTGAACGAAGACTCTCCTCAGCGTTACCCAGCTTTTCTTTTTCCTTCAGACGGCCCCTCAGTTCATTTATTTCCACTTCAGCCGCAGACAGTTCCTCTTCTCTATGACGAAGCTTGGCCTCCAACTTTAAAGACTTTGGTTTGAAGAATTGGTATAGAACATGGTTACAATGTTCGCTCCTCATCATCTATGTCACAAACAACAAACAGTATTATACCAAAGGGATCGGATATCACGAAGAATACAATGTTCGGATATCATGAAGAAAAAATTACAAGGATTTACCTCTAAGACACGCTGCTGGGTAAAACCGTATTGGTACCCATCAGCTATTGCCATCATATCAGCAACAGAGGAGGGAGGTTCAAACACTAGTTTAGCTTCCGAAGCTCTCAGATTCTTCTCCCACATCTCAGCAACGCGGGATTCAGAAGACAATTGCATCATCTGACGAGTATAAGCGTCAGAATTCTTCTCACCAGTGACTACTGGGATAGGGTTAGGGACGAACATCAGGTTCTTCTTCTTAAGCCAAGCCAAAATGGCATCTTCACCTTCAGGCATTAGCGAGTAAGGGAAATCCTCTAAAGGAGACTCAACCGCAGACTTCCCCTTGGCGGTTACTCCTCACCCGCGCAAGTCTCGACATTACCACCCTCAGCATGACCACCTGCGTTCTCAGCTTGCTGACCAGTGGTACCTTCTTTGCCAAGATTCCCAAGCACATCCCAATCATCATTTGGGGAAAGCAATGAGAAGTCTTCGGCAAGACCCATAGCAGCGTTTACATCAAAGGATTCCCCCGCGGAATATATTCTACTAAAAGAAAATTCAGGGAAAATAACGGGCAGAGTACCCACACCACCAATATTATCGCCAAAAGGGGCAGATCCCCCCTCGTCAGTATCACCTACGGTAATATTATCCTCAGACTCACCATCATCACCCGCAGCAACTTATTCTTCACCATCACCACCCGCGGAAACTTCTTTTTCATCATTGCCATCCTCTTCATCAGGAGGAGAAGTATCAGTACGTTCTTCTCCATTGGACATTTCTTCATCCTCAGCATACCCTTCGTTCACAGGACTAGTAACCTACTCATAAACCTCAGCCTCACCGGTCACAACAGTAGAAGATTGTTTGGGTCCAATTTTCTTCTTCTTCGACACCTACAAACCAGTACATGTCCCAACAAAGGCTCATTTTTCCCTCACTTAAAAAATGTTTTTTTTTCAACCAAGGAAAAAGGGGCAAATAGAATAAAGAATATAGGAAGAAACTGTACCTTGGCAGTAGCAACACTCTTCGGTGGAAGGGTAGCACCAGAACCCTCCTCCTCATCTCCATCAACGACATCAAGAGCGTAAGGAAAATTCATGCCCGCGAAATTCGGACGCCAAGGACAGAAATCTCCATAACGAGCAGGAGGAGTTTCACGAGGCTTGCTGTTTTCAGAAGGACGCCAACCGCGCGGACCAGGAATCCAACCATAAGCCCAAGGGACAACTATTTCAATGACAGTAGCATACCACTCATAATCATGATCACGCTTAATCCTTTCACGAGCAGGAAAGAGTTTCCGTTTAGCATATCCCTCAGTACCAGGAACATACTTCAGCTTGGCATTACTCACCTCACTCAAAAGACGAATTTCACCCCGAGGAGCAGCAATGTTACGAAGACTAACACTCCACGGCTTATGGTTCTTACTGTTGACATAATCCCCAAAGGAACTGTTAAAATTTTGAGGAGTGTACCACTCTCTCTCTCAGCAGGATTTGGAACGTAGCAGGTCATCATAGTCTCCCCCTTGCTCCGCAGGTAACATTCCTTCAGTGCACGAAGATAATTCCCAGACAGTTGTGACACGGAACGATTATGAGTGTTTGTGGAAGAACCTTCGCGACTAGCTAGCACATCATAATAAAAGGAGTCACCCGACTTATACATGGGCAACATGAGACCCGCCTCGAAGGCTCCAACCGTAGTCAACATATGGAACTTAACAAACTGATACTTAGAGAGGAGTTCGTAAGTGATATCATCGTCAGGGCATAGAAGCGAACCTCAAAGGCTTGAAGCTGATGTTTTTCCTTGAACATCTCAAGATCAATATGCTTGAAAGTGACCTTCTTCTTACCAACTGAAACGCTGCGTATCACGGGGGAAACTTCTTCCTCTTCCGCGGAATCTGACGTGGGACTCAATTCTGAAGCTTTCCTTTTAGAAGGAAGATTTTTAGACGGATCAGCTTTCGACATAATACCCTTGGAGTACTTTCCTTTGAAAGAAATCGTTGGAGGAGGCGGCAAAGAACTCTGCAGGGGCACTAAAGGAGGAGCCATTGAACTAAGGGGAGGAACATCCAATGTTTCATTACGAGGAGGAGGAACCCGCGTACTCCTAGAATCATCACGAGGAGGAGCCTGCGTACTCCTAGAATCTTCACGAGGACGAGAAGGAGCGCGATTAACAGCATATCTAGACCCCGAAGGACCCTTCGGCAGATCCCCTTTCTTAGTAGGAAAAGCCTTCGCACTAGAGGAAGATGAAACCCTATGACCACGAGGGTCCGATTGCGAAAATTTATAAGAACCTTCCCCAAGTGGAGATCTCTCATAATCTCTACGCGGAGGGGATCTTGGCGGACTAGACGACGGGGTCTGGTAAGGAGCCCGCGTACGGTCAGACATAGCTACAAGGAAACACAAAAACAGTTTAGAGGAGAATACGAGGAGATCACTAAAGATCAAAAAACCCATAAACTGATGGTTCATCCGGATTAACATCAAAAATCCTAAAAACTGAAAATAACCAGAAATACCCCATCAGACTCCAGAGATGATACTTAGATACAGACTTACAGACTTTGTAACAAAGAACAGGGGCAAGCATATATTCTTTGACATATGTGTTCTTCATCACAAAGCCAAAAGTACAGCAGCAGAAGACAAACGGGTAGATATAACAACAGAAAATAGATGAATCAATGATGAGTAGCTGATGAAAAACCCCATATTTGTATAAAAGAGGACGAAAAGCACCAACCACGGTTGGAGATAGAAAGATCAGAGATATTAAAAGCAAGTTATCTTTGATACAGGGGCAGCAGCAGTCGAGAGCGAAAGAGTCAGAAAATTGAATGTTGTTATCTTCCTCACAAGAACGACGATAATAAATGACTAAAGAACAAGAATAGAAAACAAAAAAAGGATGAACACTGACAAGAAGAGGATAAACGTTTTTTTTCACATTCTCTTTCCTATTTATAAATCTAGAGAAGACAATAAATGTCCCTCGTACCAAGGAGCAATTATGGGGGAAGTTAATGCAAAAGTGGGAAACTTGCCCGTATTTATAGGGAAGTTATTTCAGGAGAGATAAAACGTGTATGGCGACCTTTCTTCTTCTAAACTGCAAAATAAGCCCAAGTCAGAAGAAGAGGGGCAAATTGTATGTACACATTTCATCATCCACCACATGTACATGAAGAGACACGTGTAAGGCATGCAAAGCGAGACATCAAAACATGATAACAAGCAGTCATAACCTAGAGGAGCATATCATCAGAAAATATCACCGGTCAGCATATCTGACGGTCAGGGACTGAGGATCACAGAGGTATGATGCCAAAGAGGAGCACTAGATAATACCCCTTGGGTGTTAGTACATCCTATCCTGAGGAAGATCCCAGATCAACGGCTGAGAGAGAGTTTGACTGACGCAGATGTGACCAGACTAAGAGACACTTGTCTGACACGAGCGGACGTCCAACTGCCCGCATTAAATACCAAGAGATATACACGTTTCAATCAGCTCGTGGAATAAGCGAGGATAGCTCTTCGTATTCAAGCTTATATCGCAGCATATGCCGAAGACCTCTGCGTAATGGGCGCAAAGCACAAGAAGATAAGGTTGCAACGACATCTCAGAAGTAGGACCCACGTTCCAACGCTATAAATACCCCTCTCCACTAAGAGAGAGGGGGTCGACCAATCCAGAGCAATTATAGGAGAATATAGGAGAGAGAAATAGGAAGAGTAAGTTATCCCCCTACTTCCGCAGACCTATGTATACTCTAAAGTCATTCGACTATCTTTGTAATCATTCAATACATAGTGAAACACCAGCCCCGTGGATGTAGGCCTTAGTGCCGAACCACGTAAATCTTTGTCTTATTTACATTTCAGCACTTTACATTCAGCGTTGAACTTCATGTACTTTACATTTATACTTGATTCTCTGTTTATTCCTTTATACGAACATTATTTATGATAATATTCGACTAGACAATGACAAGCTCGAAGGCTTTGAGTCGATGAATCGATATAATCATCCCCTTTACACATACAACGTACAATTTTAGAATTAAAATGTATGCGAATATTGTTTGTGAACACGTGGATGGTTTCGTGATTTATGTGTTCACAGCATCCATCAACCATTTTAAAAAAATACCTGATATGCTTCTTTGGCCATCAAAAATGTAACTTCAAGACTCTTCACCGAAAAAAAAGTAAAAACAATTTCATGCCTATTTCATGCATCTCATACTTTGTTTGCACAATGTTTCAGAAGTCATTTACATGTTGATATTATTTTAATTTAGGAAACACTGATTATAAAAGTTGTTCAATTTGTGTTTTAGTAGTTTTTCATTTTTTCCATTTTCAGACTTTTAGAAATGAGTATGAATTACTATTACTAAAATTGATTCCATCAAAAAAAATCAGTTGAAATAATCTGTGACATGTTGGAGAGAGTTGAACGAAAATGTAACTTTAGACAAGAGCGCAGTAGCAGGTAGCTACATGTGTACCCCCACAACTCCGGCACGCCAAAGCACCAAGGTATAACAAATCCTTCATATAGTCGTCCTTTTATCATACATTGCAAACCTGTGGTGTTTCAACTCCCCACCATTTTCTCGCTAGATAGGTACAGCTGTCTGTCATAGTTATTCTTGCACGGATTTCTTACTCAGTAATCTTAGTATAAGACACCTCTACAAGCCCGAAGGCCAAAATTTTCTAACTGTCGGATATATTCATTCCTAGAATTTCCTACGCAAATTTTAGGTTTGGGAAACCTAATTTGTTGACATATACTTATTTTGTTTTCCGACCGGATTCCGCAGGTCAAGGTGTTGGGCATTATATCGAGATGCTTCAATCCCTCTTGTGTCATGTGAGCAAGAAGTTGAAATAGAAGCTCATGCGTGAAAATCAGATGTTGTGTTGGGGTCTTCTGTTAGAAAGACTAACCTTCTGGGTCTTAAGAGTAAGCATTTTGGAGATGTAATGTCGGGTGAATTGACGAGAGTAATCAACACACTATTGTGTTTTCCCATATTAGACAAACAACAAACTTTGCTTTTAACTACTAAAATAGAATATACAATGTGTGCTAAAAACTGAGAGGCCGAGTTCCAATCCTTCAGTCTAATCGACACTTCCATTCGTAAATGGCATGGGTGCTGCTAACTGTACGACTTAAGAACTCCGAAGCTTCAAAGGAACAATTCAATCTCGCATCCTATCGTACTGTGGTAAAGGAAGACCTTCTAAGCTTCCTTGAGTGGCTCCGTAGTCTTTGTTAGTATCATATGGAAAGTAGTCTCGACAATTTCATTTGCACAATGGGCATAGACATGAGAACAGAGGCATCAATATTAAGACTATACAACTCTATATGTTTTTAGTAGTTCATAGTTTATAAGGGAACTAGCGATCGATCGATACATTTTATTGGGCCGACCGACCGGAGGGTTCGAAGGGAGGGAGACCCTTTTATACCCACTTTTTCTTTTTTGTAAATTATAGAGTAACAAAAATGTGCAATTTGATAAAAAGATTGGAAATGACTACCGTTAAAAAACCAAAAATGCCACTCGCTTTTAGTCCAATTATTATAACTCTTTTATATCTTATTTCTTCAAGGATAATTAGCAAGAAAACTATAATATACCATATCAAAAAACCGTGCCTTGAAATCTTATAAATTTTATCTCGTTGGAAAGATTTTAAAGAGATATACACAGTGAACACATACAACAATATCAAGTTTAGAGTTTTTACGAAAAATTTAGAGGTGTTTATCCTTTTAGGCACAATTTCCGAAAATTGAATGTATAACCATTATACAAACCATTGCAAAGGATGCATAACATATTATGCAGCCATATTTTGGTTTATGTATCAACTAATTTCCCGTTGCAACTAATAAAACGATGTATATGCCTAAAAATATCGTTCCAACAAAAAAGAAAGAAAGATGCATAACGAATTATGAAGCCACCATAAAGGATCCATAATAGTTTATACAATCATATTTTAGTTCATGCATCCATTAATTTGGTTATGTAACCATTAAAGCGGTGTACATACCTCAAAAATTACATTCCAACAGAAAAAATGAAGTATAACGCGTTATGCAATCAGTAGTGTTTCGTTTTTCTTCGGTCGCCCTTACCCACCGTGGCTGTTGTATTCTAGTAACTTTGTCGTTGGACTACTCATGTCGTGTTTGTTTAAAGGAGAGACGATTGGCATCTCCCCTGACAGGGACCGGAACATATTTTTTCTTCTTCGATTTAGTTATTATTATTACACACATCCCTCTTTTGGTTAAGGCTGCCCACTTCGGTGAATCTTACCAATTTTCATTTTTTTAATAAATTTTTTTCGATATGCTGTTACTAAACTTTTTTGGAAACACCTTCACTAATTTCTTTCTACATTAAAATCGGTTTGCTTAGCCCAAGTTTTATGGTGTTAGTTTTGCTAATAGATTAGACAAAAAATGTTGCATATTTTTCTCTTATACTTCTCTGTATCTCGAATGCTAACTAATGGCCAGATAGTTGCGATATTTTATTCAGCGCAACCAAAATTTTAGTTTTCGCGGAATGGTTCAGCGAGAATGTTTTATTTTTTGATCCGACGGCTGAAATGGTTGCGCTGTTCCATTCAGCATGACCAAATCCTACTTTTCGCGGAATGGTTCACCATATCTAGATGGTAGATTGGAATGACCATAAGACTTGGGTGGATATTGTAGATGACGTGGACTTTCAATCTAGATGCTAGATTGGAAGACCATAAGACTAAACCTTAGCCAATGTGATAATACTTGATGGTACACTAGAGACCTTTGTTGAAAGAAAAAACGGTACAACATTCATGGAGTCACAATAGATTACTGTATTGCTAATAACTTATATTATTGGCAAGCTTTAGTCCAGCAGAGGTTCCTTGAAGCTTGTGAATTGATATGGATTGGGGTCTTACTTTGTCAACATCTTCCCCAAACACATCCACTTTGTGATCTCTTTTGGCATTATGTGCCCGGCTCTAGTATCTACCGGCCATTTCATAAATACTAAAGTGTTCCTTGGTCATCAGATATGTACCTTCAAAACTCCTCGCACAAAAAATGTGCAGGCCATGCATAAAAGAAATGCCCCTTGGTTATTTAGAAACAAACAGTCTTTGTGAACCGTGGTCATTGAACCACGCCAAAACTACTGTTAGGATCTTCACGGATCTCCTGATTCTACTTCTGGGTCTGACCACATAGCACCGATATTGTCCTCACTTGACCATCTGTTGCAGCAAGTGTGGGGTTTTAATCTAAAAGGTCTCAGTGCTATGTAAGGAGATGCCCAAACTTATTAAGCGCCACATGTACTCCTCTTATTCCATGTGGGACTATCCTATCTATACATATGTGGTGTTTATTGAGCCACATACTCCAACAATCTCCACCTTGGCGAGATTAAACCACCTCACCAATCCAATCATACTCCACCATATGATCACCGTCCATATAGCAACCCATCGAACATGATTATTGTCACTACGCGCCCTGGAACCCTACTCCACTTTGAATTAATGGGAAGGCTAGCACTAACTCCACCTTGAGCACAACCTTGCCCACCCTAGAATCCTGCTCCATCTGAGTTAATGGGGTGTGGCATTAACTCCACCTTGAGCGCCAACTCTACTTTGGGCCTTGCCTGCTCCACCTTGAGTTTGACTCCACTTGCGCCCTAAACCGGGTGACATACACAACCACTTCTCCGTTCGGACAGTAACCCCAACCATACGCTCTGATACCAGTTGTTAGGATCTTCACGGACCGCCGGACCCTACTTCTGGGCCCGACCACATAGCACCGATACTGTCCCCACTTGACCACCTGTTACAGCAAGTGTGGGGTTTTAATCTAAAAGGTCTCAGTGCTATGTAAGGAGATGCCCAAACTTATTAAGCGCCACATGTACTCCTCTAATTCCATGTGGGACTATCCTAGCTATACATATGTGGTGTTTATCGAGCCACATACTCCAACAACTACTACTCACATGGGGTAGGACCCAATCCACCCCATAAGGCCCTGCCCACCCACCCACCCCCGCTTGCTTTTGAAGGGAATGTCCCACCGTATGTGAGTATCTCGGTTCATTTAGAATTGCTCATTTAGAAATTAAATGGGCAAAATTTTAAAGAGATTGGGTTATAAAAGCTGCAAAATTGGTGTTATAGTCGTTTATTCTTGCTAAACTTTTAGAAGAATGGGTATAATAAATCATTCAAAATTTATGAAATTCGATTTGAGATGTTAGAGAAAGTTGAATATGTTACATAAGAACTCGGAAAAAAGCGGCATGCACTAATGCAAATGAATTGTACATGGAAACCGGAAAATACTTTTATATATTTTTGTTTAAACAGTTAAATGATTAGAAATTGAAATTGTAATTCATCTCACATTGAAATTTTAATTCATCTTACATTCTCGTGCATGGTTTCGATATATACTAAATCTCCTTACCACGATTTGCATAACAACAATTTTTGGTTGAGTTTCGATTTAGTGATTAAGTTACTTATGCCTTATATAACATGAAAGGTGACCTTCGACTAAACTGGTGTTTAATACATGGGATCTTTGACTAAACTGGTGTTTGAAATCTTCAACTTCAAGCGCCCAAAGTAATTAGCATCTTTCAACCATATGTACAACTGAAAAATCATTCTCACACCGGGTGCCAAATGTTTCCGTGTGAACAATAAAAGGCGGGGTGCCAAAACAATAGAAGTTATGGATCCCTAACACGATACATTTGTCGGCGGGACATTGATTTTTCAGTTGTACTCATGATTGGTGAGCTTTTTGTTCGGTTAATGGTGTTCGAGGTCTCTGGATCCTTCATGGTTTCAACCATAATTGCGACAGTGAATCAACCTCCCACTGGGAGCCAAATGTCTTGGTGTAAACAACAAAAGTTATGAAACATTTGGCGACCATGGTGGTTTAGATGCAAATATGATTGGTGAGTTTTCAGTTCTTCTAGAAATCACCTGAGTGGTATTTGACGTCTCTGGACCCTTTATTGTTTCAACCCTAATTGCAACTAAAAAATCAAATTCCCACCGAGTGCCAAATGTTTTGATGTAAACAGTAAAAGTTATGGAACACTAAACCATTTAACGACGACAGCCGAAGGTAGATTTTTCAGTTGCAATCATGATTGGTGAGTTTTCTGTCCTTCCATATTTATGATAAACAATAATAAATTTACACACAAACTTGTCTATCTTTTAAAGACGGAAGTAGTAAAGTTTATGAATATGGGATTATGGTTTTTTGATTGAGAGATTGAATTGTTGCATCCTATTTATACAGGTATCTTGGCATTAGACGTGCATACTGTTCCGGTAAACTAGTGATATTTAAAAATTTTAGGATCTGGTCAAGCATTATCTATAGAAAATTGGATCTTAGCCATCTATAACCCAACTAATAGTTAAAATTTCTAAGACCGAGCTTCACGTAACTGATAGATATGTATAGGCTATATTTGTGAATTTGTTACATGTATGTACCGGTAAAGCAGTTGTTGATGTACGACCCGCCTTTGTCTGGCTCCAGCATAATAGGTGTAATTTGTTATCTGATGATATAAACGAGTGATTCTACAGCCACCGGCAAAATAACCGATAAAAAATCCCGAGAGGGAATAGTGTGGTCTCCCGGAGTGCCTCTCTACGTTGGGATTATAAATGAGTTAAGGTGGGTCACGCTCTATCTCAGTTGGAAATTTTATAGGGATAAAATCTCGGTATTCTTAGCATTTCTGGATATAAATGCCTACAATGTGTACACCCGAGAACCATTCTAGACAAACAGTCCCAAAAAGATTTTTTGAAAAAGTAAGGTGAAACTCCTTACTTTTACACATATCATAAATACGAATATGTTCATTTTTCTTGAACTATTAAAAGTTTATAGGTAAAAATTACTCAATATTAATAAAGTTGATTTGTGAGATGTTGGAGATAGTTGACTGTGTAAAATATGAACTATTTGCTCCAAAATAGTACTCCCTCCGTTCCGATTTACTTGACGTTGTAGAATTTTTCACGGATATTAAGAAATATCAGAGAGAGTAAAATCTTTCCAATAATACTCATATTAATTCCTACTTAAAGAGTTAAATAACCTAGTATTGTGTTTCTAAAATATAGGGAAAGTTATCAATCCCATTGTTATGTACTTGGGATGTACAAGATTGAGCATATATCCTCCATGGGATATATTTAAAAATTATAGAGTAATTGTTTTTGTGTTGATTACTATGAGAATTAATTTTCTAGTGTGATTCCAAAGCAGGGGTAGATTAGTGAAAATTAGGAAAAAAAGCCAAAACTATCATCTAATTTGGAACACAAAAAAATTCCTAAAAAAACAAATAAAATGAAACGGAGCGAGTATTAATCAGTGATGAGTTGTGAATTATTCTCAACCTTGGTACTTATAGTTGTTGTAATGTTTTTGGTTCCCGCTTGTATTATCCATGGTATGTCCATGTATATTTCTTTGTACTTGTAGATAAATAAAATGAGACGGAATTTAAAACATGACCTAAGTAGGTTAATTCATCCATCTCACATACTCCCTCGGGTTGTATGGTTTGAATACTGATTCAATTACCACGATTTGATCTGGCAGGAGCAAATCTGGTAGCAGTGGGTATGATTTTTTAAACTTGGTAACTTTGGGGACGAGCACATCAATCGGACGAAGATAAAACCACATTTAGTATTTTCGCTTCTTAGGCTTTTGGCAGTTATAGCAGTTCCGATTGCAGATGGATTTTTATGCATAAATAGCATTTTTAATCATGACTGTGGATGCTCTTACCAAACTTCTGGTTAAGCCTAACAATACCTTTTGGGTTTGGTATATAGGCTCCTAAGGTCAATGCCTTAGATTGGATAGCCACTCCACTGGGAGATGCTTTCCAATAACAACAAACACCTTTAACTTGCTCAGAAAGGAAAACAAAGACGGAATTAAAGAACTGGATACCAACGTCCGCACCATCACGATTTTGTTCTCAGAGATATCAATCGTGCAGAATTTAGGAAATGCAGTAGCTGGGACTTTCTCATTCAGTCCTTGTCTTTCCACATTAAAATTGGTTTCCTTGTTGAGAGTGCCCATGACTTAATACCTAGGCCTTTCAAAGGAAAAAGAAGAACGATTTTTTGGGGACCATCCTTTTTTTGGGGGCCATTGTTTTATAAGGCCAGCTACCCTACAATGGTAATGGATGTCCTAATCCTAATCCTGTGTGGTGAGTTTACTAATTTGCCCTTAACCTAATTAACATTAACCCTAACACTAAAAGCCTACCTAATCCAGAAACCTAATCTAAAACATTAACCCTACCTTAAATCGGACGCAAAAACTGTTTTCTCCTCTTCTTCTTCATTTCAAACTCGTCTTCATCGATTAATCAATCAAGTATATAATGGTTCGTCGACAGCAAACCAAAAGACTCCCAGGAACAGGTCCACCCTTAGGACATCTAGCTAATCAAGTAAATGAAATTGAGGAAGAACTTGAACCGGAAGGTGAACAATTGATTCAGCGTAACAGTCTCAAGAATAACCCTGAGTCTGCCATGGGACCGATCCGCAGGTATTTCTCGACAAACCCATTACTTTTAATTTGATTTTCATCGGTTCAATTGAATAGAAATCATCAAAATATGATTCATATGGAAGTTACAGTGTTGAGTTCGGTTAGAACGCTTTTTTGTTTGCCCTAGTTTCTTAACCGAACTCCCTGATATGAAGAACACGTAGAACAGTTCGGTTCTATAGAATTTAAAACTAGGTTACCGAACTCTGAGTTCGGTTGTTTCGCAAAAAATGTTGAAACTGCCATGTAACCGAACTCTACCCTTATTATCGAAAAAATAAAAATTCCATGTAACCGAACTGTTATATTTTTCCCAGTATGTTGAGTACTCATATAACCGAACCTCTTTTACTATGTTCGGTTGTTTCGCATAAATTTGAAAAACTGGAATGTAACCGAACTCTACCCTTAACACAAAAAAAAAAACCAAATTTTCCATGTAACCGAACTTTACTACTTTTCCCACTATGTTGAGTTCTCTTACAACCGAACTCTGCACAATATGTTCGGTGCGCTCGCAAAAAACCTTAACAAACCGAACTCTTTCCTAATTACACATATATGTGGAGTTCGGTATGTTCACAAAAACACTGGACAAACCGAGCTCTACCCTGGAACACAAATTTTTTTTTTATAGTTGGCATATTTTTCGTGAATTTTTCCTACTAACCAAACCTTATGCTGAGCCAATTGAACACTCTTGAAGTCAATCATTTATCGGTTAAGCTAATATATTTTGTTTTCTTGATTAGTCGGAAAGGAAAAAAATCAAACCAACCTTCACTGGAAGATCTGAGAACTCCCACGCCTAGAGGCAAAGTACACCTTGGTTTCAATAAGCGTGGAACAAAAAATGCTAAGTATGTAGGTGGTTCATTACCGGGTGTTGTCATCCAAGATGATGTCAATAGAGATAATGTTGACAATGTAATCAATCAAGTTAATGAAGATATTGAGGAAGAGATGGGCAATCAAGAACATAATCAAGGTGGAGGAGAGGAACCAACTGAAAAAGAAGGAGGAAATGAGGATGACAATGATGACGGTGAAGAAGATAGGGAAGATGGAGATAAGGATGGAGATAATGATGAATCAGAGGATGACTTGGATGAAGAGGAAGACGAAGAGGAAGAAGAACAAGTAGAAATAGTGGGAAAGAGACCTAGAAAGACGCCTAAAAAGCCTTGTGCTAGATATTTATACATTCCAGATGACAATTTGTGTTTGCCGCCAAAGAATCCAACTTATGGTACTCCAAGAGATGGAGGGGCGGTATTGATGGGCTACAAACACTCATGGGCTGCCAAGATCTTTGCGACAAAGGTATGGTTCAATCTTAACCATCAAGATTTCTCAGTCATTTTATTATATTTTGACATATATTGTTCTTTTCTATATATAGTAGTATATAACATATGATGTTGTTTTTGTAGGATCATAATAATGTTGTTCGTGTTTTGAAACATCAAAAGAACAAGATATGGAGTATAGATAATGAGTGTGATGAGGTCCGCTTGGCGGTATTTGATTGTGTGCTATGGAACGGGATACAACATGCGCACCAAAAATTTGATGATGTCACTGTTACTGCATTTGCCGAGAGGGCTTATCCAGAGACGGATACCTTTTCATCTACCTTTTGGTGAGATGACAATAACTCCGAATGATTGTTTTAGAATCAAAGCCCTACCAATTGCGGGAACAAGTGTTCGATATGGCTACGATCCCTCGATGAGTTATGAACTTCTTGAAAATCTAGTCGAAAAGTGTCTAGGATGGAGCGATAAAAACGCAAAATGTGAGTTGAGACGATCTAACAAAGAGCCTAAGGAAGGTGATGAGTATAATGAGTTTGAGGAAGACCGCACGTACAAGAAGAAGTTGAAAAAGATCAAGCTCAAAACCTTGTATGATGAGTTTTCAGGGACGAAAGATTTGATTGCTCAAGGAAAGTTGGTGATGACAGAGGAGAAGATTAAGCACCATGTGACTGCTTATTTTTTATATCAACTAGGAACCATTTTCTTCCCGGACAGTTCAGGTCATGTGGTAAATGCTCATTACCTCCAGCTATTGGACCCCCTGAATGAGGTGAACAACTACTGTTAGGGCGTTGCGGTTCTTTCATTCGTTCAAGCGGAACTCAGAAAAGCTTCGAGGCTCAAGAGTTTATATTTTGGAGTCTTACACACCCTTGTTCAGGTACCCCGTTAAATTATTGTTTGTGTGTTTCAATATATAAGTGAATGAATGTGTATTGTTACTAATCATATTGCGAATGTATTATTTGTTGCTTCTTCTCATAGGTTTGGATGTGCGACCACTTCCCTAAACTGAAATTGTCTCATGCTCACACTCCTTGGCCTTATGGGAAGCCTGCAGCGGGCAAATATGAATTTTTGAACTCACAGGAAAACGGTAAGGAGAAAAAGGTGTTGGAGTTGAGGGAGACATTGGATAAGTTAATAGTGGAAGATGTGGTTTTCCATCCTTAAACCATTACATCATATGAAGACGAGGAGGATGTTGAGATAATTGATTTCTCACCTGTTGCGGCTTATAATGGACCGTTGTTTCATCCTGGAGGTTGTACAATGTATAATCCTCGAAAAGTATTGAGACAACTTTCTTGTATCCAAAGTGTCCCACAAGTGGAAGACTTCAACTTCAAGGTGAAGAAGCAGGGAACTAAGAACACCGAGAAGAATTTCTTCCCCAAATATGATCCTGCTCCATCAGTGGACCACTGGAGGAACTTTGGGAATTATCTTGTTCCAGTCGAAGAGTTGCAAGATTTATTTGATGAGCCAAATGCCGCTGACGAGGGATATATGGAATGGTATGAACATTTTTCTCATCCTCGTGTAATAAACAGTGTCCAACAAGCCCGTGCTGATAAAGGAAAAGCGAAGGAAATGGAGAAGGAGGCTTAGAAACTTATGAACATACCCCTATGTGTGGTGATGAGGCCTTGCGCTTGTGGAACTCGGCGGTAAGATATTTACTCTTATTTTTGTTTTTCAAAATGTTATAAAGTATTGAAAAATAATAGTTAATTATGTTTTTGATTGAAAAAAGGTGAAGGCAAGTGCTAAATTGTTGAAGAAAATGATGGCAAAAATCCGGAGTGGAGAGCCGATGGACACTCGACAACAAACAGACCTCTACAACAAATGGACTAATGTTTTGAATCCCAACCTTGTCGATATAAGCCAGGTTGATCCAAGCCAGACCATGTTGTTGAAGAGGAGTCGCCAACAAGGGGAAGGTTCAATTCGGATGGTTGAACAACAAAGCAGTGGAGATGACACTCCTAGTGACGATGGACGACCTCAATCTCCTAAACGCAAGACTAGAAAAGTTTCTCGTAGTGGCCGTGGTAAATGAGTGATTGCAACAATTATTACTTTGGTTTCTTATGTTTGGAAAACTTTTTTATTGCGGATTTGGTAGTTTGTTTCCTTCTGTTTGGAAGACTTTTGTTTTGCGGATTTGGTGGTTTGTTTTCTTATGTTTGTTTCCAACATTTAGTAATATGGATTAGTAAATGAATTTCATAATTATTTGACAATTTGACTCATATGTTTTTCATTAAATTAAAAATTTTAAGAAATAATTAGGTAGTTCGGTTCGTAGACTAAATATCGTAAACAACCGAACTTGATGGTCCACAAGTTCGGTTTGTTCGCAGATTTTACAATATAATCGAACTGTGGAACAACAAAATTTCAAAAGATACAGTGCAATGTTCGGTTAATAGACTAAATATTGTAAACAACCGAACTTGATGGTTCACAAGTTCGGTTTGTTCGCAGATTTTGCAATATAACCGAACTCTGCAATAACAAAATTTCAAAAGATACAATGCAATATTCGGTCACCTGCAAAATAATACCAGGTAACCGAACTGTGGATCTCAAAAACCAGTGAAAATTTTCCTAAGTTCGGTTACCTTCCATTTTATACCAGGTAACCGAATAATACACTGTAACTTTTGATTTTTTTGGGGGGCTGAGTTCGGTTACCTTGATTTGACGGAACCAACCGAACTTGAGGACAACCAAGTTCGGTTATATGTATAAAGTTCTATGGCAACCGAACCCCGGAGTTCGGTTTTGTCGATGCATTTCTTATGAAACCGAACTCTGTATTTTGAAATTTGAATAACACAAATTTCAAAATAACGACTATTTTTATAGCCGTTATACACCTCAGTAGTATAAATATTTGTCTCATAGTTAATAATTTTTCTCAAAATATTCTATAAATGGCAGCTACTACTCCTAAATTTACTCTAGATGAAGATCTTTCTCTTTGCAGAAACTACATACTATACTATCCAAAGATGGGTGAAGAACGAAGAATGAATGGGATTATGAGTCAAATTTATTGGGGAACATTCATGAAAAATTCTTCTCCGACACAACAAACCCTCATAACCGTGATCATATAGCTTTGTTCATTCAATTTCAAAAGATTAAAGATAGAGTTGTGGAATTTATGGATTTATTTCGTATTGTAAGGAGGTATCGACTTAGGGGTGAAAATAAGAGGAAATCGTTTTAACATCAAAAAATGAATGGTGACGATGGAAAAGAAAGGATTTCCAATATGAAGATCACTTCTGCATCCTTAAAAACTTTTTCATAACACGTTTTGGATATTAAGTGTTATGTTCGGTTATGTAATTTTATTTCGGCATTGCCTTGTAATTTTCATTTCCTAACCGAACTTCTGTCATGTAATAGTTCGCTATTGTATTGCAATTTCATTTCTTAACCGAATTTCTATAAAATGCATTGCGAAAAACAACAAAATATGAGCAAATAACACAAAAACAAGACCAAATACCAAAAAAACGACAATCTTTCATTCTTATGTTGATGCTCAAAGCATACATAAGACCAAATACAAAAAAACACAATCTTTAATTCTTATGATGATGTTCAAAGCATACATATTCTAGCTAAGGGTACATTTAATCATCCCCAGGGGAAATTGAACCTTCGTGTATAATTTTGTTCGATTCCTCCAAAGCTTTCCACATCTCCATGTTATGTTCATACATAATGCACCAACTCAACATTGTGTCGGGGTTAAATCCATCCCAATAAGAGCATCCGCATATCGGAGGAAATGGACAATTGTCTTATAACCGGAGGCCTATAAAATGGTTGTTGTTAACGAGCGCAATCACCACTCTCCTACTTCTAAGTTGCTCGACACATACGGTTGTTTTGGGAGTGTATGTGAAACTAGCACCTTTTGAGAAATAGTGAACCACGCAATTGAATACGTCGGCGATTAAGTTCCCACATATCGGCATGGCCATCCAATTATCCCTTGTGATTGGATTGGCCCCGTGGAGACGGATTTGATACCTAAAAAATTGCATATTGAGACTACCATCGCCATCGGACAACATTGTATTGTAAAATTTCGGTTTCTCCTTTAGATTCATCAACAACCTTTGACGGACATAAGTGATTTGATTATCATCATATAGCTTGGCACCTTGAGTGAAAGGCCCTAGTTGTTGTACGACTACATGGAAACCGCAATTGCCATCCGGAGGGACGTCATGGGTGGATATGACGTAATATTTATTTAAGGAGGTAGCTCTTCCAAGTACCTTTTATCATCAAGGGGTGGTGTATCAATTGAATCCTTTAGCTTCACGTCTCGTTGACTTGGTTGGCTCGGTTCCGACGGATTAGGTTGAGCGTGTAATATTGGTCCTTTTTTCTTCATATCCCGTTCACTTGACTCGCCCTTTTCAATATTATTCCTTCCCATTTCTTAGAATCTTCTTGGTACTTCGCTGCGGTATACTCATGCCCCGAAGGATCTCTAGTAAAAGGGGTAATTTCACTTTTCATTTTAGCCAACACCTTTGCATATTCTCTAACTTGTTTTTTTGTTTCTTTGGTTCTTGTCCTACCTTTTCCCTTGCCTTTATTCGGTTCTTGCACATTCTCCAAAGTGTGCGGAAAAACGATTGGCCGCATGTCATCCCAAAAGATTTGTCTTTCGAGTTTATTCATGTTCCGGTACATTTCGTTAACGATTCTTCCCATTTCATTGTCACCAAACTCTTCGCCGACATCGCCCTTTGGAGGAGGGACAAAACTTAATTGTTCCAATGTGGATCAATGTCGCTTAAAGGGATTATGCCATGTTCATACTTAGCTATCATGTGGTGACAAGGGAGTACCATAGACATCATCATGTTGCAAACACACACCTCATCCGTCTTGGTTCCCCATATGTCGATCAAATTCACCTCAACCATTAACCTCTTAATGCAAGCATGCGAAACATTATAGTGGAGTCCCTTGAATAACCAAAGGTCCGCCATTTTCTTGATGTTACCACCTTGTCTACAATCTTTTTGTACTTCATGATACGGCTTTTTTGGAACTTCTCTTTAATTCTCTCAATATCGCGGTTGAAGTAACTCTCCATTGCGTTAAACACAACCACAAAATTATCGACACATCCAAAGAGATTTTTCTTCAACCGGTGGTGAGCCGATTCTACCAAACTTGTCGCTTGATTCTCAAAGTGTTTATAGTTGTTGGTAAAAGCATAAACGAAGCGCTCTTTGTGCGGTTTCAACCATTGCTCCACCACATACGTTATTATATCCTCCGTATATTCGGGGCTAGACCAATGTTCTATAAATTCGGCAAGATTTAGATAATACTATTCTTCGGTGAGAGACCAAGTCAATGCCTCCCATTCCCCGGAGAAGGCAACCCAATTAACGTGATTTATGGTGTATTGTTTAACGAATGCCTCTTTTGCATCCGCTTGTTCATCTTCCGGTAGATTACTAATCTCTTCTAATCCTTTCCTCTTAGGTGGACAAAGTTGAGGCTTGCACCTATTCATCACATTGCACCATATATGAAATGTACAAAGCATATTATATGCCAATGGGAAGACTTTCTCTATTGCGTTCATCAATGCTACTTCATTGTCCGTCAAGATAACCCCGGGGATATCATCATCTCGGTAGATCACCTTCACTTTTTGTAGCTCCCAAGTGTAACTTGGTTCTTGATCGTCATTTAGAAAACAAAAAGCAATGGTAAACGGTGACTTCGTCGACGTACGACCAACAATTTTCAACAATGGCATCTCGTATTTGTTTGTCTTGTAAGTGAAATCCATTATAAGAACTTCATGGAATGATTGAGCCAATTGAACACTCTTCGGATGAGCAATGAAGAGATGAGTAATTTCTTCTTCCGGACCTACCTTCTTTTGAACCGCGTAGCTTTTCTCTTGAGCCAAAAAAAAAACAATTGTTTCATGACTTGTCTATCCTTCCATTCATTCCTTTTAATTGTCTCAATTGCATTGTAAATGGTGGAAAAAGATGATACGTTATCCGGGTTATCTTCCTTTAATAAGCGAAGCATAACGATGGGCGGAATACTCATTTTCCTATACTTAGCAATTTTTTCCATTTCTTGAGGAGTGAGCCTTGCGGCCATTGCATGTCCTTCAAGATCTTCCGGGCGAGGGTGGTTATGACAACCTACCACCTTATCCATATCTAAAAACCATTTCTTCGTTAATTTGCTCTTGCTAAATACTAACTTGAACGGAAATTTAATTTTCTTTGAGCATGTTGTATTCTTCCTCATCGTCTTTCCTTTATACTCATAACCCTTCCTCTTGTGACTAACATCGGGATCTTCACTTCTCTCACAAACCATTTCAAAACGAGTTTGGATTTCTTTTCCATTCAAAATTAAGACGCACTTGACTCTCTTAGCATGTTCTCTAGCCCAATTCTTCGCATCAATAGGTAAGTCAATTACCAACTCATTAGCATAGTGATGATATGTATCTTCGAACAACATACCAACCGGAGAAGGTTGATCATGCATTGGTATAGGTTGGCATTCCATCTACAAGAAATGTAACAACACAATTGGAATTACATTAGAGTTCGGTTGGTTATAAAATTTTATCGCGAAAACCGAACTCAACGTTCGGTTCCTAAAGCAAATTTGACATGTAACCGAACAAATAAAAAGAAAACGTTTGGTTACTTCCTATTTTATCAAGGTGACCGAATAGAACACTGTAACTTTTGATTTTTTTTTTTTTGCTTAGTTCGGTTATTTATGTTGTTGTTTCGAGTTTGAGAAACAACCGAACTTAATACATTTAGTATACTCTTATATTATGTCAAGTTCGGTTAGCTAGTTCGTAAACATGAAGTTTGCGAAACAACCGAACTTTGTACACTAATTTAACTCTTATTTCTATGTAAGTTCGGTTAGTTATTGGTTAACTGGTTGCGAACCAACCGAACTTTGTACACTAAGTTAGATCTAATTTTTAAGTAAAGTTCGGTTTGTTAATTTGTTACGAACCAACCAAACATAAACGCTAGTAATCCGAGAAACTTCCATTAACGGTGAGTTCGGTAACCTGCGTGTTTGGACCAAGTAACCGAACTACACTTTCAGCCGAGTTCGGTTACCTGTTCTTCACACGATGAAACCGAACTACACATTCAGTAGAGTTCGTTTACATGTTCTTCACAGAAGGTAACCGAACCGTCCCAAATCCAGTTGAAAAATTTAGATATTTAGGAAAGTGTTGACCAATTCAACATACATTATCCAAGTTTGGAGCATACCTGGACACCCAAATACTCTTCTTCCGGTTGTGGTTGATAAAATCCATCATATTCATCTTGAGATTGAGTTTGGGGAAGAATAGAATAACCATATAAGAAATAACTCATATCCGGATCATTGTGAAAATTAAAAAATACTCTAGGAGAGGATGGAGATGAAGAATCAGATGAGTCTTCATCACTTGAATACCCAAAGTTAGTGATTTGGAAAAAAAAATTATTTTCCATGTTTTTCTCCTTCATCTTCTCTAACTTTACTCTCTCAATAATTCTACTCATCTAATAAAAAACTCATCTTTTAATTTAATATCACTAATTAATTTTAACTAAATCATTTCACTAATCATAACCTAAAATTAATTATGAGGGTAGTTTAGGTATTAATATAAATATCTAGATATGGGGTGACCTAGGTTTACTTCTAATGTCTTTACCCAAAATAAAACCATGGTCCCCCAAAGAAACCATGGTGCCCAAAAATCGTTCAAAAAGAAACCCGGCTAGTTTGTGGCCCAGTCCACTTATTTTGGGCCTATGAAATTTCACTCCCAATTGTACCAAATGGCTATGGGGTGCTAAATTTCACAAAAAGTCTAATCTACCCAAAATTAATTCCCAAAACCAACCCATATAAATACCAATCCATTACCATTTTCAGTAAAATCTAAAAACATAAAAACCTAAAACTAAAAAAATTTCTATTTTCATCTTAATCTTTTCAAATTCTCAAAACCCTAATCAATTTTTTTTTCTTGATCCTCTTCTCCAACGAACGATCTTCGATCCAACCAAGAAAAAGGTAAATCTCCATCAACCAGTTCTAGTTTTCTCATTTCTTCATTGATTTACATGTTTAAATCTTTGATTTTTGAAAACCAAAGAAATCGGTTTATATGATGATTAACATCGACCGATTCTGTGTCCGAAATCGAAATATGAAAAGACATCACCAGAATCGGTTTATAAGTGCATTAGCATAAACCAATTCTAGGTACTAATTTTTTTTCGGCCATGAAGAGCACACAGAGTAATCGGTTTATATGATGATTAACATCAACTGATTTTGTGTCCGAAATCGAAATATGAAAAGACATCACCAGAATCGGTTTATAAGTGCATTAGCATAAACCAATTCTGGGTACTTTTTTTTTTTAAAATCTACGATTCCACAATCGGGTTTTATTAACTTGTTAATGTACCGATTTTGGAATTTTCCCTTCAAATTTTATTTCATAATCGGTTTTTATATATGTATCACATAAACCGATTGTTTATGTTTGGCATTCCTTTGTGTTTTTTTGTTGAGAATAGGATTACATATGTTTAGTTATGTACCGATTGTTAACTTGATTTTTGTTTTTATTGTAGATATGGACTTCGGCCACCTAGAAGTTTACTCTCGATATCTTACCCATGAGGATATTCATAGGGCACCACAACCCATGCCAGAAAGAAGCTTTTACAAGTTTGCATATGGGCGTGAGATCAGTCTGGAAAAGCACTCGCACTGGTAGACAAGCTTGCACTGGAAGAGCTCCGTGAGGTCATCAGGTTCGCGAGGAGAATGAAGGATTTGATTTTAGTTGAGAGGGATCGCCACAGACATTTGGAAGCTATGTTTGAAGAAATGGCTTAAGTTCAAGCCATTGCTGAAGCAAAAGCTGCTGCTGCTGCAAATGCTTCTGGTGTTGCTTCTCCTGATGCTGGTGCTCCATGATTTATAAGTTTTTAAGTTTAAGTTTTTAAGACTTGGTTGTTTAAGTTTTAGGTTTTTAAAACTTTAGACTTCATATGGATAGGGTTTAATTTTGGATGATCCTGGTGTTGAACTTAATGCACTTAAATTTTTAATTATAATTATGTGTATCGTAAAACAAGTTTATGCATGCTCAATAATTCTGTTTTCCAAACATAGGTAAACAATCGGGCTACTCGATATGTCAACATAATCTGATTATCGAGGGTCTATAAAAAAAAATCAGTTTATGTGTGGGGTCTGTATAAATTACTGTGCTTTTTTCCTGTATTATTTTCTAGCTAGAATCAGATCATATGTGAAGTGATATAAACCGATTATTGTCGGTGAAAATTCAAATATTTTACTTGTCTTTAATCGGTTTATATTGGCTAGGATAAAGACCTTTTCGTGGTGGCATAAAAACATAATCGGATTGTGTGGACCTTCGAGAAGACCGATTGTGCCAAATTATTTTACTAAATCGAAAAAACTAGCCGTTGGGGTCTTTCTCTATATATAGAGACCTCATCCTTGGACCCCATTTCCCCCAAAATTGCTCATCATATTCCCTATCACTCCATATACTCCACAACTACTTATTTCATACATCCACATACAAGGAGTGACATCGTTTGACTCTGCCGAAGATTTAGCAATCATCAAAGCATGGTTCGCCGAAACTTGAATTAAAAATCAGTCCTCTCCGTAAGGGTAAATGCCAAAACCTTTTGGACAAAGGTGCATAACAAATATAGGCAATATTTTGGGAATCCTAATGGAAGAAGTGTTCAACAAGTCAATGATAGGCACCAAGTCATCGAAAATGCGATACTTGCTTATTTATCTATCCAACACCGGATTCTCAACGCTAGCCACTTTAGCTTGTCCATTGAACAATTTGTAAGTGTTTTGTGGTTTATTTTACGTGATCCATGTGGTTTGATCTTACAATTAAACACCACTAACAAAGTAAGTTTGTGTCGTGTTTTTGTAGCACCAAGTCGTGAAAGCGCGCTAATTGGAGGAAAAGGGGGAAGCATTCGCATTTGATGCAAGCTATCACTTCATGGTATCCAAAATTCCGGAGTATGCCCCAGAGATGATGATGGTGGGTAAATCGGACTCGGATTCCTCCGATGAAGATTGATGGTATTAGAAGTTTTTGTGTAGGTTTTGTGGATAGATCTCTATGTAAACCCTCACGAGACTATAACTCGTCCATTAGGGTTGCCTAGGGGGTTTAAAGGCTTGATGCATGTGCTAAGTGCATCCGTGATTCCTACGATAATGAATGAATGAAAAAAACAATATTATGAAAGATGACAATCGGTTTATATATGTCCCAAAAAACCCTAATTATATCAATTGGAATTTATCCGTGCATACTTTAACTAATTATGGAAGTCCTCTGTTAATTTCGAAAACACCAACCTATAATCGGTTTATGAGTGCATGAACGTAAACCGATTTTGGGTACTGTTTACGGGAAAAAATTAAAAAATTTAAGTTGTATGATGTGTTGAAAATCGATTTAACATTAGTTGATCTCACCTCTAAGACATAATAAACACCTAATACGACTAGTTAACGCTAATTAATCAAGGATAAAATAGGTACTTAGATAATAGTTGGAAAAGGGGTTGTGTGAAATTTATTTCTAATGACCTCTTCTGTCATCTAGTAAAAGGCCCCAAATTAGACAGGGAAAGAAACTATAATTATTTCAGGAAAATTAATATCTTCTTCTTTTTTTTTTTCATTTTTGCCTATAAGTAGGTCAATTTGGAAAAAATGAAAGTATCATTTTTTTTATATTAAGCTCTAAAAAACTAAGGTGATACTCTTTGAGTTACAAAAAATCTAGTCATATGTTGGGATTTATAAAAACTACATTTCCAATACAAATGATACAAAAACTCCATAGATTTAATAAAATTTAAATTAGATCATTTTCATTATTAAAAAATCCATAACTGCCCTCCCATACCATATTTCTTCTTTCTTTGTATCGTATTTCATTCATTCTTTTTTCCGCCGCTTCCTCCTCTCCCTCTTCAATCAACAACACTGTAATGACTCGTCCATCCACTGATAATGTCCCCATTTAGCCACTGCAGTCATCCGGTTGTGTGGAGTTTTCAACGGGCACCGCTGCGGTAACCCAACAGAAACTTCCCGGATGGTCACCCATCCATGGATTGCTCCCGCCCGAGCACGCTTAACTGCAGAGTTTCCTGCTAACTCTGGAGCCAGTTGTGCTGAAAAGGCCTCGGTGTTAAGAAAGAACAAATCATTACTTATATTCCTTTTGGCCAAGCACTGCCGAATATCGCGGTATTACAATACCACCACTTTAAATTGGAGCCGTCCTCGGCTCCAGAATATGTTCGCAAGCCCAGATCTCCGACGTTCCCTGTCCCTCATGAGAAGCACCTGGACCAACCCCGTCCAGCGTACCTTCCCACCCTCGGCAGGTGACTCGTCGTCGGCTGTGATACCATTTGTAATGACTCTTTCCTCCACCGATACTGTCCCCACTTATCCACTGCGGTCATCCGACAGTGTGGGGTTTTTAATGGGCATCGCTGAGGTAATCCAACAGAAACTTCCCGGATGGTCACCCATCCCTGGATTGCTCCCCCCCGAGCAAACTTAGATGCAGAGTTTCCTACCAACTCTGGAGCTAGTTGTGCTGAAAAGGCCTCAGTGTCAGGAAAGGACAAATCATTACTTATATTTCATTCGGCCAACCACTGCCGAATATCGGGGTATTACAAACACCTTCTTCTACTACTCCTGCATCACCACCAAAACCTCGATCATTTCCTGATCCTCCACCAACACCGTTGCATTTTTTTCTTCCCCCACCGCCACGAGCACATCATTTTCCTTCTTCATTTTAGTTGTTTGTGTAGAACCTAGGATTTGAAATTGTTTGAAATAGAAGATTAAAAAGTTGATATTGGATGATGATGTGATGGTCATCAGTGAAACAATAAAAATTCGACGGATTATTAATCATGATACCTGTAAGTAATAATTCATACGCCAATTCAACATCGTTGTGATTGAATATCTTCATCCACAAATCTCAATTTTGGTTAATTTTAATTGTAATTGTTGTGTTGTAAGTTTTAACTGTTCTGGATCTTTCATTGTAGGTTGGAGTTCAATATTATTCAATTCTTAGTTGTTTTGAGAAATCATATTGACTAATCGGGCATTGAGAAATCTTGTGAAAATTAGTAATTTAATTTATGTTTGGTTTTCATTATTTTTTTTGTTGGTTTCATTATTTTTTTTGGTGAAACCCTTTTTCCTGTTGGTCTGGTTTTTTCCTGGTTTTGTTGTAACATTTTTTTCTAGTTTCATCGTATTTTAAGCTAAAACCTTTTTTTCATGTTCTTTTTGTGTTCATGTTGTATAAATTTATCTTTAAGATTATGCTATCCATTGTACCATGTTGAAAGGAGAATATTTGTACAATTATGTTGAATATTACTTTACGGTGAAGTTCTATCGAGAAGCATATTCAAGAGCAACTAATCTAGTTCTCACGGTTGAAAGGCCAGCTATAATGTTTAAAAAATCCCCTGTTATTAGTCCTGATACTCTGCCACAACCAGGTCTTCCAAGTAAGATGAAGAGAATTTTTAATACATGTTCACTTCCAACAAGAAGATGGGAACTTGTGGTAGATGCCATGTTTTGACTACCCATAACCGAAGGACATGCCATGCAAAGTGAAGCCATTTTGACTACAATTTTTCGAATTTCAGTTTCTATTTAGTTTAGACTACTTACGATATGTATTTAATCTACTTTTCAGATTTCATTTTGATGTTTGTTTTGGAATTATTTTTCATTTATTCTATTTTATATTCTTTCTACAGTTAAACATGTTAATTTGTTGCAGGTGTGTCATGTTTGTTTCATTTTTAGATTAAGTTTGGTAGAGGTTGCGTGCTTTTACAATCTGTTGGAAACAAAATAGTTTTCATCATATTTTTGCTGGAACCCTTTTTGGTTTCATCATATTTTTGCTGAAACCCTTTTTGGTTTCATCATTTTTTACCGTTATTTTTCTTTTGCATCTTGACAACACAAAAAATAATATTGTCTATTGTTTGCTAAAGTAAAATTACTAAGCGGTGTTTTCTTGGTGCCGCAGATATATAATACACCATTTATGAATTTTGAAGATCCGTTACATGCTTATCAAGTGTTACAACATAGTGAATTACTAAAAATTTGTCGCGGTTTTTTTAAGTGACAACAATGTTTCCAACAAAATTAGACATCATATTCTATAGACATCATCTGTAAGGGACTACAAACTGAAATCAGTTATTTATTTATTTTTACAGAAACTGTAATTTGTCACCATTAGAATTAGTCGATGACCATTTTATAAGTAGTTTAAACTTCAACAAAAACCGAATCTGCCAAAAGAACTGTATTTTTCTTAGGCACGACATGCGAGTATTATTCTCTTTTGTCAAGAGGATCTTACAGGCCATCTTTGGTCTCACATTATGCACCTTTTCTTGTTGATCATCTTGACAACTTTCGTCTTTTTCTTTCACTCATCTTCTTTCAATAGATTTTCATAGAAAGGTTTGAAAAAGCACCAAAATGGAGATGAAAAAAGAACCTGCATATATTGTCCTTTCTTTTGTATCAAATCCTTTATTACAGATGCTTCCGCGCACAAATGATGCAACAAGCACCTATATGGCATGCTCTAAGGGCCTTCAAATGCTCTTTCTTATTCTCTATCAAAGCCTTTATTTTAGGAGTCACCATACACAAATGTGTCAATGAACACCTAAACGAATCTTCACGTCTTTTCCTTGCAAAACAAAACTAATTTTAGCCAAAAAATATAAGAAACTAACACTGCCGAACCAATACTGGTAGAACCAAACAAGGAAAGAATGAATCTGACCATAATTAACCAACACCACCAAATCAGTATTGGTGGAACCTAATTCAATTTTACAAGGGAAGAATGATGAAATCATTTTTGATTTCATCAAAACCACCAGAATTAATCAACAAAATAACAGATAAAGAGCGAAACCAAATTTGATAAAGTGAAAATAATGGAGCCAACAATGGTTTCATCAAAACAATCAGAATTAATCAACATACCAACAGAGTGTTGGTGGAACCAAATTATACAAAGTGAAAATAATGGAACCAAAAATTGTTTCATCAAAACCACCAGAATTAATTAACACACCAACAGAGTGTTGGTGAAACCAAATTTGACAAAGTGAAAATACTGCAACCAAATTTGATTAGAGTTACTTACTTAAAAAATGGTTTCAGTCTAAATAAAAACAACACGAGTAATTATTTTACTGAGCAATTCATCATTACCGATTAGTTTACGAAGAATTGATAAAACGATGATGAAACCAAACAGATACAACACTGATCCATGTTAGCTCAAACACTTAATAATTTATGAAGAACATGAAACAAAAGATTCAATTTACCTTTTGGAGTATTTTTAATCATTTTACAGAGCAGTCCATCTTTTTTCTTCACTTGTTGAGCATTTTTCTTCACCATTTTTACCAGCTTTTCTGATTTTGGTTTCTACTCTTTTGATTTTGGGTCATAACTTGTTTCAATTAGGTTTCAGGAGAAGAATAGAGAATCGATTGTCTATCAGTTCAAACGAAAGAAAAACGATTCCGTAGATCTGATTGTTTCTTATTTTTGAGAAGCAAAGGAAAGAGAGAAAGAGAATAGGCAAAAGAAAAACGATGGAATTGGGAAAATAAGTAGGATTGACTTTTTCAGTTAGTCTTGGGTTAAAAAAAAAACACAGGGAAATTTAGACAGCTCGGGTATTTGTTTTTCTTTTTAATTCATTTATTTTGTTGGGGCTCTCTTACATCGACGTTGACAGGCCCGAGGCTATAACGCGCGCGTTATTATTATTTTCTTTTCTAAAATAAAGGGAGTACAACCCTCGTGGGTCTCGCAAATTGCGATGGATTGAGGTCGGTCTTACTTTACCGACAACTGCCCCAAACATTTTTATCGAGTGATCTCTTGTTGTATGACAGTGCCCAGTTCACCAACCATTTTCATACATATACGAAAGTGTCCCTTGGTCATCATAAATGTAACTTCAAAACTCTCGAGTCTTAAAAATATGCAACCAACAAAACTTCATGCATCACATAGGTGTGGACAATCATTTACAAGCTGGTACGATTCTAAAGAAATCGGGTTATAAAAGGAGCTTAACTTATGTTTGATTCTAAAAGTCCATTTTTAGAAGTTAGTATAGATCACTTGGTTGATTTTTTGAAGTTCTTATAGATGATTTCTCGGTATTTATGAAATTGATTTATGCTTCAAAAAAGAATAAAAAATGAATTGATTTCAGATGTTGGAGAAAGTTGAATATGTTAAATGGGTACTTGATGTGCCAAAATAATATTAATGTGATGTGAATCTTTGAGGGTTATGTTAAAACATGACCAATGTAAATATGTAATTTTAATTTTACATTTCTGTTGTATGTCGATTTGCACTGTTTGGTACATAGGCAGGAGTCATAGAAACTTCACCTTGATCATTTCGGCCTCATCATCTTGTGTCCTGACGCAAGATTCTTCGTGAACCAACACTTGGATTACCATCATAGACTTGAGATTTATTCAAGCTAAGTATTGCTTGAAATCAATCTCTCCCAATCTCAAGACCCTAATTTCAATCTTCACTACTTTTATTATTTCACCCTAAAATAAATTGGCGACCACAGTGAGACATTGATTTTTTGGTTGCAATCATGGTTGAAACTAGAAGGATACGGTCCATACAGAGACCTAGAACCCCATTAACCCAGATGAATCTGGACGAACCAAAAAACGCACCATTCATTCGGTTAGTAGGGATCCTTCCTAGTTTCGACATCAACTGAAAAATCAATATCCCACTGTGATCCCAAAACGTTTCTGGGTAAACAATACAATACTTGTCTAAAATCTCTTATAGAAGCAGAGAAAGAGTGGAATGTGTATGTGTGATTATTTGAAGCTGAATTGCTATTTGTCTTGGATGATGGGTTGCAAATCTATTTATAAATAGCACACAAGAAAATTGTAGATCTTTAAATTTTTCTATCGGATAGAAATTTAGGATTTGATCAAGCATTATATATAAATAAAAATGGATATACATACGCCGAATCTTAGCCGTAATAGATGCAATTTGTTAAACGTTCAAAGACCGAGCTTTGCGCACCTGATAGATATGCAACTGCAAGTACGTGTTGAGTTTCCTGATTTTGATCGCAATTCGAAACCAATTATCGGCAGCTGTCCCAAGCACACTCCCTTCGTGATCTCTCGCAATATTGCAGTGCCCAACTCTAGCATCTACCAGACATTTCCAATAATATTTTCATAGTGTCCTCTGGTCATCAAAAATGATAACTTAAACTTTTCACTAAAAATAAATAAACAGTGGAACTACCATCACATATTTCCACACAAGACTCACAAATTATTTACATGCTGATATAGTTTTATTTAAAGAAAATCTGGTTATAAAAACTGCTTAATTTATACTTAAATAAGTAATGACAATAAATTACTACTAAATGAGCTCAAGCTTCTATTTGAATTAATCCGTGAGATGTTGGAGAAAACTGAATGCAAATCTAACTCAAGACAAGTGTATTAGTTGGTAAGTTTCGTAACATTAGCTACATTACATGAGATATGTCAAATAGAAATTACTAACGTGTAATCATAGTGTGTAGGAATGCTCCCGAGACTATTTGTTTTGTTTATTTGGGAGGTTATGCACTCAAACTTATTTGTCCATATTTTTACAAGATTCTCCTTAAATTTGCAATTTTATTTCATTGTTTACATTTTTATCACCTCATAGTTTTTATTCGTGGTCTCTGCCATATGCTCATTCTTTTATCAAAATTATTTCGTAAAATTATATATACTCAATCAAACAAACCTAGGCTATTGCAAATTTTGCTAATATTTAGATTATTCCCAAGTTTTAAACTAGCATAGATTCCTCGAAGCTTGTTCATGATGGATTCAGGTCTTACTTAACCAACATTTGTCCCAAACGCAACATGTTCATGATCTCCCGTGATACAGCATTGCCTAACTCTAGTATCCACAACCATTTCATAAATACTATAACTGTTCCTTGGTCATTAGAAATTAACTTCAAAACTTTTCACAAAAAAAAAAATAAAAAAAAAATGAAAAGTTATGCCAACTTCATACATCACATATTTGTGATGCACTGTGTATAACTTATATACAAGTTGGTACTTAGTATAACTTCAAAAGAAATCTGGTTATAAATATTGCTTAGCTTATGTATGAATCCTTCCCATTTCTTGGGATTCTTAAACTTTCAAAAGTTAATGAGTATAAATTATTCATTATTAATAAATTGATTTGAGATGTTGGAGAAAGTTAAATATGTTTAATAGGAATTAGGAAACATTCGTTCCAAAAGATTGTTAATCGGTGAGAGTTCAGGATGCGGAGTTACCTGAACTTGTTTCTTGCCCTGTTGTGGGTAATTTTGGTGTTTGATGTAGTTTATCGATTAGCTTGGTAAATTTTTATTTATGGCCTGTTCATGTGTATTCTTTCGCTGATGGATCAATAAAAATTGAAATAAGTTAATTGAAATGTGAGTAATTTTAATCCATCTTACATTCTTAAATGCATACATGGTATTGTTGAGAGAGTTAGAAAACTTGATATAGGAAAGAAAAAATCTTATTAGGGATGCAATTAAATCAAGCATAAATGGTATTCAAAGGTCATTTTATTAAAAGATTTAGGTTCGGGAGCCAGCTGGGATGATGTGCAGTTACTTTAAGCTGGCTTTGCCCATGCCACCATTTGCATCTGACAGGAGAAGTTAGGAATGATTCCTGAAGAAGTTTTAATCTAGTGATCTAGTTATCCCAATCTTATGGCTTGATCAAATACATGGGGGGCGCCGACTAAATTGGTACTTGAATTCAGAGGAGTGTTGCTGCTTTTGGCATTTTTGCCTGTTTTTGGGGAGATTTTCTTTTTGTGATTAGGAAAAAAAATATACTTCACCCATCCAATCAAAGACGATCTATTTCAAGTTTGCACAATTGCAAGGAAAAGAGAGGGATGTCTTTGATTACCTTTTCCAATTATATCATTATGAATAATAAAAAAATTATAATTGAAACATCTCTCGAACTAAAATTTTACAAATACAAACATAAATATCAAATTTTACAAATTTTTTATACTAAGATTTGATAACAATAAACCATCAAAGGGTAGTTTTAGGAATGTGGTTCTATTATTTATAAGGGTCCATTTTTAGACCGACAAACAATTAAAATGGAAAGTCATCTTCGATGGGACGGAAGGAGTATATGGAGAGAATATACATAAGGTTAAATACATAAAATAAAGAGCAACTCGATAAGCTCACCGAAGATTTGAAAAGAATATATTACATAGACATGACATCCCAATTAAACACTATTTTGGAGTAATTCATACGAGCCTTTATGCGTTTGCTCAAGCAAGTAAAAAGAGAACGAGTTTGTGGATCTAACCAATCAGTCTTGAATACATATTTTGCTAAAAAAATCTACACTATTTTGTTCGGACTAGAAGACCCAAGCAACTATAAGTATCGTTTTTTTTTTTGTTAAATTGAGAGGAACCACTGTGATGCTTTAATAGTCAGGAAGCGGCCGAGCCATAGACTAGGCAAAGAAAACGTTACTACCATTTGGAGGATAAAATGGAAAAGCTAGGAAAGATTCCTTGCTTTTCCATTGGGATATTAAGGTCCTAACAGTTCTAGTAAGGAGCAGAGTTCTTGAAAGGTATTATAATGGATGATATGATCATCAACTGGGGCAGAAAGTTTTTTGTTACTCGTTTAGTTAATATGTTGGTTAAGAAGGCTATGCTATTGGGTAGTCCTTGTTTAGTTGTTTTATATAGGGTTTAATTTCCTCTTGGGTTAGTTTTCATAGTTCAAGTCTATTGTAATTTCCTCAAGTCAATATAAAGGAAAAAGAAAAAAAACAGAAAAATTAGGAGATATGTTTTGAGAATATGCATAAATATGTTTGGACACTGGTTAGCAAATGGGGATAATTACCTGCGTTTTCCGAGGTTTAGCTCTGTGGCCAATCCTTTCAAAAAGAGGAATAAATTATTGATTTATTGTTAATAGTTTAATTCACAAGCTTTCAGATATTAATATTTGAAGCTCGTGAATCGTAATTTCGTACTAAATACCTACCCAAACACATTTTCTTTTTGATATTTCGTGATATTGTGGTGCCCAATAATATCCACCACCCATTTTTATAAATACTTGGTTTCCCCTGAAGTCTTTACCAGAAATATGCAAAGCAGGCATAAACAGTTTTATACTATAGCCTGTTTGGAAATCATTCCAAAAATCGTTTTTTGACTTCTTGAAGCAGAAAAGTTAGAAGTTAGTTTGGATACACAATTTCAGAATGATTTTTAGAGGCGATCACAAAATACTTAGTAGTTTTGCATTTTCATTCCATTGCATAAATGCAATGCCTTTTTACCACCTCCCATTTTTAACCCAGGTGTTGTGTCATTATTGGCTCATTCGTAAACTCTTTCATCAAAATTATATCTTAAAACTATACTTAAATCATAAAGATTAAATCACTGTGACTCACAAATATGAGGAGTCTAATTGCTAGTCAAATATCGAAGCTTGTGAATTGCAGTGGGTGAGGCCGCCCAAACATATTAGGGTCATGATCTCTTGGGATATGGCATCGCCCTGCTCTAGTATCCACCGACCATTTCACAAATACATAAAGTGCGCCTTGGTCATCAAAAATGTAATTTCAAGACTACATAAAAAATATGCAACAAAAACATAAACAAGTTTTTATGCCAACTTCATGCATCACATATTTATGCACAACTTATTTATATGTTGATGCACTTTCAATTTAAGAAAAATCTGGTTATGAAAGTTGCTTAGCTCGTGTTTAAATAGTTTTTCATTTTCTCGGTATCTCAAGTTTTAAATGGAACCCATAATTGGGGGATACCACCAGAAATTGGGGGATACTCAAAAAAAAGAAAAAAAAAACATTATAAAGTAATTTAAAAAACCCCTTATCAAAAATAAAAGATAATGACTAAATCACCCTTGGATATCCCCCAAATATATTAAGATTGAACTTTATATATTAATTTTATGTTTCAGAACTTTAGATATAAATTCCAAATCACGTAACAAGGATAAGTGCTCCAGCTTCGGAGGAACATTTCCGGCTCAAATTTCAGAAGGCAAAAGACGTGTATGACCAGATAGGACAGTTGACATGACAGCAATCCAGTCAAAAGAAAAATGGATTGGAGTACATACGTTGTAGATGCATCTATGATTCACGAAGGCCTTGATGAAATGGCATTTAAGACTGCAAGTGGAGTTTATGAAGCTTTCGGCATTGTCTTCAACAACTTTCGGTATTGTCTATACCTGAAGTTGGTTCTGAAAACAGATACTAGTTAGGTGAAAGAACTTTCGGTATTGTCTTCAACAACCGGCCAATACCGATAGTCCCAGTCGGTATTGCGTTTAAACTCAAATCAATACCGATAGTCACAGTCGGTATTGCGCTAATACCCTAAGCAATACTGACAGCTCTTCTGTTAACCTAATTTTTGATTAAAACCCATCAAAATTCAATCAAATCAATACTAAATTAAATGGGTATTAATCACCTTCTAACCGGAGCCATTGTATTTAGTGGTTTTGATCGTCGATTAATTGATGATAAATTGAAGAAGTTATGGAGGAAGCGAAGAAGAAGAAGAAGAGGAGGAGCAGCAGTAGAAAACAAGAGATCATGAAAAATAATGAGGGGATACTTTTAAAATTTTCTTTTTAGTTTATATTAAAATGAAGGACATTGTTGACTTTTTATCACTAAAAAAAAGAACCTCTTAACCAAAATCTAGTCCTATATAACTGTGAGTATCCCCCAATTTATGATGGTATCCCCCAATTGTGGGTTCTTTAAAAGTGAGTAAAAATTACTAAATATTATTAAAATTGATTGATCAATAAAATTACTTGAATTGATTTGTGAGATGTGGGAGAAGACTGAATAACGAGAAATAAAACAAGTGGATCTATTAGAACACCTAGTACGAAGAGAATTGGTTGTCTAATAAGCATGCATTTGATATATATATATATATATATATATATATATATATATATATATATATATATAAGGGAGACCAAACTACAACAAAAATGTCTCTACTATATCAAGAATATGCCTTTGTTTGATTTATGCGGAACTAGTTTGCTCTTGGGTGTGAGGGGAAAATAACTCATGATGCATTTGTTCAGAAAGAAAAAAATATTTGAGTCGATAGACACAAATTTAGATCATTCGTTCTATTTGTCTTACATGTAACTTGGTAAAGAATATGATTCTCTGTGTGAGAAATAGATTAAAGAAGTTCATGTTTAAAATAAGGTTTATTTACTAATAAAAATATCCAAGTCTAATTCTAGATAAGAGCATGGAAAGTTGGTAACTGAAATATATAAGTTAAATAGCTTTATTATTTTTACTTTACTTAATTTTTTTATTTTTACGGATGGTAAATAAGCTTAAAAACCCAATAAATACGTTGGTAATGTTGGATCAGTCTATACTCTGTAGACATTTGCCGAAGATCGGTTCAAGGAGAGAAAAAGATACGAGTAAGTAGGATAATTGCTCTCGTGCGCCAACCGATACTTAAAGTTCATGTATCTAAGCATAAATTTATATTCTTATTTCGTTGTTTAATTTATCCATTTTTCTTTTTGCCACCTCATGCTTATAATCCTCACGCATTCTAACATCAAGATTGTAACGTAAAACTATACTTAATCAGATAAAAGAAAAAAGATAAAATCAAAATGATCTTCTAAACCCGGATTATTGTCATCATCAAATGTAAAGAGTTTTAAGCTAGGAAGCAACTTGTACGTGGCTAAAGGTATGTTCAGATTATCATATGCACATTCATTTTCCTTAGCATTTGTAACGGTGTCTTATCTCCTTAAAATTTTTGGAATCAATTGGATAATAGATAAAAATGTTATTACCAATTGATGGGAGTGGGGTGATAAGAGCCCGAAAAAATCTAGAAACAAGAAGAAGAGAATTTGGTGTATTATTCCTTTTGTCATTTGGTGGTGTGTTAGAAATGAAAGAAATGCGAGAGTCAATAACAATGTGAGCAAGGATTTGGATCAGTTAATAACAGATGTCAAGTGTTGATGTTTAATTGTGGTTTGAATCTAGTTTGTTCTCAGGTTTTACTTTGTCCACTTTGTTATGGAATTGGAATGCAATGATCCATACATCTATGTAATTATTGTTATCTTGTGTCACTATTTTGGTGACGCGGTGAGATCTTTTTATAATTTTCCCTTTTAAGTCAAAAAAAAAAGATAGAGAGAGAGAATTTGTAATTGTTCGTTTCTATAGACTAATAGATATATAGATAAGGCCCCTTATGTCCCTCGCCTCCATCAAATCCTCACTCTAAGTCACAGTGCTCACTCCTTTGAGACACATACCAAAATAGGTTATTTCATTTTTTAGAGAGAAAATAAACTAAAAACCAAAAATAGAGAGGAGAGTTAGGCGTTAGGGTTTTGATCTAAGCAGATAACGGTTTAAAATTGTCATGTTCTAGTATCCATCAGTCGTTGTCAGAAATACTGTTTAAAAGTGTCACTTGGTCATCAATAAATTGAACTTAAAAGCCTCTTCACAAACAAAATAAAAATGCAACCCAAATTTTATTCCAACTTTATGCATCACATACTTTTTCACAAGTTATCTACATGTAGATATAATTATAATTTTAAAGAAATCCGGTTATAAAAGTTGCTTACATTGGTTCATGTTTGGGAAATTTTTTTCTATATATTTTTCCATGTTACTGCTAAATATTATTAAAATTAATTAGATCAAAAAGATTACTTGAACTAATTCTTGAGATGTGGGAGAGAGCCGAATACATTTTAACTCTAGATAAGAGCACCAATAACCAAATTTTTATGAATTTGATTAGATAGTAATTTTTGCAAAATGCTATGATTTCATCTTACTAAATAACTTAAATAGGAATTTTTAATTGGTTGTTAGTTTGTAAGATTTTTCTTTAGACATGTCATTTTAAAATCATTGGGTTTATTCATATTATTTTTACTTCTTTACTCTAGATCCAAACTGACTTAGACCACATTAACCAGAGCTTAGTCCAATATCATCATCCCTTTCAAGATCACCCACTTAAAAGAAAAAACATGAGTTATTTCCTATCACAAAAACGAATGACCCAAACCTTTTATTTGCCGACTCATAAAAAAACCTACTACATATCTATATGCATCCCTCACGCACCAGCTATATACAGTGGTACAGTTATTTCATATGATAGTCCACATGTTCATCTAAATATATCATTAATGCATTCATCACCGATCAGTCCAAGATCGAGGCCGAGCTATGTATGGCAAATCTCAAAATATTTATACTTTATAGGAAAATTAATAATTAGTGACCTAAAAGACAAGAGGGTATAAAAAAATTAAACCACTCTATAAGAGACTAAAAAAAAGTAAAAACTAACTAGGTAAATTAACCATAGTGGATTGATCCTTAATCACCAAAGACCAAGTGAACAAGTAATACTTAGATCCCGCGAAATAGTGGCTTTAACTTTCTTTTTTCATTTAAATTCAAGAGTTTATGTCTTTCCAAATGATCCACATGATAACTGATGGAGTGAAGTTTCAAAGTGTGATGCTTGCCTTATCAGAAAATTACAGTTTCCGGTGAAGAATTTATTGTATGGAAATTGTGTTGGAAGCAAAGAAACTTAACTCTAGGCTTTTTGGATTCAATAGGTTCAAGTTGCTTTCGAGGCCACCTCCAACCCTTGGAGTGGTAGTGCTTTCCACCAACCACTTTCTGAAATATTAAAGTGTCATTGGTCATCAAAAATGTAACTTCAAAACTCTTTACAAACATAATATACAAAGCAAACATAAAAAATTTAATAAATTGTGTCAAATTTGTACATCAGATATATACGTTTGGACAAGTTATTTACAAACGGTATAATTTAAAGAATTTACACTTATAGAAGTTGTTGATTTCTATTAGAGTACTGTTCATTTCTTGCTCTTCTTAAACCTTTACAAATTACTGGATAGTCGGTATCAAAGGAAATTAATTAGCGAAATACCAGAGAAAATCGAATGCGTTAAATAAGAACTCTGTGATTTTGAAGAGTATTAATGAGAATTAACTACCCAGCTTTATACATGATTCAACAAAAATTATTTTAATTTTCTGATTGAAAGTGAAAAAATTATTTTAATTATCTTAATTTTTTTATGAAAAAAACGTACAAAGTAAAAGGTACAAGATCTACCATAAATGGAAAGAAAAAATTGCAACAAAAAGAAACATCTATTAAAAGACATAATTCTGGTATCTGACTAGGTTTAGATGCATCGTATTATTTAGTTTTCTTTTTTTTCCAATTTCTTATTTTCTATTAACGTAAGATAATCGAATCATACTTTTAAACCTTATTTGGGTAGATCTTGCAATCTCATAATCTCTATAGGGTCTATAAATAGAATATATTTATTCTTGACAAATCTCATAATCATTTCGTGGAAAATTGTGTACTACTTTCTGGAACAAATCTCTGCATCTTATCTATTTGTACCTATAACATGTAACAAGATCAATCTAAGATGAAATATTCCCCACCATTGGGCTGACATTCCACAAAGCAAATCAGTACCTCCATTAGCAATGTTGTTAAACTTGCTCGATTACAGCGAGGAGCCTTTGGTGTTTTGGATAGTTTTTTATAAGGATATTTCTTATTTCTTTTGCTAGTTGTCGCTCATTTGGTGTAATTGTTAAATCATTAACGTGTTTTAAAAGAGCTATGAGTAGGTGGGAGCTATGAGTAGGTCCTTTTGTCACTCATTTGGTGTAATTTTTTTGTAAATAATTCCTTTTGCTGTGAATAATCCCAAAGTTACAATTACACCAATGGATTGATTGAGATTATATTCACCAAAGGAAGTCCAAGTACAAAAAGAGCTATGAGTAGGTGGGAACAACCTAGTTGCCAACTGATTTTAAAACATACAATGTTTTTTTTTACATTTTCATAAAAGTTTTTGTAAATTTATTTTTATATTTACCCTAAATGATATGTTCTTATTTCTTTTATTATTTTATATCACTGGTGTGCCATTGACTAAGGCAGTTCCCAGCTTTATCCACTAACCATACAACAACTTCATAACACTTCACACACATAAAAAATACGAGACCAACATAAGAAATTTCGTGACGGCTTCATGCATTGCGTAATTTTACAGAAGAAATCTTAATTTTAAAGAAATTTGACTGTAAAGTTGTTCATTTAAATATCTCTAATTTTTCAGTTTTTGCGGATCTCAAACTCTTAGGAGTGAGTATAAATTAATTACTAAATATTATTAAAATTGAAGCAAGTAAAAATATTATGTGAATCGATTTAAGAGATGTTGAGAAAGCTGAATAAGAAAATAGAAAAGCAATAGACCTATCAAGAAGCCTATTAATGTGACAACTAATATGAACATCCACAGACTATTACCATATTATTTTGGTATACGAGGACAAGAGAATACATGGTTTATCTTTTAAATCTTAAAATAAGAAAATCATCTTTGGGTAGACATTTCATAAGTTCACGATCGCCATCGATTCCAATAGTCATAACATGCAAAAAAAGCTGATGATTCTGTGTTTGAGAATTTTTTTAAAGAAGACAATGTAAAATTTTATTTATTCAATAAACCAAATATCCAATTCTAGCTCTAGATAAGATTACGGTGGCTATATGCATGGGTTAGAACTTGATGCTCATTTATCTTAGAAGGTATATTTGAATTAGTAAGTTATTTTCCAATTGTGGTGATAGAGTAAGAAACAAGTTGTGACTATCTAATTATGTTGGTTATTATAATCACTTTATGAATGATGTATTACAAAAAGCTAAAAAACCGAACAAACGTGTTTGTAATGTTGGATCAGTCTGTAATCTAAAAAAAATTTCCGACATTAGTAGGTACTTGCACAATATGATATATTCGAAGCCTGCGATGCTACAGTATCTGCAAATCATGCGGTGAAGTTTTAGATCGACTCTAAACTAGGTAAATCAGATCGGTCAAAAGGTGTGGGTCAAATGTCATATGCTCATTACTATACCAGTAACGTTAGCAGTCCCTTGTCTTTCCACAATTAATATTTTAGTTGTTGGTGCTGCCACACACCTTAATGGAATGCAATAGCTGGGAATTGCTTATTGTCCATTATTTTTCTATGTTTTTTTTATATGATTCGCGACGGGATTCGAACCTCTGACCTAACAACTCGAGAGTTCGACCCTAACCAACTAAGCTAGCCCAGTTGGTTATTATTTTTCTATGTTAACTATCACTTTAAGTTGAGTGTAACTTCATTGTGATGCTTTATAGTCATGTAGTGGCGGAACCATAGGGTGGGGCAAGAAAAATATTATCCCTTGAAAGATAAAGTGTAAAACTTTTTAGGAGAGATTTTATGAATATATGCATAGATATCCTTGGAGAGCCGGTCGGGCGGAAACCTATCTACATTGCCCGTGCCTGGTTTTAGCCATATGGTCAGTCCTCTGAAAGGAAGGATACCTCATTTATGGAGTCATCACAAGTTACCTAGTAGTTTGATTATTCACAAGCCGTTAGACATCGGTTCTTGAAGCTAATTGCAATCGATCGAGGTCTTACTCTACCAGCAGCTGCCAAAACACGTTTCGTTTATGATCTCCTGTGGTATTGCAGTTCCCCAATTCTAGTGTCCACCAACCATTTTCAAAGATACTTGTAAGTGTTCCTTGGTCATTAAAATTGTAACTTTGGGATTATTCACAAAAAAAATTATGGAACACACACATAAATAATTTGGTGCCGATTTCATGCATCATACACTGATACACAAGTTATTCACATGTTGATATAAATCCAATTTTATTAAAATCTGGTTGTAAAAGCTGCTCAGCCTATATTTTTAATAGTTTTTCATTTTTCGCGGTTCTCGGTTATAAGTGATTATATTATATGTTACTGAGTATCATTAAAATTGAGCGACCAAAAACATGAATTAAAAGAGCTGTGAGATATTGGAGAAAACTGGATACGATTCTTAGTCTAAGTAAAATCCCTATAGCTAGTGCATATAAATCGGATTAGATGGTGGGTTTTGAAAATCATTTTTGATTCCATTTCACTAGATAAGTCAAATAGGATTCTTTAATTTCAGTCATGGCCACATAAAAATGATTACACATAGGTCATGTTATCTTTCGTATTATCTTTAATCGGATTCCTCCTGTCATTGTTGATTTTATTTTTCACACCCCTTATCATAAATCTTGGTTCTGCCAGTCTCATTCCTTCGTTAAAATTGTGACATAAAAATTAAAACTCAAAGAGTAAAATGATCTTTACAACCACATCATTTTTGTATCTCCATCAAATGAAAAGAGTAAACTAGGCAATATCAAATTGCACAAAAGGTATGGTCAATTTATCATATGCACTCCCATTCCTTTGCCCGTAACGTTAGCATTCGTAACGGTCCTTCCCTTTCCCCTGTAGATAAAGTCTCTCTGTCTCTTTCCTCCCTCAAAACCCTCACTCTCACAGTCCCCCACTCCCACTCCAAAACTCAGACAAAAATAGATAAGCTGTTGAGTTTCAGAAAGAAAGCCAAATTTAGAGAGAAGCGAAGAGCAGAATTAGGGGTTCGAGTTTGAAGGTTTGTTGGCGAAAGTTGAGGTTAGAACGTGGAACAAGCCCCGTTGACCGACCACAAGACTAGTTCTCTCCTTGTTTATTGGGAATTTCAACAGAAAATGTCGGCGATTCTAGGAAGAACTTTCTCTCCTTCCACCAAATGCATTCCTTCTTCATTCAATCATCCTCCTCACGACATGGCCAACAACACAGAAGAACCAGAAAAAAATGAAGAAGAAACCAAGAATGGTGCCGCTGCTGCTGTTGGTGAAACTAGTAAACATGATGTTGATGATGATGATCATGATGGTCATGAAGATGAGAAATTATCTAGAGAATTCAGTTCCCATTCTGTTTGTTCCACTGAACACGAAGATAATTGTGATGAGGAAGAAACTGATGTTGAGACTGATCGAGAATTAGAAGTTGGACCTCAGTTTTCTCTTAAGGAACAGCTTGAAAAAGATAAGGTAATTATTAGCTTCTTTTGATTTTTTTTTTGGTTATTCTCATTGTAATTTGCTTCAATGGTTACAAATTTGAAATTGCTACAGGATGATGAGAGTTTGAGGAGATGGAAGGAACAACTTCTTGGATCTGTTGATTATGCTGCTGTTGGAGGTATCTGATTTTGATTCTTTCGCTTTGAATTATAAGAACCCTAATTTCATCATTTTGTTGATTTATTTAAAAAAAAAATTAGGCTAAAAGCTTGAATTTGCTTAATTAATCATTGAATTTTGATTTATTGCATGATTTTGTTGTAGAAACTTTGGAACCTCAGGTAGAGATTTTGAGTCTCACAATTTTGTCACCTGGCCAACCTGAACTCGTCTTGCCGATCCCATTTGAACCGAATGCAAAGGGGTATGCGTTTTGTCTAAAAGATGGAAGTCTTTACCATCTCAAATTCTCATTCAAAGTCTCAAACAACATTGTCTCTGGACTTAAATATACCAACACTGTCTGGAAAACTGGTGTGAGAGGTAAACAAACTGCAATAAGAATCGCTATTTGTTTCATACTTAATTCGTTGATTTTTCTTGTTTTTGATTTTGTTTTGGAGGTCATTTGTTTCGTGTTGCGACGGTTGATTAAGATGTTGTTGTGTGATTGATTCATTGCAGTTGAAAATACAAAAGTGATGCTTGGAACTTTTAGTCCTCAGCAAGAACCTTACACATATGAATTAGCAGAGGAGAGAACTCCTTCTGGCATGTTTGCAAGGGGTTCGTATTCTGCAAAAACCAAGGTACACAAAAACTTACTGTCTTTTTATTCATGTCTTCAAGGCACTTGTGTATTCAAGAATTTGGTAGTGGGATGTTTGAGTTCAAGCAATCAATCTAATATTGAATGCTTAGTTAGATTAAAAGAAATGTTTGCTATGTAAATTAGATAGTGCTTAGTTGATCGTCACATTTATTAGTCCCATTAGTATTCTGGCATGATTAGATGCATTTTGGAATTGATTTCTTCCAAGGACTACATAATGAATTACAGTGAGAATCAGCACTGCACTTGGTATTGATTGAAACTATAGCTTTATTTGTGTATCTCCTTACAGTATATTATTACATCGAATGTTCCCTAGGTACAAACTGTACCTTGATGATATAAAATATCTCAACTTGACGATTTATGATAAGCGTAAAAATAAAGAGTCTGCTAGCTGAAATGTTTGAAATCTTACTAGAAACACATACATTGATTGAACTTAGATTTAACGCTTTAGCTACTTGCAATATTTAAGCTCATTCAACTTAAAACTTTACCCATAAAGGTGACATAATAGTTTGATTGAATTAACTTTACCTTTTCAACATTTTCCCCTATCTAATTCAATTTCATCATACTGCACGTGTATGGATAAATTATATCTCACTCCTAACATGTTCTAGATAGAGCGTTACAAGAATAAGCAAGATCTCAATTTATCGAGAAATTGTTTAGTGAAACTAAACATCTTTGTTTTTTGTCTGATCTGATTTTAGTTTGTGGATGACGATGGGAAATGCTATTTGGACATCAGTTACTCTTTTGAAATCCGGAAGGAATGGCCAACACAAACTTGAGGTTTTTCATTTTTTTCTTCATTTTATGACTAGCTTTTTTTGGATTGCCCAATTTAGGGATGCTGTTCCGCTAATGAAAATGTTGTAATCTTATAGTCAAAGCCCCCAGGGCCAAATCTCTATAACCCATTTGCTGATCTTATTCATTATCTCTTCTATTCAGTAAAAGAAGTTTAATTAGGCATCCATGGATGGATAAAATGTGAAACATATAAGATCTGTAATCGTCAAAGATTCCTCTTTGTATGCCTTTAGAAACATTGTTCTTTAGTGAACTTGAGATATTTTATAGTGATTTCTTTCCACCTCTCTCTCCCAGTCCATTCTTTTGCAGAGTTGTTTATTTACAAAGAATTTGTTGCTTCTTTTTTGTTGATTCTTTTTGAAAGTAATTACCGTCTTATATCAACTGTATGAGAATCTTCACCTTTGAATATCTTTTTTTTTACTCCTATTGTCTGCCATTTTTCTTGATCCATACAGTGCTTTGCTTCTAGATTTGTTTGTTTGCTGGTCGACTCATACCCCCATTTTTGAACAGATTGTGGGTTCCACAATACTGTATTGCATAATGGTCACAGTAGTTTAAGACTTTAAGTTGGGGTCACAAGATTAACTACACACTGATAATAATCCATTTGCTTTAAAGAAGGTTGCAGAGGGGAAAGGGAAGTGTACTGAGAGAGACTGCCTATAGGATAAGTTTTTTTTGGTAGGGTTAGAATATGGATCCATGTGATGTATGATGTTAAACATACCCTGCCTGCACTGCTCTTTGTACATTGCGAAAGATCTATGAAATTTCCTTCAGAGGAAGTGGTCCAAACTGTATTAACACAGAAATGTCTGCGAATTCTCTGGTACTGGCACATGAGCTCTGAATTGCCAGGGGATATTTAGCTGTGGGAAAAATAATGAGAGTGGGGTAAAATATTCAAACGAAAACGGGGAGATTCTAGACCATCTATTATTAAGTCCTGACAGAAATGAATATTTACAAGTCTACTGGACCCATTATCTTGTATATGATTTAGGATGCCAGTTTTTCTCAGAGAACCGAGTTGCTGAATAAATCTTGCATGTTTTGCAACCAACCGTCGATGTAGGTTGGATGCATCCCGTTCTGAGCGAATTCCGGCATAATCCATGATCCAAAATTTAAAACATAGCCTGAAATAGCTCAGTGATCATGTATAAAATCTAAATCGGTACGGATTTTTTGGTGTTTGTGGGAAGATACGAGTAAAAGAGCTTTTGAGGCAGTCAAGCTCCAGTCTTTTCTTCGAAGATGGAGGGGGGATCAAGGGTGAATCTGTGGGGTTTTCAATTTTTTATGACCTACCACATTTGTTTAGATTTTTAGCTTATTTTCTCAGTCAGATCAAACTGGCTTGCCTAGTCGAGCTCAAAGCAAAAATTACTGTAAGGTGCAGCCCATCTGCCCAAATGTTTAGGTGTCTTCCAAAATGTATGTAGAAGTAGGCCATCTTCTCAAATGTTTTCTTGTATATGGAGTACATTGTTTCCAATCCTTTTCCGTCAATTTGTGTACATGATCACAATTCACAAGGAGGGTGTTTCTCATGTTTTTTATCCATAGTTTCATGCAAACATTGTTTACCTATGTTTCATGCATACGCCAAAGGTAATTTTTATGACATTTGCTTTTAAAACATCGGATTGTTGAGTTAGTGCCCCGCTTACACAAGTTAGTTGTCATTGAAATATACACAAAATTGGTTAAAAATACCAAAATCAACAATTCCTGGGTGAAAAATACATTTAGATTTTGATACTGTTTAAATGGACAAAAAATTAAAAATAGTCAGGATGTAAACAGTTTCATCTTACCCATTTTCAAATACTTTTTCTTATTTTTAATTTACATCCGGATGCATCCAGTTTCATTCTTGCTACTTTTTAAGTTTAAGTCTGGACGAATCCAGTTTCATCCTTGCTATTTTTTTGGTGTCCATTTCACCCATACAAATTTTTACTCGTCCATTTGAACCATGTTTTAAATATATTTGGACAAATGACCCATTTTCCGTAAAATATAACATTAGTTGCAACCGTAATAAATTTGAGTGTACAAGAATGTGATATTGGCGGAAGCTGAATCCGTCGATCAAGAAACCATCCTTTGTCAATCAAGAAGATGAATGTGTCGTTATAGGCATTTCAACTAACAATATGGGTTAGTGCCTGGTAACTTTGGTTATCATTAAGTTTGAAGAAACTTATTGTCAAATTCATTGTTGTGTATTTCAAAGCAACAAAAATGAAAAAGTAATTTTAACATCCTAATTTTAGCTTAATTGTATAATTTCTTTGAATGGAGATAACAATGAAGATATTATTATCCAGTAAAGCTATTTCAGTCGCATCATAATTAAAAACAATGTGTTCTTTATTTTAGAATAAACTAGCCGATGGATCCATAATCTGGAAGCTAATCAACACATTTGCAGAGTAAGACATGAGACACACTTAGGCAGAGGCAGTAGTGTAATTATTACAACAAGGCTAGTTCCACATTAGAACACTATATTGAACTTGTCTTTCGTGTCGTGTTGGCCATTTTCAAATCTGTCTTTAAGTGTGACTAATTCTCGGGTTCTTCATTTAATTTTTCCAACAATGTTTTCGTTGTGTATGCACTATATTATTTATGCTCAGGATTGTGGTTACTTGAATGGCAGTTGAAAATCCAGCATTCATTTTAGAGGATCACAAGGATTGGTGTTTCTCATGCTTTTTCATCCATAGTTGCATATTATAGATCATCCAATGTCCTGACTAAAATAAAAATGAAAAAACGTTTACACACTGGACCATTCTTTTGTAAATGATTTAGGATGCCCTGTTTTTGGACAAGAAGTGATTTGCTGAATGTAAAAATCTTGCACGTTTTGCAAGCAGCAACAAGCGTGGAAGCCTACATTGGTCGGATAGGCATCCCGCTCAGAGTGAATTCTGGCATGATCCATGATTTGAATTTAAAAATTCATTGCGAGGGTATGTGCCATACAGGAGGAAAGCAAAAATAGGTCATCCCGTATAGCGTAGCCTACGAAATAAAATTGAAAACTTGGAAAAGAATGACTAATTTTTGTTGCCTCATTAAAAATCTTGTCAAGGAAAACCAATTGTGGTAAACCTCTGGCTAAGGAAAAGAGTGCAACGACGAAAGTCCATAAAACTATAGTAAGACTACTTAAAAAGATAAAATAACATTTATAATTCCTCAAGTTTATTGAAAATCTTTGTTCTCCATCGGTACCCAATGAGTTGTCTTCTAATGTTGGTTGTATATATGCCACCACAAGCAAGTTGTGGAAGATGAGTGCCTTCACCCGCGATAAAACTATCAAAGTATGGTCCTGAGCCCTTCTATCAATAGCAAGATTAACGGAAGTGTCACGATGACTTGTACAGGATAAATAAATCGTCCTCTTGGCGATTGTAGATGCCATTTTAGGCTTTTCTGCAATCAAGAACTTATAAAATGAGAAATGTATCTCCAAAGAAATACAAGTAGAAGGGTCACGGTTTATAAAACCGGACCAAGACAATACAAAACCAACATTGATTTCAAGTTCAACATCATGTTGTTTCACAGGATCAGTCATATTTTCTTGAAAGGAAGAATTACCAATAGCTACACTAAATACTACAATACTCAGATGATAAGGAAGCATTAAGATAAAATATAAATGAGAATCGAAAGATTAGCAGAAAACCTTGTTTAAAGAATTAAAATGATAAGACACTAACTATTGATATTGTTTTATTAAGTAGATCTAAGATTTCTAAGCTAAATGACCAAGTGATGAATTAAAACCTCTAAAAATCTAGGAAAACTCCTAATAATGCAGAAACCAGAAGTATCCAAATTAAGAAATGTTAATTTAATTCAAAGAAAAAACTATTGAACTTAAATAATAAACATTTGAAATAACATTGCTAATCTAGCAGGGCAAAGCATATAATCTTAAAGAAGTTTAAAAAGAAAATGGTCCCTGTATAGCTTAAAGCTCAATCCTGTTCGATGCTTTTTTGCTATTGAACTTGAAATGAATTTATTTTGCACCTTAGCCGTGGCCACATCTTTTCTGAATGAGTTGGTTCCAAAGACTAATGAAATAAACTGAAATATTTATAATAAAGCTTTTTTTTTCTTAAAAAGAACCAAAGATAAAAAAACGGAGAAAATAAAATTTAAAAACAACAAGTCTATGGGATCTGAAAGGTCAGCGGAGCAAAGGTGTGGATCTGAGCTACTATACAACATGCCAATGACAACTAATAATTGAACCAAAAGACACTAACAATCAAGAAAATAAAGATAAGAAGAAACGAAGAACAAAAAAACCTAACATGTAGATATTCATCCAGGCCAACTGACTAATACATATAATAGCACTAAGACAGGCTACACAACACCCTAAGAATTTAACATCAGAACAAACGGAAAAGGGCACAAGATGGACTAAACAAAACAGAAACCCTAAGGATGTGAACTAAAAATAGTTGAAAAATAGTCAACTCCTAGGTTAAGCAACAACCAAGAGGCCCAAAAGGGCAACAAGGAAACAAAAAAAAAGAAACATTGTCAAAGAGAGGCAAAGATGCCACAGAAAAAAGAAAAAGAGGCCTAGAAAAACATGATTTATAAATGGGATATCAGTTTTACTAATTGTTGATACCATTTTATATAGGACAAAAAAATCCCACCGATCCTGACCGTTGGATCGATGAAATGGTATCAACACTTAGTAGGACTAGTATCTCTTTATAAATCGTGTAGAAAAAGGTATAGCGCAGACTGAAATAGCTCACTGGTGTATAAAATTCTATTTTGGTACGCATTTTTTGGTGTTAACTAATTACCATGTCATAGTGGTGGTGTGTGACATATAGGAGGAAAGAAAAAATGTACACGCTTGCTAATTGTATGTTAACTAATTACCGTGTCATAGTGGTGGTATGTGCCATATAGGAGGAAAGCAAAAGTAGGTCTTCCCTAATACGAAGCCTGAAATAGCTCAGTGGTCGTCTATATCGGTATGGATTTTTTTGGTGTTTATGGTAAGATGCAACAAAAGAGCTTTTGGGGCGGTCAAACTCCAGCCTTTTCTTCTTAGTTGAAGCAAAGATGAAATGGAGGGGGATCAAGAGTGATCCCGTGGGGATTTTAGCCAGAACGCTCGTTTTGATACTTGCCTTACATAACCAAATAACTTACTATCTCAGTGGAATCAAACTGGCATGCCTAGTCGATCTCAAAGCAAAAACTATTGTAAGGTGTAGTCCCTCTGCCTAAATGTCTTAAGTGTCCTCCAATGCATGTAGTTGTAGAAGTAGCCCATCTTCCCACATGTTTTATTGTATAAGGAATGGGTGTTTCTCGTGTTTTCTATCCAGAGTTTTTATGTTCCATGCATACGCGGAAGGTAATTTTTATGACATTTGTTTATAAAAACTTCAGATTATTGAGTCACTTGCACAAGTTAGTTGTCATTAAAATATAACATAGTTGCTACTGTAATAAATTTGAGTGTACAAGTGATGTTGGCGGAAGGTGAATCGATCAATCAAGAAATAATTCTGTTTTGTAGGCATCTAAACTGGCAATACGGGGAATAGGCTGATAGCTTAGGTTATCCATAAGTGCGAAGAAACTTGTTGTCAAATTCATTTCTGTGTACTTTGAAGGAAGAAAAATGAAAAAGTAATTTTAACATTCTAATTTTAGCATAATTGTATAATTTCTTTGAAGTGATAGGAGATAACATCATAATTAAAAACAATGTGTTCTTTATTTATTTTAGAATAAACCAGCCGATGGAATCCATAATCATATGAATTTTAGATTTATTGATTTAGATTATCCTTTTGCATTATCAGCCCAAATTTCTCTTCCATGATTAGTTTGCAAGGATTCTCAACAATGCATTATTATTAGAAAATAAATTAGACTGATGGAATCCCTACAATCATGTTTTGGAGGTCATTGCATTTAGAACTAGTATGTCAGTTGCAAGAACGCGTGTCAGTACTCCTTGCCAGAATATTTATAACCCGGACATGGCTGCATATTTTAACCACTACAACCATTTCGGCTGCAAATAATTACATCATCTTCAAGTAAAATTTCTTGGGCATTTGATGGTTTAACTATCCTCTAATTCTTCTGTCACAAAGAAATTTGTGCGATATACATTACTTCCTTTCCCAAAGTGTGTCTCATGGTCCTACTGTGCAAATGTGTTGATTAGCTTCGAGACACAAGTCACACAACACCATATACTGAACTTCTCTTTCGTATCGTGTTGGCCATTTCCACCAAATCTGTCTATAAGTCTGACTAATTTCTAGGGTCCTTCATTTAATTTTTCCAACAATGTTTCGTTGTGTATGAATACATGTTCATGGTTTACTTGAATGGCAGTTTTAATGGCAGAATTAATTTTAGAGGATCATAAGGATTGGTGTTTCACATGCTTTTTCCAACAATGTTTTGTTGTGTATGCAATACATTATTTATGTTCAGTACTGTAGTTTACTTGAATGACAGTTGAAAATCCAACATTAGTTTTAGAGGACCACAGGGATCGGTGTATCTCATGCTTTTTCATCCATAGTTGTATATTCATGTAATTAAAATTGTAAATGTATGTTATGTGCAAACATCAACAAACTATGCGCCACGCATACAAGCGATGCTTAGAAAAATAATTTTTATGACATTATCTTATAAAAACTTAGGTGATTGTGTCGGTTCGCACTTTACAAAAGTTCATTGTCATTAAGATAACATAACATTGATGGTACACGCACCGTGATTTTTCACCGAAAATATCCCGAAACATAATCAGACGGTTCCCATCAACGTGCTTAGCATTGGGATGGTAACGTAGGAAAGTGGGGTCCATATTTTACTCTCACTCGATGATTATTTTGGGAGAAATCCAAAGTACATGTAGAGTTATTTATAACATAATTACTGCTATTTGTAGTAGTGAATTTGAGTGTCTAAGAGCAACCACAGTGGACGATCGAACCTATAACTATGGTCCAGAGTCGAGACACAGCGGGACGGAGTAAAAACTAAAATCTGGACCAAGACCAAATTCCAGACTATATTTGGTCTGAGACGAAGACCAAAACTATATATAGTCGAGCGAACGTATAATGTTCGTTTGTCACCCGGCGTGTATATAAACTACGCTTCACATGAAGCGCACGTATAATCTTCGTCCCACGAACAGACGTGTATATAAACTACGGCTCAATGGAGCGGTGCTGAAATGTACGCCCGTCCGGGTGTTGGTGAAGTTTACCCCCATGCCAGATGTTGATATAATCAACGCCCCAAAACACCCACACCCCCGGTCCTTGTGGAATATGAAGATGAAGTTTGCGCCTCAAAGCCTAGTTGGAAATGTGGAATATGAAGATGAAATGGACTTTTGAGAAACAAGAGCAGCTGATGGTGGTGATGTGTTGTTAGTAGTAGGACTGTGGATAACAACAGCTTCATCTAATGGCAGTGTTACTTGTGGAATATGAAGATGAAATGGAATTTTGAGGCGGACTTTTTATACACGCCCCATCAGGCGAGCATTTTATGTACGTCTGGCTATGGGGCGTATGTTATATGTTCGCCCCAAACCCGGCCCTTGTAAAGTCTACGCCCGACAACGGGCGACGAGATGTATATAAACGCTCTATCCGGGCATGCAGAATACCACCGTCGCTCATCAAACGAACATTATATTTACGCTCCATCAAATTTAGTCTTCTACCGTAGTGTTGCAACACCGACTAAACCCAAACTTTGATCTTTTTTTTTTTAATATTTGGTCTTTGATTATGATCGCACCGCTTGCTCTAAGATGTTGGTGAAAGCTGAATTCGTTATCCAACAAATCTTTATTTGGTCCTATATCTTGACACTAAACTGTCATGCTACGGACCTACGGTATGCCGTACAATGCAGAAATATCCTTATTTAGCGAGAAGGATTTTTGGAGCATCTACATGGAATCTTTGTTCTATTCTCATAATTTGAAACTAGTGAGTGGATCCACAGCCATTTGGATTTTAGATTTCTTGATTAAGATTAACCCTGAATTTTAGGAACAGTATACAAGGTATATCAAATTGATGATACAGTATTACAATCTACATGAGCACAAATGGAATGTGCGATTGATGAAGTTATTTTTCAGTAAATATAAGCATAAGTCTCTGTTAACGGTTTTTTGAATTAAAAATATTAACTAATAGGAAATGCACAACAAATAGGCCGAGAAGGGTTACCCACAAATTCAATTAGCTAAGCACACCAACCAAATTGGAATTTTAAGAGTGTGTGCTCGATCTTGTTGCCGGAGAATCTTAAGTCCAGACACTACACCATTTCCAGGATATTGTCACAGGATATACCTGTTACGTACTGAATTTGTAACGGTTATAACTGTACTAAATAGGCCGTTACTAATAATTGTGATCCTGTTTTGTAACGGTTTTATCTGTGACAAGATCCAGATACAGTCACATAATTGACCTAATTATTAGCCACAATTGACCTAATTTTTAGGAAAGCGACACGTGGCTCATTTGTCACGAAAATTGTCACAGTTTAGGTCTGAGTATATTATTGCAACGATCCCTTTAAGAACACTGTGTTCTTGTAGTAACAGTTACAGTAACACTTATAAGTGTTACCTATTGCTTGTAACAAATCTTTTAGTAACACGTGTCATCGTCCTATATCAGCACCCAGATGATGACACGTGTTCTTTTTAACTAACACTTTTTGTAACAATTATTTCCGTTGCAATTCTTTAAATTACAATTAAAAAAAATGGATAGTCCAGATCCATTATAACGGACCTGGGCTTCCAATTTACAGGCGTGCGACACAATTTATCCTGAAACACAGGCCTGCGACACAATTTATCCTGAAACACAGGCTGCGACACACATTTCAACACTCATACATACATTGTGGAAATACAAGCACAAAGGTCTATTCATTATGATACTTGCAACCAAAAAATTATTTTATTTAACCTAGCAGAATTCAGAGCCAACACTTTGTGAGCTGCAACCAAGAAAAAACAAGCTTAACTTAATTAATACACAATGACATAAGAAGTTGCAAGAGAATAAAAATATACAAATGAATCAATAAGATTTGTTATCATACCATTTAACGCGAGCATATACAAATTTATAATTTCAAGTAATTCCAGCATTGGCATCAAACACGCATGAGCTACAAATAATAAAAATTGAACATGTTAATGACAAGTTTTGATAAAAACAGAATAAAGAAATGTAAAGAACTACATTATTATTGATCTCTCTTCATGAAGTTTGATACTTGGAGAGAATTCATATTCCTAAGTTTGAGGGGATATAACATATGTTTAGAAACTTAAATAGATAACATATAAGTAGACTAAAAGACAGAACTCACATAACAGTCTTTGCCTTGTCTTGCGTGCCGATTGTCTTTCAAATCTGCAACACTTATGAGTTATGCACCTGAACAAGGTCCTGGTAGTGAGCACCTTCTGTAAGGCAAGCATCCACCATCGTCCGATCTGCAAGGAAACGAAATGCACCAATCAGTAGTAAATTAGACACTTCCGACTTATACTTGAGAAATTTGTTTAAAAATTCAATACCCCAGTAGTAAATTAGATGATCGGTAGTAAAATAGTACCCTTACAGGAACTAAGTGCAATAAATATTATGGAGACTGTGCATTAAGGGTAATATGGTAATATGGTAGTTTGGTCATTAAGGGTAACAATCTCCATAATATTTATTCCACTAATTTCCATTAAGGGTAATATGGTAATTTTCATAGTTTGTAATATTTACTTTACTTATTTCCGACAAGGGTAGTTTGGTCATTTTCACAGTCTCCATAACATTTCTTAACCTTGTTTCCAGTAAGGGTACAATGGGCGTTTTCACATACTGTAATATTTACTTGACTTATTGTTGATAAGGGCAGTTTGGTCATTTTATAGTCTCCATGATGTTTATTGCATTAATTTATAGTAAGGGTAATATGGTCATTTTCACAGTCTGAAATATCAACTTTACTTATTTTTAATAAGGGTAGTCTGGTCATTTTCACACTCTCAATAATATTTATTGCACTAATTTCCGGTAACTGTAATATGGTCATTTTTACAGTCTGTAATATTTACTTTACTTATTTCCAATAAGGGTAGTCTGGTCATTTTCACAGTCTCCATAATATTTATTGCATATGTTTCCAATAAGGGTAAAGTGGTCATTTTCATTGTCTGTAATATTTACTTTACTTATTTTTGATAAGGGTAGTTTGGTAATTTTATAGTCTCTATGATAATTATTGCACTTATTTCCAGTAAGGGTAATATGGTCATTTTCAGTCTGTAATATTTACTTTACTTATTTTTGATAAGGGTAGTTTGGTCATTTTCATAGTCTCCATGATATTTATTGCATTTATTTCCAATAAGGGTAATATGGTCATTTTCATAGTCTGTAATATTTACTTTACTTAATTCTGATAAGGGTAATCTGGTCATTTTCATAGTCTCCAGAATATGTATTACACTTATTTACAGTAAGGGTAAAATAGTCATTTTCAGAGTATGTAATATTTACTTTACTTATTTTTGATTAGGGTACTTTGGTCATTTTCATGATATTTATTGCACTTATTTCTAGTATGGATAATATAGTCATTTTCATAGTCTCCATGATATTTATTGCACTTATTTCTAGTAAGGGTAATATGGTCATTTTCAAAATTATAATATTTCCTTTACTTATTTCCGATAAGGGTAGTCTGGTCATTTTCACAGTCTCCATAATATTTATTGCACTTATTTCCAGTAAGGGTAAAATAGTCATTTTCACATTCTGTAATATTTACTTTACTTATTTCTTATAAGGGTTGTACGGTTATTTTCCCAGTCTGTAATATTTACTTTACTTATTTCCGATAAGGGTAGTCCGGTCATTTTCATATTTTCCATAATTTTATTGCACTAATTTCCATTAAGGGTAATATGGTCATTTTCATAGTCTGTAATATTTACTTCACTTATTTCTGATAAGGGTAGTCTGGTTATTTTCACATTCTGCATAATATTTTGTTGCACTTTTTTCCATTAAGGGTAATATTTTGTAATATTTACTTTACTTATTTCCAATAAGGGTAGTCTGGTCATTTTCACATTCTTCAGAATTTTTATTGCACTTATTCCGATAAGGGTAGTCTGGTAATTTTCACCGTCTTCGGAAGAAGCAGATATGTCAAAGTCAAATTTCTATAAAGTCATGACTTGTTGACTTGGTCTTGATCCTGTTTTCTAATGTTAAGAAAATTAAAAAGAAAAAGAAAATTGTATTTTGATTTATAGAAATGAAATATAATTGTTAGTTTGTATAAATGTGGGAAAATTAGTGACAAGTAAAATTCAAAGTGTTATAATTTTGGGGTTGTTTTAGATGTGGTGAAATATTTGGGTGGAATCATCACTTTGAATTATAATTGTGATTGTCTGTAAAATTGTCAACAAATATTATTGTGACTAATAAAAGAATTTAATATTTCTAATTATTATCATGAATACAAAATTTAATAACAGTTATAACTGTTGCAGGACTTATCACAGGTGTATCTATGACTGAAAAATAAACTGTGACAGGTTGCACTGTTACAAAATCCTGGTTTTGGTGTAGTGAGACATTGTCCCATTTTGCTTCTGATCACACCAACCAATTGGACCCGACATAGTTGCATCTTCTTCAATGTGAAAATTTCGTCGTAAGCTGCATGTAGATTGATAGTTACCGCTAATTTTTCTTTTCCACAGCGATTCAGCGAAAGCTGTTCGATTTGGTTCAGAGTTAGACTGTGCAACCTCGTGTAAATGTTTTATCATAAAATTGGTTAAAAAGACCAAAATCAACAATTCCTGGGTGAAATTGACTGTTAGATTTTGATATTGTTTAAATGGACAAAAATGTAAAAATAGGAAGGATGTAACCAGTTTCATCGTGTCCATTTTCAAATATTTTTTCTTATTTTTAATTTACACATGATGTATCTAGTTTCATCCTTACTATTTTTTAAATTCAAACTAGAATGAAACCAGTTTCATCCTTACTATTTTTTTTTTGACCATTTCACCCAAACTATTTTTTACTCGTCCATTTGAACCGTGATTTAAAAATATTTGGACAAATGACCCATTTTCCGATGTTTTATTAGATCATCCATTGTCCTGACTGAAAGAAAAATGGAAAAAAGTGTTGGAATATTTTCAACGCCGCTAACCAAAGGGGGGTCCTGGGGGGCATCGCCGATAAAAGCCTGTTCGAAAATTTCGAATCCAAAAGACACCATTGATGTCTGTTGATGAAGGAACCTGACGTTTCGTGAATAGAAACCTGTTGGCGAATAAAAAACCTATTCCCAACAGGTGCAAAACCCTTTATAAATAGCTTCTCCCAGTTTCGTTTAACATATAAGAAAAATCAATCTGTTTTCTCTATTTCAAAAAGCATCATCAGAAATCAGAAATCTCTTTGTGTGTTCTTGATTGAATCAAGGGGTACAAACCTTGAATTCAGTTTTCGTTGCAGGGCTTTCATTGTATCCTGAAGGCAATATTTCGCATACCTGTTGTAATCGCCAATTGTTATTGGGAGGGTAGAAATATTTGTCTAAAAGAAATTTATACAAGCCTTGAAAGTTTTGGAGTGCAACACTTTTTTCTCTGTGTCATTCATCCTTTGTGAAACCCATTTTTTTCCAACAAAAAGTTTCCACGCTGGACCCATTCTCCTGTAAATGATTTAGGATGCCCAGTTTTTGGCCAAGAAGTGATTTGCTGAATGTAAAAATCTTGCACCTTTTGCAAGCAGCAACACACGTGGAAGCCTACATTGGTCGGATAGGCATCCCGCTCAGAGTGAATTCCGGTATGATCCAAGATCTGAATTTAAAAATTCATTGCGAGAGTATGTGCCTTACAGGAGGAAAGCAAAATTAGGTCATCCCATATAGCGTAGCGTGAAATAGCTCCCTGTTGTATAATTTGGTACGGATTTTTTGGTGTTTGTGGGAAGATTTAAACAAAACTACAAAAGAGCTTTTGAGGCGGTCAAGAGTGAATCAGCGGGGTTTCCGATTTTTCCGAGGTATCACATTTCTTTAAATTTTTGGCCAGAACTCTCGTTTTGATACTTGCCTATACAAACCGAATAACTTACTTTCTCAGTCGAATCAAACTGGCTTGCTTAGTCAAGCTCAGAGTAAAAATCGCTGTAACGTGTATGTTTTTGGTGTCTTTCAATGTAGTAGTAGTCCCTCTCCCCGAATATTTATCCATTATGGAACACATTGCCCTGAATCCTTTTCCGTTGATTTTTGTAAAGGATCACAAGGAGGGTGTTTCTCATGTTTGCCATCCATAGTTTTATTTCCATGCAAGCATGGATTAATTATGTTTCTTAAAGGTAATTTTTATGACGATTGCTTATAAAAACTTCAGATTAATGAGTTAGTGCCCAACTTACAGAAGTTAGATGTCATTAGACTATAACATATAGTTATTGTGGCACTAAATTCGAGTGTATAAGAATGTGATGTTGGCGTCTGAATTGGTCAATAAAAATACTATTCTTTGTCATGTAATTAATTATGATAAGCACCCCAACAAAAAATTTGGGGATGGCTATTGGCTGTGGTTATCAATAACTTTGAAGAAACTTATTATCAAATTAATTTCTGTGTACCCTTCAAAGAAAGAAAAATGATAATGTAATTTTTACATTGTAATTTTAGCATAGTTATAACTTATAAGTATCTGTGAACTGATTTAGACATCATAGACTCATAGCCGAAAGATTGTTATCCAATAAAAAGGAACGCGCGATTGGGATATGGAAACTAATTGGGGAAAATAGCTACATGACAAAAACAGGATCCAAATATCAAATTCGGGTCACCCATTATGTAATTAATTTTTTAACTCCTAATCTAGTCCTCACTAATCAGGTTTAGTGGTTAATAATAATTAGTAAAATCTTAAGTATTTGGGGGATAGATTAGTGTGTATTTTTATTTGAATTTGTGTGAGTGAGGTGAGAGTAGAAGGAGGGAAAAATATTTTTGAGTGAAATTTTTTTTGTGAAAATGGAAGATGATTGTGAGGAGAGAATTGCAGCTGCTGAATCTTTAGCTCAACTACAACAAGAAGCATATCTTCAATCTTCGGTTAATGATAACAACTCACAATTGGACTTATATGATGAACCAACACCCTTGGAATATGATTTTCGTGAGCATGAAGTGTTTTTTGAAGAACCAACCAAAGAAAGTAAACAAGTTCGACATACAAGCATCCCCAATACACAGGTAATGTTGCTAAGAGGTCGAAAATTTGATTTATTTTTTTTTGAAACCGCTATTTTTTTCGAAGGCTGTTTTTAGGCATATCTAAATCTTTCTAGGCATACAAAACAATAGTCCCATCTCGAGTGACCTCATAAGGGGTACCTTATGGGTAGTTCAATTACCTATATACCCTTAATACAAAAATCTAAAATCAGTTTTCTAAAAAATCAAAATTAGTTTCCCTTAACATCTCTTCTTCTTCCTCTTCCTCTAGCCGAACTCTTCCCCTCCCACGAAAAAAAATAATTCATCATCATGATTTGTCGATTCGTAAAAATTTGATCATCGATTAAACTCAACCACATAATGACTCGTACAAAGAAAAGAAGGGACTAGGCAAGCCAAATCGTCTTCTAAACCATCAATTGAAGAAGAAGAACCAATTGAAGATGAAGGTGTAGAAACTAAAAATCAACCACCAATTGAACCAGAAATTGAACCAACTGCATCTCCAACTCCGGAAATGAGAATAAGAAAGTAAGTTTTACAAACACAATCTCCTATTTGCTGTTTTCCATCGATTAAAGGACGGTTACGGTGTTGGGTTCGGCTCAAAATTGAGTTTCGTTTTTAACCGAACTGTTCTTCACAAAAGCTTCCTGTAAGTGTATATGAACAGTTCGCCATGAAATTTCAAGCCGAACCTAGTCATAGATAGAGATGCATATGGGTTCGGCAAATTCGATAATCATAATATGTGCCGAACCTAGCACATTTACGAGGTTCGGCTATTACGACATTCACATTATGTGCCGAACCAATACAAAATTCTTACCCCAACAATTATCAGGAATATAAATGATCAGGTTCGGCTTATATAATACTTATGTAAATAGCCGAACCTTGTACTACCAAAAATTTCGGCGCTTACGATTTTCTCAATATAAGCCGAACCTCACATAACTTTTCTTTCAGATCACACAGGATTGAGTTCGGCTCATTATGACATTTTTAAACAAGCCGAACTAGGGGATACAAAGTGGGTTCGGCTCATAATAATAACACTTTCAGCTTGCCGAACTGTTCATTAGTTGTCAATATCCAGGTGGGTTCGGCTGATATATTAAGCCGAACATATTCCAGACTCGCCGAACCTTAGTGAAAAACACAAACTTTTTATGATTTTAAGCTACAAAAGTGAGATTAAACATAAGATAGAAGTGTACCCTCCTCATCCATTGAATCAAATACAAGTTTTTTTTTCTCATTTTCCCCTTCTCCGTCTCCAAAAAAATCTAACTTTTTTTTTTCTTACTCAAAAATTTTCATCTACACAAATCTATAAGTAAATAATCTTAAAACTAATCACTGATCACTAATCATTAATCACTAATCAGAATTATTTTAACTAATCATTCGTATTAACACTAATCCTAAAAGGGAAGATTTGCCATTAAAAAAATTTGGTTAAGGGGGCTTCTGATTTTGTTATTTCACATCTTTTTTTTGTCTTTATTAGGTATGCCTAATAAGATTCATGTATGCCCAAAAACATCTTTCGTTTTTCTCTGAAAAAGCTTGGTGACGGCATACACGTAGTATGAATACCACACAGGCACCACCAGAACCGGCATGGTGTTCATACTGTTTCCATGCCGGTGAAAAATATCCCCCATTTTGAAACAATTGTCGGCATGGTCTTCAACCAAAACAATCCATGCCGGCACGCAATTAACTTTTTACCTACCACCGAATATTCCATGGAATATCCAAACCGGCATGGTTCACTCCTAACTTTATCATGCCGGTACCACAAGAAAAACATCCAGGAGTAAATACCAGCGTGGATATCAATTATCGAGCACGTCGGTTCAAAATTCCGGCGTGGTTTATAAATTATGTAGCACGCCGGCAACAAATACCGGCTTGAAACCTTACATATAGAGCATGCCGGTACCACTATAAAAACATCCAGAAGTTAGTCACTTTGGTAGTATTATACCAGCGTGGTTTTAAAATTATCGACCATGCCGGGGCCGTTTTCCGGCTTCGAACCTCGTGTAACGAGCATGCCGGTATCGCCAATTCCGACATTAATGTTCAGGAAAATACAATGCCGGTACTGTTTAAAATTAGGTCCTCTTTTTCAAGTGCAGTTCCGGAATGCCGGAACATTATTCGAGAATGCCGGCACATGTTTCCGGCTTTGGTTGTTTTGACGGTACTGTCGTCGAGCATGCCGGAACTAGTACCCGACATAGTAATTTAATTTTATTTGGAACTAATTCAATTTTCTTTTCATTCATTCCTTAGATTGTGACATACATTGATCCAACAAATTTCAAGCAAACAATACTATACTATAAAATACCTATGGTATGTTACCAAACAATACTTTTCACCTAGTTTTTCGAAATTTATGTCAAGCAAACTGATCCAAACTGGCCCTCATATTAATAATAAGGAAATCAACTTAAAAACATATCACATAAACAATATTCCGCATGAAATGAAAGATCTTAAGTTAATTGCAACTATCATTATTTCTTGTAACGAGATTCAACAAACAAAGCGGCTTCGAAATGCCTAAAAAGCTCTTTTCTCCACTTGGTATATGCGTCCTGAGCTTGCCACTTATTCCCTTTGTATATTGCAAGAAACTCGTTGTATTTGCGACATAATTTTATGAGGGAAATTGTCCGATTCGCTACAAACTCATCCCCGTAATCCATTTTACGTTTCTCGCTCTTACCGTCATATAAGGACCATCCGCAACAAGACCCCAAAAAAGGTTTGAAGGGCGGTGATCTTCAGGCAAATCCGATACTATGAAGAAATTTTTAATCCATTCAGTTTCTTCCTCAACATCTGCTTCTATCTTTGCTTGTTTTACACGTTCGATTATCTCTTTAGTTTCTTTGCGATATTTTGCTTGTATTGCTGCCTCTTCTTCTTCTCTTTTCCTTCTAAGTATCTCTTCTTCCATTGCGGCAATTGACTTGGTATTTTGCTCATTCATTCTAAGTTTTTCTAGTATGATGGGAATTGAGTTGGTGGTGGATGATGATTTATTTCCTATCGGAGTGGATACTTTTTTCTTCTTAAGTTTTTCTTTTTCCATGGAAATGATGAAGTCGGTAGTTGGTGATTGATTTTCCATCAGAGATATGTGTTGGATCTCACCTATTTTTTTTTGAGGTATCAAGTGCAATGGGTGTATCCATTCCTTTAAATAGATGAGGACACAACGGCTCTTTTCCACTTTATCATTCCGGCATTGTCAGTAACTTAGATCCCACGTCGAAAATGGTCTTTACTGGTTTATGGTTTAAAAAAATAGTCGTTATGCATTGAATGTTCTATTCCGGCAGTGTACGGAAGATGTCCGACCATGCCGGTAGTGCTTGCCGGCACAGTAATGTATATAATTTCAAAGCCGGTACAAGTGAATTTCTTCACAGAGAAATATGCAACAATTACCGGCATGGTTGAACATCATAGTTCAGCGCCGATACGTTGTACCGGCATTGAATATGTAATTGCGACCATGCCGGTATTTGTGAATTTCAAAAAAAAAAAACGGCTAGTATTTTGAAAAATAAGACCGTTGGAGATTCATTTATATAATATAACCCCAACCCCCCCCCCCCCCCCCATTCCTTTGGAAAAATCTACACAAAGCACCCACCAAATAACAAAAATCCTTCTCTCAATAAATCAAGCACCAAAAAATATATCAATCTAGCATGGTTAAAGCTTCACAACCGATGAGAGATTCATCATCAAGCTCTATTTGCAAAGTAAGTAGATTGAACATTACTAACAATACATGGACAGTTAAAATCTTCACTACTATGACCAGGGACGGTATTGGGGGGTGGCTTAGGGGTGCTTCAGCCACCCCCAAATCTCAAACTCACCCAAAAGTCATTTTTTCATGTGTATTTTTTGGAAAAAATAATAATAGCCCCCTAAGAATTTAGTGTTTAGCCCATAGTGCTATTTTAGCCCACCTAGACTTCAAATCCTGCTTTCGTCGCTGACTATGACGCGTAATTAATATAATCTTCTCTTACAGAATCATCATTACAGGTGTCAAATTTTCAAGTCACCTTCTCATCTAGTCATGGACTGTCCTTTTATTTATTCAAAGTGTAGAAGCTGTGATGGGACACACTGGTTTTGGATTGCAAAAACTGATGATGCTAAAAATGGAAGAATGTTTCTAAGGTGTTTGAATCACCCAAAGTACGATGAGTTTCAATGGTTTGAAAAAGCTGTTGCACTAGCAGAATCAAGAGAAAACCACAAGGGAAAATGCAAGCCTATCAATGGGTGTGATGGGTGTTATATGAAGGGAAAAGAATATGTTGAAAGAGAAGAAGAACCAATGAAGATGGTCCTTGACACCGAGATTCCAGACGATGTCTTCGAAGATATTCGCGAAAGGCTCAAAGGTTCCGCAATTGTTGAAAAGGGATGGGTTACTAAATAGGAGATCATCTTAAAACAAAAATGCTCCGTTGAAAAGGTTCCGCAATTGTGACATTCGGTAACAATTCAAGCTTTTATAAGGTAACAGTTCTGTATACTGTAACAATTTTTATAATAAGTATTATTATATACCCGTGTTACTGTAACAGATTTAATATGTTACCATAGTTGACATTATCGTGACATTTATTTAGACTGACCGTTACTATATGCCCATGCTACTGTAACACATCTAATATGTCACCATAGTTGACATTATCGTGACACTTTTTAGACCAATTGTTACCATATACCCATGTTATTGTAACAGATTCAATATGTCACCATATATAGTTGACCTTATTGTGACATTTCTATAAAACAACTGTTACTATTTATCTACATAACTAGTTATCTGGAAATCCATTTCAAAAAGATTACCTAGCTCTTAGACCGACATGTCACAATTTACTGTTGATTTAATTTCATGCACTTATCTATAGCCATGGAGCATGGATGGTTATCTAAGGTTTAATAGAAATTCAAACCTAATAAAAAATAATAAACAAGTGGTACGATATATAAAAATACTACAATATAAATGTGTTGTAGTTGGGCGGTGAGAACGAAGGTAATGGTAACGAAGGTTGTGGTGGAGGTCGATAGTTTATTATTTAATGAGAATAAGTATTTTATATGGATAACATTAACCAAAAACAAAGCGTGGAATAGTGGTTCAAGAGTTATAGTTAGGTGTAATAGGTCTCAGGGTCGAATCCTGTGAAGAGTAATTTTATAGAATTTATATTTCAAGGTCAAGAAGCCCAACTTATGGTTGTGGAACGGTGGCGGGCATGGTGGATGTGGTTGCGGCGGTGTTGGTGGTTGAGGTGGTTGCGGCGCTGGTGGTGGAGGTGGTGGTAGTTTCACTTTAAATTGTTACTGTTTTGATGACAGTTTTCATAAAAACTGTTACGGTTACTCAAATAATAGAACAGTTTTATGAAAAACAGTTACCATAGCAATTATTCAATAACATATATTGAATAAACTGTTACCAAAAATTACTAACAATAACAGTTTTAGAATTTATGAGTCATTTTTCAATAGTTATTCTGTAACAGATTTTATAAACTTTCCGTAACAGGGGCTTTAGTAACACCGCAGAAAAACTAAAATTGTTACAGAAATAATTCAGTAATAGTCTTTAACTGTCACCGAACATCATTTTTTTACTAGTGGTTACCATGTTTTGGTATGTTTTAATTTCAAGTTTGAAATCTAATATAATAGATTATCTAGGAAAGAAATAAATGGAGCATTCGTAACCTATTTATGTAAAGTACCGGCATATTATATTTGTCAAATCCAATGCCGGAATTCTGCAAAACTATGCAAGAGTAAGAAAATCAGAATTCCGGCATCGATAAATCTGTTAATGCCGGAACTACCCATAATGTACACAGAAACTTGGTTATTTTCTTCGATTGTGCCCGGCATAGTTTAAGAGAAAATATTCCGTGCCGGTTCAAGTGACGGCATAAAATTACATCAAGTTTTATCGACGGAAACAAAACCGGTATTGTGGAACTTAAACTTTTGAATGCCGGTGCTTCTCGTGTAAAGAAACTTACAAAGACCACATTTTACTAGAAATCTAAACATGTTCAACATAAACCAAACAACTGAATCGTGCTTGAATGTTCTTCATCAAGGTATCATAAACCAAAAGTAAACCAAACAACTAAAGAGTTCAACCAAAAACAAGTTAGAAATTGTTCAAAACATAAAGACCACCATCCAAATAACAAAACACAACTATAGAGTTCATCACTTGGTCTTTTGCTTCTTGCCAACGGGGGCCTTCCTCGTTTCCCCAAACAAAGCTCTTGCACTTGGGTCTTCAATTTTATCAATATCTCCACGACTTCCTTCATTTCTTCAATGGATAGCACCTCTCCTTCGTCGTACTTGCAACCTAACAGCTTCCACAACTTGCAAAGCCGACGCCGCTAGTTTCATACATACAACACATAATTAGTATTTATATGCTGATATAAAATTATTTGTAAATTAAACGACTAAGCAATTAACAATACTTACTAGCAATCCAACGGTCTTATTAAGTTGGGTCATCGTATGTAGTGCCGCTGTAGGAGTTGTAACGGGAGGGTTTTTCTGGGGTGGAACTTCGACGTCGTCCGGGCGCACGACAAAAGGATGTGACCATTCCAAGTAATTATCAATGTAGGCGGTATTGGCTTCATCACCGCTGTTCACAAGCTCCCAATTACTAGCATCTACCAAACGACGTGGTTCCATATCCCTCCAATGTGTTGGTTCTGGAATTGGATCATACTATACCCTCAACCTTGTGGAACTTGACATGAACACAGAAAGGTCAAGCTGATACCTTTCAGTAGAGGCTGTCATGAAGCATGGTAATTGCTTATATCCAAGTTTCCGCATCACACGTCGAGGATCAGCCATAACGTATCCCTTTGGGTGGAACAAAGGCTCATTGTAAAATGCAATGTTATAGAACCTCAAATATTGGTGGTTTTCTCTAGCCTCCCTGTAAGGGTCGAACACAACATCTTTGGTAGTCATCGCGTCCAGAGACAATCTCATATCTGTCAGTCGACGATTGTTACCGGGTTTCGGATGGCTGTTGAACTGGTATCTCTTGGCTCTAGGTTCCTCGGGTTCATCAATGGGTATAATCTTCAAGAAGGGGTTTCCCTTGAAAAATGTTGGGAAATGTTCATAAGCCCACACCTATACAAAAGTGAAATGATAATATAAAAATCAGTAAATTTTGTTTCTAAGTTCATCATAAGGGTACATGTGAACAATATAAATAAGAACATAAGTTTAAAAACAAAATTACCTGAAGTAGAGTGAAATTCTCGACAAATTGATTTGTAACCGCCTTAGAGGCCCTTCTCATTTCCGTCATCAAATGTGCCATTAACACGGTGCCCCAAGAATAGCTAAATACCTCTTCCAACGGATCCAAGTATTGAAGGTAGTTTGCACTAACCTTGTTGTCACTAGTGTCATGGAATACCCTAGTGTCCAAGATGAATAACAGGTACGCAGCGGTTGTATAACGAATCTGTGTGGGGTCCCATCCATCCTTGTCTTTTCTCTGCGCCGTGTCTTCAAACTTCTTCTTAAGCAGCGTCAGCTTGATGGCCTTTGTCCTACTAGTCTTAGATATATAGAAGCTTTCCACAGAAGTTTTGTAGTCCCAACCCTACAGCTTGTTAGTAAGAGCGTGCAACTTCGACCATTCTAGCTCCGGACAATGATCTCCTCTGCAAATGATTTTCCAGTAACACTCAAGCCTAGAATGTTCTGAGCATCATCAGAGATCAAGGTCATCTCGCCAAACGGGAAGTGCATGGTATCTATTTCACCATGATACCTTTCGACGAAGCAATTGACTGTCACAATATCTGGCTTCACATAATTTTCAACCAAAGGATATAGACTAGAATCCTTTACTAATGTTTGGACCTCTTCACATTCCTTAGACAAATCCCAATGATACGCGGCTTGGTTTCGGCAAACACGCACAACCTTCTTATGATCGTACAATTAGGAGATAATACGATTAAGAGATTTTATATAAATACAAAACAATACATATGCACGGGATAGAAATTCTTACATAGGTTTGATAGATAGTACGAGCCCAAGAGTCCTTGTAGCCAAATAGATGCCCCGGATCAAAAGAAGCTGCACCCCAAATTCTACCACGATCAAAGTCAGGTATCATGTCATCAATATGAGGAAGGTGTAAACCTTTAACTTTTACTTTGCTTGTGCCCTTTACTTGTGTCGGTTGTTGACTTGGCCCACCTTGTTCCACTACTACTTGGCTTTGGGTTGCTAATTGACTTGGATCAATCTCATTATCTTCCTCCTCACTTTCCTCTTCATCTTGATCATCTTCCTCCTCAACTGCTCCGGTAGGTTCACGGATTGGGAGTTTACTACGGTCACAACCACTCTCCCAAACTTCACCTCTTGTAGATGCCCCCAAACGCTTGTTGCGCGACCTTGTTCTTTCCCTCTAGGAGGCAGAGATTGAGGAGTACCAAGACCGTCCTTCCTTCTTTTCTTAATGCCATCATCTTTAGTTTTTTGTTTGTTAGCTTCCTTTGCTTTAGCCCTATTTCAAAAGAAGCACGTAATAAATATAAGACAATTAACTTTCATTTCTAATACCGGCATAGATACACCACATAACGGCATAGAATCATCACTACCGGCATACCTTAACAAAGTATCGACCATGCCGTTACCAAAACACGGCATAGAAATTCAAACCATTACATGTCGGGAACCATTACCGGCATGACCAAATAATTATCGTGGATGCCGGTAATTTCTAGGAAGTTCCTGGATACCAAAACACCTTTGCCGGCACATACGTAAATCTAAAACACATGCAGTAACAAGGTACCGGTATGGAATCTAACCTAAAACCTATGCCAGTACCCTTCAGAAAATCCAAATGTTCTATGTTTATTAGAAGCTCAATATCGGCATGGTATTCAACCTAATTTTAACGCCTTAACATGGTTCCGGTGTGGTCTTCATCCTAAATCAAATGCCGTAACTAAGTTCCGGTGTGATCTTCAACCTAAATCGAATGCCGTAACACAGTGCCGGCGTGGTCTTCATACTAAATTGAATGCCGCTACACTGTTCCGGTGTGGTATTCATACTAAATTGAATGCCGGAAGCTACTGAAACTTAACTGTTTCAGTTAGGGTTTGCGATTTTGACCTAAACCATAGCTACAAATCGATTGAAACACTAATTAAAACAGTTCTAAATCACTTACCTTCTCACAGAAGCCATGTTTATGAGAGGTTGATCGTCAGAGTTCTCTTGTTCTTCTTCCTCTTGCTCTTGAGCAATCAAAGCAATCCTCTTTTATTTTTTTTGTTGAACAATCGATTTTGATTTCGATCGGGCATCTGATTTCTTTCGTGGAGGCATTCTTATGGGTTGGTTTTAATCGACGAAGAAATTTTTGATTAAACGACTAATCGTAGAGTATATGAAGAACGATGAAGAAGAGGAGAGGAAGATGAAAGAATTTTCTTTTTCAAAACCTAATCCTAACACACGAGTATGCCGGCACACAAATGGGGGATAACTTATTTTGTTTTTAGATTTTGATTTTAAGTTTTTTATTTTGTGGGAAGGGTATAACAGTCTTTTCATAATGTTTTTTAATTTATCAAAGGGTGTTTTAGTATTTTCGCCCCAAAAAACACCCGTTAGCAAACACCTTTGGTTGGGGGAAGTAATTCATATCCAAAAATTAGTTTTGATATCCCCCAATCGCGCGTTCATAAAAAGGTATTTCAGTAACTTTAAAACATAAAATAAGCTAGCCTATGGAAGCCATAACCATGTGAATTTTCAAATTTATCTTAACTTATCCCTGGTTACCAGGAACAACGTTTCGGACTAGTCGGTTTCACGCAACATGGTATGGGTGTTCTTCGGAAAATCAGGCTTCAAGATCAACTGTATTGTCATGTCTTCAAGATCAGCTGTATTGTCCCAAGATCGAACAACTCACAACTACTAAAGACGCGTCTTTTCGCTCTTACCATAATATTCCGTTTCCCAAACGAAGACAACTTCCATATTGCAGTCTTTCCTGATTCTAGAGTCTTCTCATAAAGCATATATATATATCTGCGAACGAAGGCATTGGTTCTCAAGTTCAATCTTTCTTCGCATTTCTTAATTTCTCTACTTATAAGATTTTTTCTGAATTATATTTTTCTTTCCAACCTTTTGGATATGTCGACTGCAAAGATGGTAACCTTCAAGAGTTCCGATGGAGAAACTTTTGATGTTGAAGAATCTGTTGCTCTTCAATCTCAAACCATTAATCATATGACCGAAGATAATTGTGCTAATAACGGAATACCTTTACCCAATGTAACTATCAAGATTTTGGCTAAAGTTGTTGAATACTGCAGGAAACATGATGATCCTACCAATGATAAAGACAAAGATCTCAAGGACTGGGATGCTGAGTTTGTTAAGGTCGATCAAGCTACGTTGTTCGATCATATTTTGGCTGCAAATTATCTGAATATTAAGAGTTTGTTGGATTTGACTTGCCAGACCCTTGCTGATATGATCAAAGGTAAGACCCCAAAGGAGATCCGCAAGACATTCAACATTAAGAATGAAAGATTTTTTGGAGACCAGCCTTTTTTTGGGGGGACCATTGTTTTATAAGGCCATCTACCCTATACTTATAAGGGATGTCCTAAATTGTATACATTACTAATTTTCCCTTAACCCTAATTAAGATTATAACTAAACTAATAACTACCAAAATATAAATTTAACCTAATCTAATCTATTATCAAAAAATCAAAATCAGACCTACCCTAGCCGCACAAACAGGTTTTGGGAGATTTTTTTTTTCTCTTCTTTTCCTTTCAACATCGTCTTCATCGATTAATCATCGATTCATGAAATTTTCATCGTCAATTAATCAATCGATCATAAGAATGGTTCTTCGAACGAAAAACCCAAGACTCCCTGGAAAAGGTCATGAATTAGGACATCTAGCAAATCTCCCAAATGAATTTGAGATTAATAATGAAGTGAAACCGGAAAGTGAAGTCGTAATCGGATACAATAGACGCAAGAAGAACCCTGAAACTGCCATGGAAAAAATCCGCAGGTATTTTCCCACAAACCCATTACTTTTAATTTGATTTTGATTCGTTAAATTGAATAGAAATCATCAAAATAGGGTTCAAATAGAAGTTAGAGTGTGTTGTTCGGTTATGACGAGTTTCAAAACAACCCTAGCTTTCTAACCGAACTTCCTGAAAGGAAGAACACGAAGAATGGTTCGGTTCCACGAAATTTAAAATTAGGTTACCAAACTGGCAGTTCGGTTGGTTCACAAAAAGTGTTAATACTCTTTTTCAACCGAACTTAACCATTATTACAAAAAAAAAAAATTTGAAACTTTGTAACCGAACTTTGCTATTTTGCCCACTATATTGAGTTTGTCTTTAACCGAACTTCCAGTGGATATATGGACTTCGGTTGGTTCGCAAAAAGTGTTAAAAATGTTTTTTAATCGAACTTTACCTTTATTATCGAAATGGCACTTTACTAGAGAAGGTTGTTCATCCATTGGTATAGGTTGGCATTCAATCTACAAGAAATGGAAGAACATCAATTGCAATCACAAATAAGTTCGGCAACGAAATAATTTTATCGAAATAACCGAACACATAGTTCGGTTGGTAAAGCAGTTTTGCGAACCAACCGAAGTTAACAGTTTGCTTAAAAATATTTTGGTACGTGAAGTTCGGATGGGAACTTGGTTGGGTGAAAGTTTGCGAACTAACCGAACTTCTTACATTTGGTATAATCTTATTTTGGGTAAAGTTCGGTTAGAAATTTGGTTGGGTTATAGTTTGCGAACCAACCGAACTACGTACACTTGGTATAATCTTAATTATACGTAAAGTTCGATTAGATATTTGGTTGCGAACCAACCGAACTTCTAGACCCTAAAGTTCGGCAACATTACGGGCAAACCGAACATAACTCTGTAAATCCTATATACAAAGTTCGGTAACATGTCTGTTAACCGAACGACTAAAAACCTCCATTAAGAGCGAGCTCGGTTACCTATGTCTTTGGAAAAAGTAACCGAACTATACTTTCAGATGTGTTCGGCTACCTGTTCTTCACATAAGGTAACCGAACTCCGTTGAACTACACTTTCATATTTACATTTTTTTTTTTGAAATTTTGGATCAATTCAACCAACATTTTCTAAGTTTGAAGCATACCTGGGTACTGATAGGCACATTTTTGTGTCTTCTATAATCTCAATTGTATATATTATTAGTGCTCGATTTTATATTTATTATGGCTTTTTATGTCCCTGTAGGTATTTTTGGAGAAATAAGCTTTTGCGGCGAAATTGGCTAAAAAAATGGTTTTTGCGCTCGTGGGAGAAAATTACTATACGGACTCTCAATTTGGATAAGGGGTACTCAATTACTAAGGGGCAACCACTTGCTATTTACACCATGAAACACCCAAGTGCTAAAGGCACCCAGCAGTTGGTTAGGGGGACTCCACCTTCTTCACGTTTTAAAGAGAAAAATGGCGGGAAATCAAGCTGGTTTGCTGCGGTGAATACTGGACGAGTTCTGTTGGATTCTCTTCATGGATACGAGTTGGATTGGGCCTGTTGAGATAAAACAGGGTTGAGAGGTGTTTACAAATCGTAAGAAAAAGGAAGTTAACCTATTTTCCTCAACTAAACAGCGTATATAGAATATCATGGGTATGATCTATATTAGGCAGTTACGTGAAGCTAGGGATATATTGACGGCTAAGATTCAACCTTCCGAGTTAGGATATGTTTCGGATACTTTCAGCAATTACAAAGACGCGTAGAGAAGTGAAGAAAAGGAAAGTTACGTCACTTTGAGCTAAAACAGGGAAGGAATAATACTCGGCTGTTGTTTTTCGGGAATTACGTGGAGTAGATGATGAAGAATATCTCCATGAAGATTCAGATATGTTAATTAGAAGAGTTTGAAAGGAAATAGAGGCGTGCAAAAGGAAACATGGAGAATAAAATCTCTGGTGACTTGTAGAGAAGAAAAGGGAGTTATTACAAAGATATTCTCGGGATTTACGTGTCCTGTTGTGTATATAAGGTGCTTGGGTATCACAGTAGAGGGGGTCGAGAGTTTGGGGTCGAGAGGAGGTCCAGAGAAGCAGAAATCAAGAGTTTATGAAACTCTGTTTCTGCTGCTGCTGATGATGAAGAACACCAAGAACACGAAGAACAGACTCGCAAGCACAGTCGTTTTTCAACAGTTCCAGCAGCAGTGGAGAAGTGTCGCAGTTTAGCGGCAGTTTTCTGGTATCGTTTCTTTCTGGACGTGTTTTGTGAGTCTCAGAACCACTGTTTTATAACTTTTGACTCTTTTAATCATACTTTGAGCATCAAATATATATTTTGAGAACATTATTATTATGATTAGCTAAACCCCAACACTAGGATGATGGAGGAAGCCGTTCTTTACGCATATGATAATTATATTAATTCTTTTTTTGACTACTTGCACTTTTTATTAATCGATTTATGATTTTTCTTAATTGGTTGTGATATCGTATGATGATGTATGCTTGGTCGTAGTGCTTTTGATGCGTCATGCTAGTGATATACAATAAATATTCTAAAAATCTACCTTGGCAAGAATGAGAGTCCTTATGATTTGAGCTATAATTGTTTCGAATAAATATATGAATTGTGTGAATGATTAATGGTGGAATCCTGTGTCCTAGTGTCTCTTGATCCTGTGACAAATATTGTGTATATATTTTTGTTTTAAAAATCTTTTCAAGTCCGAGCAACGAATTCTTATTTACCGCAATCTTAATACTACAACAAAATGGCGCCGCCGACGCGGACTTGTTTATAGATTTGTTTTTAGGTTTATTTATTTTTTTACTATTATTTGTTCCTTTTTACGTTTCTTTTTATGTCTTTGATTTACAAGTTCGAAGTGGAATACTAAGGACTTGGGAACAAAAAGCTAAAAGCTAAAAGAGAAGAAAAAAAAGACATAATTTTTTTTTTAGGATTTAATTTTTATTATTATTATTATTTTTTTGTATATAGCCTTTATTTATTTATTTTAGAATTTGTAAATAGGCTTTATTTTTCATAATTTTTGTTATTTTTGGACTTTTTATTTGGACTTTATTCTGGACAATTGGACTTTATTCTTTTTTTAACCCTATGGAAGGGTATTATTAAAAAAAAAAAAAAAATTTATAAATTGTGTGCAGGGAAGGACGACGATTACTATATCATCTCGGCCCCTCGGGTTCGTACATGACATAGGAGTCGTGGTCCGAGTCGACGTCAACGGTTCATCCCCCGTCTGGTACGGGAGGTAAGTCCATCGAAACACTCGCGAATCTCCTGTCAGCGGGTTTACTGTATTCCTTAAGGTGATTCATTGATTGAGGACGAATTTGGACTGTTTTTAAATTCCTAGTAAAGGGCAAGGCCTGGCCAATACAAGATAAGGGTTCGTATTTCATCACCGCTCCCTTCTTGCCCGCCTTAGGAAAACGAAACCTAACGCGAACCCAAGCTTAAAACTTGACTAGAACGAGACCGATAGGGTATCGCGCTTATCAGGAAAAATTTTCGAAGGATACTGGTTACTTTCTTAAGCACACCTCGAAGTTCATGATGGTTTCTGTGAGTTGAATGCGTGACTGCGCCGCCTTGTGATAGCGGTGAGGCCTTGGGTATCAAAGCTCCACTGAGCTTCCCTCGCCTCAATTCAACTTACTTTGACTCGGATTGATTCCAGAGGGGTTTGCTTAAATTGTAACGAATTCCCCTTCGAGAGATAGAAACAAGTCTAGAAACAATCTAAGTGAAGCCATCATGCTTTTTGTTTGCTAGAAATCTTTAGGTTTGTTTTGGTGGAGTCGAGTCGGCCTTGTTTGTGGTTGTGTAGAATTCCCTTGCAATTAAGAATGTCGAACTGGTATGATAGAAGCCAATACAATGAGTATCGACCCGAATTTGAATATGGACATCATCAGTTTTATGACCATGGTGGGAATAGTAGTTGGGAACGCCAACCTTTTCAAGGTTATGGTTCATACCATGGTGAGCCCAATTACTATCCACACGCGAATTGGTCTTACGAGCAAGAAAATCAGGAACACTGTAGTACTGGTTACTCGTTTTTGGAAACTAGTCCTGATTATGATATTTCTGAACCTGTTCCATCTCTAGAAGAGACCCAACAACGGATTGAAAGGACGTATAAACGTTAAGTTGCAATGAATAGTTCAAAAGAAGAGTGTACACGATATTCTGAGATGATAAACGAGAGTGGTGAACGTATAAGTGTTATGCTCAGTGAAATTCAGGCACGTCTAGAGGCAGAAAATGAACAGTTGTCTAATGTTGCTCGAAATAATCTAAATTTCCAAAATAGGGTTTCTAATTCTACCCTTGATATCAATAGTGAATATTTACCTAATTTAGAGGACGAGGCTAGAATAAAAGACACTACTTATTTAGATAAGGTTCAATCATCTTTGTACTATTATGATGATGAGGATAGTAGTAATGAAGAATCTGAAATATGTAGGCATAGTGATCAGGAATCTATTAATCCAATTGAGCTTTATAATGATTATATTATTTCTAGTTCAAATCCAAATAATTTTTATGATTATTCACCTATTCAAAAGGACGAGGATTTGATTAGGGATACCACCGTTTTATACGATGTAGTTCATGATCCTTTAGCCTGCAGTATGTTGGATAATCCATTATTTGATGTGCCTATCAGTGAATCGGAGGAGGTAACTACGATTAAAACCTTAGTTTATGAGCCTTTCTCTGATAATCGTTTATATGATTGTGATGATGATTTAGAGGAAAGAGTTTACCCTGAGAATACTGTTTTAGAATCTAGCGATTTAGAAACACTAGTCTTAGAAGATGATAAACTCGTAGAAATGAGTGAGGATGAACCCAACTTAGAAGAATCTATTGACCATTTCTAGGAATCTGATGACCTAGAAATTAGGGAAGTTGTGACTAGTCTTTCTAGAGACACAGAAAACTCTAAGTTTGGGGGTGATTATCATTCTCCGTGTGCTTTAACTCTTACAAAGTACCCTCCTGTAGGACTTGACATTTGTGCCTCAACCATCTTACAAGATTATCTTCATACACGTTTTCCCGAACCTAATGATGTCCAGAAAGAAGCTCAGTTTTTAGAAACCCATCCTCTGGTTGATGTGGTTAACCCAGGCTATGATACCAAGATTGACTTTGTTTTCCCACAAAAAACTTTTTTCCAATTGTGGGAACTTTTGATTTTAAGATGTGTCGGTTATTAAGTTTTGAGACTAAACCTAATCACTTTAGGATATTAGGGTTGACACATTTTCTTAAGGAAGAACACCTCTTTCATTGTAGTCAACTTTGTGAGTCAAATCTAATTGACTTAGAGGATCCCCTATTATTCAGGTTGTTATGTGCTTCTAAGTTCTTAGTTGAGTTTTTCCAGACTCTAATACCTGAACCGGATCTTAGCATTGAGGAAATCCAACCGATGAAAACCTTTTATTTAGACCCTTTTATAGAGCCTGAACCTGAACCACAACTAGATGTAGTTGACTTAAGCAAGGGTATGTTCGGTATCTTCTTGGTCTGTTGCAGTTTCCTCTTCTTGTGGGTAACACTTTTTGATCCAGATGACCCACAGTTATTTCGACTGTTACTATATGATTCTACGTGGTGTCTAATCCCTGCTTAGTCTGGCTGAAGACTTTAAACTTAGCACTTCTTGGGAGGTAACCCAATATTCATGCGACACGGTAATATCTTTCCTTATCTCTTTTGCTTCATTGGTAACAATTTCTCCTTGTTCATGCTTTTAATTTCATCTTTTGAACATTGAGGACAATGTTAGATTTAAGTTTGGGGGTATGGGAGAAACTTGTTAGTTGCAATTATTAAACTCCAGAGCCTAGAAATTTATGCCTATTAAGGTTTGCACTAACTAATCTAAGTGGATGGAAGCATCTTGGTTTTAGGAGTTGAGGGACCAATCTGACTAGATGGACACATCTAAAGAGTTTATTCATAAAAGCACAGAGCTCAGGTGTTAGAAATAACATGATAGTTTCGCCATATCTCGTTGAGTCCTTTTCATTTATGTTTCTATTTTTATTTTTAAACTATGTTTCTCTAGGTGATTAGGTGGGGCTCACGATTAAAGTTGTTACCACTGCTAGGGTAAAATAGAGTGACTGAGTATTGAAAAAAAATATTATTAAAAAAAAAAAGTTTTAGACCAGACCATTTGGCCAAACGGAATAAAATTCGATAAAGTCGGCCACTGGAACCCTTGTATATGCCAGTTGTGTTGACATAGAGTTAGGATTATCGAACACTGGTTCCCTTGTATATGCCAGTGATTTGATATTAGTCAGACTATCCCAGTCATTTAGGATAGGTTTATTTTGGTAGTGGCCTTCAGACAGATATGAGAAACATCGTTCACCTAGTTAACATCAAAACCATCTATATTTTTTCTATATCCATTTCTTAATCTATCCATATGATTAGTCTGACTCCGAGTATGATGTCCATCGTGCAACTATTTGAGTAGAGCTCTGTCACTTTATGTGAATTTTAGTATGCTTGAGTGCAAACTCGTGTACAACAATTGGAATTTCGCATCAGGGTACTTCCTCCTATAGTCAATGATTGTATGCCAACCAAGGAGATTCTTTAGTGCCTTCCAAGGTTCTGCGTAGATAGCTAGGGTCTGGAGTATTGTTTTTTTGGGTACACCTCTGGTAAACCCTCCCGAGATTAACTCGGTCACTAGGGGCACCCAGTGAGTTAGGATTTTATTTTCTATTTGATTTGCTCGAGGACTAGCAAATAATAAGTTTCGGGGTATTTGATAGGCACATTTTTGTGTCTTATATAATCTCAATTGTATATATTATTAGTGCTCGATTTTATATTTATTATGGCTTTTTATGTCCCTGTAGGTATTTTTGGAGAAATAAGCTTTTGCGGCAAAATTGGCTAAAAAATGGTTTTTGCGCTCGTGGGAGAAAATTACTATACAGAGTCTCAATTTGGATAAGGGGTACTCAATTACTAAGGGGAAGCCACTTGCTATTTACACCCTGAGACACCCAAGTACTAAAGGCACCCAACAGTTGGTTAGGGGGACTCCACCTTCTTCGCGTTTTAAAGAGAAAAATGGCGGGAAATCAAGTTGGTTTGCTGCGGTGAATACTGGACAAGTTCTGTTGGATTCTCTTCATGGATACGAGTTGGATTAGGCCTGTTGAGATAAAACAGGGTTGAGAGGTGTTTACAAATCGTAAGAAAAAGGAAGTTAACCTATTTACCTCAACTAAACAGCGTACATAGAATATCATGGGTATGATCTATATTAGGCAGTTACGTGAAGCTAGGGATATATTGACGGCTAAGATTCAGCCTTCCGCGTTCGGATATGTTTCGGATACTTTCAGCAATTACAAAGACGCGTAGAGAAGTGAAGAAAAGGAAAGTTACGTCACTTTGAGCTAAAACAGGGAAGGAATAATACTCGGTTGTTGTTTTTCGGGAATTACGTGGAGTAGATGATGAAGAATATCTCCATGAAGATTCAGATATGTTAATTAGAAGAGTTTGAAAGGAAATAGAGGCGTGCAAAAGGAAACATGGAGAATAAAATCTCCGGTGACTTGTAAAAAAGAAAAGGGAGTTATTACAAAGATATTCTCGGGATTTACGTGTCTTGTTGTGTATATAAGGTGCTTGGGTATCACAGTAGAGGGGGTCGAGAGTTTGGGGTCGAGAGGAGGTCCAGATAAGCAGAAATCAAGAGTTGATGAAACTCTGTTTCTGCTGCTGCTGATGATGAAGAACACCAAGAACACGAAGAACAGACTCGCAAGCACAGTCGTTTTTCAACAGTTCCAGCAGCAGTGGAGAAGTGTCGCAGTTTAGCGGCAGTTTTCTGGTATCGTTTCTTTCTGGACGTGTTTTGTGAGTCTCAGAACCACTGTTTTATAACTTTTGACTCTTTTAATCATACTTTGAGCATCAAATATATATTTTTAGAACATGATTATTATGATTAGCTAAACCACAACACTAGGATGATGGAGGAAGCCGTTCTTTACGCATATGATAATTATATTAATTCTTTTTTTGACTACTTGCACTTTTTATTAATCGATTTATGATTTTTCTTAACTGGTTGTGATATCATATGATGATGTATGCTTGGTCGTAGTGCTTTTGATGCGTTATGCTAGTGATATACAATAAATATTCTAAAAATCTACCTTGGCAAGAATGAGAGTCCTTATGATTTGAGCTATAATTGTTTCGAATAAATAGATGAATTGTGTGAATGATTAATGGTGGAATCCTGTGTCCTAGTGTCTCTTGATCCTGTGACAAATATTGTGTATATATTTTTGTTTTAAAAATCTTTTCAAGTCCGAGCAACGAATTCTTATTTACCGCAATCTTAATACTACAACAGGTACCCAAATACTCTTCCTCCGGTTGTGGTTGGTAAAATCCATCGTTTTCATCTGGATATTGAGTTTGGGGAAGAATACAATCACCATCTAAGAAATAACTCATATCCGGATCATTGTGAAGATTAACGAATACTCTAGGAGAGGAAGGAGATGGAGATTCAGATGAGCTATCATCACTTGAATACTCAAGCTTAGTGAACTCAAAGAAAAATTATTTTCCATGTTTTTCTTCTTCATCTTGTCTAACTTTACTCTCTCAGTAATTCTACTTCTTTTTAAAAAACCCATCAGATTTTTTAATCTCACCAATTATCTTTAACTTAATCATTTCACTAATCATTACACTAATTATTATTAACACTAATTAATCATTATCCAAAATTAATCAGGAGGGTAATTTAGGTATTAATATAAATATCGAGATAAGGGGTGATCTAGATTTACTTCTACTGTCTAACCCAAAATAAAACAATAGTCCCTCCAAAAAAAGACTGTTCCCCAAAAAATCATTTTTAAGAATGACTTCACCCTAAGGAAGAGGAGGAGGTCCGAAGGGAGCACCCGTGAGCTTTTGAATGATTTGAAAGCTAAACAAGCCAGATTATCATCTAGATGGGCTTTACTTTTCCTTTTATTATGTGAGTTACGTTGCAACTATTGCTTTAGTTTATGTTTTTGAGTAATCCAGACGGTTTTGTTTTTTAATGATTGGTAGAGATTTATTTATATGATTTGGTTTCTTAATTATTTAGTGTTTTATTCTTGTTTTGTTATTATTATTTGAAACTAATCTTACGATCAATGAAGTTAACTTTTAAAAGATTGGTGTCAATTCCTTTTTTTTTTCCTAGCTAAATTGGGGCCATGATATCTAATTTGGGGCCATGTATTAAAGGACAAAAAAAGTCATCCATCCTAATTTGGGCCACCCCTTATCAATTTTTTCTAAATGGCTAAAAAGCCCCTGCATAATTAGTAATAATTTTAATTAATTAGTGATAATCTTACTTAATTATAGTTTAACTGTTTTTTTCAAATTTTTTGTTTATCCATATTGTATGAAAAATCGCTGAGATCATGAATATTTTTTTTTTTTGTCCATATGAAAAATCGTCATGGTATTGAAGTGGTTCATTGACGACTCTAAACAGTCGTTAATGTTTAGACTGTTTCAGTGACGATTCGAAACAGTCGTTATTTTTTTATAAAAGAGTCGTTATCTGACTGCTGTTAACAGTCGTTACTGTTTCAGTGACGAAACTAAACAGTCGTTAATGTTTCGACAGTTTTAGTGACGACTCTAAACAATCGTTATTTCTTATAAAAGAGTAATTAATGGCGGAAATGTACGACAGTTTGGAGTCGTCATATAAAGATCAATACCCTGACGACCCTTTGAAAGGGTCGTTATTGTTTTTATTATGTATATGACAACTCTTAAAGTCATTATTGTCTTTGAAGGATCGTTAATTAGGGTCGTTATTTGAAAAAAAAAATTAATCAAGGGTAAAATAATATTTTCATAATCAGATGAATACGCCCCTGAAAATTTTGGGGTGCAAATAAAATGTCATGGTCCCCAATTAAATTTTATGGCCCCAATTAAACTAGGTTTTTTTTCCCCTTCATAATATTGTAAACATTCTTGGATAAAGATTAGTATTAGTTGCTCTCTTGAATCACGTGAATTATCATATGAAGCTCTCCTCTTAGATTTTTGGATGAACATCTAAGAGGAAATGTATAACCAACAAATGGAGTAGGGGTAACCATAATTCAATGAGCTAAGCACACCAACCAATTGGAATTTTAAGAGCGTGTGTTCGATCTTGTTGCCAGAGAATCTTAAGTCCGGAAATGGTCCCAATTTGCTTCTAACCAAACCAACCAATTGGGCCGCACATAGTTGCATCTTCAATGTGAAAATTTCCGCATAAGTGTCTAGATGGACAACTACTGCTATTTTTTCTTTCTCATGGCGAATGCTGTTCGATTTGGTTGTGCGTATACGTGCCTCGAGTTAGACTGTGCAACCTCACATTTTATTTTGATCATCTTTGAGACACGTGGAAACATACCAGATAGAAGTGCGTCATATTGTGTTGTGCTTAGTCATTGAATGCACGAGGCATGACACATTTTGCAAGAAGAGCGGGCGGAGGCAGCTTGAAGTATGGATGTGAAGGAACGATTTTTTTTGGGACCATGGCTTTTTTGAGGGGACCATGATTTAATTAGGCGACCTTTTTATGGTTATAAGGGGTGATCTAAAAGACGGAGATGACTAAGTTACTTTTTACTAATTAAATAAATATTTATTTAATTAATTAATTTTTTGAGTTTTTTAATTTTTAATTTTTTCTTTTATTTTTTTTTAATGAATTATTTGTATGTGGTTCGGCTAGGAGAAAGAAAATAAACCTAGTCGAACTTGAAGTTCGGCTAAGAGAAAATATATAAAAGTATTTTTAGATAGTAGTTCGGTTAAGTAAAAGTTCTCTAAAATTTTTGCGAACGCACCGAATTTTTAGTTCGGATTGCAAAAAAATTTATGAATATAACCAACACATGTTCAGTGTATTTTCACACAGAAGTTCGGTTAAGTAAAAAATTTCTAAAAGAATTGCAAACCGACCGAACTTAAAGTTCGATTAGGTACAAAATTTCCAAAATGAGTTCGGTTTGCAAGGAAATATTTCGTTCTAACGGACGTTTATACTTTAGTTGCACCCTTGCAAGACTTTGTATCCCCACAGTAAGATTTCTGGCTCGACCTATAATTACCCATGTTCTTCCTTCTATTCCTTTTTTCACTTGTTTAGTTTCTCATTATACAAAGGTTGCGTTTAGATATTTTTGATATGAGCGGATTTTTCATGTTTGCCGTCGTTACTAAGCAAGTGTTTCCTGAACAAGCCTCTTTCGCTTCTTACCACTACAAACGTTTACATAACAATTGTTTACAACATCTTCAGAGTAGATATTACCGTACGACATCAGTTGTTTCAAGTGCCTTTCAATGTACAAATAGCCCAGTGTTTTGTTCAATTCCAAAACAAGCATTCGCCTCGTTTATTTACTTTATTGATCGTATATGTAAATAAAAAAAGCAACATATTACCTGATCAAATTCATATAGTGGAACGTAATCATAAGATTTTACACAACATCTTACCTGATCAAATTCATATACATGTAGTTATTACCGTAATCGTATCTATAGTTAGAATTATATTCAGCTTTCTCCACCATCTTACGAATCAATTTGAGTAATATTTTGATTGCGTCAATGTTGGTAATATTTTGTAGTTTTACTCACTTCTGAAATTTTGAGAATCACAAAAAAATGAAAAACTACTGAAACAAGAGTTGAGCAGCTTTATAACCAAGTTTATTTAAAATTAAAATTATGTCGGCGTGTAAATAACTTGTGTACAAGTATGTGATGCATGAAGTTGGCATAAAATTGTTTATGTTTGTGAAGCATTTTTTCTTTCATGAAGAGTACATTTTTTATGATATAAGGGACACTTTAAGTATTATGGAAATGGTTGGTAAATACTAGAGCTGGGCACTGCATTATCAGGAAAGGTCATGAGAGAATTTTTTTTTGGGGTAGCTGCTGGTATAGTAAGTCTTCTATCTGTTGAAATTCACGAGCTTTTAAGAATCACACAAGTGTTAACTCCTTCATTGTTTACATTGCAAACATTCTTGAATGAAGCACCAAGTTCACTGTTTTTTGGATGGAAAATCTAAAATAAGAGGACAAGCATGGTTAATGGATCGAGTAGGGGTAACCACTATTCAATTAGCAAAACACGCCTTAATTGGAATTTTAAGAGTGTGTGCTTGATCTCATCGCCAGAGAATATCAAGTCCCAACATGGTCCTATTTTGCTTCTAATTAACAACATCAACCAATTGGACCGCAAATAGTTGTTGCATCATCTTCAATGTGAAAATTTCTCTGTAAGTGGCATTTTGATGGATAGATAGACATCTCTGATAGAAGAGCTAGATAAGGAGATTGATGATATTGACTGTATGGAAGAATTTACCATCTTACATATTGATGACATTATCCAGAGATAAAAGAGCTAATTAAACATGCTTCTGTCTCTCTAAACTTAGGTAGAAAATTGGGTCAAAGAGCTAAGAATAAGTGATCTAAAGATACTGAAAGATATACTAGATATCTTCATCAGCTTGCTTCTTATAAGTATAAGCTGAATAACATCAATTGCTTAAGAATCGGTGGGGATCTGTCTTATGATAAATCAAAGATTTCAGATGAAGCTGTTAATTTTTACTCTAACCTCTTTTCTGAGCAATTTCTAGTTAGACCAAGATTTGATGAGTTACAAATGCCATCTATTTCTGTAGAAGGCAGAATTCTTCTTGAGAGGCCTTTCACTGAAGAGGAAGTCAAGAATGTCATTTGGCATTTTGGAACTAATAAAGCTTCAGGTCCAGATGGATTCACTATGGAATTTTTCAAGTGTACTTGGGAGGTGATAAAAGATGATCTTATGAAGGTTGTCAAAGAATTTGAATCCACTTCTTCACTGGATTGGAGATTAAACTACACCAATTTGAAACTGATTTCAAAGTGCAGTGGAGCTGTTTCTCTATATAACTACAGAAAAATCAGTTTAATTGGAGGAGTCTACATGATAATTTCTAAACTGTTAGCTCAAAGAATGAAATTGGTCATGCCGTCAGTAATCTCTGATTTTCAAGGGGCTTTTATACATGAGAGACAGATAAATGATGGAATTCTTATTGCAGCTGAGCTGATTGACTCTAGGAAAAGAGAGAATAAACCCAGTATAGTATGCAAAGTAGATTTTGAGAAATCATTTGATAATATCAACTGGGGATGTGTTGACATTGCTTTGGAGAAATTTGGTTATGGTCATATTTGGAGGAGCTGGATAAAATGGTGCATATCATATGCAAGATTTTCAATTCTTCTAAATGGTGAAGCTACTTCTCTTTTTAAATCACAAAAAGGAATCAGGCAGGGTGATCCCATTTCTCCCTTTCTATTTATTGTAGTTGCTGAAATTCTCTCTTTAATGATTAAGAGAGATGCTTCTTCTGGTTTAATATCTGGTTTCAAGGTCTCTTCAAATGGAACCGCAGTACAACATCTCCAATTTGCAGATGATCTGATTGTATTTTTAGATGATACTCCTGATCAAGTTTCTAATCTGAAGAATATTCTTTTCTCTTTTGAGTTGATTTCTGGCCTTAAAGTTAACTTCAGAAAGAGTACAATTGTTGGTATTTGGACTAATCACAATGTTGCAGATTGTGCTAGGATTTTTGGGTGCATCTTATCTCAATGGCCACTGAATTATTTTGGCATTCCTCTGGGAAGTAACTCGAAATGTAAAGCAATATGGGAGATCATAGTTCAAAAATTTCATCAAAAACTCTCAACTTGGAAGTGTAGATATCTCTCAAAAGGTCAAAGACTAATAATGGTAAACGGTGTTTTATCTAGTCTATCAGTTTATTATCTTTCTTTGTTTCAAATGCCTGCTTCAGTCATGAAAGAAATAGAAAAGATTATGAGAGACTTTATTTGGGATTCTACAACAAATTCAAAGAAGAGAAGTTGGGTTAAATGGACAAGAGCAGTAATTTCCAAGAAGAGAGGTGGCATTGGTGTTAAAAAGCTGAAGCTTATCAATAAAGTACTTCATTGTAAGTGGATTTGGAGATATGGCTCTGAAAATAAAGCTCTGTGGAGACAAATTGTGCAACAAAAGTTTGGTGGTGATTTGAAGGGTTTTTTCCTAAGAGCTCCAATTGGGCTATTAAGAGTAGCTTATGGGCTAGTATTTTAAAAGCTAAAGAGCATGTATTACATAATACTTCTTTGACCGTGGTTTCAGGTGACATAATTATTTTTTGGGAAGACAAGTGGAATGGTGATTATCCATTGAAAGTTTCTTATAACTCACTTTATAAGCTATCTAGAAAGAAACTTTCAACTATTAAAGATTGCATTTCAGATGAAGCAGCTTGGAATTTTGGTTTTACAAAGAATTTAAATGCTTCTGAATTAGGAGAGGTTGTTCTTATATTGCAGGAGTTGGGTGATCCTTCTCAGTTTACTGGCAGTTCAAGGGGTGAAGATCAGAGAAAATGGATTGCTGAGGGTGGAGACTTCACTGTGAGTAACTGCTATATATCTTTGGATGGTTTTCTTTTCTTTCCTCATAAGCAGCTGTGGAATCCTAAAGTTCCAATGAAGGTTTCATTTTTTGTTTGGACCCTTTGTTATGGAGGTGCACCAACTCTGGATTTTCTTCACAGAACTGGTAGATCCAATACCAGTACTTGTTTGTTCTGCAATATGGCACATGAAACTAACAATCATCTTTTCCTGCATTGCATTGAAACTACAAAAATTTGGAATTATTTCCTTAATAGTTTTGGTTTTGATTGGGTTTTCTCTGACTCTGTCAAATCTACTTTGTGGGAGTGGCCTGCTAAGAGAGGGAAATCTATGCACAAGAAACTATGGGATTTATTACCCTTTCCAATCTGATGGAACATTTGGACTGAGCGAAAAAACATGCTATATGGGAATAAAAGAAGAGGGGTTAACCAGTTAATCATTGATTTTAAATGTACCATTTATAACTGGTGCAGATGTACTAAGATTTTTAGCACTTTTATTTAAGTACAATCATCTGTAATTGGGATGTTGTTCTGACATGAGCTTTTAATCCATGTTTTTTCCTGTGTTTAGTCATGCCTTTATGATTGAATGCTTCTTTAATGAAATTTGCTATTTTTCAAAATAAATAAATAGGCATCTCTGATTTTTCAAGATTGCTAATAGGGGGTACCAAATTACTTTGGGGTATACTAATATGCATATAGAACAAAATACATATTGGACCCCCAAGCAATTTGGTACCCCTATTAGCAGCCCTGCAATTTTTGGCACGGTGAAATTTTTGCAATTTGGTTGCGCATATGTGTGCCTCCAGTTAGACGGTGCAACCTCGCGTTATACTTTGATCAACTTGAGACGTGGAGAAATGTTATGCGGTACCTTTCACTTACCAAAATACCCCTAACAAACTTCCAATTACCCAGTCAATCCTTAGTGTTTTTTCTTTGTAATTTTACTTCTCCGTATGTGTTGCAGAAAAAACTCATTCTCCTTCCGCCACCCTACTCCACCTTTTTCTGTCACCACCACCACCCCTCCTCTTTCAGTTCCAGCAACACCATAACACCATTACGTTTCTAATTTCACCATCACCACCAATTTCATATTCGACCAACCTCAACTTCGATTTAAGTTTTCCCTGATTTAATTTTCAGCTCTAAACGGGATGACAAGATGATCACTAATTTTTCACCACCACCACTACACCACCAACACCAGCGTAACCAGCTCAATTTACTTCAGGTACAATTGTTACATCTCAATTTCAAAATTTTGGTTTCAAATACAGCTATTGCAACACAATAACATCGTTACATATTAATTCTACCTTCACCACCAGTTTTATATTTGACCAATTCACCAACTCCGAATTCAATTTTCTCCAATTCTGATGGCCAATAATTCTTTCACCACCGCCACTACACCATCACTAACATCGTAACCGGCTCTACCACCAAATTCTCACACAAGTATTAAGAATTTGGTCAAGTTTAAGTTTGTGAACATTCATTGGTTGTATAAATGCCTAACAAGTATTTACGTATTTGCAAAATCTATTCACTCAAACATCCAACATAGAAACAACATTAAAATTTTGAAGTAAGTTATGTCAGTAAGAATCAAGGAGAAAGAATAAAGAATGAGGTATATATACTAAAATTGGAATTAGATTCATAGTCATTTAATATCTTTGTATTCGGATTTATTATGATATTATCTTTGTAATTGTATTAACAATGAAATTTTTTTAGTCTACTTGATACTTGACTTACATGAAATTTTTAGTAGGTGAACTCATTTTGTAGTACAAAAATCTTCACATATTTTAATCCATTTCTTGGGTTGATTACTTTATAGATGGATCCAAAGCAAGGCAACGTTTCAAGTTTTCCTCCATGTCTAAGACCAAGAATTCTTGAGCTAGTTCGAATTTGAGAGTTAACCGAGAAGGAGACAAACAAAGATAGACAATCCGAACGTAAAAACAACTGCGACATATGTATTATAAAGCAATAAAATAGAGAATAACTGAAAATGAAAAGGAAGCAACAAAAGTGAGAAAATATGTATTACATTTTAGTATCAACTGTATGTGAATTTTCACTTACTGAAATTTACGTCATATCTTTTTCAGTTGATTACAAGAGATATAATTGTGAAACAGTAATTTGTATTGTTTCTGTTTGAATACGTTATTTTAGTTTGTTACTCCCTATGATTTTCTAACAAAACGACAAGTCGGCGGGGCATCGCACGTGCATCTTTGCTTGTAAAACTAATTTTATGACATTTGCTTATAAAACTTCAAATAATTGAGTTAGTACTCCACTTACAAAAATTAATTTTCATTATTATAATATGACATAGTTAAATTGTAGTTATGTATATAAGAATGAGATGTTGGCAGAAGCTGAAATTGTCTAGCAAGAAACTATGATTTGTCATGTGTTTAATTTAGATGCCCATTCAAACTATAACTTGCAGCATAGTTATGCTTATCAAGAATTTTGAAGAAACTTATTGATATCTCTGAAATTATTGGAAATAGTATGAGAATTTTTCTTTATCCAGTGAAAAGATATTTTAAATAGTATCATATTTAAAAACTATATATTTTCATTTGAAATAAAGAAAATATTTTTTAAAAGATCAAGAAATACGATATGATGTCTGATAACCAACTATTAATTAGTTATCCTTCTCTTTTTTCATTTTTTTCTCATAGTCAATATATTTTTTTTTTAATTAATATATGCATGTTTATTCATTATTAATTAACTGCAATATGTTGTTATGTTTTTTTAGACATTACGATTTCATTTTTGGTTTATAGCTCTTCAAAGTAAGTAATAACTTGAATCTGGGGTCGTGTGGAACGTCTCAGTAAATCAAAGCTTATATAAGTTGTCTTTCTTTTATCTTTAACTTATTTTCTATTTGCATTTATGTTAATTTAGTTATGAAAGTTTCGTACATATTAAAAACACAATTAACCAGTGAAAGCTTTTATTTTTTAAAATAATAAAAAAAAAGATTAAACATGCATATTTTTCCCCGTATCTATCTTATAAAGCTTAGTTTGGACAACTTAGGCAAGAAAAAGAGCGACCAGGATTCGTTATTGGGAAAGCTAAATCTACGGCCGTAAAATGATCAATTTAATTAACTTTCAATAATAAATGTTCTATAAGTATTTCATAATAAATGTTTGTTTAATTAATCAAATAAATACTTTCATTAACACAGTACATATAAATTTATCTTATATTAAATCAGTAGACATTAATGGTGGTTGTGATGGTGTGAGGAGGTGGTGGATCAGCATTGGGGATAATGGTGGCGAGTGTTGGTGAGAATGTTGAAGTGATGACGTTCATGGTGTGGTGGTGGAAGAAATAGTGGTAGTGGGATCATAAAGGTGTAAGGTACATAAATTACTTAATTTTTGAATTTTTTTTTCTTTTATTTTCTTAATTTTTTAAATTTAAATTAATACTTTCATTAATACAGTACATCATAAATTTATCTTATATTAAATCAGTAGATATTAATAGTGATTATGATTATGGGCGGGGTGGTTGATCAGCGGTGGAGATAACAGTGGTGGGTACTGGTGAGAATGGTGGAGTGATGTTGCTAATGGTGGTGGTGGTGGAAGAAGTAGTGGTAGTGAGATGAGAAGGTGTATGGTACATAAATTATTTAGTTTTTAAATTTTTTTTTCTTTTTTTTTTCTTAATTTTTTAAATTTAAACTAGTATTTTTTATTAATATAGTACATAATAAATTTAGCGGTGGGGTAATAGTGGTTGTGATGGTAGGCGGGGGTGATGGATCAACGATGGGGATAATGGTGGTATGTGTTGGTGAGAATGGTGGAGTGATGACGTTAATGGTGGTGGAAGAAGTAGTGGTAGTGGGATGAATTACTTAGTTACCCTTGGTTTATTTTTTTATTTGATATTAGTTTTTAAATTTGTTTTTCTTTTATTCTTTAAATTTTTTTAAATTAAAATAAATATTCTAGGACATATTTTTGTTGGGTCGGCACATGAAAGAAGATGAACCGTTGAGGACTATAGAGTAACCAAGCTCATTCTGAAAGTTAGATACCAAACCAAGATAAAGAGCGGTTATAATTGGAAAAGGGCTTTATTAGAGCAAACGTTTACAATGAATTGATTGTTAGTTGAGCGACAAACTGGGAACCAACCCCCTTTTGACATATAATAAATTATTTGCATATAAACTGTAAATAATGTTTTATTTTGTGTAGCATACCAAAAAAAAAAATTGTATTAATATAAGTTTTGCATTTGGACAAGTTAGTCAAGATAAAGAGCGGTTGAGATTTATTTAAGGAAAAGATATATCAATGGTTTTAGTTGTTTACATCATTATTGTGTCATTAACTTCATATAATAAATATTTTATTAATCTCTCATTATAAATGTCTTAATAAATATATTTTCTTTAAATAAATAATAAATTTGTTGATAAACATTACAGATGATCGGGGTAGTCTTTATGAGTGGTGGTGCATAGAGCCAGTGACGATAGTGTTGGTGGTAGAAAAGGTAGTGGTGATGGGTGGTTCCGGTGATGGTAGTGCAGGTGCTCAGTATGTTAGTGACAATGTTTATTCTATGTGGTTAGGACACGAATAACATTATTATGGATGTTGTGGTTGATTTTTTTAATGTGAAAGTAAGATTTTTATTAATACAAAAGAAACAATTGCACAAGATGACTGCTAGTTTTTCCGAAAAACAACCAGAGAAAAACCCAACAATGATAATGATAGTAAAGGTTTTCAATTGGTCTCACTACATGTTTCACCCAGTGGTTTTTTCAAGACAAATATTAGGTCAACCTAGCAATTCTCAAAAATATAAAACATAACAATTAAAAAACATAAAATAATTATGATTTTATATAGAGCCAACAAAAAAATGATAAATATTAAAATTGACATAATTTTTTTACTTACTATGGAGGCTCTGCCGTTACGGCACGGGTGAAGTTCTAGTATTCATACAATCAATAAAAAATTTATTTTCTTATAATCATTATGCTACCAAAAGTTACTAGCAGCAAAATGGTAATAGCGAAGAAAGTTTAACATAATTAATTAAATACACCTAGTTATAATTAAATCTTACGAGCATTGAGTCTAACATCATCAAGGTTACTGTACGAAGTTTGTTCATGTTAATCTATATGGATGGAAATTAAGATTTGATGTTTTGGTATACATCTGCTGGAAGCGTTAATATGTTGATACATGTGTCGTTATTGTCTTACGATTTTAGTGCTATTGTACAGTTTTTTAAAGCGTCTCAATATGATTATTTTGCTACATTTAAAACCTATCTTGGTTATGCCCTCTATAGTCTTTAATAGTCTTCTTTCTGTTTTGTTTACAGGTACTTTAGAAGATAATGGACAAGGATATTGTTACAATCTCTATGCTTTTAGCTGACTGGAATCGTTACCTGTTTGATGAGAAAGCAGTTGAGTTAGACCATTTATTAATAGATGTTCGCAATAAGCTAAGCACAAGTCGTGGTTTTTACGCACCAAATGAGATGTCTGAAGATCTAAAGCCAAGGTAAATAATGTATATGCCGTATTTTTATCAAATTATGATATCATTATCTTGTTGTAATTTATCGTTTTATGATTTTTGGTTTAGGTCATTCTTGAAAAGTTTGATGAGGAAGAGAAACGTATTGAAGTTGATGGCAACGTTTTTCAACTCAGACGTTCCAGATTGAATAAGAGAGTACTTGAGGTGAGGTTTTCTTCTTCTTTTTTCCTTCATATGGTTTGTCTTAAATAGTTATGTTATGTAATTTTTTTAGAAAACAGATTTTGAGTTGTGGGATATGGTAATTTCTTCTGAAAGTCTCCGAGATGAAGATGAACGTTGTATAAACTGGAAGGAGGTGCGTAAGATGGATAAAGAGCAATTTTTAGGAACGATTAAGATATATAAATTAAGTTGAAGATGATTTGTATGAATATTTGCTAAAGTTAAGGGGAGTTGAGTTGAGTTGTCGGAGAAGGATTTCATGGACATTACCTCAAGAGTGATCCGTGAAATGTTTAGCGAATATCGGGTATTTAACCTACATTCAGTTGTAGTTTCTGAATTTATTAAAATAATTTTTGGTTTTTTACATTTATAAGAATAGGCTTAATTTGGATGTGAAGATGGGCCGATTGGAATATGGATGAAAGAAACCTTCATGAAAACCCTTATATGGTGAGTGAGACTAAAGGACATACATTCCATGGATACAAATCAAGACTGCAACATCTCTCTAGAATCTTGGAAACCAAACTTTCAAAATGTAAGTTATTTTGTTTAATGTTTTCGAAAGAATTAATTAGCTTGATAATTTTTAAGTTGGTTTAATGGATCTGCGCTCAGGTGTAACTGGTCTGACTTAGGATGCATAAATTAAAAAAATATACTGAGTAATAACTTTTGCAGCCACATCAACAAGCTGATGATATAGTGTTGCATATTTTCGTAGAACCATCGGTGCGAGTAGTGCAAGCAGTGAAGAATTGGTCATTTGAAATAGTTAGGCTCTGCTTTTATGTTTTGTAAAATTATTTGTACTTGTATGCAACCAAACTCATGTCCATGTGTACTTTTGGATACTTGATGATGATTGGATGTGTTTGCGGTGAAGTTTCAGTCTAATGTTTATGTATTCCTAATATATATGCGACGGGAAAAAATTACACTTCTTTTTGTTATAATTATACATGGTCCCACAGTCCTATCCATTGATGCATTTTTCAGGATAGACACAACCAGTAATCATTTTTGTTTATCGCTAGATAGGAACCCATACTATGCACCAGGTAGCAGTATTTGTGGTTGGTTGCTTGTGTTTTAGTATTTTATTTTATCCGTTGAATGTGAGGTTAACATCCTTATTTTCTTGTTTGCATGTATGGTTGGTTACGAAGGTAAAGATGTCAAATATAGATGTTATACACTCTTTCATGTATACCATATACAATTTTCCTAAGTATACCACAATACGTACACATTGATTTTACTTTGGTAAGTTCATTCCTCTATTGATATTGTACTTTTGATTTGCCAAAATCAGTTACACGATTTGCTCTTATTGTGTTATTTTCTTGAGTTTGCATTTTCCAAATTCAGTCAACTTGCTTTGACAGTGAATTGCCAACTTTTTGATGTTATAATGAAATTCGGAAGAATTTATTACGGACTTATACCCGCTACTTAATTCTGTTTTTTACTTCAATTTTTCAATTGATCCTGATCATACTAGCTACGATGTTGCACCCAATACTATATGAAGTTTGTCATCATTATAGTTCGACCAAGTTTTTCAACAACTTCAAAAACTATTTATCTGATACTACTTACACGAGTAGCTTGACGTGGCTTGGATTCTCTTTCCTCATTCTACCATGATGACCTCAACAATTCCATACCCCAATCTTTGTTTGTACTTAGACCAAAAAGACGATAATTTCTCAATCACAGCCGACAATCGAAACGTAAACTTATCATTGATAATGCGCTAAAGTTTAAGGAATTGATCAACCACAATTTTTTCATTAAAAAATTTAAATTAAAAAAACTTAGCTACCATAAAATTCTTGCTTCTAGCACTTTCAGCTTGGCATTTTGCCTCTTGCAGCCCACAAATTAAAAATATTAAAGCCTCCTTCGCATTGTAAAACCATACAAAGCATCTTTAAACAACATCATTCTTTCCCATTGTAAGAAATAAGCTATTGTGTTAAGATTGTTGTAACTTGTAATTTTAAAATAACAAACGTTAGATGAATCTAGCAATCGGTAGAAAAGAAGGTTTATGTATTGCGGACTCACAATCGAGCGATGATCTCTTGCAATGATGGAGCAGTTTGGATACATAAGCTGGTCGCATTCTTGAAACTTTTTCAGACGAATTGTTCACAAACTGGGTAAAAGTTGTTAATATACTTTGTCATCGGAAATTTCAATTGACAAGGAAAACTGACGGCCTTTTTAGTGGACTCTATCAAGGATTTTGGCCTTTGTGAAGGATCTGAAAGAGAAGCAATTCTTCAAGAGAATCCAAATGTTCAAACCCAGAATGAGTTTCAATTCAAAAAAAGAATTAAGTGAAGAAAAACTTTAAATAGGTAAGCTAATTAGCCACGATATAGGAAAAACCCAGTATGAAGTTTCTTGCGTATTAACGCGCGCTATTTGTTATGATTATCTTGATTAATCGCTAGTTTTTATTTCTCAGTTTTCCAATTCATTGATGGGCGGAGGGAGTATCTTTACATTTTATATGAGATCTCATGTATATCAAACTGCGTCCATCAATATATGTCTGAAAAAAACAATAACAAAAATATAACCTTTCGTTCACTCTTCAATGATAGTTTCTTTTGGGTAGCAGACAATAAAATGTAAATAGCTAATAAATTAATTGAAATTAATATGTATCCAATAACAAATTTTATGCACACCAGTTGGAGCAAAATAAATGCCAACAACATATGTGTGTCAATCGTATACAATTTCGAACATAAATGCAAAACAAACATTAGACAGGATCATACATCTCAAGAAAAGAAAGTTGAAAATCCGTAAAGTCTATGAGAGAAGCAATGAAAAATAATACGATTTACCTTTTGCTCAGAAGTTTTGGAAATGATATTGATCAATATCTAAAATTATTTGAAAGTTATATATTTTTGGCACGGATTTGCCTATTATATTTATTTTTACCAATCACATTTACCTAAAAAAATACTTTACACTGCACAGTTTTGATCGATAAATTTTTCTAATTTTGGATAGCCACTATATTTTCTGATAACGGCTCTTACTTATTGCAATATTTTTGTCCAGAAAATACGAAGTGTATCCTCCCCAAAATAAAAGTATGGAAGTGTAAAAAGATAAATCAGAGTAACGTGAAGATCAAAGCACCAAAATGACGAGTAGATATTCACTTGCGGACTAATTCTTAAATGAAGTACCCCCAAAAGATATTTGTCGGTACCCGAATAAAAGATATTTGTTGGTACCTGAATAAAACTCTTTCGAACTTTCAAAAGAAAATGAGATAAAAAATTTTTTTCCAAGTGACTGCATTTTAAAGAACAAAAAGCAATTATTTCGAATTTCATACTTTGTAGTATATCTAACTGACTGGAACTTAGAACCTAACTATGATGATTTGGCATCTGTAAAGATAAACAAACAAAAGCACATAACCAAGCATTCAATATTTATATTTTCAAGCAAAAACAGAAGACATTCAATATTTATATTTTCAAGCAAAAACAAAAGACATTCGTATTGAAAAGTATTTCCCAACTCAAACAATAGTATTAACTGAATAACTAGATAAATAGTTGTTTTATTTGAAAATACATTAGATGAAGGAAATCCATATAATCATGTTTTGGAGGTCATTGCTTAAATACCTCATTTTGTATCTAATACATTTTTATGTTCGGTCTTGTGATCTACTTATCTCTTTCATGACTGCACTTTCTCTGGGCTTATTTTGAAGTTAGGTTATGTCAGTGATGTGCATCATAGTTGGGATGAGGAAATATCTTGGTGTGCTCAGAATTTTAAAAGTTCAGGCTGCATTTCTTTAATTAAAAAATTGGTTTTGAATGGATTCATCTATCATATTTGGACTAGCAGAAACCAAAGAATCTTTAAAGCTCAATACGACTTTCAAGATCAGATTGGTCTGCTTGTGGTTCAGGATGTTAGAATGAAGATCTCAGCTTCCAAGAAAAAGGTTGATGATAACTTAAATAACATATGGTTTATGAATAGATGGAGTGTGGATTTCCTTTTTGTCTTGCCTAAAGTTATTGATTGCATTTGGTAAGGTCCTTCTGAGGATGAGGTGGTAATTAACATAGAAGGATCAAAGTCTGAAGATTCTGGAGATTTTGGTGTAGTTATCCGAGATCATAATGCAGATGTTTTAAGTGCAGCTAATGGTGGACGCTTTCCAATTTCTGTTCTTGCCCATGAGTTACAAGGTGCTGAATTAGGGTTGAAAATGGCTGTCCATAAGAGTTTGTTGAATGTCCACATGGCTACTGATTCAATGGCAATGGAAAACCTTTTCACTAATCCGGGTGTTGTTCCCCCTTGGAATGTTTTGCAAATCTGGAGAAGAATTAAAATACTTCGTAATAGATTGTTTTCTTAGAAAATCTCGCATTGTTACAGGGAAACCAATAGCGCAGCTAGCAGTTTAGCCAGTAATCACCCTTCTAGCAGCTGGGTGGAGATTCGTTATGAGGATTTCTCTCCTAATTTCAGAGAAATCTTGGCAGCTGATTAGGCGAAGAAGATTTATCATAAGAGGAAGAGGAGAGATCTGATTAACTCATTTCCCGTCAGCTTCTCTGTTTTTTAGTTTCTTTTGTTTTTGTTTTGTTTGCTTTTTTTTTTCCTTTTGTTTGGTTTGGATTTTCTTAACCCAGCGGAATGTATCAAAAAAGAAAAAAGGGTTCCTCGTCTATTGTTATTGTATTGTCATGTAAACTACAAATGTATATATATAAATAAACTATGTTTCATCTTTCATGCATACACAGCTATTCGTTTTTATGACATTTCTTATAAAGTTTCAGATTGTAGAGTTTGTGCTCAACTTACAGAAGTTAAGTGTCATTAGAAAATATCTACTATAGCAAATTGTGTGTGAGAATGATATTTTGGTGGAAGCTGAATCGGTCAAACAGGAGACTATTGTTTGTCATGTGTTTAATTCTGACAAACATTCTAAATATAAATTCTTGGCACATCTATGGTTACCAAGATGCTTAAAAAAACTTATCAGACAAATGTAATTTCAATGTTGTAAAGATGATAGTAGAACTATTGTTATAGTGAAAAGTTAGTCTAACTGCATCATATTTAAAAACATTTATTCTTTTTTCAAATAAAGTAGCGAGAAATCCATAATCATGTGAATTTAAGATTTCTTGATTGAGATTAATCCCGAGTTTTAGGAACAATATACAGAGGTGGTTCCTTTTGCAGTGTCAACCCAAATTTCTCTTCCATGATCAGTTGGCTAGGATCCATTCCCTTCGGTAATCCCCAATCAAAATTCTGTACCAAACTAGACACAATAAGACTAATAAATTGAGTTGCCAAGGGCACACCAGGACATATCCTTCTCCCTGCACCAAATGGTATCAACTCGAAGTCGTTCCCTTTGAAATCAATGCTCGAATTCAAGAACCTCTCTGGTGAAAACTTCAATGGATCAGTCCACCTTTTTGGATCCCGACCAATGCCCCAGGCGTTCACCATAATCTGACACTCTTTCGGGATCGTATAGTTCAAAACTTTGCAGGTCTCAAGTGCTCGACGTGGAAGCAGCAGAGGAGTTGCTGGATGAAGCCGTAGAGTTTCTTTAACAAAAGCTTGAAGATAAGGCATGTTTGGTATGTCGGATTCCTTAACCGGCCTCTTCCCTACCACAGATAACAATTCCAACCGCATATTGGCTGTTACTTGAGGGTTTTTTGTGAGCTCAGACAACGCCCATTCTATTGTAGATGCACTTGTCTCTGTTCCCGCACCAAATATTTCCTGAAAAACCAAGAAACATAAAATGATGTTAAAACAACCAATTCAGTCTACGAGTAGACAAAATACGAATTGCAGATGCCTCTTTAGCAGAATATTGGGTTAAGTTGGTTTTAATACCGGTTCAAAAAAAAAAAATGAACTACACCAAAAATCAATTGTGTAAATGAATAACTGGTAGGCACATGGATAAAATTGAGTTTACCATGAGCAAGGCATTAATCTGCTGGTCATCGAGTCCGGAATCGAGCAAAATCTCAACAAAATCATTCTTCTTGCTGTTGTTATGCTGCTTGGCTATTTTTCTTTCTTTGAGCATAGCACCCCAAACACTATAAATCCCTTGCAGACAATCAGCAACATCTTTTCTTTGTCCAAACAAATCGAATTTACCCAAAAATGGAAAATAATCAGCTGGATTTGTCGAGTTCCCCAATTCCAGCATTCTCCATAGATGTTCTTTCATTTCTACACTTCCACTACTTTCATCACCCAACTTGAAAATATTTTGTGAAAATATCAAGTTACCGAATATATTCACCAACGTCCCAAATACAACTTCAGCAATTTTCACTTCATTTCCTACATTTTTCTTCAAATACTCCACCATTTCCATAGCCTTACTTTCTCTAACTTCAGCTTGACTTTCAATCATCTTCTGCGTAAAAAGTTCCGTTCTACAAACTTTCCGCAGTTTCTTCCATGTTTCATTACATTCAGACCACACAATAGAGTTCTCCACATGTTCTTTTACCCGGAAACTTTGAAACACGTATCGACCAGAGAGAACACGATCATGCGTCTTTAGAATCTCGCTAGCTGCTAATGGAGTTGAAGCTACAACAACCGTTTCACTTCCTAGTTTCAGTGAAAAGAGATCACCATAGGTTTCAGCAAGCTGAGCAAACTGAGAATGAGGTTTCTCACCAAGTTGAAGAAGGTTTCCAACTATTGGCCAGGGTTTTGGACCTGGTGGCAAACCTTTAGGACTTGAATCTCTGAAGATTAAGTATAAGAAAGTAGTGATCACAACTGCTACAAGTGATACTGTGACGATCTCCATATTTTCTCTCAATGTATTTTTCTTTGGTTGTTTATATAAAGAAGTTAAGTTTCATAGAGCAAGTATGTCCAGAATCTTGTAGGGAAATTCAATTTGGATGGCACTCGTGGATTGTCAAGTGCTACACACGAGATGCATGTGGGCATTTTTTTAAGGGGGTGCGTGGGAGAACTTTTTTGAATAATTTTTGGTTTAACAGACAAAACTTGTCAAATTGTGCATATCCACATGCTAACATATGGAACAGTAGCCTGCCTGTAGGTGTACAAAATAGTGGTTGATTCAACATGGAATCTAATCCAGATAACTGTTGGAAGGTTTTTTCTAATAATTTCTTTGAATGAAGTTGATGTTTTCAACTTACATGTACAAGAAGTCCCAGGATATGAATAACCTTTCAAGGCACCCATATGTCATGTTCTGATTTCACAGTTAAGAGTCAAGTGGAATTGATACTCAGAGATGATATAATCATAATAAGCTTAAATGAAAATACATTATTTGAAACCACCAACCAAACTCTATAACTTCTCAATTTACATACAGATTAAATTTAATGAGAGAAGAAAAAAAAAAAGAAAAAGGAAGAGGGGGAGGCCTTGAGATTTCTGTACACGGTTTCTTACTTCTAAAGCTTTATAGTAACTATCCCCAGCGACAAAGTAGAGTTGGTCGAAAAACTTCAATAACTACGGATCCATTATAATACTTACATTACATTAGCATGGGGTATTCTTCGAACCGGAGTTTGAAACAAACTTCTCTTCAGGAGGATAGATGGGGAGATTTAGGTGAGATCCAATGTGGATCAAACTTTCTTCTACTCACTCGTGGGACTGGAATAATCAAGCAATGCAAATTTTACAAGTAAACCAATCTTGCCACCTTCTGTAACTAGCTTAGCAGCAATTACCATCCAGTGTCCGGGAATATCGTGTGGCCCCCGGACTATTTCTGACGTCTCAACATATTTAAGAAGCTTTTGAGAGTGAACTGGTCTTGGAGGGCCATCAGAATACACTCCGGAATTTATAGCTACCACAGGAGCTGCCTTTGAAGGACCTGAAGTCGTGAAAGTTGTGCTGAAATTGGCGAGGAAACTTGATTTTTGTGAAGATGCTGGTGCAACTGCCCATTCTGTTTTCTGGATGCTGAAACCAGGAATATGTGTGTAGAGTAAACGAAGGTGAAGAATGTGTTTTGGCCATTTCCCCTTGGTCATGAGTTGAGCTCCAGTGACAATGAATACACCTGGTGATTCTCCATGCAACCAACCTGGATCATGTTTTACGACTGATGTGCAAATGTTGGAGTATCTTTTCCATTTTATGGGTTCTAAGTATGGGACACTGGATTCATCAGACCCTCGCCATTGACATTGTTTCAGCGTAGTGGGGCCAGCCCATGAAGATTCAAGTAACCTTGGAAGGTTCGAGAGGTGCTGTACATGTATGGCCAAGCGGTTGCATGCCTTCCCTTCTAGGTAAAGACGAAGACCTACCACAGGAGTCCTGCCACTTGAGACCTAGAATTGACGCCAAAAATTTATTAATACAAGTCATACACGACAAATTCTGCTCTTAACCTAAAATATTAATGATTGTGATCCTACCAGGTAATGTAATTGAAATTGGTAATAACTACATTGATCCTACTGAGGCTCCGGAAGTCATATATATGTTTTGCTTATCATGTGATGATACTTTACATATGAAAGAGGTTCCGTTGACATTGTTAAATTGACACTATCTTACACATTCGACCCTAGTTTTTTTATGCGGTTCAAATAAAAACTAGTTATAATCTAATTCTTTAGGTATGATGCTCTTCTCATTATGCACTCCACTCCCACCAAAAATTAGTGCATTTCGTAGTATGTATCCATCATTTACTGGTTTTGATTTCAATTGTTGCTAACAAACAGTTGAGTTTCAAACTGGTAAAAAGTTAGGGTACAAGTCATGAAATGCGCTAATTTTTTGCGAGAGTGTACCACATCAAGAAGATTGTTAAATATGAACAGTAAGCTTCCGACTATTTTCACTTGAATATTAAAAAAACTTCAGCATAAAAAATGTCGATAGTATAAATTTAACAATGTCAATGGGACCTCCCTCTTTTATTATGATGGCATCAATGCTTAAGAAAGCTTCAAATATTAACAGCCTGCTTTAAGAAGCATGCTAAAATCATTTTAGAATAGCCTGCCTTCTGAAGCATGCTAAAAGCATCAGTTTAGCAAAAAAACAAATTATTACTATATTTTATTAACAAAACGGTATTTGTACTTAAAGCTTTATCTATGGGAGCAGGATTTAGAAGGGCAAACCACCTTTATAAAACCTTATGTTCTGTCGGTTTAACCATTATTTGAAATATGGAGTAAATCAATTACGATTTGATCCTTTTTTCTTATATGCATTGGCTAGGAGATAATGTAGACAGGTTAAGATGAATCAACCTAACTCTTACCCATATGATCAAGCCTATTTTCTCCAATCTATCTCTGCTAACCCCTTGTTAAATAATATGCTCAAAACATAACAAATTTACTTAATGTTAGCCTCAGTATTTGTACAAGTATTAACATTATTTTGTTTCAGAACAATTATTATAGGTTTCAGGTGCCGTGAAAGCACACAGGACTAAAGTTTGAAACTCAACAAGCAGGTTAATATAAAGCAAGCTCTGAGCCAGGTTATACAAGCATGTTAAGGTCGCGTTGAGACAGTCTTCTACCAATCTCTCAGTGTTCTATGAAAAAACGAAATGATATACCCAAAAACTACTATATCCTAGTTCACCTTTTCTAATCTATTGTTTTTGGATCTTCTATTCGAGCCTAAACTCTGTTTGGAACTCTTCATAAGACCTCGCTTAAGTAAAACACAACTAAACAACCAGGATTGTTTTAGACAGTAGTACAGCACAACCAAGAGTATTTTGGTAAAAATAAGATATATCCAAGAATAAATAGAGTGTACCTGCGTAGAGTTGACATGAAGCTTTGATCCCATGAAACTGAACTGCAAAGAAGGACAAGAGGCCCTCCTTTGGTGCCCAAGAGGCAGCTCATTAAACATAGGTGCCCACTGCCTTGGAACTTGGAACTCCAGGAAGTATTGCAAATCCTTTGGATCAGGTTTATCTAATGCCAAATATGATTTAGAATATTAATAGCCAAAAGAGAAAAGAAGACACAATGCACTTCTCATGAATATAAATGAACATTCAGAGATCGATACATCCAGAAAATGAGTCATGCTACAAGTGGTAGTGGAGAATACTAGTTTGAATCGGTTTGCATTGTCAAATAATAAACATGTTGCTGAGCAGCTCAATTGAGTCCGAGGAGAATATAATTTAAGCATGGAAGGAACGGATAGACATAAAGTAGTTTTAATTCGTTTCAAATCCACAGTAAAGAACTTACAGCGGAGGTACAAGTTAATCGCATGACTAAGATAGCCACTGCCTGGTATACCAGAAAGAAGAGACGTAATAGGTACAAATTTAAAGAGTATAGCGTCAGGATTTGATGCTACTGTTTGGAGCCACTTGTGATGAGTATGTAAATAAGCATCCCCTCCTCTTTTTGAGCAAACAACAGTGAGTCCCTGTAGTTAATTCACTAAAATAAGCTAAACCCATTTCCATAAGCCTGCAAGAATTTGCTATGTGCATCTGGACTTACATCCTTGCTTGATGTTTCTGTGATTCTGTTCAATTGCATCCTATTCGACTGCAGAACTCGCTGGAACACCTCCGGAACCTGGACGGAGGGATAACATGCATCAAATTTCATCATGCATGGGAAAGAAAGAAGAAAAAGATTACAGATTACAGTAAAAAATTACCTTTCTTTTTGCATCTCCAGTTCTTCGGAATGGAGAGGTGCTTCCACCGTCTGAAAACCAAGAATCTCCAAGGTCTTCTAAATATTGTTTAAGATCCGCAGGAGGAATTGAGGAAGAATGTTTCTGTCTGACACACACTACATCTTGACCTCCAATAGCCAATCCCACAATTATGTGAGTCCCAAATGTACGGATGAACCTGTTAACTAAAGCAATATTAACAAAGAATAGTATTGATACTTTTGCAATATTTTCTTAAAGCTATCTGTGATCCCTTTGAAAAGCAGTTAAAGATAAGGTAAAATTTAGGCTGCTAGATTGTCAATCGAATTAAATTCTGCATGTGACAAAGAATGTTTGCAATTAAGACTCGCTAAATGAACAGATTCAGCTGTTCAATGTTGAACTGCTAGACCGTTAGACTAAAATCTTTCTGAGAACAGAAACAGCTCAAAAAGCTTTCTTCCTGACCCATGGTAATGACAGAAGCATCGACTCAATGTATAAAGAGTAAAATGTGAGAATAGGAACTACCTGGAGAGAGATGCAGGATCCCAGTTAGAAGGAACAGCCTTTTTTATTCTCCCTTGGAGCACTAATGGAGATGTCGTTAGGTGCAAATAGTACATTGAGATGAAGTAACCATCAAAGGCAAGATATTTAGTGTCTGTGGCATCAGCCATCCATAGACCACTAAAATCAAAAATAGAATTAAAATACCCTGAAGGGATCTTTCCTTGCACTGTAGACTTCTGATTAAGTAACTCAGACATCTGCCAACAAAAACAGCAGTAAGGAACTAGTAGTCTTTTTAGATGGGCCACAAGCTAGAACGCATATCAGATATCAAACACAAACTAGATTAATAAGCGTGTAAGCTGAATAATAGACCAAGGGGAATAAAAGGAAAAGAAAGACCAACTGAACAATCAAAACCAGTAGTAAATGAAACAAATAACATTGCATGTTATATACAATGACATGCCATGTGCAATTGTTTTGGTTTAGTGGCCTAAAATTTCTGATACGTATTGGCCAAAACAAAGTATCAGTTAAACTGTTAAACTATCAGTCGCGCAGACAAGGTGCATTTGCAGAAACTAACAATACCATAGACAAATGATTGAAGCGTAACAACCAATTTAACAATTGATCAAAAACTGCAGGACCTCCTGAGCGTAGGCCGTGACTGAGAGATAAGATATCTCATGGGTAAATCCAAGGAGCGTTAACTATAATCTTCAACTGTCCCATGCCCATTTCCATTTCCATATAAATCTGACTCCAGCCCAATCGCAAGTACTCTATTGTTTTCCCCTCATTAAATCTATACAAAGTCATCTAAATTTCCAGAACTGACTTTTCATTATCAAAATTTGACAGTGATATGGACCTTAATTCTCTGTATTGAGTTCAAATAATCAAAATTTACTAACAACATGATCCTAATATATGCCACAATATGCAAAAAATTCAATCCAACCAAATAACTAAAACAACAAAAGATTTTTTAAGAAAACTGAGCAAAAAATTAAAATACATGAAGTAATTCATTTACCTGATTAAACTCAACCACATCTGATTTAAACCTAATACGATCTCCTTTATCACATTTAATATCTCTAGATACACCAGATATAATTTTACCACCAGGAAGAACAACATCTCTTTGATCTTCTTCATCAAGCACAATCAACCTACCAATACCATCATCTTCACTTTTATTTCCTTTTTTAGCAAACTTTAATCTGAAATCAGATGTTAAATCGAACCCTAAACCTAATGATTGTAAAGCTCTGATCTCAATTGGTTGTTCTTCTTCCTCCATTAGAAAAAATAATAATAATAATATCACAAAATCAACAAATAAAATCAGGATTTGAAAAATTGATGATAAAATAGAAAAAGTAGATGGAAGTTTGATGGAGTAGTTGATTTAACAGGTGGATAAGAAGAAGAATTGAGATTTTGATTTTGACTCTGTCGTACTATGTTGACTAGAGTCGCCATTAGAGGTGGCTGACGATTTAACGTTTGAATTACTATACCAGTCACAGACATTATGAGAAGAAGAAAAAATATATTTTGAAAAAAGGGAAATGAATTTCCTTTTCATTTATGGAGGGAGAAAAGTACATTTTTTCACCGTAATAGTCATCCTTATTTGTCATCCTTAGATCTATACCGTTGGTATAGTTTATTTGAATGATCTAACGGTCAACAGGTAAGGATGATGGGTGTATGGGAGGAGGTCAGGTGAAACAGTGTTTGAATTTGTGGTGTCAAAGTGGAACATTCTGTTTTGACTTTTTACTGGTGTTCATTTCGGGTCAAAGTCTAGAGTGGACTGGCTACGGTGGTGGATATACGTTGTGGGCTTGTGGTTGTGGGCGTACTACACTGTATTTTAGTACCAACAGCAAAAGTGAAACTAAAATGAACCCTGATTTTGGGCATACCAAAATCTTCCTAGGCATACAAAGCACTAGTCCTAATTTGGGTGACCTTATAAGGGGTACCCTATGGGATGGTTCAATTATCTATATGCTCTTAAATCCTTTAAATTACTAATCTATCCCTAACCCTAATACAAAAACCTATAATCAATAAACCTAAAATCAGTTTCATAACCAAAATCAGTTTCATATCCCTAGCCCCTTCTTCTTCCACGATAGCCAACCCTTTTTCTTCTTCCTTTTTTTTGCATCGTATCATCGGGGAAATTTAATCGTCGATTCGTGAAAATTTAGTCGACGATTAAACTAATCTATATAATGGGTCGTCGTAAGCCAGTATCTCGTTCAAATCGATCGACTGAACAACCTATTGAATAATAAGAAGATTTAGAGAGTGAAGAACAAACTCAAAATCAACCACAAAATCAACCGGAAGAAGAGATTGAAGAAGAACCAACTCCGGAAATGAGAATAAGAAGGTTAGTTCTACAAACCCATCTCGTATTTGATGTTTTAGATTGGTTTGGTCGATTTAATTCGTCAAAATCATGTTTCTGCGGCGGTGACAGTGTATAGTTCGGCGCAAAACAAATCTTAGATGTGCGCCGAGCTGTTCTTGAAACTGAACCCTGAAAGTGCATATGAACGGCTCGGCGTAAATCTGAAATCCGTTTTGAGCTGAACTTAGTGACACAGAGACTTATATTTAGGATCGGCTATTCGATGGTGTTAGTTTTGTGCCGAATATGTTTTGTGAATTTCAGAAATTTTGCATGTGCGTAGGCTCGGCTTGTATGGTAGTATTAGTTTTGTGCCGAATAAATGTTGTTTGAATTTCAAAATTTTTGCATGTGTTTAAGATCGGCTTGTATGGTTGTATTAGTTTTGCGCCGATTAATATTGTTTGAAATTCATGAATTCTTCATGTGTAGGATCGGCTTATTTGTATGACACCATTTTGCGCCGAATAAATGTTTCAATTCATAAGTCTAGATTCGGCTTATTCGATAGTATTAGGGTTGCGCCGAATATCATTGTTAAAATTCCATAAATTTTACAAGTGTATAGGATCGGCTTATTTATATGATATCATGTTGTTCCGAATACATGTTTGAGTTCATAATCATAAATTTGTCTTATTCGACAGTATCGGTTGTGAGCCGAATATATAGGATCGTCTTATAATTGTTTTGTGGTATGAGCCGATCCACTCTCTGTGTAAGCTAATAAAAATTTCAAGACATGATTCGGCTCATATGTGTTATTTCGGGTAAGCCAAGCCTTCTTATTTTCTTACAAGTTTTTGGCTTTCCAAATCTCTTTGTTGTTCGAATTAGTCTTATAACTTTCATACTTGTGTCAGGACCAATGCAGCTACAAAGAGGAAGAAGATGGAGGTAACACCTTCTACTTATAAAACTCCCGGTCCTAGAGAAGGAGGTAAGAAAAAATTGGGAGCGGGAGGTAGAGGAGGAATTTTAGAAGAAGAAGCTGAACAAGAAAGAATTGAAAGACAATAAGAAGGAATAGCTGAAGATGAAGAAGTTGATGATAATCAAGAAGTTCATCAAGAAACACAACCCCAAGGAAAACCCAAGAAAGACAAGAAAGGTAAGAAGGTAACAGAACCCGAGAAAGAGAAGGACGATGATGATCGACGGATCACTGGTTTACACATTCCTGATGAAGATGACGTAATTACACCTCGATCAGATGGTTTGCCTCATGGTCTTCCGGAAGATGGAGGAAATGTGTTAATTGGTTATGCCGATTCTTGGGCGAAGAAAATTTATGAGACTCCTGATCACAACCGTGCAGTCCGAGTATTGAGACACCAGAGGGCAGCGGAATGGAATCTTGATGAAGAGGTTCCTGAGGTGATTGCTTACGTACAACGCAGTGCTTTATGGCCTATCATCAATTATGGACATAAGGAATATGATAGTGTGCCGGCCTCTTCCTTTACCGAGCGCTTTTTTCCAGAAACTTACACATTTCAATTATCCAATATTGATCTTCTTTGTTCATGGACTTATTCTTGAGGTTGAAAACGATCTTGAAAGGGCAATTTATTTTCTTCTTCTTCGTCCTATTCTTTCTCCCGGTCTTCCCAACGTATACAATACCCTTTTTAACCTTGCTAGCGCCGGTTCCACTACGCTCACAAATCATTTCAAACCGATCCCATCGGCTTTGTTGTCCTTTAACTAGTACACAATTTATCTTCATCGCGTGTTCCTCAAGCCAATACAGAACTTCTGGTTTAGTTTTCCATATCTACGTTCATTCCAAAACAAGTAATTTGTAAGAAAAACTTTGGAATATTCAGACAACATTAAGGTAAACAAAAGGTTCTTACATACCAAATCATTTTGGAAGTGATCCTTGGTATCCTCGTGAATTATGTCTACTGGATCAGGTTGATTTTTCATGGGTCCAAGCACGATCTACAAAGAATATCACAAGGTTAAACACTAGAAAGGGAATATAATAACAAGGTTCGGCGCATTCGATAATCACATTATGTGCCGAACTATAAACATTTACAGGTTTCGGCTTATACGATATCTTCAATATGTGTCGAACCACGAACAATATTTTAACCCAAAAATTAACAAATTCATGTTCGGCTCAGACGATAATCATATTATGTGTCGAACCTTGAACATAAGAGGTTTCGGATGATACGATATTCTCCATATGTGCCGAACTAGTAACAATATTTCAACCCAGAAATTAAAAAATTATGTTCGGCACATACGATTTTGGATATATAAGCCGAATTAGTAATGATTCTATTCCGGGCTATTCAGGATGTTGTTCGGCTTACTATGAAACTTTCATATAAGCCGAACTAGTGTCTAGCAAAAGGGTTGGAATTGGAAATTATAGGTTCGGCGGATGCAATAAACAGATTCAGTAAGCCGAACCGTTCATCAATTGGTAGATTCGGCTCATAGATGTGAGCCGAACCTCAACCTGTTTCGCCGAACCATGATTCAAAAAACCTAACTTTTGATAATTGAGAGCTATAGAAGTGAGATTAAGTATAGGATATAAGTGTACCTGTGTGTTAGAAGCATTGGGTTCGTCATCAATGTCTTCATCATCTGGATTTGGCTCATAAAAATCATCATCTTGAGTTTGTGTTTGATTTTGAGCTTGTGTTTGAGTTTGTGTAAAATCATTCTCATAATCTAAGAAATCGGCCATTTCTGGATCATTTTTGTAGTTGATATGTATTTTCCTAGGTTTTTTGGATGAATGATGACCCTCCTCATCCTCCATTGAATCAAGAATTAGAATTTTCTCACTTTTTCCTTCTCTTTTCTCCTTCTTAACCAAACCAAAATTTTGATTTTTTTTTTTCCTCAAATTTTTCATCTAAACAACTCTTATAATTCTGAAAATTATTTTAATCACTAAACAAAACATTTAATCACTAATCAAGATTATTAACACTAATACGTAAAGGGCAGATTTGTCATTAAAAAAATTTGGGTTAAGGGGTTATCTGATTTTGCTATTTCACAACCTTTTTTTGTCTTCATTCAGTATGCCTTGGAAGATTTTGGTATGCCCAAAATCATAGTTCACTAAAATAGAGAAAATTCAATTGTTGATCAAAATTGAAGAAGAAAAAATGTTGGCATCCGGAGGATTGACTATCGAGTGAATCTGGACAGATAGAGAATTCAAACACCCATGGGAGTCTAAGACACTAAATCCTGATTAAAGGGGTTGTTAACCCTTTTAGGTGAACTGGTGGATCCATCGATGATTGTGGTATGTATGGTTATTTTCTCGACTTGTATAAGCAAGAAAGTCGGAAGTTAGGATGGCAGTTAAATTCCAAAATGCCTTTAGAAATACAAAAAAAAAAAAAAATTGTGAAGCAAAATTTTTGTGTTTCTGGCTTTTGGGATTGACTCTTGCTTCCGAGAAGCAAAAACACTATTAATTTTGATATCTTATCAGGCCAACACCCTTTTATAGGTTTTCTTGGATACATACTTATAAGTTGTTTTTTTGACTTCTAAAAATAAAAAGAGTCTGAAAAGAAAAATCAATTATCTGTGAAGTAATATGTTTTTGTTTCTAATTTCTGCTTATGATATCCAAACACACGATTAGTGATATCTTTAGTCTAAGTTGGCAGAAGAAAAATCAAAGATAAAAAGAGGCGAAAAAGTCACAATGTAGAGACAAAAAAAAATACATGATATTCACAATTTGTATACTAAACACGGATTAGCATGTCACGAGGGTCATGTTACTTTTGTTAGTGGGTTTTATCTGAAAAGTTAAGCAGAGATGAGAAGTCTAGATAATGAATGATGTAACACTTTGTTTTGGGTTCTTTCTAGAAAGTAGAGATGAGAAGAAGAACTCAACATTTATCTTGAATATTGTGAGTACATATTCAAATTTTGAATTTGAATTCAAAATTAGATATTTCTTCCGTTGAACTTGGCACTTCTGGTTTGAAACCATAAGGTAACAGTAGTCCTAATTAGATATCGATATATAACCAGGCACCATAAAATTAGTTAGTGTTATACAATGCGATTAAACACTGATATAGAAATGTGCTCACGTACGGATAGACATCGCATGACATGTAGAGGATTGAAGAAGAAATTATAAAAAAATAAATTTAATTTATTTACGTTTGTCAAAATTGATTGAGATCGAAGAAGATTACAGGAAAAAAGCAAAATTAATTTGCTATAATCACGCGCGATCAAAAATTTATAATGATACATGTTCCCGGGATTGAGAGAAATACTCGAAGGTTGGACCAAGTTATTTTTTTCTTGACACTCGTAGCCAGACTTTACTGCACGGCACTGAGCTGCACATACGCATCCTTATGCTGAACTAATCAGACCAGTTACGGCTGGTTCAACTTTTCCAAGAATGGCTCCTTTGGCATTAGTACAATTTGTGGTAAGCTTTGTCCCAGGTACCGCAGGTGTTAAGTTGATGTTGTTCATTTTAATACCGGTGCAAGGAACTGCTTCACTACATTTCAAAGTGATAGCTGCGGGTACTTTTACGTCGGTTGTTCCTGTTAAACCTTCGAAAGTTACGTCGCTGATACTCACAGCGCTCACCTGTACAAAAATAAATAAATCGCGATATCGTTAATTGCCACCGGAGTAAATGTAATTTTACAAGGAAATAGCAAGAAGTGTATGTTTGTTGGAATTTTTACGTACCGCATTCGATGTATCACTCACTCCTACATCAAGGTAGAATTGATCGATGAATATTGGATTCATCACATTAGTGAAATTGCTGTTCTTATATGAAATCTTTCGGCAATAGCCCTTTCCACCCTAAAGAACCAAGAGTCATATATAGAAGTCAGATTTTAATCAAAACAGGCCACAACGAAGAATATTGAGATAAATGAATTCCCTCGACGATACCTTGTAAGTCTTGATTCTAGCACCGAACATGGTCCCGACAAATTCAATTCTCTCAACATGGATCTCCTCTACGTCCGCATTTTTTCCACCCTTACCTAAGCTTCCAATACTGCATATGTATGGCAACCGTACGTATACCTCATTATTTATTTCGTTGTCATAATTTCTTAACTATGTCTAATAGCTAGATTTTCTTCTGGATACTCATACTAACCTTACTCCGTGTCCAGGTCCGCAGTGACAGTTGCGGACATAGACAAATGAACTTCGATCTCCAATTGAGACGCAGTCGTCACCTGATAAAAGTTGTTTATAAGTCTTCGGAAAACAAAAAATGTGTGACATTTTTATATGCATCCCAAGAATCCCCAACTATGTATGTTTACGTACCTCCCCTAAACTGGCTGTCAGCAATGGTGACCTGTTTGACATCCTGGGTGTGAATACCATCGGTATTGGGACTACCTTCAGGGGAGTTAATCTTGACATTATAGACTTCAAAACCCTCTAGTTTCAAGAGAGTTATATGAAACATCGGACTGTTTGTAACCGTGATGTCTCTGAATGCACCACCGTTTGTCCCCCAGAAGTTTACCGCCTGCAATCCCAGGAGGTGTGTAGTGCGCATTAACTTCTATGGGAAAAAAAACTGAAAAATCCGTCAGATATATATAACGACGGAATACACTTACAGCTGGTTGTATCTTGGTGCATCCTGGTGCGTTTAGATGTCTATTTTGATGGCAGGACTTTTCCCACCAGCCCTGACCACGTCCATCGAAAACACCACCTCCATTTACTAGGAGACCAGTCACACCATTGAATACGATCCATGTTCCTGAACCACCCTTGGCAGTATCCCATGCTGAGGGATTTTGGGGTGCAACAATTGTTCCACCAAGCTTGACGAAAGAAAAAAAAAATAAATAATAATAATAATAATAATAATAATAATAAGAAGAATTAATTAACTCATTGATCTCGTCCCATGCACAACCAAACATTCTTTACGTACCTCAAAGGTGACATTTTTGGCCTTGCAAGGACCCATAAATGAAGTTGGCCCAACGTAAAATGTCTTTCCTTTAGGAACAACCAATTTTGGTATCCCTGCTGTTGCTGCGCATGCATCAGCCCACGCTTTCGTAAATGCCGGGATTATCATAAATTCTTCGATTAGAAAATAAAAGATGAACTACTTACCTGAGTATCGTCTTTTTTTCCATCACCAACTGCTCCATATTTCGGATCCGTAACGTCGAAAACTCCTTGCGCTGCTACGACGTGTAAATGGGTTGAAATAACAACCCCCAACACGAAAAGAATGTTGAAAGTTCCCTGTAAATTCACAAATGCGGAAGAAGAAGACGAATCAATTTGTATATATATGGTTAAGAAAATTGTGAACTTTAAATGATCATAAGATTATCTTGCAACTGGATATAAATTTAAGCTTTTCTTACCATGATTTTTTTTGTTAGCACTGATTATTAATGTTGACAGGAAAAATGAGAAAATCAAAGAAGTATTTAAGGAAGATTAAGAGGAAATGTAGGTAGAAAATAACTCCAAAAGGGTCGAACACTGATGGTTTAGAATTCTTTCGATGGTACAATGGTAGTTACAGTTTCTTAAAAGAAAAAACATTAGTAGTTACAGTTAATTTTTATGCCTTAGAATAGTTAAGCTAAAAGAGGTATAATATGATTGAATTTGTCATATGTACAAAACCGAATTTCGATACCCAGCTTATCCTTGGATTATCAAGGATATTTTTTCTTTGATCCATTGTTCGAGTATTTTTTTATCTAACACCATCACATCCGACTATTAAAACATATGAATGACATTTGTTCAACTCAGTTAGTTTGGACAAATTTCAAGAGTATTTATAAATATTATCAAAATATAAGTAAAATGCTACACCATGGTGACCCTACTAAAATCAGTGAATTTATGTTCTTACATCAGAAGATAATTTTTGAACTTATTTTCTTTGTTTTTAAAAAGTAGGCTGGTTTTGTTATTTGGAAATGTCGAAAAAAAATTTTGGCTAGTTTCGATAAATGAAAAGTTAAATGCTGTGAGTTTACTAATGTGTCCATGAAGGGACCACTTCTCTCTCTCTTAACATAAAAGTGGCCGATTCTCTCTCCCCTTTTCTCCATTATCAAATGAATGGGACCAAAGACTAATTAGGCAAAAGTATGAAAAAATGGTTACAATGATTAGTTTTCTTAATCTTTGTGCAAACCTAAAAGTGTAAATTTAGAAACGGAGGGAGTACTTACTAGATAGTTCGCCATAAAATGTGTCTTAACAAAATATGTTGGGAATACTATGTAGTAATGAAACAATAAAACAAGCAAAAACAGGATTTAAATAATTTGGAGTTTATTTTTGTCGTTTGATATTTGGTGGGCAATATGTAGGGAGAGGAATGATAGACTTTACAACAATGTCCTTATGAGTTCTAAGCAAATCATTATATCAGTGTTTGTTGTTTAATTGGTTTGTAGATATAGATACGTTAGCATTCAGCTTTTTGTGGGAAGTTAAACGAATCTTTTTACAAATTGTCTCTTATATATATATGTAGTCACCACATAAAGTAGGCACACGTCATACTGATGGCATAGATCACACCATGTATGTACCATTAAGCTTTGCCCAGTAAGCTAATTTATGAGCAGCCTTGTTAGCAAATCGGTCGGTCTATACAAAAAAGGAGAGATTGAAATTTAAAAACTAGGTTTTTAATATCTTGATATTCTGGAGAGGTTTGCAAATCTCCCATGAAAATCTTTCAATTGATTTGCTTCAGAATAGTCGTCTCAGTATCGCTCTCGATAATGATTAGATTCTGTTTTTTCTCCTGACCAAATTTTAAGACATCTCGATAATGATTTGCAGAATTTAGTTTATCAAACCCTCATATGTAATTGAGATGTTGTGATTGGTACATTCCCATAACTCTTATTCCTTGTTATTATCGGGGTTCAACATTCTTTTTACAAAATTTGTCCTTTTATATGTTAATATAAATAAGTAATAGTATAATTTATTGGGAAGTACTGGATGAAATTAGAAGCAGAGAGAAGAGAATAGTAGTACAAAATCGCGAAAAGGTTGAATGTGTAATTGGAACCATGAAACATGCACACGGAATTTTGTTATGTAGTCGACAATAACCAGACTAACATCATATAGCGTAGACGGACTTAGGTGGTTTAAAAAAAAATCTTTCATGAATTAAAATATTAAATAAGCTTACAAATTTTTTGGGACAAATTTTTTTAGTAAAAGTACACGAGGAGTTGATCTGCGCTGGAATTTCAGTTAGCCCCATATTAATTCCGTCATTGTCACATGGCATTTATAAATGTTAGTGACAAGTCTTTTTACCTGTAATCCTTGATTGGAGGGATCTAGTTTACTAGCTAGGTCGGCATGGTTCAACCTTAACAAATGGATGAGAGAGCGATTAGTAGGTCCTATATAAAGAAGTTACTTGGATGATTTGTTACCTATGTCTATGTTTATTTTTTGGTGGGTTAAAATTGATAAAACAGTGCCAAGAAGGCACTAGATCCACGAGCGGAGCCAGGTTTATGAGAAGGAATAGGGCACAAAAGAGAAATTGACCTACCGATATTAAGGAATGCAAAATGGGCTTAGGAGACCATTTTATTTCCAAAAGGATGCATATGATCATCACCTTGAAGATCCCATACTTTTTTATGAAATTGACCTACGCTTTCTCAGGTTTTGTAGAAATGATCAATCCTCATGTGGTAGTTTTTCAAAACTTATTTTATGATTTAGATGATTGCTTGGTCAAGATAGCACTTGAAGAAATATTCCCTAATAAATTGATATTGTGTAGCTAATTACTTGGACATATGGAATTTAGTAACTCTTGTGGCAGTTGTCACATGTCCATTTAACGGCTTAAAATTTTCATGGGACATGACCGGCAATAATCTTTGGTTCAGTGAATCAATTTCACCCAGAAGTACTCAGCCTTGCATACTTGTATCAAAGTATGCATCTGCCTTCACTCTTAAGGCTCTATACAACGGAAGTCTTCATCTTCTTTCTCTCTAACACTTTATTCCCCCATAAGCATAAGAGTTTTTCCATGCATCAAATCAATTGATCAACTCACACAAATCAGCAACATAAGAACACAAAAATATACTGCAAAAAACTCATTTTATTGCACTAAAGGAAGATTACAATACTTGGTCATCACATGGACCAAAACAGGCCATCACCTTCTTGGTGATGCCTTATTCTCTCAAACAATGAGACTAACTCTCGTCTATGTAGCCTATTGATTTTATAATGTCTCTGCTAGAGCATAACTCGGTTGAACCCACCAAGCGTTAGTATGTCAAGTTTGGTTGATATATTTTAGTGAATCAAAACATATTTTAAGAGTCGCTTGATTATGTACTAGAGTCAACTTCGTATAGGTTAGCTTGAAAGTATTAGGATATGAGACATTACAAGTATTGTGAAGACTTGAAGAAGTGAAGAAGTAAGAAGCTACAACGACAACATCATCCTTCTACTTGAGGTTAGTGATATTTGACTTGAACTGTTTCATTCCCTAACGTATCTTTCAAGTCGTGCATATTGAAAACAAAACTACGAAGCATGAACACTCTAGATAGACATATTATTAAGGAGTACAATATGAAGTTTATTGCTTAACCATTAAAATTTGTGGATAAGACATCGACATAATCGTTTAAATGCTATTGTGAATATGTAAGGTTATGAGGTGAGGATTTCATCCTAGGAAACAATGTTTTACATGTGTTTTAAGGAAGTAAGTTCATAAACTTGTTTATGAATCGAAAAGGAAATCGCCAGGCGTTATTGGTATTGTTATTCATTGCATATTTTATGAACAACCAATATGTGTGATTTAGTATAACCGCTCATGACTTGTTTGTGTTCTTGGTAAAACTATTCACAAAGACATGACTTATGTATTGGTATGACTTTTATTAGTGAAACCGATCTTAAGTAATCACCTGAGATGGTTTGATCGAGTTTGTGATTTGTGTATGACCAAATCTAGGTAAAGGGGAACCGATCCTAGTAAGAGGTGCAACACATCACAAAGGGGAATCGATCCTTGTATGAGGTGCAACAAGTTTGTAGCACAAAGGGAAACCGATCCTATGGACATGTGCAACACGTTTTTAGGCAAAGGGGAACCGATCCTATGGACATGTGCAACACATATAAGTTAGATACCATATATATGTGGGGAACCGATCCTATTACCTAATCAACCGAATTTTGGAAAGCTAGTGTGACTATGCACAGTACTCACATGGAGGTAGAACCGAAACTTGTTTTCGTAGAATCGTTAAACCCATGATTTGTGATTGAATGTTCTTGATCAATCACATAGTTCTTGAAAGTCAGATGAACCAATTCTAAACTTGTTTGGAAGTGTGGTGCATCGGTTTCAAGGTTGTAAGTATGAAAGAGGACTTGCAAAGTAAGGATGTCGACACACTTTGAACACAGGAAGTAATGTTTATCTTTAATTGTTCAAAGGTATTCCTTAATAGCTAACGGAAGAAAATCCTTGGATCGAAACATAAATAAGTTAAGAATCTTTTAATTAAGGTCTGAATTTTATTTTAGGAAAATGAGAATTAGAAGTGTGCATTTACTAGTTAAAGATTTTCCAAAGATATTTGCGGTCATTATTTTGGACAGAGCATTTCTAGCAATTATGGAAACCGAATTTGTGATTTATTGAATATCTTGAGAATATTTTCGGTTTTGGAAATTCCTTGGTGTCCAAACTTCCTTGTCTATAAATACTTGAAGTTTGCATTTCTAGCAAAATAATCCTTCGTGAAAACAAACTTCCTCGGTTGTGTTGTTACTGGTGAAGCCGCCTATTCGGAGAGGAGAGTAAACTAATTAGGAGAAATCTCTTACGGCCGCTCAGTTTAAAATATTCTTTGGGATTGAGAAGCTTTATGAGTACCGTTGGTGGGAAACTAGATAATTGCGATTTATCTTGTGTTTTTGATTGATTTGATTGACTAACGGTGGTTGAACTTTGATTGCACCTAATTTGTTTATGCTTGAGAATCTTCTCTTATGATATAAGATTCACTCAAACTAGATTGAATTTTCGACGGGGATATTTAGACTGTTGTTAATGCTAAAGACGATCTTGTGATAATCCATTGTTAACGGACTCCGTTCTGTGCGTGATTGATCACAAGAGATTCAAGTTTTTGTGCGCAGGTGTTTATTGAAGATCTATGAAGATTTTAAGACAATGAATATATTAAAGATTTATGATTTGGGGTTCATAATCTATGGTGTGCACAATACTTGTTTCGGTATAAGAGGATCCAACTATAATCGGTTTATCCTTGTGGTAGATTGGATTGATTAGTTGTGTAGATCGGCATTAATACAATTCTTTGTGATTAAAATTATTGATTGCAAAATCTTAACAATTACTTCGGTAGTTGAGAATAAGATAGATCTAAAAACCTGACAAAGGAGTTTATTTGAGATAAACAGAAGAGCCTTTGTCGAACTCACATCACTTGGTTGAAGAGAGTTGCTACCAAACAGATTTTTTGTTCCTTTATTGTTTGGTATAGGCAAAGGAATTCTTCCAAGTACGTGATTTATTCATAGGTCGGAGGCGTGGGAATACAGACGGAACTAGGTGAACTATAGGTTTAGCTTCTTGGTCTCAACTACACGAAGTTGGTTTAATTTTTTGTAGCAGATTAATCCTCAGAGTATTCAATTCTGCACAAGGTCCCGGGGTTTTTCTGCATTTGCGGTTTCCTCGTTAACAAAATCTTGTTGTGTCATTTACTTTATATTTCCGCATTACAATTGTTTTATTATAATTAACGTAAATTACACAAACGTGAATTCTTATTTACTTGATAAGCAATCCTATTGTGTTTGGTTAAGTCCGAACCTTTTTATCAAGTAAACATACTTCGTTGTTGTATTGTCTCGATCTCGTATCCATAGACGATCACACGAAGTGTGAACCGATTAGTTGCATTGTCTCGACTCTTTTCATAGAAAATCACTTTCGGAGAAATGACTTATAGGTAGGAAAAGTTTTAGCTTGAGGTATATTTGAGTACCCTCTCCTTTTCAATTGGTATCAGAGCAGGCAAACACGAAAAGATCTAACAATCTGTGTTTGGTACGATCCAACCTATAAGAAATTGAATCTATGTCTGATTCAGTTAACGTAGAGCAAGAAGAAGATATACTTTAGAAAGGATGTTTGCTTTCAAAACCTGATAAACAGCTCAGCACTGTTAGTTCTCTGTTGGAACACATCTCAGGAAATATTAACCATGATGAGTTAATACGAAAACAAATACTTGTGACAAACAAGTCAGATTCATAAGACAGTAATGAGATTAAATTTTTCATAAAACTTGCTGAAAAATATAATCTAAAGGATAATGTATATTATCCATCTGCCGAGAAGCTCGTCACAGAATTATTGATTCATGGAGATGTTGAATCCAAAGGACTTGTTGTTGTTCAAGCCAAAAGGAGTATGTTAGTTAAAACAAGGATATGTGATTATAATCTCCAGAATCTCTTAGCTAATATACTACATCGTGATTCTAATAGTCCAAACGCCTACAAGAATCAAGATAGATGTGTCTTAAGGGATAATCCTTTGAGTAGTATCCGGTCAACTCATCCAATGATGATTATCTATTAAATAGAGAAAAAGATCAACTCATGAATACAAAAACAAATGATTTCAGATCATGCTGCTTTGTTGTTGATCAAGTGTCTAAAATAGAATCCAGGAAACAATCTCATCAAATGATGATGTCATATTCCAAGGAATTATTGGGTCGATATAAGAGTTCTGATTATTTCGCAACTCAAAAAACTTCATGTCACGCTTATGATTTTGATTATCGATATAATCATTCTGCTAATCAAATCACTCCAGCTGTGACACAATGAAAGAAGTTTACTCTTGGAAGAATCCCAAAAGGATAGATATTCAAAAATATCATGATGGATCATGTTCCATAAATTCTGAGCAATCACTTACTCACTCCAACAACTGATGTTGGTCTTTGGAATTTCCCTTGATGTGCTCAATTCAAATAAAAAGGGAAATTCTGTAAAAGAGCACAAGAATATGAAGATCGTATAATATTATCTTGAATATCTAAAGTATTTTTCTATACTTGGAATATCTTCTCTATTTTTGGAAAAATACTTTCGATCTTTGGAAAGTCCATGAGAAAAGTTGGGAATTATATTTTCAGAACTACCAGGTTATACTGGTTCGGAAAAACTCTATGATGTTTCCGAAAGTTTATATTTTCACAAATAAAAATACCGTGATAAGGTATTTCAATCTTGGTAACCAAGTTTGGGTTATTATATAAACCATCTATAGGACCGATCCTTCTTCTGTCCACGGTAAAAGATGGGTGAAAATACTATTGACATTGAATCTCAACTTCGAAAACTTGAAACCTTTCCAGTTGAGTTCAAATGCTACTTCTCAAACGAACATAAAAAGAATCATATTTCTTTTGAGCTTATGCTTGTGTTAATGAGAGATTTTGAAGTCGCTCGTGATCTTTTGGAAACTGCAGTGATGAATGAAAAAATGCTCGAGTCAAACCTCTTGAAGTCGATTGTGGAATTGAATCTTCTGAAACAAAGACTCAATCATCTGAAAGAGAAAAGAAGACTCAAGTATCAAAACACCGAGGAATCGTCGGTAAATAATGGAAGCACCACTAGAGATTAAGTTATTTGTTGTAATACTTAATCTAAGAAAATAGACATCAATTTTTTATTTCTTTCAATGATTGCATTAAGTCTATTATGAATAAAATTATTTGATTTATAATTTTTCTTGTGATGCTTTTTGATTTACATAGCCTGTGCTTGAATGCTTTATTATTACTATGGATGTTTGTGGGATGTTTGATTTCGGTTTTTATTACCTTGATATTCGATCTCATAATGTTGCGAACCCTTATGGTTTGGGTGACTTTTTGATTTAGAAGGATTAAGTTCTAGCCCATGTTGGTAGGCTTTATCAAAGGATCATGGGGGATTCTCGTAGAAACAATATGTGAAAAAGTCACAATATGTTGAATCGGTTTTGGTTTAGCATAAAAGCATATGTGTTTCGGTGGTTTTTCAACTTTTTCTTGCAATAGTTAAAAACCGGTTTTCAACCTTTCTCTGGTAAAGGTTGGTTGTTGTTATTCTTTTGTTTTGCATAAGGATGACAACATAATGATATTTCGATATCAATTCTCCTTGGAAGAAGATGCAAACATATTGGAGAAGCGGATACGAAATTTGAGGTAACAATTTTGTTAGTTAATTGTTTTCCTGTTTAAGAAAAGCCTGATTTTATTTCATATATATTTTTCTTTTGCTTAACAAAATTTCGGTATAATTGATGATTTACTCCATTATGTGTGTATGGATGTGTGCGTGATTCAATTGGTTCCGGTTAAGAAAAACTATTGTTATCTTGCTTTATTGTGTGGTATCAATTGTACAGGCTTACAAAATTTCGGTGCAATTCCGGTGCTTTAATGTCTATGTTGTTTCAATTGCTTCCGGTTGAGGTGAATAATCATGCAAGTTGATTTATTTTGGTTTGTATGAATTATTTATGGTTTAACGAAAGAAAAAGTCTACGGGATGGATTGTTTAGTCCAATTCGATTCCGGATAAGAGAAGCTAAGTTTATCTTAGTTAGACTTATCAAAGTGGAGGTTTCGGTTATTCAAGTCTAATCGAATGCCTTAACAAGAAATGCTAGTTAACTAACCTAGTACTTGTCTTGTTTAAAATTTAATGGTCTAAGTTATATGGATAAGTAGAACCTGATGAGAAAAATAGAGTTATCTTTATTTTGGCCTTATCGAATGAAGCGATTGTATTTGTACAATCGGTTTAGCAAAGGGACTAAGTTGCTTAGTTGATTTTTGGTTTGCTAAACTAAATTGGGAAAATTGGTTCGGAAAATTATTTCCTTGATAACATATCAAAACAAATTACTTTGAAGTTTCGATTTTGATATTGGTTATCAAAAATGGTTTGTGGAACCCTCGTGCTTAACTCTATAGGTTGCAAGTCTATTTTGAGATTTGTAAGATTCTTTTCGGTTTGTCCTTTATTTTTTCATTTCTTTGTCATTTTGTGACAAAAAAGGGGAGAAATATATGGAGTAAACAAGTGATATTGGCATTGATTTTATATTGATTGGTATCACTAAGGAAAAGGACAATTGTGCTTAAATGTTTATCTAACGAAAGTGTGAAAGCATAGACTAAGGGGGAGTAACATATCATATTAATTGGTATAACAAAGACGTGCGGATTGATAAAATCTACCTATCTCACCTTTAGGGGGAGTATTAGCTTTGTTATTATAATGTCAAAAGCCGGCATTTAAGGATTGAATGTATACAAGTTATTGTGTTGTTAAATTCGGGAATCAAGCGTATGTGTAATGAATTCTTGTAATTTGTTTATCCATATGATTGTAAGAGTTTTGTCACTAAAATTGACAAAGGGGGAGATTGTTAGAGCATAGCTCGGTTGAACCCATCAAGCGTTGGTATGTCAAGTTTGGTTGTCATATTTTAGTGAATCAAAACTGATTTTAAGAGTCGCTTGATTATGTACTAGAGTCAACTTCGTATAGGTTAGCTTGAAAGTATTAGGATATGAGACATTACAAGTATTGCGAAGACTTGAAGAAGTGAACAAGTAACAAGCTACAACGACAACATCATCCTTCCACTTGAGGTTAGTTATATTTGACTTGAACTGTTTCATTCCCTAACATATTTTTCAAGTCGTGCATATTGAAAACAAAACTACGAAGCATGAACACTCTAGATAGACATAGTATTAAGGAATATAATATGAAGTTTATTGCTTAATCATTAAACTTTGTAGATAAGACATCGACATAATCGTTTAAATGCTATTGTGATTATGTATGGGTATGAGGTGAGGATTTCATCCTAGGAAACAATGTTTTACATGTGTTTTAAGGAAGTAAGTTCATAAACTTGTTTATGAATCGAAAAGGAAATATCCAGGCGTTATTGGTACTGTTATTCATTGCATATCTTGTGAACAACCAATATGTGTGATTTAGTATAACCGCTCATGACTTATTTGTGTTCTTGGTAAAACTATTCACAAAGGCCTGACTTATGTATTGGTATGACTTTTATTAGTGAAACCGATCTTAAGTAATCACCTGAGATGGTATGATCGAGTTTGTGATTTGTGTATGACCAAATATGGTTAAAGGGGAACCGATCCTAATAAGAGGTGCAACACATCACAAAGGGGAATCGATCCTTGTATGAGGTGCAACAAGTTTGTAGCAAAAAGGGGAACCGATCCTATGGACATGTGCAACAAATATAAGTTAGATACCATATATATGTGGGGAACCGATCCTAGTACCTAGTCAACCAAATTTTGGAAAGCTAGTATGACTATGCACAATACTCACATGGAGGTAGAACCGAAACTTGTTTTGGTAGAACCGTTAAACCCATGATTTGTGATCGAGTGTTTTTGATCAATCACATAGTTCTTGAAAGTCAGATGAACCAAGTCTAAACTTGTTCGGAAGTGTGGCAAATCGGTTTCAAGGTTGTAAGTATGAAAGAGGACTTACAAAGTAAGGATGTCGACACACTGTGAACACAGGCAGTAATGTTTATTTTTAATTTTTCAAAGTTATTCCTTAATAGCTAACGGAAGAAAATCCCTGGATCGAAACATAAATAAGTTAAAAATCTTTTAATTAAGGTCTGAATTTTAATTTAGGAAAATGAGAATTAGTAATGTGCATTTACTAGTTAAAGATTTTCCAAAGAGATTTTCGGTCATTATTTTGGACAGAGCATTTACAGGAATTATGGAAGCCGAATTTGTTCTTTAATGAATATCTTGAGAATATTTTCTGTTTTGGAAATTCCTTGGTGTCCAAACTTCATTGTCTATAAATACTTGAAGTTTGCATTTCTAGCAAACTGATCTTTTGTGACAACAAACTTCCTCGGTTGTGTTTTTACTGGTGAAGCCGCCTATTCGGAGAGGAGAGTAACCTAATTACGCGAAATCTATTACGGCCGCTCAGTTTAAAGTCTTCTTTGGGATTGAGAAGCTCTATTAGTACCGTTAGATGGAAACTAGATAATTGCGATTTATCTTGTGTTTTCGATTGATTTGATTGACTAACGGTGGTTGAACTTTGATTTTACCTAGTTTGTTTATGCTTGAGAACTTTTCTTCTGATATAAGATTCACTCAAACTAGATCGAAGTTTCGACAGAAATCTTTAGACTGTTGTTGGTGCTAAAGACGATCTTGTGATAATCCATTGTTAACAAACCCCGTCCTGTGCGTGATTGATCACAAGAGATTCAAGTTGTTGTGTGCAGGTGTTTATTGAAGATCTAAGAAGATTTGAAGACAAAGAGGATATTGAAGATTTCTGATTTGGGGTTCATAATCTTTGGTGTGCACAATACTTGTTTCGGTATAAGAGGATCCAACTATAATCGGTTTATCCTTGTGGTAGATTGGATTAATTAGTTGTGTAGATCGGAATCAATACAATTATTTGTGATTAAAAGTATTGATTGGAAAATATTAACAATTACTTCGGTAGTTGAGAATAAGATAGATCTAAGAACCTTACAAAGGAGTTTATTTGAGATAAACAGAAGAGCATTTTTCGAACTCACATCACTTGGTTGAAGAGAGTTTCTACCAAACAGATTTGTTGTTCCTTTAATATTTGGTACAGGAACCAAAGGAATTTTTCCAAGTACGTGACTTATTCATAGGTCGGAGGCGTGCGAATACAGACAGAACTAGGTGAACTATAGGTTTAGTTGTTTGGTCTCAACTATACGAAGTTGGTTTAATTTTGTTTGGCGGCTTAATCCTGAGAGTATTCAATTCTGGACAAGGTCCCGGGGTTTTTCTTCATTTTCGGTTTCCTCTTTAACAAAATCTTGCTATGTTATTTACTTTATATTTCCGCATTATAATTGTTTATTATAATTAAAGTAAATTACACAAAATTTAATTCCTATTTACTTGATAAGCAATCCTATTGTGTTTGGTTAAGTCCGAACCTTTTTATCAAGTAAACATACTTCGTTGTTGTATTGTCTTGATCTCGTATCCATAGACGATCACACGAAGTGTGAACCGATTAGTTGCATTCTCTCAACTCTGTCCATAGACAATCACTTTCGAAGAAAGGACTTATAGGTAGGAAAAGTTTTAGCTCGAGGTATATTTGGGTACCCTCGCCTTTTCAGTCTCTACACTAATTTATAAAGTGGTTATAAGGGCTAAAACCCGTGAAAAACACTAGCACATAAATGGAACAGCCATGTGTTCCATAAGGTAGTTCCATAACCGCCAACATTGTTTTTCAATTGCTAACTTTTGTGTTGTCCATCCAATTGATGTTGTACGTGTCCCAAACGGTTTTGGATACTCTAATAAGGTTATAAACTCACTTCATAACCCTTCCAACTTTTCTCACATCTTTGGCATGCTTGTGAAGCCAATAAACAACTTATAACCGCCACCTGAGTCATGTTGCCCTGCAACCTTCTTTCTCTAATCCAATGTACGGTCAAACATTATACTTCAATCATCACGGCCAACTTCTTAAGCTCATTCTGGTTATTCATGCGCCATATGCTTCACTTAGCCAATTCGCTTGACAATAGCAATGCTACTCTTGCGCATTACTAGCTTGCTTGTATTGTTCAAGCTTTGGCCAGCCTTGAGAGAATGCATAGGCCAACTCTTGGCCTATTCTATACTCTTGCATCATCCTTGAGTTTGGGCCAACTCAATTCCGCTGATATGCATCAATGTCAACATCGCATGTTGCATTTGTAAACTTGGCCTGCCTTGTCTTCCTTAATGAAGCTTCATTGTGTCGGCCAATAAGCTTCGTTACTTGGCCACTGAATTAACAGTGCAGCGCAATCCTTGCACTTTACTAGCCCTTCATGGTAGCTCAACCTTAGCGCTTTACAGTCTATGCAGTTATGCGCAACCTTTGCGCATCACTGACTTGGCCGGCTAAGCTGTAACGCGCAATCATTATGCATCACTAGCCTGGACGGTCATAGACCTCCCCCACCTAATTTGTTCAACGTCCTTGTTAAGCGCAACCAAGTATAAACTCTATACTGGTATCAATCTTCGCTACATGGACTTTCAGAACCCTTTCTGAAATTCAGCAATCTTTGCTAGCTCTTGCACAACGCCCTTAGCTAACTTTCATGCCTTAGCATCAACATCACTTAGCTTTACTGCCTTTCTATTGATCCTACTATCTTGAACTTTGTGGTTGCGTTGCGCATATATTCCAACTCCAGTTCAAATTGTATATCAATATTCAAATGCAAAATGGAAATTCCTCTTGCCAATTCCCTGAATTAGGCTTGAATTTCACTTGAATCATTTGCGCCTAAGTGTACGCAAGCAATGATTCTTCTCAACTGATCATAATGATCATTTACATATCCTTATGCCTTCACTTTCTTACTTTAGTTGCACCACGCAACGTAACATGACTTATACAAGACTTGGCCTCATTCTTCAATCATATGCGCCTATGCCAAATCATTCCATGCCTTAAGGTATGCACTCTATGATTTCATACCACTCTTGGTATGCGCCATAACCTATAACCTTTGCTGCACTTTGCAAGCATCATCCCTTTTACTAGATTTGTCCTCCAAATCATATTGCAAACTTCACCTTCTTGGACTTGCATCATTTGTATGCCAAAGAACCACCACCTTGTTGTTCTTTTCTTGCATTGTCATAACACCATTATTGAAATGCATGACTTTGGTATAGTCATGGCTTAAGATTACTCAGGACTTCCACCGTCACTTTGTACAAGGCATCATCTTAATGTGCCTTTGAAACCAGCAAAGCCTCACTTGCTCTTTCAAACTGCTATGCTTTAATGTAGTGGAAAAACAACATCATGTGCTTCCTAATTATGAGTTACTCTTAACTCATATACTTTATGGACTTATATCTTCATTCTTGTTGTGTTACTCCATGCTATCATTGCTAAATGTCTGTCTGTGTTACTCCATTCTTGCTGTGTTACTCCATGCTATTGTTGTGTTATTTGCTTCTTTTACTTTCAGCGTCTTCTATCGCATATTTTGGCTTAATATGCTATGTATCACCTTCCAAGTGAACTAGCTTTACTTTGAACGAAAGAGACAATAAATTTCGTCTCAAATACCCTCATTCACTGCTACTTACATAGACAGACAATTCCCAACACCAAGGTACACTCGAACCAAATTGAAAGTATACTCAAACTTGAGCAAATACTCGCACCAATTGATTGCAACTTGTAAGACCTAAAAAGTCTTGCAATACTGACTTCATTATCGCTTCTAAGCAACAAACAAGGAAGCGAGACAACACCTACTATCTCCAATGTTGTAATTCACCTTCCCCGATGCATTCTTCCAACTACCAACGTTCTTATGCAACTCTCATAACGAAGCACAATATAATTGACACTTAGTTAAATACTCCTTCAAACTGAGGCTATCATGTTGCTTTAGATTTCATGAAGATTTCTTCAAGAATGACCACCTGTCATTCTTATGCATCGCCACTATTTTGTCCTTCTCTTCCCCGCATCTAAAATTTGGCTTAACTTGCATTTCCAACCGCATAATGCATCTTGTTCATGCCCAAATCCTTTTTGGCGCATGATAATTGTGACTACTAATTTTCCCATAGTCTACGTAATGTATACAACTCATAGAATCGGATGCTAAGTAGTATCGATGCCTCTGTTGAACTGAAAATGCTAAGTAATAAAAGATGTTAAAGATCACAATAGTAACTAATAACACAAATATAATGTAAAAGCTACTAAGTTATCATGAGACACAAGAGATTACGTGGTTCGACATTTGTCTACATCCACGGGGTAATGAGTGATTGTTTTGTATTAAGTTATGGTGGTTACAAAGATCTTAAATGCTTCCCAAAGTAATAGAGAGAACTCAAGCTTAAGTAAATACTTAAGTTCCAAACATTAAAGAGGTATAAGGTTAAGACTAGATCTTTACTAGTAGATATTGAATGTCCTTAGTTTGTTGGTGAGGCTTGGTATTTATAGTCCCCTTTTGCTCCAGGTATATCTTTGTTGTCTTTGGATCCATCGTTTCCTGATGTACCTTCCGTACAAATGGTACCTTCGTTCGCCGTGTGCTTTCTCCATTCGAACTATGCCACCTCAGCTGACCCACGTTCCTTCGGGAACTTCCCAGCCTCAGTACAGATTGTACCTTCGTTCACCGCTATCCTTTGCCAGTCATATTCTGCCACGTCAGTGCTCTCCACGTTCTTTGGTTATGCGTGTAGATAAGAGATTTGTGCATTTAATGCTGATTAGATGCGTCATCTAACTTTTTCTCTTCGCCAGCTTCCTCTCCCTAGACTAGGCTTTACTTTATCCATCTTGGACGTCGAGGTATCCCTTCTTGGGATAAGATAAAGTAGATCTGCGAAGGTACCATATGTCCCTTAGGCTTCTCTGTATAGCGAGGGATACACTGTTATTCTGTATGCGACCACTAAGATCGTGACACGTGCTCCACATAATATTGGTATTCACAGTTTGCCCCTTTTCTTTCATATTCTACCATTTGGTAGGATTGGAAGAAAAACTCCCGTAACGCCGCCATTTTTGCACGTACCGATTGGGTGTTCCCCACATGTCCTTTCATGCAATAACTTCCCCTTGAATTTCGGGATGTCCAAAGTTTTGGATTCTTCAGCCACCTATAAGAAGAGAATAAAGAGGAGGAATTTTCATTAACTCATTTTCTCTCCCTCGAACTGTCGCTCTCTATCTCTTTCACGGAGACTCTTCTTTCGCTGTTAATTGTTGATCTTCCTTTCTGTTCGCTAAGGCTCCTATTCAACACTCGATCATCATATTCAAGTAAGTGATACCCTGCTTCTTATCTGTCTATCTGGACTTTCGTCTTGGATTCTCCTTGCTTCGGCTTTGATTAATTGTCAATTATCTCCATTGATACTCTTGAATGTCTGCATGCGTTATTTTAAGCTTTTGTTATGTTTTCCATGTTGCATGAGAATTTGGGTTTGCTTCCATTTCGTATTTTGGTGTTGATTTTGCCATGATTGTTCTTCTCCTGCAATCTTTCTCATGGTGATGAATAACCTTCGATTTCGTCTTATGGTGGGTTTAAATCGCTTCCCCAGGTTGGTTTAGTTAAACCCATGCCCAAAGTATGCTTGTTTTTTCCCCCAATTCGCTTTTGAGTTGACTGTGATTTTCAGTCTGCCATTTTTGATGGGATGTTATTTCTGCTAGTGTTAGGAATTATGAGACTTTCGAAGAATCCTACGCGTAAGGGACAAAGAACCTCTTCGTCTACTGATCCACCTCCGCGGATGGATCATCATGATGCTACGCGGTCTCCTCCTCTTGAGGATGCTGAGATACCTTCTGGTACTGAGATGGCTGTGGTCCCTGGGGTCACTGCGGACCCTGAGGTAGGAAAAGTTGTTGTTGAGGATCTTCCACCTCCTCCTCCTCACTATGAGCTTCACAGGATTCAACTGCGTGACAAGGATAGCTATGCTCACTTATCTTTAGCCGAGATCACCAAATCTTTTCGCCTCCATAATTTTGAGATTTCCTTTGTTGATGGACCTGATGTTCTTACTGAGTCCTTGATCAAGAGTTTTCCTTATGATGAGAAAAAACTTCTGATTAGTGTTGGCCAGCTGGCCGCATGTATGCTCCTCCCTTTGTTTAGTAGAAAGGACCCCTTCTACTATGACGTGTCGTCTACCAGGGATAACCTGGTAAACAAGACTCGGGTCCGAGGAGCTATGCAAGTATACTGGTAATTACTTGCGTTCCCTTCATGAGACCTGGTACCGTAGTAAGGGAAAGACCACTTTGAAGTGACCCCTTTGCTAATGGGAGGTCTAAGAAAGTGGATTATACCCCTGCCAACTTCAATGCTACGTATGCTGATGCTATTCAAAATAGTAATCTTCTTCCTTGGAGTGTTGGCCCTCGTCGCATCCATGTTACTGCTAGGAAAATTAGGGAAGGTAACAGCCTTCGTCTGCTAGAGGAGATTGATAAGACTGGTTTGACTGTTATCCCTTATTCTACTAGGATACCTTTGACGAAGTCTGACCGTATCCGTCTTTATCATGATGATCGGTGGGCTCGTACCCCCTTCATATGATGGGTTCTTGGGCCTACGGTTTTACTACCGCGGATCCCAACGTCCCTCGTACAGCTCTTTCCTTGCCTGAAAAGTATGATGGATATCAGCCTTGGGTTTTCAACCCTGCTGCTTCTCATGAGGTAACCTTCGTTTTCCTAGAAGTTTTTTCATTTTGTGCCTTTTTGTAGCCTTTGTTTAGTATTCTGATGACTTTTTCCTGTAGCCTGCCCCTACTTCTTCTGCTGGAACTACTCCGGGTTCTGCTGGTAATTCTGTAGCCACCAGGACTAGGAAGAGAAAGTCTTCGGTTGAAGCAGCTACGCCAACACCTGCGGAGGTAAGGATCATTTCCATACCTTTGTGTTTGTAGGTTCCTTAGTATCTTTCCCCTGATCCTTAGCTGGCGCAGGTGTTTTTCCACAGTCCTCCAAGAAAAAGGGCAAGTTGAAGGTTGTTATTGATCTTGATGAATCTGATGAGGACCCCAAAACTGATGAGGAGGTGCCGGATGACGAAGATATGGAGGACATTGAGGATACTGGACTTAGCCCTTATTTGGATGATACTGAGGAAGATTTTTCCAAGTGTGACCCCAGTCCCATTCGTGCTGGCTCTGTGAAGGGTGAGAACCTCGTAGTTGGTGGTGACGTTCCATTGGTGAGCCATGTTAGTTTTCAAGCTCCAGCTCCTACTTCGCTTCCAAAGGTACCCTCGTTTTCTTCCCCCAGCGGTGCACTGTATGTTGTCTCGGCTACTACTGAGGCTGTTGTTGTAGCTTCCAAGAGTCTTCCTTCATCTCATGTTACTTCGTTTCAATCGAGTGGTTCGTTTTCCAAGGGTGTTTCCCCCGTAGTGAAGGTTAGTAGCTCGGTCTCTCAGTCGAAGAAAAGGGTTGTGCTTTTACTGCCCAGTTTCTCCTTCAATGCTACGCCCGCCTCATTAGGGAGTGCTCAGTCTGTTTCTACTGCTCATATTAGTAAGGTTGTTGTACCTCCATCTTCGTCACCAGATTGGACCGTACTGGGTAATCTTCATTATGTTGGTGATATGGATTTAGGTGGTGTTCAAGTTCTTTCTTCAGTTCCTAGCTCATCCACCATGCCGTCTCTCCACCGCGGTGAGGGCTCATTGCTCGCGCCCCACGCTTGATCCCAAGTGATTAATGGATCCGTTGCTGGATCTGAGAAGGGTAAGTTACCTGAGAGTTTGAGCCTTAGGAGTTCTGAAGATGTTATTCTTGAAGCCATCCTGCGGGATTCAAATGGTCCCTTTTCCGCTGAGGTTGATCGTCACCATCTAGCTGGTTCTTTGGAGATAGCTTCGCAGTTGGACGTCCAGTCTGTTCAGTATCATTTGACTAAGGATCTTTTCTTTGAACCGGACTTCCTTCGCTCTAGTCAGAGCTTTGGTGAAATCCGCAGGGGTAGCATCCAAGATATGGAGGCCTTCATGGACACCTATGCTGATTTTCTTCCCCGTCTTTCGGTGTTCTCAGTAAGTGATTTCTTGCTTGACTGTTTCATGCTTTTCTTTGAACCTTCGTTTGTTCTTATGCTTCGTTGTTTGCATCTTTGCAAAAAAATAGATGTGGGTTGCACCTTGTTCAAGTTTTATAGGGATAAGTGTACTCACTTGAATGCGTTGTTGGACCGTACTCGTCAAAAAGATACCTTTGCTGGTGCACAACAACCTTCGTCCGGTGATACTGCTTCTGCTGCTAGGATATCTTCGTTGGATGATGATTTTGATAAAGACTCAAAGATCCTTGGAGGTTTGTTTTCTGGCACTTGAGAGAGCTAACAATGCTGCTAGAGTTTCTTAGGATGGGCGCAAAGCTGCTGATTCTGCTTTGGCTACTGAGTCCTCCAGAGCCATAGGTTCGTTTCCTTTCTCCCTTAGCTTCGTTTTGGTTTCTGTTTGATTGCATAGTCCTGAGTCATCCTGCGCCTGTCAGCTGGTAGCCCTAGTGAGCTTAGACATCTCCAGGAACGGGTATCCAAGTTGACCTCCGATGTTTGGTACTATCCGAAGAAGTCTGATAGGCTGATGAACGTGACTGTTCATAACGAGGCCCAACTTTCTCTCGAGTCCGCTCATAACGCATATCTCGTAAAGCAGATGTCTTTGCTCCGTGAGGAATGTGATGAGGCCCTTAAGTGGAAAAAGGGTCTCATTTTAAAGCAAAAGGAGGATATTGCCTTTGTCGAGGGACACCTCTCAGCTCAAGAAATCATCCGCAAGAAATATCATGCATATTTTGAAGATGCTTGTGCTTCGTTGGCTAAGGTTACTGCAGAGCGTAACTTTTTGTCTTCTAAGGTCTGCTCTCTTAAGAGTATACTTGTTGAGGCTGGCTCCGCATCGTCTTCTATGTCCCATGCATCCTTGGTTAGGAGGTTGAAATAATTAGAGAGTATTTACCAAGTTTTATCCTCTGAGAATGCTTCACTCCAGATCGATGTTGATGATCTTCGGACTGAAGGAGATACCCTTGTAGAAGATCTCGAAGCCGCTGAGGTGGACCTTGTTGAGGCCCAGCGTAGTTTAGAAGAATCGTATAGCCATGCAGGAGGTAGCTTAGGGTCCTTTATATTTCTGGCAGCATCCTTTGTTTCCTTTGTTTCCTTTGCTTATTACTTACTCTTTTGTATCCGCAGGTCTCCAGGAGAAGATGATGGGTGCAAACGCCAAGATCAGTCGTCTTGAAGGCCAAATATCTTCACTGGAGATATCTCGTCAGTTTGATGCTGCTTCTAAGTTCAAGGCAGAGGCTCTCCAGGAAGCTAACGATGAGCTTAGTGCTCAGGTGATGGATCTTTTTCAGAAATCGGCTTCGGATCTGGAGGCTCGGTCCTCTAAGATGAAGGTGCAATTTGAGCATTCGGCCATTGATTATATCAATGTTGACTTTGTTGAAGCCGAGCTCCAAGATGAAGGAGTTTTCTTTCCTCGTCTTCCTTACCCATGATCCAGTCGTATTCAACTTATCTTAACTGAATTCTTTGTTGTATTATGCCCTCAACTGAGGTTCCCTTGTGTTGTCTTCTTTTCTTAAAACACTGCTTCGTGATGGTTTGAACCTTCTTTGTCTGCAAATTTTTAAGACACGTCAGTCGTATTCTGGTAACATTATTACTTTACCTATGTTATTGCATAAATATTTTGTTTATAGACGTATTGACATATGCGCAGTTATGTCTTGCCTTGTCTCATCGTCAATCCCGACGGAGGGTGTCTATTCTAACCCAATTGTATTGACCGAAACTAAAAGGGTTTCTTTCATTGATTAATAAGGTTTATAATACCTTTGATCAGGGATAGAACATGGTGGGCTAAGGCTCGTTCCTTTCTTCTCCTGAGTAATCACCATTCTCTTATGGGTAGTACTTTTTTAGGTACATTGCATTCCAAGGGTGTTGTAATACTTCACCTTTTAGGGTTCTTAGGTAGTAAGACCCTTTTCCGGCGACGTCATGTATGATGTAAGTCCCATCTCATGTTGGAGCTAGTTTGCCCCACTCCTTATTTCTTTGATACGGTGGAATCTGTCGTAGCACATATTCCTCGACCACAAAGTTTCTAGGGATGACTCGTTTGTTATATTCCCGAGATAGACTTCGTTGATTATTCACTATCTTTTGTAAGGACACTTCTCTTCTTTATTCAAGATCATCCAGCTTTTCCATCATTAAGTCTGTTGTTAGATTCTTCTCTTATGACTCCATTTTCATTGTTGGAAATATTATCTCCGTTGGGATGACCGCTTCCGCTCCGTAGGTCAGCAAGAATGGATTTTCTCCCGTAGCCGCCCTTCTTGTAGTTCGGTAGGCCCATTGTGAATACCAATATTCTGCGGATCACGTGTCACGATCTTAGTGGCCGCATACAAGATAACTGTGTAGACCTCGCTATGCAAAGAAACCTAAGTAACAGAGGATACCTTCGTAGATCTGCTTTATCTCATCCCAAGAAGGGATACTTTGACGGCCAGGATGGAAAAAGTAAAGCCTAGTCTAGGAAGGGGCAGTTGGCGAGGGGACAGAGTTAGATGACGCATATAATCAACATTAAATGCACAAATCTCTTATATACACGCATAATCAAAGAACGTGAAGAGAGATGATATGGCGGTACCTGATTGGCGGAGACTGGCGGTGAACGAAGGTACAGCCTGTACTAAGGTTGGGAAGTTCCCGAAGGAACGTGGGTCAGCTGAGACGGCAGAGTACGACTGGAGAAAGCACGCGGTGAATGAAGGTACCATTGGTACGAAAGGTATATCAGCAAACGATGAACCCAGAGGAAGCAAAGATATACCTGGAGCAGAAGGGGAAATAAATACCAAGCCTCACCAACAAACTAAGGGCATTCAATATCTAGGAGAGAATATCTAGTTTTAAGATTATACCTCTTTAATGTTTAGAACTTAAATATTTACTTCAACTTGAGTTCTCTCTATTACCTTGGGAAGCATCTAAGATCTTTGTAACCACCATACTTAATACAAAGCAATCACTCATTACCCCGTGGATGTAGACAACAGTGGAACCACGTAATCTCTTGCTTCTCCTGATAACTTAGAAGCTTTTACATTATATTGTGTTCTTAGTTATTATTGTGATCTTTGATATCTTTTATTACTTAGCATTATCAGTTCAACAGAGGTATCGATATTACTTAGCATCTGATTCTCTGAGTTGTATACGTTACGTAGACTATGGGAAAACAAGTAGTCATAGTTTGGCACCCACCGTGCTTTGCTCACACGCTTGAGTTTAGATATAGCTTTATCTTTAACTTAAGCATCTTCTCTAACGAAGGGATCTGTTCTTTAAAACGATGAATCTCACTTTCTAGTGATTTGTTCATCCGTTATTTATGTATGTTCTTTGAGTTCATAGCCTCTAAAGACGTGCCATGTCACATATCTACAAAAAATTTCACAAAAACGTACTCACAAAACGTTAAAACCTTTATTTTGTACTAAAACAACCTTTTCCAACAAAGCATCTTTTAGATCTGAGAACCTTTGACTGACAAAGGAATCTCAGTGAGGATTTTAATGAAGAAAGATATTCTCAAGCATTTAATAACCTTGTTTTTTGCGAAGATCTGACACCCCTTTTTAATTGGTTTTAAATGTTTAAGGTTGTTTTTTTCCAATGGTGTCATAAACATTTAATACCTGTCTTTCAAAGACGTTATTTCAGTCATTTTTTCTGAAAAAGCTGCTTAGACGTCTTCTATGTCAGAGCATTAATTGTTGTTTTTGACGAAGGCACCCAAGTAGCAGGTTTTGTCGACTTTCTTTGACTGCAGGATAATAAAAGCCGAAGGAATGCAGAAACCAAACGATATACCAACAAACTCACGACCAGCATTTACCAGAGGAAGATCTCAAAATCCGTCTCAAGCGAATCAAAGAACCGAAGTAGAGGACGGACAAAGCGAAATAGCAAGAAGAACGATTGCTAACAAATCACCTATTCCTTCTAAAAAGATGGGGTAAACATCGGGAGCTCAACCACTTTACGGAATGCCGTTGCCGGAGCATCCCACCACTACACAGCCACCTGCATCCAACGCAGGGTTACCCAGAACCTTAGTTCCTACGGGACGAGGGTTGGGAAACCTAACTCCAATCCAGATAGATCCAGACGCACCATTTATAGAAGAAGGAGCTTATAACTCTGAAGATCTGGCCGACATCACTCCTCAGGGTGGTGGAATCCACAACGAAGACCAAATGGAAGCACAAGTAGCAGATTTGTTACTCCGTAACATGGAGCATGAGAATGCAATGCACGAGAGGCACCAAGAGAACCAGAACCTAAAAGATATGCTATACATACAGATCGAAGGTTCCCAAACTCACCCTCCGCTAAAGAGGCATGAGAACGTAGCTATCTCAAGAAGACGAAGGGTGGATCCCAACCCACCAAAGTCTAACCCAGTAGAGAGAGCCAGGAGAACACGCCACGATCCAGACGAGACAGATTCAACATATAAGCCCTCTCAATCCTACTACGACGAAGCATTTTCCAAAGATGCTCACAATGTGAACATGGTATGAAGCAAATGGAGAAAATGCATAAGGAGATACAAGGCCTAAAAACTGGCCACGCAGGGGAAAGATTAGAAGAATTGCTTCATGAGGAAACCACATCCCCATTGTCTTTTCGCATTCGGAGGGAACCTATCCCTCCGAAATTCCCGACACCTATGTTTCAAGCATACAATGGTACCTCAGATCCCACATCCCACCTACGGTATTACACTCGTGTCCTTGCCCATTGGGAAAGAGATGAGGTAGTAATTTGTAGGTACTTCCCTACAAGCTTGACGGGATCAGCACTAACCTGGTATGACAATTTACCAGCAAACTCAATTGACTCTTTTGAGCAATTGTCAACGGTGTTTTTGGAGACATACATGTACAACAAATCAACTAAGGCAGGGTTAGATAGGCTATTTGATTTAGCTATCGGACCCCGGGAAACGTTGATACAGTACACAGACAGGTGGCAAAAGACGTGCCAAGCAATTGGAAAAGTCAATCCAGAAATTAGCATTAACTGCTATAAGTATGGACTTGATAGAACCTCAGCCATCTTCGTGGAGCTTCACAACAAAGCCCTCGATTCCGAAGGAGAGCTCAGGGTTTTTCAAGACCGCTACATCAGACTCGAAGAAATCCAGAAGGAAAACCCCAGGGTACAAGCAAAGGCGACAACAGCTCCACAACGTACCAACTCTCTGGAACCAATTCCGGAGATACCTAAGCGACAAAACGAAGCCGGGGGAAGGACCAGCTCTCGAGACAAACGATCCAAATACGGGGATGACAAAAGAGGCAAAGGAAGAGAAGAATTTGTAGATAAAATTTACACGAAGCTGAATACAACTTTCTCTCACATTCTAAGCAAGGAGGGAGCAAAGCCAGGCTTTCCTTACCCTAATACTAGGGGAAAGCAGCCAGACAAAACAAATGAGGCCAAGGAATATTGTGCATTCCACCAATACTATGGGAATACAACTGAAACGTGATAGAGAGATTAATAGACGAAGGCAAATTCATGGAGTAAGTACAGCTACAGCCAGCTGAAACTGAGGAGGCCCCGAAGAAAATTGTAGAATTACCTCAGGACGGCAAATACATCAACATGATCACCTTCTCCAGCGGAGTTCAAGAAGAACTGCTCGAAGACATCCTCGAGTTAGCTCGAAACAGAAAAAAGCTAGAAGCCTATGAGGTGTTCAAGCTAAGTGGACCACCTACTAGCACTTGAGAAGAGTGGATGGCCACGCCATTAACATTCTCAACAAAAGATGTCAATCAGGAGGTCGAGATGCACAACGATCCACTAGTGATCACTCTTCCAATACACGGATGGAACGTTACGAAAGTCCTCGTTGACGGGGGAAGTTCGTTAAATGTACTGTTTTACGAACCCTACCTACGCATGGGTTTGACAACGGAGCAGATGGATTCTTCTACTTGCACAATATACGGATTCAATGGAGCAGTCTCTAGACCAAAAGGAGAAATTGTCTTGCAGGTGCGTGCAGGACCTTTAGCAACCAATACACGGTTCTGCGTGGTGGAAGAACCTTCACCCTACAATGTGATCATGGGCAGGCTATGGGTCCATAGATTACGAGGAACAACTTCAACATATCATCAATACCTACGATTTCCTACACCCATGGGTGAAATGGAAATCAAAGGTAACCAGCAAGACGCAAGGCTATGCAATCTAGAGGTCAGACTCAACGAAGAAAGAGCTGCTGCCCAGCAGCACGAAAGAAAAAGACGCAAAGAAAACACTAAGGAGGTGAAGGACGGAGCCTTCTCAGTACCCGAAGGAATCTCAGTTCCGGAGACAAGCACCTCCGCCACTCCAAGGGCAGACGTCTCCGTCAAATGAAAATTACAGAAAAGGACTCCTCAACGGCCTCAGCAACAAACCTGCTCACTGGTGGAACCAACGAAGAAAATCAACATCATAACGGAGACAGAACCAAAAATGCTCAACATCGGAACCTTACTTGAAGAGGAAGAGGAGATGCAACTACAAAGGTTACTAAGGGAATACGCATACGTCTTCGCATGTTCAATGGAAGACATGTCAGGAATTGACCCGAATTTGGTCTCACACCACCTTCGGCTCAAACCGGAAATGCAACCATATAAACAACGCATCCGCAAGGTGGTAGACATCTATCATGAAGCGGTAGAAAATGAGTTACAAAAGCTACTCGCAGCAGGATTCACACGAGAAGTCAAATATCCCACGTGGATATCTAACATGGTCATCGTACCTAAGAAGAACGGGGGCGTGCGCATTTGCATTGACTTTAGAAATCTCAACAAAGTGTTCCCCAAAGACAGCTACCCACTTCCAAATATTGACCAACTGGTCAACGCAATCAAAGGTCACCAGAGGCTATCCTTCATGGATGGATACTCAGGCTACAACCAAATATCCCTTGCAGAAGAAGATCAGGAGCATACTGCGTTTTTTACCCCACAAGGCTTATATTGCTATACAAGGATGCCTTTTGGACTAAATAGCGCGGGGGCAACATACCAGCGATTAGTAGACAAAATCTTTAAGCCATGGATAGGCAAGATACTGGAGGTCTACGTGGATGAAATGCTCGTCAAGAGCAAAGAAGCAAAAAACCACCTGTCATACTTAAGGGAAATATTCGAAGCCATGAGAAACTTCCACATGAAGGTGAACCCGGAGAAATGCACATTCGGAGTAACCTCAGGAAAATTCTTGTGATACTTGGTAACTAAACGAGGAATAGAAATAGACCCCGAAAGGGTCAGAGCAATAATGGAGATGCCATCTCCACAAACTTTAAAAGGAGTAAAAAAGATAAATGGAATCTTAGCTTCCATGGGAAGATTCATAACAAGGTCGTCGGATAAATGCAAAGCATTTTTCGATACGCTAAGGAAAGGAAACAGGTTCACATGGACCACAGAATGTGAACAAGCCTTTCACAAGATAAAAGAGTACTTAGTATCAATACCCATCCTACAGAAAGCAAATCTAGGTGAGGTGCTCACCTTATAATTAGCAGCAACAAGCTACGCTGTGAGCGCAGTGTTGGTACGAGACCAGGGGCAAGGAGAAAAGCCCGTATACTACATCATCAAGACACTCAGTTCAGCGGAGCGTAACTATACCAAGGTGGAGCAGCTCATATATGCCTTAGTATTGGCAACACTGAAACTAAGGATATATTTCGATGCACACACCATCAGAGTCTTCACAAAATCTCAGATAAGTCAAATCCTCGACGGCACGGAGAAAATCGGAAGGGTGGAAAAATGGAGCGCCATGATCAAACAGTTTCACATAATCTTCGAACCAAGGAAAGCTGAGAAATCATAAATCTTAGCGGACTTCCTAGCAGACCTACCTCTCAACGACGAAGCAGAGATAAATGACATCCCAGGAATGGAGGAAGATAAGCCGGAACCAGAAGACCTCTTGGAACCACAAAATTCACGAAGGTGGGAGATATTCGTAGATGGATCCTCCAACAGAGAAGGCGCAGGCATAGTGATTGTAATTACAACCCCTACTGGAGACCGACTCATCTATGCATTCAGGTTAGAATTCAAACAATACACTAATAACATCACGGAATACGAGGCGGTTATACACGGTCTACGCTTGGCACAGGAGCTAGGCTTATCATATGTTCGTTTGACTAGTGACTCACAGCTGGTCATTAGACAAATCGAGCTCAAATATCAAACTCTGGATCCAATATTGTCTTCATACCTAAAGTTAACACAAGAGCATGTGTCAAAAATCAACAAGGTCACATTCAGACATGTCTGTCGGAAAGACAACAGACACGCAGATGCCTTAGCATTCATATCATCAATGATGAGGGATAAAATACCACCTCCGTACAAATAGGAAGGATATATGAACCCTCAACAGAAGGTCCAATCTCAGGCGTTGAAGAAGCCTTGGCCGTCCAAACTCGAGCCATGAGAGAAGGAGAACAAGAAAAAGAAGACGAAGGAATAGAAGAGCTGGATAACGAAGCTTACGAGTCCGATAAAGATCAATCCATGTCAGACGGAAGCAACAAAGATGAAGCGGAAGATGATTTGAGAACCCCAATTCACCAGTACCTTGACAAAGGTACCTTACAGGCAGATATCAAAGAAGCTCGGATAATTGAATCAAAGGCGGCGATGTACAGCCTACGTGATCGAATACTGTATAGAAGGTAATTTCTTGGACCTCTGATGCGGCGCCTCTCACAAACCGAAGGTAAGAAAATACTGCATGATATACACGGCGGAGAAGCTGGCAACCATAGTGAAAGAAGGTCCTTGGCGATCAAAGCCAAGATGCAAGGATACTATTGGCTAAGCATGGACGAAGATTCAAAGAACGTGGCTAAGCGCTGCGAAAGATGCCAACGCTTTGACAGGATGATTAAAGCACCAGCGATGGAGCTCAACTCAGTCATCATCCCATGATCGTTCGTCAAATGGGGGGTTGATATTGTTGGACCCTCGATAGAGGGAACATCGAAAAGAAAATACCTTATCGTGGCTACGGATTACTTCACCAAGTGGGTGGAAGCAAGGGATTTGGCAAGAATTAGGGACACAGATGTCTTTAAGTTCTTGTTTGAGAAAATCATCTGCAGGCTTGGAATACCAGCCGCCATAGTCTCTAACAATGGCAAGCAGTTGGAAGGAAAGAACATAGACATGTTGTTCAATACTTTCAACATTCAGAAAAACAAGTCCACTCCGATATACCCTAAGAGAAATGGACAAGCAGAGGCGACTAACAAGACGATGGCAATGAACTTGAAAAAATAGCTGGGAGCATACAAAAAGAGATGGTGCGGGAAGCTACACAATGTCCTTTGGGCCTACCGAACTACAAGAAGGGCGGCTACGGGAGAAACCCCGTTTTTGCTAACCTACGGAGCCGAAGCGGTCATCCCAACGGAGATAATACTCCCAACAACAAAAATGGAGGCATGGGAAAATAACCTGACAACGGACCTAATGCTAGAATATCTCAATGATCTTGAAGAAAGGAGAGAAGTGGCATTGCAAAGGATGCTAAACTATCAACGAAGGCTAGATCGCGAATATAACAAACGGGTTATCCCAAGGAACTTTGTAGTCGAAGAATATGTGCTACGACAGATACCGCCATATCAAATGAAGAAGGAGTGGGTCAAGCTAGCTCCGACATGGGATGGTCCCTACATCATACACGACATTGCCGGGAAATGATCATATTACCTAAGGAACCTCAAAGGTGAAGTATTACAACACCCTTGGAACGAAATGTACCTAAAGAAGTACTACCCATAAGTGAACGGTTATTACTCAGGAGAAGAAGGGAAGGGGAAACGGCCCACCATGTTCTATCCCTGACCAAAGGTATTATAAACCTTACTAATCAATGAAAGAAACTTTTTGCTAAGAAAAAGTCTATTTTTATTAAATGCAAACTGGGTTAGAATAGACACCCTCCGTCAGGACTGACGATGAGACAAGGCAAGGCACACCTACGCATGTGTCAATACTCGGATCCTAGGAGTGATAGATCCATTCATGAGGCAGTAAGAAAAAGTAAGATATCCCCTGTAGAGATACCTTGTCGAAGTAAAGCAGCCTTCGCGCTGAACGCGTAGGGTTATAGGAAAATTATTACCCACGTAGGAGCCCTCGCCACCACGGTACCTTCTGGACAAAGGATAGTTGGGTAGGATGATTAATGTTCCACCAAAGATTAAAAATACCTTAGCACCTTCTGATAACTCGAATGTCCAAATAACTAAACATAACACGTCTACATATATATATTCATGCAATACTAAAGGTACCATAATAGTGTTACCAAAATACGACTAACACGTCTTAAAAGTTGAAGATGACAAAGGTTCAAACCATAACAAAGTATTGTTTAAAGGAAAGGAGACAACAAAGGCCCCTCAGCTGGGGGCATAACACAATAAAGAGTTCAGTTAAAGAGAGACGGAACACATCAAGGATAAGGAAGACGAGGAAAGACAACTCCTTCGGCTTGGAGCTCGGCCTCTGCAAAGGCATTGTTAATATAATCAATGGCCGAAAGCTCGAAATGCACCTTCATCTGATAAGCTTGAACCTCCAGATCCGAAGCCGACTTTTGACGAAGCTCTATCAACTGAGCACTAAGCTGATCGTTAGCATGCTGAAGCGCCTCGGCCTTAAACTTAGCAGGAACATCAAATTGGCGAGATATCTACAACGAAGATATTTGACCCTTAAGACGAGTAATCTTGGAATTTGCACCCACTAGCTGCTCCTGGAGACCTACAGAAATGAAAGGTATCAGCAGCAAAAAAGGGGGAATTAAAGACACGAAGGGTGCTGCGGAAAAATAAGTATCCTAAGCTACCTCCTGCATGGCTAAGGGATTCTTCTAAACTATGTTGAGCCTCAGCAAGATCCACCTCAGCGGCATCGAGATCTTCCACGAGGGTATTGATAGACGCATTTATGTGTCTAATTTGTCCTCAATGTTTCGTATTGTTGGTACTCGTTTTCGTCCTTATTATGGTGTTTTGTGTATTTTTAGGTATTTTTGGAAAATAAATATTGTTGGAAAAATCGGCTCGAAAAATCATTCGGAACACCCCCGGAGGACACTTGCTTTACGGAGCCCAGATTTGGCTAAGGGGCACCTCAAAAAGGAAGCTGTTATTCGCACCCCACAGCTGGTTAGGGGGACACCATCTTCTTCATTTGAAACTTAAAAATTGGCGGGGAAAATGTGGCAGCTCTCTGAGAATGTTCCGATCGAAATTTGAAGATGTTCTAGGTGGACTAAAGGGCTGAAACTTCATGGGTAGTTGTGATATGCCATAAAAGAGCTGGTATGGGTGTTTGTTTCGATCAAACTTGGCTGGAAAATCCGTGACAAGGAATCAGGGCAGCCCGTGCATGAGAAGAATAGTTCACGGGTTTTGGAAGATTTATACGTGTTCTGCTCGTGTATGATGACTCTAGCAACACTATGGAACGTGAAGAAGATAAATGAGGAGATTTTGCAGCTGTAGAAACACGTGAGAAGCTAAAACAGGGAAGAAAATATTCTTAGAATATTTTTCTTCACTGCCGAGTTTAATGAAAATTTGTGAGAGTTATGGCGTGATATTTTGCTGCTGTTGAGTATATATAGGGTGAGGGGATCATAGAGAAGTGAGGGGGAGATATTGGGAGAAGTTTAGAGCACCACAGAGTCAAAAAAATCGAATTTGCAGAGAGACCACCTGTTGCTGTTGCTGCCATTGAAGAACACTGAAGAACACGAAGAACGGACCTGCACCAGCAGTCGTTTTCCTATAGTAATAACGACTCACACCTGTGGGTCGTACATCAGGCAGACTTATTTGCTACAGCGTTTGCGACAAAGCTGCAGCAGTCTTATTTTGTCACTGAGGGTTGTAGTTCTCTGGTTTGTAACAAATATAATTGTTACAAACCCGTTTTTATTGTATTTCTCATATTCTCATCATTTGTAAACCATTTTTGAGCATCAATGAAATTCTTTGAGAGGTTTTCCAACATGATGAGCGGCTAATTCTCTCGTAACCAAGGCAATGGATGAAGCTATTCACACATGAACAATGGGAAACTATTTCATTTTCTCTAATATTTAATTATAACTCACTCAGTCACTGCTTTTGCAGAGTTCTTAAAAGTTTAAATAATTTTCTTCATTAGTTGTGATTCAATTAGATAGGTTATGCTTTGGTTAGATAATCTATGCTTAAGGGATACAATTAATTTTTGAGAATATGTTTGATTATTTGTGGATTAAGAAATAAATGACTAAAAGGATAATTAGAGTTATGAAATATTTGACATCATTCATGTGTAATAATGGATTCTATTGTCTTGGTTACCTCTCGCCCACTTTGTTAATATTTTTGTATATAATTTTATTATTTAAATTTAATCTTCACAAGTCCGAGAGTTTGAACCTCATTACTACAACAATCAAAATATATCATTTTGGCGCCGCCGACGCGGATTTGTGCTTAGGTAGAATTTTTAGTTTTTTTTTTTTATTTTTTTCTTTTTACGTTTCTTTGGTGTGTCTTTGTATTACAGGTTTGAAGTTGGATACTAAAGACTTGGAATCAAAGCTTAAAGCTAAAAGAGAAGGAAAAGACAAAGCAAAAAAAAGAGCGAAAGAAAAATTAAAAAAAAAGAGAGAGAAATTTTTTTTTTTTAGAGACCTTCCATTTTTTGTAATTATTATTTTATTTTTTTTTATTTCTTTTCTTTTGCACTTTATTTGGACTTTGGACTTGGACAATTATTTTATTTTTTTTAAACCCTAAGGAAGGGTACATTAAATATAAAACTGTTTGCAGGGAAGGACGACGATTACAATATCGTCTCGGCCCCTCGGGTTCGCACATGACATAGGAGTCGTGGCCCGAGTCGACTTCAGCGGTTCTGCGCCCGTCTGGTACGGGAGGTAAGCTTTCGAAACACCCGCGAATCCCCTGTCAGCGGGTTTATTGTATGCCTTAAGGTGAATATATTGAGGATTTGAATACGGTTGTTTTAATTTCCTAGTAAAGGGCAAGGCCTGGCCAAATTAAGATAAGGACTCGGATTTCATCACCGTTTCCTTCTTGCCCGCTTTAGGAAAACGAAACCAAACGCGAACCTAAGCTTAAAATTTTGACTAGAACGAGACCTATAGGGTAACGAGCTTAGTAGGAAAGTCGTTCGAAAAATATTGGTTACTCTTTTAGCATACTTCGAAGTTCATGATGGTTTCTGTGAGTTGAATGCGTGACTGCGCCGCCTTGTGATAGCGGTGAGGCCTTGGGTATCAAAGCTCCACTGAGCTTCCCTCGCCTCAATTCAACTTACTTTGACTCGGATTGATTCCAGAGGGGTTTGCTTAAATTGTAACGAATTTCCTTTCGAAGGATTAGAAGCTGGTCTAGAAACAATCGAAGTGGAGCCATCATGCTTGTTGTTTGCTAGATTTTATAGGTTTGATTTGGTCGAGTCAGCCTTGTTGTGATTGTGTAGAATTCCCTTGCAATTAAGAATGTCGAACTGGTATGATAGAAGCCAATACAATGATTATCGACCTGAATTTGAATATGGACATCATCCTTTCTATGACCATGTTGGGAATAGTGGTTGGGAACGCCATCCTTTGGAAGGATATGGGTCATACCCTGGTGAGCCCAATTACTATCCACACATGCATCAGTCTTACGATCAAGAAGATTATAGTACTAGTTCTTCGTCTCTAGAGGATACAATCAAACTATTGAAAAGTAGTCTTTTTTATGATCCCTCTGTTCCTATTACTCCTTTAGAAGAGTCCCTCAGGAACTTAGCTGAGTCGACGCGTAAGTTAGCTGAGATGAATAATATAATTATAGATGAAAGAACTACAATAATGAGTTAACCTTCTTTAGAAGACAACCTCAAGCGGATAGCTGAGACGAACGAAAGAATTGCTCGAAATTACTTGAATTTCCAATACAGTGTATCCAATAATACCCTTGAGAATGAAGATAGTTATTTACATAATCAAGATAACAAGGTTAGAATTGGTAGCACTACTTGTTTTGATGAGGTTCGATCTTTTTCATGTTATTATGATGAGGATAGTGTTGATGGAGAATCATACTTATGTAGGAATAGTGATCAGGAAATGGTTACTCCAATTGAGCTTTACAATGATAATATTATTTCTAGTTCAAATCCAAATAATTTTAATAATTATTCACCTATTCAAAAGGACGAGGATCTGACTAGAGATACCCTCGTTTTAGACGATGTAGTATTTCCTGTTTACAAAGCCGATAATGATTTAGAGGAACGAGTTTATTCTGAGAATAATGTTTTAGAGTCTAGCGATTTAGAAACAATAGTCTTAGACGAAGAAGATGAACTCGTAGAGATGAGTGAGGATGAATCTGACTTAGAAGAATCAATTGACCATTTCCAGGAATCTGATGACCTAGAAATTAGGGAAGTTGTGACTAGTCTTTCTAGAGACACAGAAAGCTCTAAGTTTGGGGGTGATTATCATTCTCCATGTTCTTTAACTCTTAGAAAGTTCCCTCGTGTAGGACTTGACATTTATGCCTCAACCATATTACAAGATTATCTTCATGCATGTTTTCCGAACCTAATGATGTCCATAGAGAAGCTCAGTTGTTAGAAACCCATCCTCTGGTTGATGTGGTTAACCCAGGCTATGATACCAAGATTGACTTCATTTTCCCACCAAAAACTTTTCTTCCAATTGTGGGAACATATGATTTTCAGATGTGTCGGATATTAAATTTTGAGACTGAACCTAATTACTTTAGGATATTAGGGTCGACACATTTTCTTAAGAATGCCATTATTATGGTCAACTTTGTGAGTCAAATCTAATTGATTTAGAGGATCCCCAATTATTCAGGTTGTTGTTATGTGCTTCTAAGTTCTTACTTGAGTTTTTCCAGACTCTAATACCTGAACCGGATCTTAGCTTTGAGGAAATCCAACTGATGAAAACCTTTTATTTAGACCCTTTTATAGAGCCTGAACCTGAACCACAACTAGATGTAGTTGTCTTAAGCAAGGTATGTTCCGTATCTTTTTGGTCTGTTGCAGTTTCCTCTTCTTGTGGGTAACACTTTTTGATCCAGATGACCCACAGTTATTCCGGATACTACTATATGATTCTACGTGGTGACTAATCCTTGCTTAGTCTGGCTGAAGACTTTAAACTTAGCACTTCTTGGGTGGTAACCCAATATTCATGCGACACGGTAATATCTTTCCTTATCTCTTTTGCTTCATTGGTAACAGTTTTTCCTTGTTCATTCTTTTAATTTCATCTTTAGAACATTGAGGACAATGTTAGATTTAAGTTTGGGGGTATGGGAGAAAGTTCTTAGTTGCAATAAATAAGCTCCAGAGACTAGAAATTTATGCTTATTAAGGTTGGCACTAACTAATCTAAGTGGATGGAAGCATTTTGGTTGTAGGATTTGAGGAACCAATCTGATTAGATGGAAACATCTAAAGAATCTATTCATAAAAGCACAGAGCTCAGGTGTTGGAAAAAAAATGGTAGTTTCGCCATATCCTCGTGATGGAAACATCGAAAGAATCCTGATCAATTATTTTTATTTTTCTTTTTACCATTGCTAGGGTGAAATAAAGTGACTGAGATAAAAAAAAAAAAAAAATTGAGACCAGACCACCAGCCCAACCGGAATAAATTCAATAAAGTCGACCACTGGTGCCCTTGTATATGCCAGTTGTGTTGACCTAGAGTTAGGTTTATCAACCACTGGTTCCCTTGTATATGCCAGTGTGTTGATACTAGTCCATACTAATATCTCATTCCATTAGGATAGGTTCACCTTAGTCAACATCATCCACATTTTTCTCTACATCCATCTTCTTAATCTATCCATGTGATTGGTTGACTCCGGTTTATGATGTCCAGAAACTATCTGAGTAGAGCTCTGTCACTTTATATGAATTTTAGTATGCTTGAGTACAAACTCGTGTACAACAATTGGAATTTCGCATCAGGGTACTTTCTCCTGTAGTCAATAAGTATGCCAACCAAGGAGATTCTTTAGTGCCTTCCAAGGTTCTGCATAGGGTCTGGAGTAATGGTTTTGTGGGCACACCTCTGGTAAACCCTCCCGAGATTAACTCGGTTTTATTTTTTTTTATTAGTTTTGCTCGAGGACTAGCAAATAATAAGTTTGGGGGTATTTGATAGACGCATTTATGTATCTAATTTGTCCTCAATGTTTCGTATTGTTTGTACTCGTTTTCGTCCTTATTATGGTGTTTTGTGTATTTTTAGGTATTTTTGGAAAATAAATATTGTTGGAAAAATCGGCTCGAAAAATCACTCGGAACACCCCCGGAGGACACTTGCTATACGGAGCCCAGATTTGGCTAAGGGGCACCCCAAAAAGGAAGATGCTATTCGCACCCCACAGATGGTTAAGGGGACACCATCTTCTTCATTTGAAACTTAAAAATTGGCGGGGAAAATGTGGCAGCTCTCTGAGAATGTTTCGATCGAAATTTGAAAATGTTCTAGGTGGACTAAAGGGCTGAAACTTCATGGGTAGTTGTGATATGTCATAAAAGAGCTGGTATGGGTGTTTGTTTCGAGGCTGGAAAATCCGTGACAAGGAATCAGGGCAGCCCGTACATGAGAAGAATAGTTCACGGGTTTTGGAAGATTTATGTGTTTTCTGCTCGTGTATGATGACTCTAGCAACACTCTGGAACGTGAAGAAGATAAATGAGGAGATTTTGCAGCTGTAGAAACACGTGAGAAGCTAAAACATGGAAGAAAATATTCATAGAATATTTTTCTTCACTGCCGAGTTTAATGAAAATTTGTGAGAGTTATGGCGTGATATTTTGCTGCTGTTGATTATATATAGGGTGAGGGGATCATAGAGAAGTGAGGGGGAGAGATTGGGAGAAGTTTAGAGCACCACAGAGTTAAAAAAAAATCGAATTTGCAGAGAGACCACCTGCTGCTGCCATTAAAGAACACTGAAGAACACGAAGAACGGACCTGCACCAGCAGTCGTTTTCCTACATTAATAACGACTCACACATGTGGGTCGTACATCAGGCAGACTTATTTGCTACAGCGTTTGCGACACAGCTGCAGCAGTCTTATTTTGTCACTGAGGGTCGTAGTTCTCTTGTTTGTAACAAATATAATTGTTACAAACCCGTTTTTATTGTATTTCTCATATTCTCATCATTTGTAAACCATTTTTGAGCATCAATGAAATTCTTTGAGAGGTTTTCCAACATGATGAGCGGCTAATATTCTCGTAACCAAGGAAATGGATGAAGCTATTCACACATGAACATGGGGTAACTATTTCATTTTCTCTAATATTTAATTATAATTCACTCAATCACTGCTTTTGCAGAGTTCTTAAAAGTGTACATAATTTTCTTCATTAGTTGTGATTCAATTAGATAGGTTATGCTTTGGTTAGATAATCTATGCTTAAGGGATACAATTAATTTTTGAGAATATGTTTGATTATTTGTGGATTAAGAAATAAAGGATTAAAAGGATAATGAGAGTTATGAAATATTTGACATCATTCATGTGTAATAGTGGATTCTAGTGTCTTGGTTACCTCTCGCCCACTTTGTTAATATTTTTGTATATAAATTTATTAAATCTTTAAATTTAATCTTCACAAGTCCGAGAGTTTGAACCTCATTACTAGAACAACAATCAAAATTAATATCAGGTATCCCGTTCCGTCCGGAAATCATCAACATCAATCCAGAGTGAAGCATTCTCAGAGGATAAAGCTTGGTAAACATTCTCTAACTCTTCCAACCTTTTTACTAAAGATGTATGATACATGGAAGAAGACACGGAGCCAGCCTCGATAAGTTTGTTCTTAATAGAATAAACCTCAGAAGATAGGACATTTCGTTCCACAGTAACCTTAGCTAAGGAAGCACAAGCATCTTCGAAGTCTGTGTGATACTTCTTGCGGATAACTTCCTGGGCTGAGAGGCATCTTTCAACTAAGGTAATATCCTCATTTTGTTTTTTAATAAGACTCTCTTTCCACTTAAGGGTTTCATCACACTCCTTGCGAACCAAAGCCACCTGCTTTACTAGATCTGCATTATGAGCAGACTCTAGGGAAAGTTGGGCCTCGTTGTGAACAGTCACGTTCATCAACCTCTCTGATTTCTTCTGATAATACCAAACATCAGAGGATAACCTGGATACTTGATCCCGAAGCTTCCTAAGTTCGCCATAACCACCAGCTGGCAAGGATAGGTCGTCTTAGGACTATACAACCAAGCAATAATACAGACAAGGTTAAAGAAAGATGAAAACAAACCTATGGCTTTAGAAGACTCGGCAGCTAAGGCAGAATCGACAGCTTTGCGCCCATATTCAGCAACCTTGGCAGCATTATTATCTCTCTCAAGAGCCAGCAGACAAGCCTACATGGATCTCTGAGTCTTCCTCAGATCTTCCTCCAACGAAGATATCTTAGCAACAGAAGCAACATTACTCGACGAAGGTTGTTGCGGGATAGCAAACACATATTCTTGACGAGCACGTTCCAACAGAGCACCCAAGTGAGTACACTTAGCTCTATAGAGCTTGAATAAGGTATAACCAACATCGATATGCTTGCAAAGCTGGCAACAAAGAATTATAAGAGCAGAATGAAGGACCAAAAACAGGAAACAAAACAGTAAGGTAGGAATTACTTACTGAGAATGCTGAGAGACGAGGAAGGAAATCAGCGTAGGTGTCCATAAAAGCCTCCATCTCTTGGATACTACCCCTACGGATCTCACAAAATCTCTGACTAGAACGAAGGCAATCTGGGTCAAAGAACAAGTCCTTAGCCGCACGGTACTGAGCAGATAGCACGTCTAGCTGCAAAGCTACCTCAAAAGAACTTCCCAGATGATGGTGATCAACCCCAGCAGAAAAAGGACCCTTAGAGTCCCGCAGAATGGCTTCGAGGATAACATCATCATAACTACCAAGACTCAAGTTCTCAGGCAGCTTACCCTGACTAGGCTCAACAAAAACTTCCTCAATCGCTTGAGAACGAACGTGGGGTACAACTGTTGAGACCTCACCACGACGAAGAGACGACATGGTGGATGAGCTAGGAACTGAAGGAAAGGCTTGAGCACCACCTAAGTCCATGTCACCAGCGGAAGGAAGATTACCCAGTCTGGTCCAATCTGGTGACGAGGCGGAGGTCCAATAGCTTTGCTAACAGGGGCAGTAGAAACAGACTGAGCGCTCCCTAACAAGGTCGGCGTAGCATTGAAGGAGAAGCTAGAAAGTGAAATCACAACCTTCTTCTTCGACTGAGAGTCTGAACTGCTAACCCTCACCGCTGGGGTAACAACCTTAGCAAACGAACCACTTGATCGAAGCGAGGTAGCAGGAGATGAAGGAATACTCTTGGAAGCCACAACAACAACTTCAGCAGTAGCCGAGACAGCAGGCAATGCTCCGCCAGGAGCATAAAACGAAGGCATCTTCAAAGAAAAAGTAGGAGTTGGAGCTTGAACACTAGCAGGCTTGACCAATTGAGCACCAGTACCAGCAAGGAGATTCTCACCCTCGACTGAGCCAGCTCGAACGGGAATGGGGATATCCTTGGAAAAATCTTCCTCAATATCATCCAAATGATGGCTGAGGCCAGTGTCCTCGATATCCTCCATGTATTCATTATCCGGTACCTCTCCGACAGCCTTGGGATCCTCATCCAAAGCCTCAAGATCAATAACAGTCTTCAGCTTACCTTTTCTCTTGGAAGACTATGAAAGAACACATGCGTCAGCTAAGAATCAGGGGCAAGATACTGAGAAACTTACAAACAAAAAGGTATCGTAATCATCCTTACCTCCGCAGGTGTTGGTGTAGTTGTTTCAACCGAAGCTTTTCTCTTCCTAGTCCTGGTAACCACAGAGTTACCAGTAGAACCCGGACCAGTTCCAGCAGACGAAGCAGGGGCAGACTACAAAAGAAAGCCATCAGAATATCAAACAAAGATACTAAAGCGAAAACATTCAAAGCAAAAAACTTCACGGAAAAATGAAGGTTACCTCATGAGAAGCAGCAGGGTTGAAAACCCAAGGAAGATATCCATCATCCTTCTCAGGCAAAGAAAAGTTGTGCGGGGAACGTGGGGATCAGCGGTAGTAAAACCGTAGGCCCAAGGACCCACCACAGGAAGAGGAGTACGAGCCCAGCAATCATCATGGTCAAGGCGGATGCGATCAGACTTCGGTAAAGGAATCTTAGCAGAATAAGGGATGACAGTCAAACCGGTCTTATCGATCTCTTCCAACAGACGAAGGCTATTACCTTCCCTGATTTGCTTAGCAGTAACATGGATACGACGAGGGCCAACACTCCAAGGAAGAAGATTACTCTTCTGAATAGCATCAGCATACGTAGCATTGAAGTTGGCAGGGGTATAATCCTCTCTCTTAGACCTCCCCTCCGCAAAGGGATCAGAAGACTCCAGAGTTGTTTTACCCTTGCTACGGTACCATCTCTCACGAAGGACACGCCAGAAGTTACCAGTATACTGCATAACTCCTCGGACCCGAGTCTTGTTCACCGGGTCATCCCTGGTAGACAAAACGTCATAGTAGAAGGGATCCTTTCTACTAAACAAAGGGAGGAGCATACCTGCGGCCAACGCTAATCAGGAGGTTATTCTCATCGTAAGGAAAATCCCGGATAAGGGACTCGGTGAGAACATCATGACCATTGAAGAAGGAGATCTCGAAATTATGGAGGCGAAAAGAGTTGGTGATCTCAGCAATGGACAGATGAGAGAAGCTATCCTTGTCACGCAATTGAAGCCTCTGAAGCTCATAGTCAGGAGGAGGAGGTGGAAGGTCCTCAACGACAACTTCTTCAACCTCAGGGTTCCTCAACATCCTCAGGAACCATAGCCATCTCAGTGCCAGTAGGTATCTCAGTGTCCTCAAAGGGGGGGGGGGGGGGGGGGGGATGGTGTAACATCAGTATGATCCATCCGCGGAGGTGGATCAGTTGACGAAGAGGTCCTCTGACCCTTACGCGTAGGCTTCTTCGGGAGTCCCATAATTCCTAGCACCAACAGGGAGAACATCCCATCAACAATGGAGGACGAAAATCACAGTCCACTTCAAAAGCAAATAAAGGGCAAAAACCAGTATACTTTGGGCATGGGTTTTATTAAACCAACGAAAGAGAGGGTTTAAACTCATCATAAGGCAGAATCAAGGATCATTCACCACCAAAATCAAGGTTGCCGACGAAGAACAATCATGGCAGAATCATCATCAAAACGCGTATTGGGATAAAACTCAAGTTCTCATACAACATGAACAAGTGAAAAATAACTAGAACTCTCACATGCAAGTACAACAGCAACATCAAGCAATCAAAGAAGGAAATACAGGATTGAGCATGGAGAAATATGAAAACAACGGCAACGAGTAAGAACCACTTACTTGTACAATCAAGTGTTGAACCAGATCCTTGAAGAATCGAAGGAGAAAGGGAACATTTAGCAGCAGAAGAAAAATCTCTATGAAAGAGATGGAGAGCGACAGTTCGAAGAAGAAAAGGAGTTAATGAAAATTCCTTCTCTTTATTCCCTTCTTATAGGCGGATGGAGAATCCAAAAATTTGGATGTCCCTAAATTCAAGGGAAAGTTATTGCATGAAAGGACATGTAGGGACCACCCAATCGGTACGTGCAAAAATGGTTGCGTAACGGAAGTTTTCTTCCAATCCTACCAAACGGTAGAATCCGAAAAGAAAAGGGGCAAATTGTGAATACCAATATTCTGCGGAGCACGTGTCACGATCTTAGTGGATACATACAAGATAACTGTGTAGCCCTCGCTATGCAGAGAAACCTGAGTAACAGAGGATACCTTCGCAGATCTACTTTATCTCATCCCAAGAAGGGATACTTTGACGGCCATGATGGAAAAAGTAAAGCCTAGTCTAGGAAGGGGCAGCTGGCGAGGGGACAGAGTTAGATGACGCATCTAATCAACATTAAATGCACAAATCTCTTATCTACACGCATAATCAAAGCACGTGAAGAGAGATGATGTGGCGGTACCTGATTGGCGGAGGCTGGAGGTGAACGAAGGTACAACCTGTACTAAGGTTGGGAAGTTCCCGAAGGAACGTGGGTCAGCTGAGATGACAGAATACGACTGGAGAAAGCACGCGGTGAACGAAGGTACCATTGGTACGAAAGGTGTATCAGCAAACGATGAACCCAGAGGCAGCAAAGATATGCCTGGAGCAGAAGGGGCTATAAATACCAAGCCTCACCAACAAACTAAGGGCATTCAATATCTAGTAGAGAAGATCTAGTCTTAAGCTTATACCTTTTTAATGTTTAGAACTTAAGTATTTACTTCAACTTGAATTCTCTCTATTACTTTGGGAAGCATTTAAGATCTTTGTAACCACCATACTTAATACAAAGCAATCACTCATTACCCCGTGGACGTAGAAAAAAGTCGAACCACGTAATCTCTTGTGTTTCATGATAACTTAGAAGCTTTTACATTATATTGTGTTCTTAGTTATTGTTGTGATCTTTGATATCTTTTATTACTTAGCATCATCAGTTCAACATAGGTATCGATACTACTTAGCATCTAATTCTCTGAGCTGTATGCATTACGTAGACTACGGGAAAACGAGTAGTCACACCCATAGGACGTTGTGTAGTTGTTCGCACCATCTTTTCTTGTATGCTCCTAGCTTTTTCTTCAAGTTCATTGCTATTGTTTTGTTGTTCGCCTCCGCTTGCCCGTTGCTCTTAGGGTATATATGAGTGGACTTGTTTTTCTGGATGTTGAAAGTATTGAACAACATGTCGATGTTCTTTCCTTGCAGCTGTTTTCCATTGTCAGAGACTATGGTAGCTGGTATTCCGAACCTGCATATGATTCTCTCAAACAAGAACTTAAAGACATCCCTGTTCTTGCCAAAGCCTTTGCTTCTACCCATTTGGTGAAATAATCTGTAGCCACAATAAGATATCTTCTTTTCGAGGTTCCCTCTATCAAGGGTCCGACAATATCCACCCCCCATTTGACAAATGGCCAAGGGCTGATGACCGAGTTTAGCTCCGTTGCTGGTGTTTTGATTTTCCTGGCAAACCGTTGGCATCTTTCACACCGCTTAGCCACGTTCTTTGAGTCTTCGTCCATGCTTAGCCAGTAGTATCCTTGCATTTTTTCTTTGACCGCGAAGGACCTTCTTCCGCTATGGTTGTCGGCATCTCCGTTGTGTATGTCGTGGAGTATTTTCCTTCCTTCGGTTCGTGAGAGGCACCGCATCAGAGGTCCAAGAAATGACCTCCTATACAGTATCACATCGCGAAGGCTGTACATTGTTGCTTTTGATTCAAGTTTCCGAGCCTCTTTGACGTCTGCTGGTAACGTACCTTTGTCGAGGTATTGGTGAATTGAAATCCTCCAATCATCCTCCGTTTCATCTTCGTTGTCTTCGTCTGACATGGATCGATCTTTGTCAGACTCTTCGGCTTCGTTATCTGGTTCTCTTCCTCCTTCGTCTTTTTTTTTTCTCAGCTTCTCTCATGGATTGAGTTTGAACGGCCAAAGCCTCCTCAGTGCCTGAGATGAGTCCTTCTATTGAAGGTTCATATATTCTTCCAATTTGTACGGCGGTGGTGTTTCTGTCCCTTAGCATTGATGATATGACTTCCAATTTATTAATCACACAAGTTTCACTTTCAATAAATTTCGATTGTTAACAACTTTAAGACAAGTTATAAGTTCAACTAATCTTTAGACTCCAAACATCACCGCATAGAATAAGTTCTCTAACGGTTTTTAACTAAGTGAACCACCCAAAATAAGCTCTCTAGGTGTAATTCAAACAATTGAATTAAGATTTATGAATCAAGTTGTTCCTAGTCACATGTACGTAAGCTCGACACGTTAACCTAGGGTTATCTTTTACACACTATTGCATGCAAAATCCCTTTGCAACAAATAGTGCACCGCTACTTATGTAAATATTACTCCAACAATTACGGATCAAAGTTCTCAATACTAGCATTAGAGTTGCAAACGAGTTACCTAATTGCGCACTTAGATATCTAGCAAACACCTCATGGTCATATAAACGGTAAAAGATAATCAACAAAAGAATTTTTATGAAAGAATAACTTGCTTAAGATTTGATTAATAAAACATGTTTGGAGTTCTGAAATCCTCCACAATCAATGATGGAATTAGCTACTCATATTCTTAGTTTAATCACAAAAATATATTGAAAATAAATAAGGTTCCAAGGCTTAAAAAATTGCGAAAACAAACCACTGTGAGATACTAAGCAGCTTCAGAAAACAGGTTCAGGGACTGGTTCTATGGAGCTTTTTCTCTCGGGAATTTCTGCCAGCAGCTGCAAGCACAAAACTGGTGATAAAAGAGGTATCTTTCTCTGTTTCTGCGCCTCTCTTATATATCTTCTCTGCCCTGTAGAATCGTGACTTGATCAACACCCACTTTCCTTGTTTAATATAAACTTCAGAACAATCAACAATCACATCCATCCATTAAATAATCCACGACAAAGACAACATCTTCTTGGCTGTTTTCACTGCAAGAAACTCCTTCCAAAATAGAGATAAATTGATACCCAAGTTAGGTTACCTTGTTGGCTTCTGAGTCAGGTTCAAGCCAATGCCAGACACGCCACTGTACTTAGCCATCGAGCCACTGACTTGCACCAATTTCCACCAGGACCCATGGAGAATTAGTCTACACAAGCACCTTCATTCACTGACCTTCATAGCCTATGCCAAGTGACCCTCATACACAGCCCATAATACCCACGACAGACCTGCTACAGATTGACCTTCTATCTCAGCTTCTCAAAACATTGCTCGTGTACATCGCAGTAAGCAACCACATTACCCGCAGCAGCAACACTTCAACTCGACCGCGGTTCAGCTCAGAGTACCACCAGTTCCATGCTTGTCTTGAGCTCAAATCACCATCAGCCCCTAGCTTTTTATCTTCTCAAACTCCAACTCTGAGATTGCAGCGTTACCCCCATCTGTTCTGGACAACTGCACTACTGCCTGCAGAGCCATGGCTCAAATCTGTACATAACTAGCACAGAGCTGGTACTTTCTTGCTCGCTGCCAAGACTGCACATAACGCCCACCTGATTCACGGCATCTGCAGCTTTAGTCTATGACAGGCATCACAGCACCATTGAGTAATATGTATCAACAGCAACACCATTATTGTCTCTTGTTATCCCTTCCTTGTCTCAGCACCTACACATACTCCAACTCTGTCGAGAACTATGGCCAATTCCATTTCTTACTCAAGCACCAGCATCAATTCTCAGCTTCAGAGAACTCTCTTGAACCCTTGTAGTCTCGAAGTTCAGTTCGCTTCATCATGAATTCCAACACCACCTGCAGCTTCATGCCAACATCTCCTTCACAGAATTGCACTTCTTTACAAGACTTGAGCTTCAGTTCAAAGCACCACCAAAATCAGTTCCCAAACTTGTTGATCCATTGATAATTAACATCACATTTTCTTCCTCTTTCTCCAACTCATTTCCAGACCAGTCTTCATATCTTAGCAGCAGTAACACTTCAGCTCGAGAACTTGATGGCTCAAGCATTTTCATGACACATGATGAGCAGAAATTGATAGTGTCTCTGTGCATCAACAAATCCCCTTCTCTAGTTCTCCAATTCTTGTAAATTCAAGTTCAATCAAACCCATAACTCCATTTCTTTCAGGAACTTCACTGCTTTTCCAGCATCAATACAGCCTCAAAACTCAACCGAATCGCCACAGAATTGAGCCAATCCTCATCCCTGTAAGCAATTCAACACCCATTTCAGAAGTTCAGCCTGCAAACTCGTACCATCTATTACTCCTCCTGATTGCCATACCCCACAGCAACAGATCCCATTTAAACCCCAATTTCTGTCCATAACCACCACTGGAGCCCTTGTCTCTGTATCTCTTCCATTCGTTACTCGAATAACAGCCACAGCAATCCAATTTCAGTTGAAATTTCAAGTTGAAATGCAACTCAAATCCACCCCAAAACACCAGCAGATCCGACTACTTTTCGTTTCCAAGTATAACTTTTGATTCCTGGCAAATACCCATCTCGATCCCTCGCAAGCAGCAAGGATTAGTGTAGACTCTCATGGCTTGAAATGATGAAGAACTAGATCCCCTTTCTGTGTAGCAAATAGATCTACTTCTTGAATTGTTTCCTCCACCAGCACACATGTGCCTCTCATAATGTGAAATTCACTCACAGTTTTGAGTTATTATTTTTTTTTTCTTTTTTTTTTTCTTTTTTTTTTCCTTTTTTTTTATGAATAAAATGCACTTCATGAAATGGCCACATGACCGCCACATAAAGTTCCAAATTGAAACTATGATGGAGCATATGTCGTGGGAATTTTCCTGCTCTAAAACATTTAAGAAAATAAAATTAGTGGCGCTTTTCCTTCCTTTTCACAACTTCAAGCCTTTGTACCTAAAAACATAGAAAAGATGCGTAATATACAAAATTTCAAGAGAACTAAGAAGAAAAGTGTAAGAAATCGTTATCAAAATTGGGTAACACCCCTATCAAATTCCCCCACACTTCATCTTTGCTAGTCCTCGAGCAAATTAAACTAATTTAATATACAACAACTCCGTGTCGTCGAGGCTACGGTTACTTTTAGCGGAATGTAACAAGCCTTTGAACCACTAAGTATCCCTAGTGGACGAGTTATAGTCTCGTGAAGGTTTACAAGAGGTCTACCTACAAAACCTATACTCCAAATCATATTTACTTTGTAAAATAGAGCATGAACACTAAACTAGCTATTTAGTTGGCATCTAATCCCAACTCAGTTAATATAGACCTCACCGTCAAGAAAAAATTCCATCTACTTAGAAAGGCTAGTGTTCATTCTAAATTTTTCAAAAATCTCTGAAAGTCGGAGTTTTGCCTACATCAAAAAAAAAAATTATGGAACCCTTCCCCCACACTTAAACTTGACATTGTCCTCAATGAAAAATGGACTCTAATGTATGATTCAAGACAGAGAATTCTTAATATGATGCAAGCATAATAAAACACAACAAAAACTAAAAAAAAAATGAAAGGTAAGAAATATGATACAAGCGGGTTGCCTCCCTCTAAGCGCTTGGTTTAAAGTCGTCAGCCCGACTTTCAGCTCCAATTACTTTTCTAGAGGGAGTGGATCACTCAATTCTATGAATTCTTCATTCTCCGTCACAAATTGTTCATAGTATGGTTTCACTCGATGGCCGTTCACCTTGAAAATCTTATCTATTTTGGGACTAGAAAGCTCAACTGCACCATGAGAAAACACATTAGTAACAATAAATGGTCCAACCCATCGGGACCTAAGTTTACCGGGAAACAACTTTAAACGAGAATGAAATAAGAGAACTTTCTTCCCTATAAAAAAACTTTTCCGAGAAATCATCTTGTCATGAAAAGCCTTAGTTTTCTCCTTGTAAATGCGCGAACTTTCATATGCATCATTACGGATTTCTTCTAATTCATTGAGTTGAAGTTTTCTTTGTTTTCCAGCGGCATCTAACTCCATATTGCACATCTTGATGGCCCAAAAAGGTTTGTGTTCAAGTTCTACGGGAAGATGGCATGGTTTACCATAAATCATCCTAAACGGCGACATTCCAATGGGAATTTTGTACGCTGTCCGGTACGCCCATAATGCATCATTGAGTCTAAAGCTCCAATCTTTCCTTGTAGTATTCACCGCCTTCTCTAGAATTGACTTAATCTCCCGGTTGGAAATTTCAGCTTGTCCACTTGTTTGCGGATGATACGGAGTGCCAACTTTGTGAGTAACATTGTACTTCTTGAGAAGAGCGTGGAAGTATCTCTAAAAATGGGAACCTCCATCGCTAATCACCACTCGAGGTGTGCCAAACCTAGAAAATATTTTTTCCTTCACAAACTCACAAACAACTTGAGAATCATTAGTCTTGGTGGCTCTAGCCTCCACCCATTTAGAAACATAATCAACAACAAGAACTATATAAAGATTCCCATTTGAATTCACAAAAGGTCTCATAAAATCTATACTCCATACATCAATTATCTCTACGGGAAGAATTGGTGTTAGTGGCATTTGATTTCTAGCACCTAAATTGCCGGTTCGTTGGCACCTATCACAAGCTTTACAAAACAAGTATGAATCTTTGAATAAAGTGGGCCAATAGAAACCACTCTCAAGAACCTTGAGTGCCGTTCTTTTGGACCCAAAATGGCCTCCACAAGCATATGAATGACAAAAATTTAGAATAGACTAAAATTAAGAGTCTAGGACGCACCTTCGCATAATTTGGTCAGCAAAATGCTTCCATAAATATGGTTCATCCCATGTATATTGTTTGGAGACTTTCTTGAGTTTCAATTTCTGAAAAGTTGACATGGTACTGGGTACTTGTCCTGTCACCAAGTAGTTCACAATATCAGCGTACCATGGAGCTGTGTTATCCAGTAAAGGTTGCTCATCCGGAAAACTATCATGCAAAGGAATTGCTTCTTCGGAGGCAATCAATAGACTCAAATGATCCGCTACGGTATTCGCACTTCCCTTCTTGTCCTTAATTGGAGATGGAACTCTTGAAGAAGTAGTATCCACCTAATGAGCCTTGGCTTAGCATCTTTCTTTGTTAGCAAGTACCGGAGTGCAGCATGGTCGGAGAAGACAATCACTTGCGTACCCACCAAGTAAGATCTGAATTTTTCAAGTGCAAATACTATGGCCAATGTCTCCTTTTCAGTGGTTGAGTAGTTGATTTGTGCGCAATTAAGAGTTCTAGAAGCGTAATAAATGGCATATGGAACTTTACCATCTCGCTGTCCCAACATGGCTCCCACGCATAGTCACTAGCATCACACATCAACTCAAAGGGCTTGCTCCAATCCGGTGGTTTGATGATGGGTGCAGTAGTCAACAACTCCTTTAAGGTGTCAAAAGCCTTTTTGCACTCCATATCACAATCAAAGGTCACATCTTTTTGCAGCAGTCGGTACAAGGTCATTGCAATCTTGGAGAAATCCTTGATGAACCTCCTATAAAAACCTGCATGGCCAAGAAAAGAACGAACCTCCCTCACAGTTGTGGGGTATTGTAAGTTTTTAATCACATCAATCTTAGCTTTGTCCACTTCTAATCCCCTAGAAGATACAATATGACCTAGCACAATACCGTGATTCACCATGAAATGACATTTTTCCCAATTAAGCACAAGATTAGTTTCTACGCATCTTTTAAGTATAAGTGTAAGGTTATCTAAGCACTTGTCAAAAGAATCGTCATACACACTAAAGTCGTCCATAAACACTTCTATGATGCTAGCAACATAATCTGAAAATATACTTACCATACAACGTTGGAAAGTGCCAGGAGCATTACACAAACCGAATGGCATACGTCTATATGCAAATGTGCCAAATAGACAAGTAAATGTCGTCTTTTCATGATCTTCTGAAGCTATTACAATTTGATTATACCCTGAAAAACCATCAATAAAACAATAGTGAGAGTGTCCAGCCAATCTCTCAAGCATTTGATCAATAAATGGTAAAGGGAAATGGTCTTTTCGGGTGGTAGAATTGAGCTTCCGGTAGTCAATACACACTCTCCAACCGGTCTGAATTCTAGTTGGAACCAAGTCACTATCTTCGTTTTTCACCACTGTAACACCAGATTTCTTTGGAACGACTTGGACAGGGCTTATCCATTTGCTATCGGATATGGGATAGATAACCCCTACATCCAACAACTTCAGGATTTCTTTCTTGACCACTTCCATCATCGGAGGGTTCAAACGACGTTGAGCCTCTCTAGTTGGTTTGGCTCCCTTCTCAAGGAGTATTCGATGCATACACATGGAAGGGCTGATTCCCTTAATATCTGCAATGGTCCATCCTATAGCAGACTTGTATTCTCTTAGCACACGAATAAGATTCTCTTCTTGCACCTTGGTGAGGTTTCTAGCAATAATCACCGATAACTCTTCCTTATCACCTAAATAAACATACTTGAGGTGATCCAGAAGAGGTTTCAATTCAAGGACAGGTGCCTGCAAAATAGATGGCAAGAGTTTCTCATTAGTACAAGGTAAGGAAATGTAAAAAACATCATTTCTAGGTGAGAGTTCTTGTAATTCGGCATGAGAGAAAATGACTTCTTTAAGCTCATCACACATTTCTATGTCAATTTTCATGTCATTATGCTTTCCACAATCTAAACTTTTCATTATGGCTTTCTCTAATGCCTCATCACCATCTAACTCAAACGTTTGTTGAGCTAAATAATCAATCACATCCACTGAAAAACAGGAATGTACGTCACTCGGGTATCTCATAGCTTCAAAGATGTTGAAACTTATGGGTTCACCGTCAAATTCCATAGTTATGGTGCCTTTATAATAACATAAATTTTAGTTCTAGCAGTCCTCATGAAAGGTCTACCCAACAACAATGGTGTAGACGAGGGTGAATCTTCGTCCCTCATATCTAGAACATAAAAGTCTGCAGGAAAAATCAGCTCGTTAACCTGCACCAAAACATCTTCCACAACCCCTTTCGGGTAAGTTGTGGATCTATCAGCAAGTTGAGTAATAATACCGGTGTCTTTAAGAGGACCTATGTCTAACGATTCATATATTGAGGCAGGCATAACATTAATAGTTGCACCTAAGTCTAGTAAAGCACGATCAAACCTGGTTTTACCAAATGTACATGGTATAGTGAAACTACCGGGATCCTTTAACTTTGGTGGAAGTTTCTTTTGAAGATACGCGGAAGCATTCTCACCCACATACACAACTTCATTACCAACCAATTTGTGCTTGTGAGTGCACAATTCCTTCAAAAACTTTGGGTAACGAGGAACTTGCCTTATCGCCTCAAGGAGTGGTATGTTCACTTGAATGTTCTTGAAGATCTCATAAATCTCCTTGTATAGTGTCTCCTTCTTGGACTTTGCAAACATACTAGGAAAAGGTGGAGAAGTGACATTAGTAGAAACAAGAGGTTTAGAGTTAGAATTTTGTACCAAATCAGCCTTGTTAGGGGTTGTTTCATCCTCTTGTTGCTCTAAAATAGGTCCATTAGCATCTGATGATGTTACCGGTTGCTTAACTTGCTTCCCACTTCTTAGCTCAATAGCATTGACATTCTCCTTATGGTTCAACGGTTGCGAAGGAAGCTTTCCAGACCCTTGTGCTTTGAGTTGATTCATATCACTAGCCAATTGACTAATTTGGTTTTGCACATCTCTCATAGCCATCTCGGATTTCTGCTGGAATTGGTTGAAGCCTTGCACTGACTTCGAAATCTCTTGGATACCTTTCATCATAAGAGTAAACTTGTCATCTACACTTGTGCCTTGAGTTTCTTGTTGTGGTCTTTGCATGAATTGGTACCCTCCTTGTTGATTAAAAGTAGGATTTGCTGCAGCTTGCTTGTTGGCGTAGCTGAAATTTAGATGATCTCGCCAACCCGGATTGTATGTGTTGGAGTATGAATCATACCTCGGCCTTTGCTGATTTTGGTACATCGCAGTTGCGTGCTCCATATTGCCTTCATGTGATGGAACAATCACTGCAGAAATTTGTTGCATCATCCTCTCCATATTACACATCCTTTGTTCCATATGAGAAGATTCACCAACTTCATTAACCTTCTTGACAAGTGTTTCTGCTCGGGTGGAGAATTGCTGCGAATTTGATGCCATATTCTCAATCAAAGCTCTTGCTTGTGCGGGTGTCTTGTCAACTAAAGCTCCACCACTTGCGGCATCAATCATTGTCATATAATTTAATAAGTGTCCTTAATAGAAATATTGGATGATAAGTTGCTCCGTGATTTGGTGATGCGGACAACTTTGACATAATCTCTTGTAACGTTCCCAATACTCATACAAAGTTTCACCTGCCCTTTGAACAATGCCACATATCTCTTTTCTGATTTGTGCTACCTTGGATGCGGGAAAGTACTTCTCAAGAAAGAGTTTCTTCATACCGGCCCATGTAGTAATACTACCTGCTGGGAGACTATAAAACCACTCCTTGGCCATATCCACAAGAGAAAATGGGAATGCTCTAAGCATAGCGTTATCGGTTGCAACTTCCTTTGGTTTCACCCTTACAAGCACCATGTGAAATTCTTGGAGATGACGGTTTGGATCTTCCCCCGCTAAGCCATGGAACTTGGGCAATGAGTTGAGCAAAGTTGGTTTCAACTCAATTTCTTCGTCCAACTGAATACACAAGGGTTGAGTGTTCAACTGTGGTGGCGTAAGATCCTTGAGTGTTTCCATAACTACTTGTTCTTCCTCTACGTCCGAATCTGTGAACTCTCTTGATGATGATGAACAAGGAGGAAGCGGAGTGTTAACGGCTCGAATGAAATCCTTGAATTGAGTGTCGGATCGAAGACGTATACCAATTGGACTTGGTATGCCCTCTTTAAGCATTCACCAAAGAAATAGCACCTGCAAATAAGATTCTCAAAAATTGTATTAGTAATCTAAAAAGTGAAACTAAAAGCAAAAACAATAGCTAACCACTTAATACTACCGCTGCCTCCCCGGCAGCGGCGCCAATTTTGATGAGGTTGTCAACCTATCAATAATAATTCTCTATTGCTACACAAATCTATAAAGGATTAGTTAGGCAAGTCGAGTTCGTATCCACATGGAGGTGTGAGTTTTAAGTTATTATATGAAACAAGTTGATGTTGTTGAAAGACACAAATTCTGAAAATTGCAAAGATTGTACTTCAAATTATGAGTTGAGATTGACTAGAGATTCATTCGCCACTACCAAACAAGATATTATTAATCACACAAGTTTCACTTTCAATAAATTTCGATTGTTAACAACTTTAAGACAAGTTATAAGTTCAACTAATCTTTAGACTCCAAACATCACCGCATAGAATAAGTTCTCTAACGGTTTTTAACTAAGTGAACCACCCAAAATAAGCTCTCTAGGTGTAATTCAAACAATTGCATTAAGATTTATGAATCAAGTTGTTCCTAGTCACATGTACGTAAGCTCGACACATTAACCTAGGGTTATCTTTTACACACTATTGCATACAAAATCCCTTTGCAACAAATAGTGCACCACTACTTATGTAAAGATTACTCCAACAATTACGGATCAAAGTTCTCAATAATAGCATTAGAGTTGCAAACGAGTTCCCTAATTGTGCACTTAGATATCTATCAAACACCTCGTGGTCATATAAACGGTAAAAGATAATCAACAAAATAGTTTTTATGAAAGAATAACTTGCTTAAGATTTGATTAATAAAACATGTTTGGAGTTTTGAAATCCTCCCCAATCAATGATGGAATTAACTACTCATATTCATATTCTTAGTTTAAGCATAAAAATATATTGAAAATAAATAAGGTTTCAAGGCTTAAAAAATTACGAAAACAAACCACTGTGAGATACTAAGCAGCTTCAGAAAACAGGTTCAGGGACTGGTTCTATGGAGCTTTTTCTCTCGGGAATTTCTGCGAGCAGCTGCAAGCACAAAATTGGTGATAAAAGAGGTATCTTTCTCTGTTTCTGCACCTCTCTTATATATCTTCTCTACCCTGTAGAATCATGACTTGATCAACACCCACTTTCCTTGTTTAATATAAACTTCAGAACAATCAACAATCACATCCATCCATTAAATAATCCACTACAAAGACAACATCTTCTTGGTTGTTTTCACTACAAAAAACTCCTTCCAAAATAGAGTAAATTAGTATCCAAGTTAGGTTATCTTGTTGGCTTATGACTCAGGTTCAACCCAATGCCAGACACGCCACTGTACTTAGCCATCGAGCCACTGACTTGCACCAATTTCCACCAGGACCCATGGAGAATTAGTCCACACAAGAACCTTCATTCACTGAACTTCATAGCCTATGCCAAGTGACCCTCATACACAGCCCATAATACCCACGACAGACCTTCTACAGATTGACCTTCTATCTCAGCTTCTCAAAACATTGCTCGTGTACATCGCAGTAAGCAACCACATTACCCGCAGTAGCAACACTTCAACTCGACTGCGGTTCATCTCAGAGTACCACCATTTACATGCTTGTCTTGAGCTCATTTCACCATCAGCGCCTAGCTTTTATCTTCTCAAACTCCAATTCTGAGATTGCAGCGTTACCCCCATCTGTTTTGGACAACTGCACTACTGCCTGCAGAGCCATGGCTCAAATATGTACATAACTAGCACAGAGCTGGTACTTTCTTGCTCGCTGCCAAGACTGCACATAACGCCCACCTGATTCACGACATCTTCCGCTTTAGTCTATGACAGGCATCACAACACCATTGAATAATATGTATCAACATCAACACCATTATTGTCTCTTGTTATCCCTTCCTTGTCTCAGCACCTACACATACTCCAACTCTGTCGAGAACTATGGCCAATTCCATTTCTTACTCAAGCACCAGCATCAATTCTCAGCTTCAGAGAACTCTCTTGAACCCTTGTAGTCTCGAAGTTCAGTTCGCTTCATCATGAATTCCGACACCACCTGCGCTTCATGCCAACATCTCCTTCACATAATTGCACTTCTTTACAAGACTTGAGCTTCAGTTCAAAGCACCACCAAAATCAGTTCCCAAACTTGTTGATCCATTGATAATTAACATCACATTTTCTTCCTCTTTATCCAGCTCATTTCCAGACCAGTCTTCATATCTTAGCAGCAGTAACACTTCAGCTCGAGAACTTGATGCCTCAAGCATTTTCATGAACACCTGATGAGCAGAAATTGATAGTGTCTCTGTGCATCAACAAATCCCCTTCTCTAGTCTCCAATTCCTGTAAATTCAAGTTGGGAAAATTAAGAAAATGACCAGCTTCCGGACCACTAATTTATAAACCGGCCAGTTTTTTTAAAATCTTATATAAAGTGGCCTTTCCGTTACTTTTCACATCTGGACCCACCAGACAAGTCAATCACGTTGATTAAGTCAATTTCTCATGGAGAAATGACTATCATATCCTAACAAAATAGTAACAATACAACACCTTTTCCTCCTTCTTCATTCGGGTGTTCTGTTCTTGTAATTACATGAAAAACCAGTGGAGAGAAATTTTGAGGATAAAAGTGCAAGTAATTAAAGAATAATTAATTCTGTAATATACTTTAGAAGATTTTATGGCATGGCAAGAGTATTACCACAGTTTGTTGGTCGATTACAATGCACAAGAGTTGAGGTTAATGGAAGAATAAGAAGGAAAAAGTTAAATTGAAGTAATATGGGTTTTCAAAAAGGGTAAGTACATCAAACCCAATGTTTATTTATCTTCGTTTTGCATATATTTGATGGTAAATTGTATTAATTTTTTACATGTAGTAGAAATTGGGTTTAGGGTTATTCGAATTGGGGGTTTTACCGATTTATGTTTTTTTGATGTTTTTGGTTCCGATCTTGGTTTGATAGTGATGATTTGGTGGTATCTTGATGGTTAGTCTTCGAATTGTTCATCTGACCATCATATATGCATTGAGCATTGAATGACGATGGGAAAGTACTGGTTTCCATTAATTATTTTTTGAGTAATGGGGTTGGGAGATGATGAAACCTTAAAAAGGTGAAGTAGTACTGATGGATTCAAGTAAGAGTGTAACGGTGGTTCTAATGGGAAAGAGTTGCGGAAAATGTATGGATTAATGTTTGATTCTCCTTCTTTATTGATTAAATTTTGTTGAATTAGCAGAAAACGGAAATGGTAAAATGAACCAGGGGATTGGAGGGTTTATTTTGCAGGATTTGATTTGGTTCCTATCAATTATTGGCCGGTTTGTTGTTTAAAGTTTGATTCTTCTCAAGTTTGAGCACTCCTTGGATCTGATGGGTAGGTTTAATTAGCTTTAGATGGGTTTTAGTCACTTAATTTGGTTGATCAGTAGCAAACAAAGACAATAATGATATTTCTAACTTAGGGTTCTTCATTTTGTGGAAGAACAGGAGTTGGGGAAAAACATGTAATTGGGTGCAACTCGGTATGATTCTGTAAAACTCAGTATCTTAGAATTGTTTAGATAGACCTAGTCACTCAATAAGGGACTTTAATGTCTTTTAGTAACCTGGTTAACTGACACGTGTATACTTAACTGCTGTTACTCTTTTTTGAAAAAAACGGGATGGAAAATGTCAATGTCGGACACTTTATATAAACATTCAAAATAACAACCATTTTCTGAAATATATTACAAAAACATGCCCACTTTATTAAAAAGCCCATTCAAGTTCAATCAAACCCATAACTCCATTTCTTCCAGGAACTTCACTGCTTTTCCAGCATCAATACAACCTCAAAACTCAACCGAGTCGCTACAGAATTGAGCCAATCCTCATCCCTGTAAGCAATTCAATACCATTTCAGAAATTCATCCTGCAAACTCGTACCATCTATTACTCCTCATGATTTCCAAACCCCACAACAACAAATCCCATTTAAAATCCAATTTCTGTCCATAACCACCACTGAAGCCCTTGTCTCTGTATCTCTTCCATTCGTTACTCGAATAACAGCCACAGCAATCCAATTTCAGTTGAAATTTCAAGTTAAAATGCAACTCAAATCCACCCCGAAACACCAGCAGATCCGACCACTATTCGTTTCCAAGTATAGCTCTTGATTCCTGGCAAATACCCATCTCGATCCCTCGCAAGCAGTAAGGATTAGTGTAGACTCTCATGGCTTGAAATGATGAAGAACTATATCCCCTTTTTGTGTAGCAAATAGACCTACTTCTTGAATTGTTTCCTCCACCAGCACACATGTGCCTCTCATAATGTGAAATTCACTCACAGTTTTGAGTTATTATTATTTATTTTTTATTTATTTTTATTTTTTATGAATAAAATGCACTCCATGAAATGGCCACATGACCGCCACACAAAGTTCCAAATTGAAACTATGATGGAGCATATGTCTTGGGAATTTTCCTACTGTAAAACATTTAAGAAAATAAAATTAGTGGCGCTTTTCCTTCCTTTTCGCAACTTCAAGCCTTTGTACCTAAAAACATAGAAAAGATGCGTAATATACAAAATTTCAAGAGAACTAAGAAGAAAAGTGTAAGAAATCGTTATCAAAATTGGGTGTTTTAGACCCCTATCACGTGTTCGTGAGATAGATTTAGATACAAAGATAGCACTGGATCCAAAGTTTGGTATTTGAGTTCGATTTGTCTAATGACCAACTGCGAGTCACTAGTCAAACGAACATCTGATAGGCCCAGGTCTCGTGCCAAGCGTAGACCATGTATGACCGCCTCGTATTCTGTGATGTTATTGGTGTATTGTTCTAATTCTAACCTGAATGTGTAGATGAGTCGGTCTCCGGTAGGGGTTGTTATTACAATCCCAATGCCCGCGCCTTCTCCATTGGAGGAGCCATCTACGAATATTTCCCATCTTCGTGAGTTCTGAGGTTCTAACAGGTCCTCTGGATCTTGCTTGTCTTCCTCCATTCCTGGGATATCGTCTATCTCTGTTTCGTCGTTGAGAGGTAGGTCCGCCAAAAAGTCTGCAAAGATTTGTGATTTCTCAGCCTTCCTGGTTTCAAAGATGATGTGGAACTGTTTGATTATGGCATTCCATTTTGCCACCCTTCCAATATTTTCCGTGTTGTCGAGGATTTGACCTACCTGAGCCTTCGTGAAGACTCCGATGGTATGTGCGTCAAAATATATCCTTATTTTTTGTGTTGGCACTACTAAGGAATATATAAGCTGCTCCACCTTGGTGTAGTTACGCTCCGCTAAACTGAGTGTCTTGATGATGTATTATATGGGATTTTCTCCTTGTCCTTGGTCTCGTACCAATACTGCGCTCACAGCGTAGCTTGTTGCTGCTAAGTACAAGGTGAGAGTTTCACCTGGCTCCGGCTTCTGTAGAATGGGCACTGAATCCAAGTATTCCTTGATCTTCTGGAAGGATTTCTCACACTCTGTGGTCCACATGAACCTTCTTCCTTTCTTTAGTGTGTCGAAAAATGCTTTGCATTTATCCGATGATCTTGCTATGAATCTTCCCATGGAGGCTAAGTTTCAATTTAGCTTTTGTACTCCTTTAGTGTTTTTGGAGATGGCATTTCCATTATTGCTCTGACCTTTTCGGGGTCCACTTCTATTCCTCGCTTAGTCATCAAGTACCATAGGAATTTTCCTGAGGTTACTCCGAATGTGCACTTCTCCGGATTTACTTTCATGTGAAAGTTTCTTATGGCTTCAAATATCTCCTTTAGGTCTGACAGGTGATTTTTTTCCCCTTTTCTCTTGACTAGCATGTCGTCCACGTAGACCTCTAGTATCTTGCCTATCCATGGCCTAAAGATCTTGTCTACCAATCGCTGGTATGTTGCCCCCGCGTTCTTTAGTCCAAAAGGCATCCTTGTATAACAATATAATCCTCGTGGGTAAAGAACGCATTATGATCCTGGTCTTCTTCTGCAAGGGAGATTTGGTTGTAACCATAGTAGTCATCCATGAAGGATAGCCTCTGGTGACTTTCGATTGCGTTGACCAGTTAGTCAATATTTGGCAACGGGTAGTTGTCCTTGGGGCACGCCTTGTTGAGATTGATAAAATCGATGCAGATTCGTACGCCTTCGTTCTTCTTAGGTATGATTACCATATTGGATATCCATGTGGGATACTTGAATTCTCGTATGAATCCTTCTGCTAGTAGTTTTTGCAACTCCTTTTCTACCGCTTTTTGGTAGAATTATGCCACCTTGCGTATACGTTGCTTGAATGGTGGCATTTCGGGTTTGAGCCGAAGATGGTGGGAGACCAATTCGGATCAATTCCTGGCATGTCTTCCATCGACCATGCAAAGACATTTGCATAGTCCCATAGTAGCCTTTGTAGTTGCATCTCATCGTCTTCTTTTAGCAAAGTTCCGATGTTGATCATCTTTGGTTCCTCATCGGTGCCGATGTTGATTTTATTTGTTGGTTCCACTGGAGAGAAGGTTTGCTTCTGAGGTCGTAGAGGAGTGCATTTTCTGTAATTGTTATTTGGCGGAGACGTTTTCCCCTGGAGTGGCGGAGGTGCTTGTCTCCGGAACTGAGGTGGCTTCGGGTACTAAGAAGGCTCCGTCATTCATTTCTTTGGTGTTCGCCGTTCGTTTTTTTCTTTCGTGTTGTTGTGAAGTAGCTCTTTCTTCGTTGAGTCCGACCTCTGCCAGATTGCATAGCCTTGCGTCTTCCTGGTCACCTTTGATTTCCATTTCACCCATAGGTGTAGGGAATCAAAGGTACTGGTGATATGTTGAAGTTTTTCCTCGCAGTCGATTGACCCATAGCCTGCCCATGATTACGTTGTATGACGAAGGTGCTTCCACAACGCAGAACCTTGTATTGGTTACTAAGGGTCTGTCGCGCACCTGTAAGACAGTTTCTCCTTTTGGTCTAGAGACTGATCCGTTGAATCTGTATATTTTGCAAGTGGATGAATCCATTTGCTCAGTTGTCAAACCCATACGTAGGTAAGATTCACAGAATAATACATTCAATGAGCTGCCCCCATCAATGAGGACCTTTGTGATGTTCCATCCGTGTATATGAAGAGTGATCACAAGTGGATCATTGTGCATCTCAACTTCTTGGTTGACATCCCTTGTGAGAATGTTAATGGTGTAACCATCCATTATTCCCAAGTGCTAGTAGGTGGTCCGCTCAGCTTGAATACCTCGTGGGCTTCTAGCTTTCTTATTTTTCGAGCTAACTCGAGGATGTCTTCGAGTAGCTCCTCCTGACCTCCGCCGGAGAAGGTAATCATGTTGATGTATTTGCCGTCCTGAGGTAGTTTTACCCTTTTTCTTGGGGGCTACCTCAGTATCAACTGGTTGTATCTGCACGTACTCCATGAAATTGCCTTCGTCTATGAATCTCTGGATCGTGTTCCTTAGGTGATAGCATGTAACAGTTGTATGCCCGTAGTACTGGTGGTACTTACAGTATTCCTTAACCTCCTTTGTTTTATCCGGTTGCTTTCCCCTAGTGTTAGGGTACGGAAAACCCGGCTTCGCTCCTTCCTTGCTTAGAATGTGGGAGAACGCGGTGTTTAGCTTTGTGTAGACTTTATCTACAAATTCTTCTATTCCTCTTCCTATGCCTTTGCCATCTCCATATTTGGATCTTTTGTCTCGAGACATGGTTCTTCCCCCGACTTCATTTATCCTCTTAGGTATCTCCGGAATTGGTTCCAGAGAGTTGGTTCGTTGCACAGCTGTTGTCGTCTTTGCTTGTGCCCTTGGGTTGTCCTTATGTATTTCTTCAAGTCTGATGTAGCGATCTTGGACAACCCTAAGCTCTCATTCGAAATCAAGGGCTCGGTTCCACGAAGATGGCTGAGGTTCTGTCAAGTCCATACTTATAGCAATTAATGCTAGTTTCTGGATTGACTTTCCCGATTGCTTGGCATGTCTTTTGCCACCTGTTTGTGTATTGCATTAATGTCTCCCGGGGTATGATAGCTAAGGAAAATAGCCTATCTAACCCTGCCTTTGTTGACTTGTTGTACATGTATGTCTCCAAGAACACCGTAGACAATTGCTGAAAGGAGTCAATTGAGTTTGCTGGTAAATTGTCATACCATGCCAATGCTGATCCCGTCAAGCTTGCCGAGAAGTACCTAAAAAGTAATACCTCATCTCTTTCCCAATTGGCAAGGACACGAGTGTAATACCGTAGGTGGGATGCGGGATCCTATGTACCATTGTATGCCTGAAACGTAGGTACATGGCATTTCGGAGGGATAGGTTCCCTCAAAATGCGAAAAGACAACGGAGATATTGTCGCTTCCTGTAGCACCTCTTCTAGTCCTACGCCTGCGTGGCCTGTTTTTAATCCTTGTATCTCCTTCCGCATTTTCTCTATTTGCTCCATAACCATGTTCACATTATGAGCATCTCTGGAAAATGTCTCGTCGTAGTAGGACTGAGAGGGCTTGTATGTTGGATCCGTCTCATCTGGATCATGACGTGTTCTTCTGGCCCCCCTGCTGGGTTAGCCTTTGGTGGGTAGAGATCCACCCTTCGTCTTCCTGAGATAGCTCCGTTCTCACGTCTCTTTAGCGGAGGGTGAGTTTGGAAACCTTCGATTTGCACGTCTAGCATATCCTTTAGGTTCTGGTTCTCCTGGGCCATCACGTGCATTACATCCTCATGATCCTTGTTTCGGAGTAGCAAAGTTGCTACTCGTGCTGCCATTTGATCTTCATTGTGGATTCCACCACCCTGAGGTTTCCTAACCCTCGTCCCGTAGGAACTAAGGTTCTGGGTAGCCCTGCGTTGGCTGCAGGTGGCTGCGTGACATTGAGATGCTCCGGTAATGGCATGTTGTAAAGTGGTTGTGCTCCTGATGTTTGCCCCATTCCTTCAGCAGGAATAGGTGGCCTGCTAGCAGCTGTTCTTCTTTCTATTTCGCCTTACCCGTCCTCTGCTTCGGTTATCTGATTCACTTGTGACGGCTTTTGAGATCTTCCTCTCGTAACTGCTGGTCGTGAGCTTGTTGGTACATCACTAGGTTTCTGCATGCCTTCGACTTTTTCTATCCTGCGGTTACAGAAAAAATGACAAAATCTGCTACTTGGGTGCCTTCGTCAAAAGTAGCACTTAATGCACTAACACAGAAGACGGCTGAGCAGCTTTTTCAGAAAAAGGACTGAAATGACGTCTGGAAAGACAGGTATTAAATTTCTTATGACACCCTTGGAAAGAACAACCTTAAATGTTGAAAATTAATTTAAAAAGGGTGCCAGATCCCTAAAAAACGAGGTTGTTAAATGTTTTAGAAGATCTTTTTCCTTAAATCTTACTGAGATTCCTCTGCGGTCAAAGGTATTCAGATCTAAAGGATGCCTTGTCGAAAAAGGTTTTTTTAGTATAAAATAAAAGTTTTAACGTTTTGTGAGTACGTTTTTGGAGAAATTTTTGTAGATCTGTAAAATTGCGAGTCTTTAGAGGCTATGATCTCCAAGAACTTGCGAAAACATGGGCGAACAAATCACTAGAGAGTGAGATTCATCGATGTTGAACTCAGATCTCTTCGTTAAAGAAGATGTGTAAGTTAAAATAAATGACGAAATATGAAAACTCAAGCGGGTGAGCAAAACCTTTTAGCGCCAAACTGTGACTACTAATTTTTCCATAGTCTACGTAATGTATACAGCTAAGAGAATCGGATGCTAAGTAGTATCGACGCCTCTGTTGAATTGATAATGCTAAGTAATAAAAGATGTTCAAGATCACAATAGTAACTAAGAACACAAATATAATGTAAAAGCTACTAAGTTATCATGAGACAAAAGAGATTGCATGGTTCGACATTTGTCTACATCCACGGGGTAATGAGTGATTGTTTTGTATTAATTTATGGTGGTTACAAAGGTCTTAAATTCTTCCCAAAGTAATAGAGAGAACTCAAGCTTAAGTAAATACTTAAGTTCTAAACATTAAAGAGGTATAAACTTAAGACTATATCTTTTCTAGTAGATATTGAATGCCCTTAGTTTGTTGGTGAGGCTTGGTATTTATATCCCCCTCTGCTCCAGGTATATCTTTGTTGTCTTTGGATACATCGTTTCCTGATGTACCTTCCGTACAAATGGTACCTTCGTTCGCCGCGTGCTTTCTCCAGTCGAACTATGCCACCTCAACTGACCCACGTTCCTTCGGGAACTTCCCAGCCTCAGTACATATTGTACCTTCGTTCACCGCTAACCTTTGCCAGTCAGATTCCTCCACGTCACTGCTCTCCACGTGCTTTGGTTATGCGTGTAGATAAGAGATTTGTGCATTTAATGCTGATTAGATACGTTATCTAACTCTGTCCCTTTGCCAACTGCCTCTCCCTAGACTAGGCTTTACTTTATCCATCTTGGCCGTCGAGCCATCCCTTCTTGGGATAAGATAAAGTAGATCTGCGAAGGTATCCTCTACCCCTTAGGCTTTTCTGTATAGCGAGGGCTACACAGTTATTCTGTATGCGACCACTAAGATCGTGACACGTGCTCCACAAAATATTGGTATTTACACTGATGTTGCATATCTGCCATGCTAGTTAACACCCAAATTCTTGACACAAACTTGTGCACCTTTGCACAAGTGGAACAGAATTAACTTGGTGATTCCGAGCATCACCATAGATCTCAGCAAGCCATATTACTTAATGACTTTCGCGGACAAATCCCTTGGACAATTTTAACAAGTCCGTAATCCTTGCAAATGAGGCACTTACTGCCTACGTTCCATGAAGCAAGAATGTCGCATTCTTCTTCAAAGTTGGAACTCTTTTTTACTTCCCATGCACAACTAGTTAGTCTTGTCTTTTTCCTTCTCCAAAATCAACTTCAGTAGCAACAATTGTTGATTTACAGTCGACAAGAACATCCGCTTGTGGTTATGAGCAAATACAGGTCTTTGGACACCCTTGTCCAAGCATATTGATCCCACTCATAAACCAGGTGCAAGCACACTTCTTGTGCACAACTAGCATCAATGAAGAACACTTTGCAAACACAAGACTGTGGTTTATCGGTTTTTCTCTAACTTTCGCTTATTTGTTCATCCTTTCCATAAGATTTATGTTATATACGAACTGTCCATCCAATTCCTCTTTTATGGTATCACATTGCCACAAAAATTTTGGTTCACAACCAGACTTTACATTACCACCAAGGTACATGCAATCGAGAAAGATAACTTTAATCTTCCATCAAACTGGCTACAATGAGACACCTTAAGTTCTATCATATACAAAGATTCTCAATTATCTTTGCTACTGCAAAGGCCAACATCTTCTTTGCATTCAGAAAATTCCCGAAAATTCCCATTACCACATGTAATATACATATACATGGTACTGATAACACAACGAAAGAATGCATTCCAAATGCATAATCTTCGCATACTTGTGAGAAACATGTACTTTAACACCTGAATTTCACCATAAAAGTCATCATACTCTTTAGTTTTATCATGCAATCACTTGAAAACCCAGTTTTCAATGATTCTTGCGTGTTCGTCTAACACTTTGGGCTGGAATTCAGGCACCTTTGCCATAAACTTTCTTGGTTTGTTTCTACTTCAAGCTTCAAAGTTCTTTCCAATTGATATTTCCACACAAGATCAACTTCTTCTAGTCTCCATACTAATGAAACCCAAACAATTCACCATTGAATTTTGACAAACAATTGACACCAACTTGAGTAAAAGAGAGAAAAAATCAAGAACAGTGTCCCCAAACACCGCTGTGATACCTGCTGTCACATGCATATTTAACGGACTAAAATTTTCATGGGACATGACCGGCAATACTTTGTGGTTCAATGAATCAATTTCACCCACAAGTACTCAGCCTTGCATACTTGCATCAAAGTATGCATCTGCCTTCACTCTTAAGGCTTTATGCAATGGAAGTTTTCATCTTCTTTCTCTCTAACTCTTTATACCCCCATAAGCATAAGAGGTTTTCCATGCATCATACCAATTGATCAACTCACACAAATCAACAACATAAGAACATAAATATATACTGCAACAAACTCACTTTATTGCACTAAAGGAAGATTACAAAACTTGGCCATCACCCTCTTGGTGATGCCTTATTCTCTCAAACAATGAGACTAACTCTCTTCTATGTATCCTAGTAATTTTCTAATGTCTCTACACTATTTATACAGTGGTTACCAGGACCAAAAACCACGCACAACACTTGCACACACATGAAACAACCATGTGTCCCATAAGGTAATTCCCCAACCGCCAACATTACTTTTCAATTACTAACTTTTGTGTTGTCCATCCAATTGATGTTGCACTTGTCCCAAACAGTCGTGGATACCTAATAAGGTTATAAAATCATTTCATAACCATTCCAGCTTTTCTCGCACCTTTGGCACGCTTGTGAAACCGATAACCAACTTATAACCGCCACCTGAGCCATATTGCACCATTCTTGCGCATTTCTGAACTTGGCATTGATATAATGCACGAAAATCTTGGCCATGCGGCCTTCTTGCTCTAAGCCAATGTACGGTCTAGCGTTGTGCTTCATTAATCAAGGAAAACTCCTTAAGCTCATTATGGTTATTCATGCGTCATATACTTCACCTAGCCAATTTGCTTGACAATAGCAATGCTACTCTTGCATTACAAGCTTTGGCCAGTCTTGGATTAATGCATACGCCAACTCTTGGCCTATTATACACTCTTGCATCATTCTTGAGTTTGGGCCAACTCAATTGCGCGGATATGCATCAATGTCAACATCGCATGTTGCATTTGTCAACTTGGCCTGCCTTGTCTTCCTTGATGAAGATTCATTGTGTCGATCAATAAGCTTCATTACTTGGCAATGACTTAACAGTCCAGCACAATCATTGCGCTTTACTAGCCCTTCAGGGTAGCGCTACCTTAGCGCTTTACAGTCTATGTAGTAACGCGCAACCTTTGCGCATCACTGACTTGGCCGGCTAAGCTGTAACGCGAAATTATTATGCATCACTAACCTGGCCGGTCATAACAGCCTAGAAGAAAGCTGACTCAATGTAGATAGATTGCCTTTTTTTTTTCTTTTTTACGAAAACACTATATATAGACTAAAAATAACAATCCAAATTGAGTCAAAGACTTTATTTTTGGTTTATGGTTGTTCAGCAGGGACCCACAGTTTCCTAAAATAATTTACCATTCTTGGATTTAGGATTTGGATAGATTCATGCCACATCCGGATCTTCCTTTTGGCCGATCTCTAAGAGAATCATTTTTCATTTACTGATGATTTTTTTTTTTAATTATCATTTTTGGAAAGAAACCTCAACTTTTACATAAAACTAACTTCTGTCTAGTAAAACATGCATGTCTCCTAATAGGAGGTGTTATGCACAACACCCGTGTGTACATATTTTTTCTACCAAACTTGACCAACATGTCGGCTGGTTTATTACGCACTCTATCTTATAGGAAACCATACAAGAATTAAATAATTGACAAAACTTTAATATGGGAAATGAGGATTGAGATCTTCTTTCCTACTACTGGAAAACACTTGAGAAATAGTTTCATTCACCCTTAATATTATTTTGTACAAGGATTTTATTACACTACATTTATTGCGCACAATACAAACTCTCCAATATCAGTAAAGGCTCAGCTTGGTCAATGTCACTCGTGGTTGTTGAGATATCTTTGGAAGTTAAGAACTCTCCTACATTATTATGAATAGCAATACCTATACCAGTTGAGTTATTATTTGGACATATAAATGGATCAAAAGTGATGAAAATTCAACCTACAGGAGAAAGAGACCAACGCATATGCTGACCAAGGGTTCTAGAAGGAGGAGCATGAAAAAGTGACTTAATATAATGTCTATATGATATGTAGTACAAATGTTAAAAAAATGCATTAAATATTGGTAACGAGAGTAGGTCTAGTATGTTGAAAAATCAAAGAGCATCAAATTTTCCATATATGCCTATTATAACCGCTGCCAAATAGCCAAGGGAGCCATCTTGATAATGAAATTGGGTTATGCTCATTAAACCATGAAATAAACCAATTTGGTAACGTGTTTATTAACTATAAACAATATAAACTATATTTTGAAGTAGGAAACCAAACAACATACAATGGATAAAAAGATGAAGAGTAGTTTCAGTTGCTTCACTGCAAATAGGACTGAGTATAGCCCATCGTTGGGAATATTTGGACACCACTGTAGCAATTCTGAGGGGATTTATGACAGACTTTCCATAAGAATAAAAAAAGTTTGTATGGGAGCTTCATATGCCAAAGTTTAAGCCAATTATTTTTAGAGAAAAGTTTGTTGATATGGATTTCTCGTCGATGTTGCAGTATAAGGTGGTTATAAGTAGAACTTATATAAAAATGTCCTGGTGAGAGACCATTTAAATCAATCTATAGTTTTCGGAAACAACCATATTTGCTGAATATGCAAAATATGCTCATGCGTAAAATAATGATGAAGTTGTTCAAGCTTCCAGCTACAATGATTAGTAAAATAAGAAAGAGTGGTTGGAGGAGGTTGTGTACCCTGATTTGCTGGACCAAGATCTAAGGTGCATAACTAGTTATGCTTCCAAGGATTAATGGAATTGAATTCACCTAAAATCCAAATGTAATGTTATATAACGATCTGCGGACCTTTAAGTATACTCCTACTTATCTAAGTACCATTAGTGGGCAATTCATAAAAGAAAAAGTTTTTGTACCTTTAATTCTCTTCTACCAATTGATAAAAAAAGACTTTCTAAAACTGACACATATAATTGTCTGCCCACTAATTCACCAAAAAAGGTTACCAACCGAAAATATTAAGCTGAGAAAAATAACATGGGTCAAATCTGGGACAGTGAATTCAGACCTTTGATCATTCCCTCTCCATCCCATTACCAATCTCAATGTTAGAGTCATTCCCCTCTTCACCATTCAGATTATGCCACGTCTTGTACCAAATCTGGACCAGTCCCTGTCGATTAACAATCCTTTTAATCAGGAGTTACAGTGTCTTCGACTCTATAACCTGTTTAGATGCCAAAAAGTTCATTCAAAAGCAAAACTAATTTTATTCAAAAAGAAAATTTAACTTTCGTGTTTCTAAATTTCTACAAGTACCATCCAAACAGGCTATGAATCTTTGTCTCAGGGTGTTTGGATTCTAGATATGTCCATGTTCACTCAATAGTCAATCGTCTGAATTCCTACCTTTTTCATTCTTCAATTTTTGATCAACAATGAATTTTACTAGTCACCTTTGCTCCTTTCTCAACACTTTCATTTTTCTCGGTGGTACTCAAATACAGTGTAGTACCCACAATGCACCTTTCATGTAGCCAATACGATCTAGACTTTGACCCGTAATAACAACAACAATGAAAGGTCAAAACAGAATGTTCCAATTTATACCACCAATTCAAACACTGTTTGACCTGTCCTCCCATACAATCCTCATCCTCACTTATAAACCGTCAGATCAATTCAAATTTTCCTTCATCTTATCTCTCTGTTATATGCTAACGGTTTATGTTAGAGCATAGATCGGTTGAACTCACCAACTGTTGGTATGTCAAGTTTGGTTGTCATATTTTAGTATCAAAACTCATCTAGAGTCGCTTTATTAAATACTAGAGTCAACTTCGTTTAGGTTAGACTAGAAAGTCTAGGAATGTTGAGACATACAAGTATTACTCCGAAGACCTGAAGAATGTGAATAATTAACGAACAACAACTACGATATCATCCTTCCACTTTAGGTTAATAATATTGACTTGAACTGTTTCATTCCTAACATATCTTTCAAGTTGTGATATATTGAAAACATAACTGCGAAGCTGTATATACTGTACATATTGTATAATAATACTATAGTGATGTGACATGATCATAATGGTATGATCATAGCATTAAGGAATTAGACTACGAAGTATAACGCTTATCTTTTGAACTTCGTAGATATGACATCGACATAATCTTGTATATAGTGTTTTGATTATGTGTATGGGTTATGGTGAAGATTTCATCCTAGGAAACAATGTCTTACATTTGCTTAAATGAAGTACATTCATGAACTTGTTTCGTGGATCAAAATGGAAATCAATAGGCTTATTGGTCGGGCTATTCATTGCAAATCTTTGGATGTCAAATATGTGTGAAATGGTAGAACCGATCTTAACTCAGGTTATGTCTCTTGGTACAGCTAATCACAATGCCTAGACTTATGATTTGGTACGACCTGTTTTGATAATTGTTGTAACCGATCCTAAGTAATCATCATGTGATGGTATGATCGATCCTTGTAATTGGTGTGACCGATCCTAGTAAATGGTGTGACCGATCATAAGTGTTGTGTGATCGATCCTTGTAATTGGTGTAACCGGTCCTGGTAACTGGCGTGACCGATCACAAGTAGATACCATGTGTAGATGGAACCGATCCTTGTAACTGGTGTAACCAATCCTAGTGACTGGCATGACCGATCACAAGTAATTCCATATTTAGGTATAACCGATCCTAGTGATTGGTATCACTACACCAAATTCTGGGTTGCTACGGCTCTAGAGCTGTCGCTAATTCGCAACAATACAAAACAATTGCCAATTTTTAGCAACAACTTATTTCTGTTGCGAAACTCGTGATTGTCTGTGTTCTGTTGCGATTAGGCTAAGTCCTATGGGCTAGATTGGAGTGCTAGATTGGCCAAAAAGTGTTGCAAATTAAAAAATAAGTGTTGGAAAAAAGTTAACAATGATTGTTGATAGTTCTCTCTCCTACCAGGTGCTCGCAGTCCAACTATCAGCGAGATTAAATCGCTGAACCGTTCGGCGCTCAAAAAGGGGTCTAGACGCTGAACCATTCAGTGCTGGGAGAAAATTTTCTGATCTAACGGCTAAGATTTAGCGCCGAACCGTTCGACGCTATATGGTGGTCCCGCTACTAATCTAGCTGCTAGATTAGGCATCCCATAGGACTTAGGAAATTGCCCATACTAACGTGGATGATCAATCTAGCAGCTAGATATCTAGCCCATAGGACTAAGCCTTAGCAACTGCGGATATCATAAGCATGCGATTCACAAGCTTCCAGGTAACACTTTGAAACTCTTTTTCCGCCCATATTTTTGATATTCTTTAAGTGTATTGATATACTTCCACCCCTTGACCCCTTTGACGATTTCTACTACTTGTTTATATCGAAGAGATAAGTTTCTCTTCCACCTGTTTCTCCTTCCTTTCTATCAGAGCAGTCGAAACCCTCTCTTCCCCGACCCTCTTTTCTCTTTCTTCTTCTCTCTGAAGTTTCTCAATCTCTACTCTTCTGTTTCTGAATCTCATCTCAGTTTCTCGATTTCTTCTTTTAGTTCTCATTTAGATTTAGATTGTATTTCTGATTCATGTTATTCACTGGAAGCGATGAAGAACACCTAAAACCCAGAACACAGACTCTTCTGCAAACATCATTGGTTGAAGATGATCAAGATCTGGGTGATATGTGGTAACTCTCTTTTCTCTATCATTTATATCGATTTTCCCCAAATTTTTGAATTAGGGTTTCCATTTTTCTGTAATTTCGAGCCTTTTGAACTGATTTTTGTGAACTGTAATTTCAATTGGGGTTTCATTTAAAGTTAGCGTATCTGCTTATAGTGGTTGTCAGATCTGTTTTGCAGTATGAACGAGGTGAAGAGATGGACACTAGTAGTTGTTTCTAAGTGATTATTCGTGTTCTTCAGTTTCAATGTTGGTTTTTATTTCTATGTTATTCAAGAGAAAAAGCTAGGTTAACTATTTCGATTTCTATAGAATGGGTTTAGCTATTTTCTTCTTTTCTATTGTGTTTAAAACAAAATTAGAGCTCTGCAATTTTTTCATGGCTAGTTTGAAGCTATTATTTTGTTGTTAATGAAGTTTTGGTAGGTTTGTATTTGATTAAATGAAAATTGACCACTGTTGTACCTCTGTTGATTGGTTGATGAAAGATGGAGTGTTCTTGGTTATTTCAGCTGGTCTTTATACTTAACCTGTTTGAGTGAAGTCTTGGAAGGGTTTATTCCTCTCTGGATCTTTTTGGATTTTTAATAAGTAAAAGCACAGGACACAGAAGCTGAAACTTTTTAGGTTCTTGCTGTTCAGAACAGAATTTGATATGAGTTTGTCTTCGAAAAGAAAGTATGAAATGTCTAATGTACATGGGATTTTGTATAAGTGTGGCGGTTGTGGTTCATGAATTAATATGTTTTATAAGTTGATGAAAATGATGTGATGTCCAAGTTACTATCACCTCTAATTGAATTAGTATGAAACTGACCATTTTTCTTCCAAGGACATTTGCTTATTGCAGGATTAGCTGACTAGCAGAATGAGGATGAGACACTAGCTCAGGAGCAAAATGAACAGGTTCGATCCAATTACTAGTTCTATTTTTTTTTTCCAAGCATTTTCCATTTTTACAGAGAAATTGTTCCTTGCATGATGTGTAGGAAATGGGTCTGCGTGATAGTGATGATGGTAACAAGAAGGTCTGCTGAAGAGACATGCTGAAGTTGCTAACAAGAAGGCTCCCCCTGGTGACCTCAAAAGTTAGGTAAAAATCTTTTACCATTTCGCTTACTATATTAGATTTTTATGTTGTTGATCGTTTTATATTGTATTCTAATTTTCTGAAATTTCGATGGTGCAGAGATACGGTGAATTTTGGTGGAGTTATGTTATATAATTGAGCCCAGCTTCTGTTATGTTTAGTTTGTTTTTTTGATTTCCTGAAAAATATGGGCATACGTCTACATGTTCAAGTATGGCAGTGTTCATGGTCAATGGAAGCACCATGAACTCAAGGTTAAGGACACCAAGACCCTCCTCTTTGGTGAGAAGGAAGTTGCAGTCTTTGGTTGCAGAAACCCCGAGGAGATCCCATGGGCTGAGACTGGAGCTGAATACATTGTTGAGTCAACTGGAGTGTTCACTGACAAGGACAAAGTTGCTGCCCATTTGAAGGTTCAATATTATCTCATGCTCATTATTTTATACTTCAGAAATATAATATATGATATTGCTGTTGGCATAAATTAGAGATTGGAATCTGGATTCTTTGTACATAATGAGCATATTTGTCCATCTGATAAATATAAATGATAAGTCATTCTACTGCCCAGTTTTAGGTGTCAATCTGTAATGGTTTTTGCTTGTCTTCACAATGCATAGGCTTTACTTATGATAAATTGTCATCTTGGTTATCTAAGATTCAGTCACCTTACTTTCTTGTGCTTTGGGAGAGTAAGTTTGTTCTGATTCATACATTGAATAAAAAACTGCTACTAAAGAGTACAAGATGATAGTTTCTTATCTGTTAAACAATTCTAGCTATTGTGTTTTACATTTATGTGAGGGTTCATGGCCATAAAGTAGTTTAAGCTTTTCATTTATTGGTTATTGATATGCCTTGCTCAGGCCTGCTCTGATTTAACATTCTTTGATTGCTTGATGATCCAGGGTGGAGCCAAGAAGGTTATCATTTCTGCTCCCAGCAAGGACGCACCCATGTTTTTTGTTGGTGTCAACCAAAAGGAATACACCTCAGACATCAACATTCTTTCAAACACTAGTTGCACCACCAACTGTCTTGCTCCCCTTGCAAGGTTTGTTTGCTTGCTTGATTATCTATTATATCAAGTTGCAATGCCATCTTTATTTTATTATCGGCCAAGTGTTTCTTATGTTTTTCATAATGTTCTGTTTTTTTTTTTAAAATCTTCAGGTCATCAATGGCAGATTTGGCGTTGTTGAGGGTCTCATGACCACTGTCCATGCAATGACTGGTTAGTATTGTCTCTGTCATGTGTTTTGTTGAATGAATTTCAGGAGTTATGGATATGTATCTTATGTTCACTCACTCGTGTGTTTCAGCATCTTATGTTCACTCACTCGTGTGTTTCAGCTACACAAAAGACTGTTGATGGTCCATCCAGCAAGGACTGGAGAGGTGGAAGGGCTGCCTCATTCAACATCATTCCTAGCAGCACTGGTGCAGCTACGGTACTTCATTCTTTTAACATGATAGTTTCTTGACACATAAAGTACCGGCTGATGTCCTGATTTTGCAAATCCAGTCCTGAGCTATGTTGACTGCAAGAATCCTGATTTTTTTTTTTCTTGTCGAAATTGTGTAGGCTGTCGGTAAAGTTCTCCCAGCACTTAATGGAAAATTGACCGGTATGGCTTTCCGTGTTCCCACCGTCGATGTTTCAGTGGTTGATCTTACTATGAGACTTGAGAAGAAGGCAACTTATGAAGAGATTAAAGCTGCCATCAAGTACGAATTAAGTTTAATTACTTACCTATTGCAGTTTTATAATTTGTTGTTGGTTAGGTTACATGAGCTTTATCTAATTTTATGGCTTTGTTTCTGCTCAGGGAGGAGTCCGAGGGTAAGATGAAGGGAATCTTGGGATACGTTGATGAAGATTTGGTCTCTACTGACTTTTTGGGCGACAACAGGTTGAGTTGCTGTCTTGCTGATACTTTTAGTGGATCATTATATTTTTGTTATTTCTTGCAGTATCATCCTCTTAAATGGACGTCTTGTTAAGTTATAACAAGTGGCATCAGCTTGTTCTTAGATTTCTGGGACACAATGTTTTTTTTTTTATCTGCATGCAGTTGTGTGCTTTATGTATTATTTCTGACTTGTGTGTACTAACTCAGGTCAAGCATCTTCGACGCCAAGGCCTGAATTGCTCTTAATGACAACTTCGTCAAGCTTGTGTCATGGTATGACAACGAATGGGGTTTACAGTTCCTATGTTATTGATTTGATCGTCCACGGAGCAGACGTATTCATACTTGCCTCTTTTCATGTGCCATGAAAGAGATTATGCATTTCATCTTAATTAAACAGTATGGGCAGGTACTTAATGTATTTGTATTTGTATTTCGTTTATTTTTATTTTTCCTTAAGAGACATCCAACAAAGTATAGTTCATTTTCCCTTTAAAACATTTTTTAAGATTCCTTGATGTAATGTTAAGTTAATAAATATCCAGATGGCAGTACTTGTTGTGTCATGGCTTGTGTTACGTTTCATAGTTCAATTATGTGAGGGTTATTTGATTGAATTATCAGAACGGGAAGTATCAGGGCAATTGCAGGGAACTGGGGTTTTTTCTGTTGTTGCAAAACTTTAGCTACGGCTAAACGTGTTGCTAAATCTGAACCAGAACAACTATATCCTGTTTTACTAAATATATCCCGGAATAGCTCTAAGATTAGCAACAGAGTAGCAACATCTGTTTTCTGTTTTACATTTTAATTTCGCAACATCTTATTTCTGTTGCTACTGACGTTGCTGACCAAAATTAGCAACAGAGCTAAACCTGTTGCGAAAACTGCGACAGAGGTTTAGCAACAGCTCTGTTGCAAGCCCGGTCAGCAACAGATTTTGGTGTAGTGATATATAAACGATTGAACCCATGTATGTGATTTGATATGATCATGAGTATTCTTGGAATACAGGCAAACCAATTCTAAACTTGTTTGGAAGTGTGGTATAACCGATTCCAAGAATGCAAATCCATGTAAATATGAAATAAGGATTTGCAGTAAAAAGATGTCAACATACTTTGAACACGAACAGTAACTCTTATCATTTATTGTTCAAAGATATTCGTTGGTACTCAAGGTGATCCTGCGCCGAAATAAATTAAGAATCTTTTAATTAAAGTTTTTGATTTTATATGCTTTAGTTACCAACAATTAATGCATAGCTCTAGAAAATAAAATTAGTAATGTGCATTTAATAATTGAAGATTTTCTATTACGAGATTTCAGAAAATTGGACAAGCATTTAAATTAGGAAAACCGAATTTTTCCATTCATTGTATATCTTGAGAATATCTTCGGTTTTGGAAATTCCTTGTGTCCAAATATTCTTGGTCTATAAATACCTAAGTTTGCATTTCTATCAAACTTTCCTAATTAGGTGAAATCTCTTACGACCGCTCGTTTAAAGGCTTCTATGGGATCAAGAAGCTATACGAGTACCGTTGGTGGGAAACTAGATAATTGTAGTGTTATTAGTTTTCGATTTGATTTGATTGACTAACGGTTGTTGAAACTTTGATTGCACCTAGTTTGTTTATGCTTGAGAATCTTCTCTTCTGATATAAGATTCACTCAAATTAGATCAGAGTATCGGCGAGATCTTTAGAACCGTTGTTAGATCTAAAGACATCTTGTGATAATCCATTGTTAACAGACTCCGTTCTGTGCGTGATTGATCACAAGAGATTCAAGTGGTATTGTGCAGGTTTTGAAGATAAAAGAAGATTTGAAGACGAAGAAGATTTCTTATTAGTTTTCGTATCTTGTGAATTGTGTGCACAAACCTTGATCGGCTGGGATCCAACTTGAATCAGTTTATCTTTGATAGATCTGATCGATTAATTGCATGAGATCGGAATTCTCTATATTTCTCTTTGAGATCTATATTGATTGAGTGCGAATCTATACTTGACTATTTCGGTAGTTAAAGTTAGATTGATCTGACCATATAAAGGAGTTTATTAGATTAAACATAAGAGCCTTTGTCAACGACTCATCCGAATCTTGTAGCAAGATTGATTAGAGTGGTTAACAAACAGATTCTTTCTTTGTTGTTTGGAATACGATCCAAAGGACTTTCTATTCACGTGCGTGATTCTAGAAGTCGAAGGCGCAGGGATACTGAGGAATCTAAGTAGATAGGGGTAGTCTGCTTGGTCTCAACTATACGAAGTTGGTATTAGATTTTGTATATCGGCTTAATTCTGAGAGTATTCAAAACTGGACTAGGTCCCGGGTTTTTTCTGCATTCGCAATTTCCTCGTTAACAAAATATTGCTGTGTCTTTTAATTTGATTTTCGCATTATAATTGTTTATTATAATAAAGTAAAATATACATATACATTAACTCCGCAATACTTTATAGTGATCCTATAGTGTTTGGTTATTACGAACCTATTATCAAGTATCACACTTTGTTGTTGTATTGTCTCGATCTTGTATCCATAGTCAATCACACAAGTTATCTTGTTGTTGTATTGTCTCGATCTCGTATCCATAGACAATCACACGAAGTGCGAACCGAATCGTCGTATTGTCTCGCCTCTATCCATAGACGACCACGTTCGGTAGACTAAACAAAAAGATTGTGGTTTATATTTGGGGTACCCTTGTCTTTCAGTTTAGATCTAAGGATGACAAATAAGAATGACTGTTACGTTGAAAAATATACTTTTCTCCCTTCATGAATGAAAAAAATTCATTTTCCTTTCTTCAAAATATTTTTTCTTCTTCTCATAATGTCTTTTGTGATTGGTATGGTAATTCAGACGTTCAAACGTCATCCACCTCTAATAGCGACTTTAGTCAACACAATACGACGCAGTCAAAATCAATTATTCTTCTTATCCACCTTTAAATCAACTACTCCATCAAACTTCCATCTACTTTTTCCATTTCATCATAATTGATTCAAAAAATCCTGATTTTATTTGTTGATTTTCTTATATTATATTATTATTAATTTAATGGAGGTAGAAGAACAACCAATTAAGATTAGAACTTTACAATCACTAGGTTTAGGGTTTGATTTAACATCTGATTTTAGATTAAAGTTTGCCAAAAAAGGAATTAAAAGTGAAGATGGATCTCCATCACTGTTATCCATTTATCTTTCCAAATAATAAATCAACTGGTATAGGTATTGCTATATTCGCAATAATGTAGGAAAGTTCTTAACTTCCAAAGATATCACAACAACCACGAGTGACATTGACCAAGCTGGGCCTTTTTGACAGAGAGTTTATAATATGCGCAATAACTACATTGTAATAAAATCCTTGTACAAAATGATATTAAGAGTGGATGAAGCTGTTTCTCAGTTGTTTTCCAGTCGTAGGAAAGAATATCTCAATCCTCATTCCCCATATTAGAGCTTTGTCATTCTTTTAATTCTTATGTGGTTTCCTATAAGATAGAGTGTGTGATAAACCATCCAACAAGTTGGTCAAGTTTGGTTGAACAAATATGTATATACAGGTGTGGTGTATAACACCTCCTAATATAATTAGGAGGCATGCATGTTTTGCTAGACAGAAGCTAGTTTTATGTAAAAGTTGAGTTTTCTTTCAAAAAATGATAATTAAACATATAAAAAAACAACTAATCATCAGCATGTGAAATTTTTTTCTCTTAAAGGTGGACCAAAAAGGGCAGTCTAGATGAAGATCCTGATGTGGCATGCATCCATCTAAACCCTAGACCTAAGAGCTTCTCCAATGGTTGATGTGTGTGTTTCGTATGTGGCATCATAATTAAGACATCCTCTTGAAATAAAATTTCTATTTAAGGTTATAATTTCCCTTGTATGAGGAGCAAAAAATAAACATTTCCAACCCATGATTAATAAGTCTTTTTCATTGTGTATGTGTCATTTGATGATTGATTACATCATTTATATATTTATTATTGCATTGATTTTATGGAAAAATGATGAGTTGGTTGGGAAGACATTGTCTAAGTGAATGTCTAGATTTAGACATTAGCTTTGACATCCTTTACCAAAATTAGGCCACCTTATATACACATTGGTTTAAGAAGTTAGGGTTGGAGAAGGTTTTTAAATAATACGAATGTAAATCCTACATGGATTTAAACATTTTCCTTCGCATACACTCCATTGGAGAAGCTCTAAGAATGGTAAATTATTTTGGGAAACTGTGGGTCCCTACTGAACAACCATAAACAAAAAATAAATCCTTGGACTCATTTTGGATTGTTCTTTTTTAGTCTACATTTAGTGTTTTCGTAAAAAAAAATAAAAAAAAGATCCATCTACATTGAGTCAGCTTTCTTCTAGGCTGCCACAAGAGTTACTAAATTCCATGTGTCCAAGTAATTAACTACAAAATATCATTTTATTAGGAAATATTTCTTCAAGTGCTATTTTGGCCAAGCAATCAGTTAAATCAAAAAATAAGTTTTGAAAAACTACCACGGATACGAGGGTTGATCATTTCTATAAAACCTGAGAAAAACGCAAGTCACTCTCACCAAAAAGTGTGGGATCTTCAAGGTGATGATTATATCCATCCTTTCGTTTGGAGCCATCCCAACTGGCTTCCAAGTCCAACTATAAAATATTTGGTTTCTTGGAAATAAAATGGTCTCCCAAGCCCATTTTGCATCCCTTAACATGGGTACGCAAAATTTTTTTTCGGGACCCTCTTCCTTCTTATAAACCTAGCACCACTATTGAATCTAGTGTTAAGGGACCCTCTTCCTTTTTCGATCTGTTTAATCTCATCAAATTTGATCTGTTTTCGAACTGTATTTGATGTGTTAAATCTCAGTGTATTCGTTGTTTTTTGAAGACGAAGAAAGAAGAAGACGAACTGAGGTTTTGGATCTGTTTTCAAAACCCTAGAAACAGTAAGTTGAACTGAGGTTTTGAATCTGATTTAATTACTACATCAACTGTAAGTTGATTGATGTTTTGATTTCATTTATCTCTTGATTTTGTGATTATTTTTGAAAAGTGTTTCGCAATTTAGGTTTCATGATTTGAAATCAAATTGATTTTTATTCTTACAATTTGCACGGTAGATTAATATTCAGGAGATAATCAAACTAACTTACATTCAAAATGCCGAGAGGAAGAAGGAATTAACCTGAAGAAGATGCTGCAATAACGGGTATTATGATTCTTTTTCTTTAAGATGCCATTTACAGTTGCGGTGTATGTTTTGAGATGATAAAATGTAAGTAAAAACATTCAAAATGATATAGCATATGTAACTTTAGAAATAGAGCATGTGTAACTTTAAGTTACACATTCAAAATCTCACCACCAATTGTGTTGTGGTTTGTATACTGATTGTGTAACTTGTAGTTACACATACAATTGAGTCTTTTTAACTGTAAGTTACACATTCAAAATGTCACCAATGACTTGCAAAGTGGCTGTGTAACTATAAGTTACACATTTAGAATCTCATGTTTGTAATGCATATGCATGTGTAACTATAAGTTACACATTGAAAATCTAACCACTAACTTGCCAAGTGACTGTGTAACTAGAAGTTACACATGCATAATAACATCACTGATTTGCCAATTGCCTATGTAACTAGAAAGTTACACATGCAAAACATAACCTACGACTGTATTGTGTTTGTAAATAATAGTTACACATCAAAAAATGACGCCTGTAAACCTTCATATGCATGTGTAAGTTAAGGTTACACAACACAGAATAGAATGATTCAGTTTGTGTACTTGGCAAATACACATAGTGTGTAACATAATTTTTGTTTTGCAGTTAAAAGTGAGTGTATTTGATAAGTACACAACATACTGACTCATTCTATTTTTGTGTGTGATGTGTACAGGAAACCTAAGGCAGTCGTTGAATGCATTAAAGGATTTATTAAAGGTGATAAAACCTATAGGACTGACTGATAGGGCTCAGAGATATCTTAGGAGAGCTGCTTACGGTGAACTCGTAATGATGTATTATGATGACTATGATACAGTTGTACCGAGTACAACAAGACAGATAAGTACCAACAAACACGACGTCTTGAATCTTTTGAACTGCTTTGACATGGATTGTGAGACACCGTGTTCATTCGAGTTTGGTGATGATAAGATTATAGAGTCTACACCGGCAAAGCTGGCTGGTATATTTTGCATGCAGAGGATTGGAAGCAGAAAGGGTCAGAAGCTGTTAAAGTACTATTGTCCTAGTGATTTGACTGACAATGTTTTATACAACAAATTCTTCACTGATATCAAATCTACAAAGCATCAAACGAAAATGACTAAGACAAACATTTTAGAGAAGATAAAACAACTTATGACAAAAAGGAGCAAAAGTGGGAAAAGAAAGAAAGTCGATGAGAAGGATCTAGTTTGCTTGATAGGTCTTTATCTTTGCTGTGTATTGTTTTTTGGGGACAAAAATGCCAATGGAGTGAACGCGAAATATCTTAGTATCGTTGAAACTTATGATACGGTGCTCAAGGTGTCGTGGCCTGATTTAATACACGAACACTTGTTTGAAGAAATTCATACTAATCTTGATTGTTTGTCAAATGTGAAGGCTTGTGTGCAATACCTACTGGTAAAAAGCTTGTGTGTAGTTTCTTATTCCAGCAGTTTTAGTGTTACGTGATGGATATTTTTGTTCAATCGACTAATTAAAATTTACATGTTGCAGTTATTGTTTGCTGAACACACGCCAGTAGGATTAATCCCAAAAGTTGAGAACCACGAAGAAGATATCCCGAGGATTGGGAGGTGGGATATATACCAGATTTCTGATTACATTTGGAGAACAGACATGACACAGTTTTCGGTAAGAGTTATATGTCAGTTGGTTTAGGTTTTGCAAATTTATGGTAATGTAATTTAGATAAAACTTTGATGTAATCAAAATTTTCATGTGTAGCTATAAGTTACACATTTAAATGTGCTTGTGTAACTTATAGTTACACATGCAAAAGATAACACCAGTGAATGCATTTTATATGTGTAACTATAGGTTACACATTTTATATGTGTAACCATAAAATGTGCTTATGTAACTATAAGTTACACATATAAAATGTGCTTATGTAACTTTAAGTTACACATACAACTGAAAATTTGTATATTTAGAATGTTCAACTGTTTTTGCTATCTCTTTTTAACCTCTCCATCTGTTAATTGCAGCCAACTCCTAGCTTTGTGGCTGAGTTTTCACAGCTTGAGAAGCAACTAGGTATATCAACAGTGGTACCCAGCAAGGACGACCTGCAAAGTTGGCTGAAAGCGCAAACCATTGAGAATGGCCATCTGAAAGAGCAACTGCAAGCAAAGCAAGCAATATTTAAAGCAGTGTATGCAATTGCCAGAGAAGGGATATCAGAAGGGGACCTTTCAGGAACAGCAGAATTCAAGATTCACAATTTTAGTTGCCAAATTATGCAAGCAATGGGTATTGATCCTTACAAAGTGACCCAGGAAGAGTTTATGCAACATGAAGATGCTGGACATGGAGGTACTGAGCATGGAGCTACTGAGCATGAAGAAGAAGAGTTACAGTTAGTTGATACTGAGCAACAAGGAGATGGAAGTACTGATCATGAAGAAGAAGAGACCGAGAAAGAGACTTAGCAAGAGAAATAGAAAGATGACGCGGAAACTTCCTTCCATGAAGAATGTAAGTAGTTGTTCATTTTTAATATGCTTCTTTAACTTGATTAGACTTAATAAATGTTGAGTAAACTAATCATATGGATGTGTAATCCCTAGTTACACATGCTATATGCATGTGTAACTTCTGGTTACACTAGTTAGATGCATGTGTAACTCCATGTTACACTAGGTATCCATGCCATATTCATGTGTAACTTGAAGTTACACATGTTAGTTATCCAAGCCAGTCGATTACACATGATATTATTCTTCTTGAAATTTTATTAAAAAATTTAACATCATCATCATCATCCTAATTCTCATTTCAATCCTTGTGCAGTTCCATGTATGAGCCTTGCAGCTGGAAATACGCCAACAATTCTGCAAGCTCAAACTGCTGCAGAGGGGCACAAAAGACCACTGAGGACATATAGTTCAAGTTTGAAGAGTGTGACAACTTGCAAGACTCCACCAAAGAAAAGGCCCGTTTCAAAGGGAAAGCCCACTCCTACAAATAATGTTGATGAGGAGCAGAAGAAAGATGTTGAAGAGACACCTGTTACGGATGAGGCGCAGAAGAAAGCTGCAGATGGTGGAGTTGTGGATGGGGCAGGTGATGATGTAGCTGCAAAATCCGCAGGTGATGATGTAACTGCAAAAGTCAATGAGGAAACACCTGCAAATGTTGGTGACGGTTTGGTTATGACTGCTCCAACTCAGCCAACTCCTGGAACTTTTGGGGACAGTTCTGCTTCAACACAGTTTGAGGACTCCATGGTGATAAGTGCTACAACACCGCAACTAGGAGCTAACCCTGATGATATGCCGAATGTTGAAGTGAGTGAAATGATAGATGAGATCGTCAGCGACATTAACAAAACTGAACATGGACCTGCAGTGACGGAGAATGCAGAACCTACCTCAACTGGTATGAATCTCTTCGTTCTATGTTTTGTTTGTAATGGAAGTGTAACTTCAATTTACACATTGTAAAAGGCATGTAGCTTGAGGTTACATATAGTATGTTTTGTTTGTAATGGAAGTGTAACTTCAAGTTACACATTGTAAAAGGCATGTGTAGCTTGAAGTTACATACAATATGTTTTTTTGTAATGGAAGTGTAACTTCAAGTTACACATTGTAAAAGGCATGTGTAGCTTGAAGTTACATACAGTACATTATTATTTTGGCATGTGTAACTTTAAGTTACATACATGTGCTAATTTTACTGAGATTCTGCCTATATTTGTTTGCAGCTACAACACAGGATAACTTTTTTAGCCTTGGAATAGATAAAACTCCAAGACCTAGGAGAGTTACTGAAGGAAGCTGCGAAGACAATAAGAGAAAACCAACCAGCATTCATGCAAGAACGTGTGCTGAGGAATAGAAAATTCCAACACAAGATCTGAAACAATATCAAAGAAATTCAAAGAGGGTTAAGAAGACATCTAATGAAGAGAAATGGCCGCAGTTCCAGAAGTGGAAAAAAAAGAATAGACGCAGTTCCAGAAGTAGAAGAAGAAAGAATGGCTGAGGTTGCTGAAGAAGATGATGGAACAATGAGAAAGGATGTGAAAGGTTCAGAAGTTATCGAAAGGCTGGAAGGAGAAAAAGAAGATAGTGCTTGAATATTTCAATACTCATCCGAAAACGTAAGTAGCTTGACTCCAAGTAGGCTTGATTCTTTTATTGATTGTTGTATTTTACTACTTGATTGTGTTATCTTGATTGATAATAGTTTACTTTGTAATGCAGAGACATTGCTTGGATGGAATGCGACGAAGATGGTAACCAGATGTTTGATATATCTGGAGAACTAATGCTACAGCTTACCAAGAAAGAATCCTACTTGGAGTCAGAATTCATCGACTTCTACATTAGCAGATTGAAGACAAAGATGAACTCTAACAGCAAGTATGACAAAGCGTTATTCCTGTCGCCAAAAGCATACGTAAGTACTTCAATATATTTAAAATCTTATTGCATTTATAATGTGTAGTGTATGTGGTAAGATTATGATAACATACTCGAGATTTTTTAATGTCGGAAACCATTTATAATGTGTAATCTGAAGTTACACAACCATTTATAATGTGTAGTCTGAAGTTACACATCCTTATTTTTCCAGTGTAAAACCCAAGGCCCTATGTGTAACTTCTGTTTACATAATCACTTGTTCATTTGTAACTTTTGATTAAAAATGTGAGTTTGACATTCCAAATGGTTTTTGCAGGCCTCTTACTTGAACGATTACGGAGAATTCAAGAGATTTTGGATTCCAAAGCTTGCGAAGGATTATGTCAAGTACAAGAACGATGCAGTCAGACTTTTCGCCCCAATGTGCAACAAAAACACACACTTCACACTGCTAGAGTATGACTTGAGGATCTCTAATTCTTCGTCCTACATGAAATCGTCAGACATTAAGGAACCCAAGGGTGAACACCTTGTTCAAGCCAAGAAATATGCATTTGCAATTACTACAGAACTGAGACTCTTGTGTCCTTACGCTCTTGGGATGAATGAAAATGCCAAGAATCTCCCTTCGCCCCCACAAGGTTCATTTCCTGACTGTCTTCCATGTGTATGCACTTACATGAAGATAAGGATGAAGAATAAACCACTTGACAAAAAATTAAGCTCAAGTATGATGCTATGGTGGACTGAAAAGCTGAACCGCATGAGAGGAAGCATGCTATACAAGATTCATTCGGATCCATCCAGAGATGTGTAAAGCAGTCATTAGGATTAGAAAAAACTCTATACTCGTAAATATATTGTTAGCCACAAGCAGATGTTAGACTTGGAAAATATGTTGTTAGAAACTTTTAAATTTCATCAGTTAGTAGATTTTAGCAGTTCTTGGTTTTGAAAATATTTCTGGATTGAAATTCTTTGAATTAAAAACTTTTATCTTGTTAGAACTTCTACTGCTGTGTGTACATGTTTCAGAAAGTATGCAACAGGTTAAGTAACTATACATCTTAACTTGATGCAGAAGGTTTAACCAGAGTTTACATATGCATTTATCATGTGTAACCTAATATTCCACATGCATTCACAACAGTGTAACTTCTGGTTACACATCCATATATTTGAGTGTAAACTTAAGTTACACAAGACATTGATCGGACTTACCCAATAAATCAAAATAAAATAAAGTTACACCAGTATTTATCATGTGTAAGCTAATGTTACACACATTCACAGCAGTGTAACTTCTGGTTACACATCCATATTTGAGTGTAAACTAAAGTTACACAAGCATTTTGACCACTGATCAGACATACATAAATAAATAAAAAATAGAGTAAAATGCATTTCAACTGTGAACTGACAAAATATAAAATCTGAATAAAAGATCCTTGCACATAATCAACGTTGCAGAAAAATAAAACGTTTGGTCCATGAGAACCAAAATGAAGAAAACTAAAAAACATATAATCCAAGACAAATAAGAATCCACACATCAAATCATTACTTGCAGAAATGAACTTTGGTAGGGTAAAGCTAGTGGGGTGTGAACTTCCGAGGATTCCTGCAACCTGCCTTGTTGTGACCTGTTTCCTTGCAATTGCTGCAACGAACTTTCCTCTTCACCTTCTTCTCACCTTTACTTATAATCCTTTTCCCTGGTGGTCTACCTGGTTGCTTCTTCACGGTAGGCGGGTTGACAACGTCGTCTGGATGATATTCAACATTCCTGTTGTAGTTGGGAATCGGCTGGATGACATGCATATAAGTCTTCTTAAAATAGTCGCTTGTAAAATACGGTGAAATGAAATAAATAGCCTCACGTTTAATCTTGCGTATGGATGCAAGAGCATGATCACAAGGAAAACCATATACGCTCCACCTGGAAGAAAACAAAAATAATCAAAAAATCAGTTATTTGAACATACAAATCATAAAACACTCAAAATTAGCTAGTTACAGGTGCATATACAGGATGTGTATCTTTAAGTTACACTTGCAAAATAGATGTGTAACTACTATTTAGACATGCATATATCTAATGTAACTGGAATATACACATTCTAAAAAAAAATGAACATATAGAGAAGAAAAAGCAAAAGAAACCAAACCTTTGACAGGTGCAAGTCTGGTGTTCGAGGTCCACCATGTGAGACCTTTCGATAAAAACTTCAAACACGGTAGGACTAGCAACCAATACTTCCCAAGTCAAACCTTCATCTTGAAGAGCCACAAGCTTTTCTTCATACTCAGGGGTTAATGGAGTCAACATATTAGCACCAATTTCACGACGCTCCGCCATCAAACACATTATTTTCCTCCTAATCTGAAAAGCAGAAAAAAACTCATGAATAAATAAAGTGACAAAACATGAAATAAAAAGACAACAAAACAGCAAAACACACACACACTCGATTAACCTGATCAAGAAGAGCAGATGCAGGTATCTTCTTGTGAACAAGAACCCGGATATTGACTGATTCTGCTAGAGTACTAGATGTTCGTCCATACCGACAACCTTTGAAATAGGCATTCGCATATGCTTCAGGTGGGATTGTCTCGATGTAATCAGCCACCCAATCGCAGTTCAAGTCTCTAATCTTCTGTATGGCTTTCGCATGGTTTTCAGGTGAGAGTGCGTATGTCGCCTCTCGGAAATGGTCCATCACAAACGTGTACCTAAGATCTGTTGCAGTGATGGGTATATTTTTCGTCAAACGATAGTAGCAGAAGCTGTGGAACCCATCTGGATAAACAAGTGGAACACCCTGCAAGAGTCCTTCATGGCGATCCGAAAGGAAGGTGATTGGCCTCCCATCACCAACAACTTCAGTCAAATTCCTTAAAAACCACTCCCAGTTGTTGATCATCTCAGAATCGACTAGTGCAAAAGCAAGGGGGGGGGGAATCCTACAAAAAAAATTGTGCAGAATCGAAAGAATAATAAGTTTCACACAAACAGAAAACAATGTGTAAATACAAGTTACACATGCTAAAACAAATATGTAACTTAAGGTTACAGATGCTATTTTCTTAGTTACGCACTGAGTAAAGTAATGTGTAACTGAGAGTTACACATGTGTAACTCTCAGTTATTTGTGAACTGAAGTTGTTCAAGAAAAAATAAAAATAAAACATAAAAAAACATACCTTTACCACCATTGATCCCAGTAGATACCATCAAGCAACCTTTGAATGTACCATTAAGGAAAGTAGTATCCAAGTATACCATTGGACGAAAAAACCGGTACCCCTTGTTGCATGCAGCAAATGCGATGAAAATCCGTTGGAACTGTTTATTTTCACGTTCAAACTTTATCACACTACCAGGGTTGGTTTCCCTTATAGCATCAATATACCATACCAAGTGCGAGTAGGACTTGACATCGTCGCCATAAATCGTCTCATAAACCTTTTCCATAGCATTATATGCCTGATAGTACTCCATGTTAATCCCATAGTTGGTCTGGAAATCAGCAGCAATTTGCTTGGGCTTCTTGTGAGGATTTTTACGAACTTCTTACTCAATCAAACTAGACGAGAAGCTGGTGGAGTAAGTTTGGTTCAAGTTGCGCCCACCAGCACCACAAATGTGCTCAGGGTTATAAGACCTGACCTGAAGAGGTTCATACAAAATGTAAACAATTCAACCAAAACACAATATGGTGCAAAAAACATCATGTGTAAACCAAAGTTACACATACTGTAACAAAACATAACATATACTAAGCATTAGATGACAGAACAGAACCTACCTGAAAAATTTCGTTCCTTTCATCGATAGAAGCTGCATGGAATTTCCAGTCGCATTTTTCATTTGCACACTTAGCCGTGAACCTAGAACGCTCATTGTGAGTTACAATCATTTGGAAACCAGTGCGAACACGATACTTGGTTAAAGAAACCCTGACTTGCGTAACTCCTTCAAGAAACACATGACCATTTTCACCAAGAACCTTGGGCCAACCATCCAATAACAAAGGTTTCGCAGGCTTGCTTTTATCTTCCAAATACATTGCAACAGTAAGATTGTTTCTGGACGAAGACGTACTACTAGACCTATTAGAAATAGAAGAATCTTCCCTAGAGCTGGAGGAAGAGGCCACACGAGGAACATTTTGCAAGAAAATATCAACACTGGTCTTCTGTTTACTATTTGTGATGGGTATAAGAGCTTGCAACGAAAAATCACAGTCAAGCGGAAAATCTTTCCCACTTTCTCGGAAGAAGAAAGTAATACCAAGTGGAGTAAACTGCTTCCATTCCCTGCAAACTTGTTCCTTAAACTCTTCAAGCTTGATACCAGTATTAACACGCAGGGTAATAAAATCTGAAGAGTAGCGAACAATAGCAATGCAACTAACATCAGTGCAACTAACATGATCCATGACAACCTGAAAAATATAAAACACACAATAACAATATCAAAATTTTAAAACGAACGCAATTCACTCGGGGGAGTTTCCCCCTCGTGAGAAGTATATTCTATGCGGCAAGCTAAATATGAGTAAAAGATACATATGATACAACTATTTACACATAAACCTGTTACAGGACATATATATGTAACTTCAACTTACACATGCTTAAAATACAACATGATATATATGTGTAAACTAAAATTACACATGCTACAACTAAAAAACATCTGCTTCTTCCTCACACATGCTTAAAATACAAATAGGAGATATATGTGTAAACTAAAATTACACATGCTGCAACTAAAAAACATCTGCACCTTCCTTACACATGCTTAAAAATACAACATGATATATGTGTGTAACCTAAAGTTACACATACTGTAACAAAAAAACAGCATGACTAACAAATCAAATTGAAGTTGTTCTACTGAAACAAAATTATTTCTTCATACTCCTCTCAGTATCAACAAAAATTAACATATCGGACATGCAAGAAGAACAAATAATTCAAAAATAAATAAATTGAAAACAGATCTGAAATCAAAAACAAAATAAAATTCTTACCTAGATTGATTGTTTTCTTACTTCTGAAACAATGTTCTTACTATTCCTCTTCTCGGTATCAACCAAACCTGTGTAAGCATCAACAAAAACATACTCAGTATCAAAACCAAATAAAAAAAGTGAAAAAACTAGATCGCAATTCCCTTTTAACAATCAAAATCAATTGAATTGAAAACTAGATCGAAATCACAATTCGTCCCTACGTTGATTTCTCTATTCCAAACTGTCTTCTTCTTCTTCTTCTTCTCAGACTCAATAAAATCGAAACAAAACAAAAATCCAAAAATCAGTAGAAGATAGAAATCAAACAATCAATCATAAAAAGTAATGAATTAAACCTATTCGATACAAACCTATTTGTTGTTCTTCAATGCATCGTCTCAAACTCGTCAGATCTGAAATCCACTGAAAAACATCAATAAATTGAGAAAAAGCAACAATGAATCCTTGTTCTTCGTCTCCTCTTCAACACAGCAACAGACTAACGAACTCTTGTTCTTCAATGCAACAATTTCGTGTGAAGAAAAAACCTAATTCTGTTTCTGAAGAAAAAATCAACGAGAGCCAGAGAGAATAGAAAGCTGAAAACTAATTTGATTTGATTTTCTGTTTCTGTTACCGTATAAAACAACTTTAAATACTGGAGGGTAATTATGATATTTTCACTTTAATTAAAAATCCTGATGTCATCAGCAATCCGGGAAAATTCAAAACCAGACCCAAAAAAAAAAAGTTCTGGACCTAGAAATATCAAAAATGGAAAGTGTGGAGCTGATAGTGGAGGATCCATTTAGTGGGGCTTGTATATGTTGAACCCATATAGTAGGGGGTTCTAGTATTTTTCACTTTCTATAAAACCTGAAAAAAACGCAAGTCACTCTCACCAAAAAGTGTGGGATCTTGAAGGTGATGATTATATCCATCCTTTCGTTTGGATCCATCCCAACTGGCTTCCAAGTCCAACTATAAAAATTTTGGTTTTTTGGAAATAAAATGGTCTCCCAAGCCCATTTTGCATCCCTTAACATGGGTACGCAATTTTTTTTTCGGGACCCTCTTCCTTCTTATAAACCTAGCACCACTATTGAATCTAGTGTCTTCTTTGCACTGATTTATCAATTTTAATCCCCCAAAAAATAAACGTTTTCATAGGAAACAAATCATCCAAGTAACTTCTTTATATAGGACCTACTAATAGATCCCTCACCAATTTGTTAAGATTAAACCATGCCGTCCTAGCTAGTAAATTGGATCCCTCCAGTCAAGGATTAGAAGGAAAGAGACTTGTTAAGATTAAACCAGGCCGCAAGGCCAAGATGGCCGTGCATTAGATCAAGGTCAAGTTCAAAAATGCGCAACAGGGGTGCAATATGACTCAGGTGGCGGTTATAAGTTGGTTATTGGCTTCACAAGTGTGTCAAAGATGTGAGATAAGTTGGAGGGTTATGAAATGAGTTTATAACCTTAATAGAGTATGCACAACCGTTTGGGACAAGTACAACATCAATTGGATGGACAACACAAAAGTTAGCAATTGAAAAACAATGTTGGCGGTTATGGAACTACCTTATGGGACACATGGCTGTTCCATTTGTATGCAAGTATTGTTCACGGGTTCGACCCTTGTAACCACTGTATAAATTAGTGTAGAGACATTATAAAATCAATAGGCTACATAAAAGATAGGTAGTCTCATTGTTTGAGAGAATAAGGCATCACCAAGAAGGTGATGGCCTGTTTTGGTCCATGTAATATCACTACAACAAAACACACGTTTAGTTATTATGAATTGAAGAACTTCTGGTTGCTTCACAAGAAAAGAACTTCTAAAATTAGACTCTCACAAGTTTGCAATCGGTGATGGATCAGTTTATAAAAGAATCACATAAGTTCTTATTCACCAATTATTTCTTATAAATTGAAGTAATCAATAGTAGCTGGTGAAAAATTAAAGGTTCGGTTCCTTGGAAATTTAGATTAGAGAGATAAGGTACACAAATCCCCCAAACTCTCGATTGATATTATTATCTATGTAATTGCATGTTGGGTTTTGGTTAAAATTTAATATCTCAATTCCGCTGCGATTTGACCTAATTCCTAACACCAAATTGGTTAAGTCGAGTTATCATGGCTGACTTAAAAACATCCTGATAATCGATTTTCTTTTTTCTAGAGAAAAAAAAGTTTCAATTTTGGTTTGTTTTTGCGCCCTGTGTGTTAATGTTGTGTTTCTAGACATTAGATTTACTGATAAAGATGGCAGAGGTGAGTTTGTTGTCTCATTGTTTAAGTGATAGCTGTTATTAAGGCCTTGGAATGGAATATGCCTCAAAGAACTATTTATCATGTGCCTGAAATTAGATTGTAGTTTTAGAATTGCAAATAATTTTGGATTGGTGAGATATGTTTATATACAATGAAGTTCAGATATCATGGGTGACTAACACGATCTTGATTATCAATTTGCTCTTTTTCTAGCTAAAAAAAAGTTTAATTTTTATTTGTTTCGCTTGATGTGTCTCCGGACGTTTCCTAATAGGTTTTTCCTGTCTGTATCAGGGGACATGGAAAGCATTTGCGCCGGAGTTTCTTCTCTCTGGATATTTTGTTGTTATTGCCTCTGGAAGGTGCTAATTCAACCTCTCTTTTTTCCTACAAGAGTGTACTAGATGCTAGTAAATATGAAACTTTTATGTAGATTCTTGTCCAATTATATAAGGTAGTAATATGAAATCAATCTCTGGTATATAGTGATGTTACCTGCACTAATTTTTGAAACTGTCAATGGCTTCTTTAGTAGGTGGCCCTTTTGTGTTTTCTGTTCCTACTCTTCAGATAATCACTTCTCCTATCTATTATGCCGTGGATTCTATTTATTGTGCATTTTTTTTTCAATCTCGTGTTTAGTCACTCGACTATATGTATCCCTGTCTTTTGTTTTTGAACCATATTATCGTTCAATTTTGATTATGGATCAGTTGAGAAGAATATCCCTTACTGTACTGAAGGGTTTCTTATTATGTCATTGTGCTGGTTGCTTTTTTCTTTAATCTATTATGCAAAAGCGTTGTTAGTAGTGTGAGACATTCAAGTCCTTTAACATATCTGACTAACGAAGGGGAGCCAGACAAACGGCTCATATCAGCTTCACTTTCTCAATTTTTTTTATAAAAATATCTTTATAAAAATAACATGTCTGCTACTCCTTTTATTTCTCACCTAATTTATTATGAGATAAATTTGTCCCTCAAAGTATCCTTTTATTTCTCACCTAATTTATTATGAGATAAATTTGTTCCTCAAAATATATGGAAAATTCTCAGCTAATTTATTAGGAGATAAATTTGTTCCTCAAAATACACGGAAAAAACTCAATATTAGTTAACATATACTCTTTATAGTTTTATACTATTCTAAAAATCAGGAAACATACAGATCCTAATAAGAAGATATGTTGCAACAAGAGAGAAAAATACAGAGAAGAGGAACGAAAATGAAGAAATATTTGGGCGGAAGGAATCTCCAAAATCTCTATACAAATTTCTCTCCATTGTTTCTCAAGTTTTGAAGTTCAACTTTCTACTTCTCAAGTAATAAATCTTCCCTCTTCCAGTTGTAGATTTCTTTTCAATTATACTTGTTTTATCAAATCTCGTTAGTGAAACTTATTATCAGTGGGTTTATGTTGATTTTACTATAAATCTATTTTCATAGAAATTTGATAGGGTTATAAGATTTACCTGATTTTAGCCGTACTATATCTCTTAGAAATTTGATAGGTGCGTTCTTTATGGTCGGCTCTTAATCGTAGATCGGTTTTATTTTTATATTTTTATTTGTGAATCTAGAAGTGCATACCAAATAAGGATGGAGTTCATTGTCATGGACATTTTTTGCTTGAGATGTTTAATTACATAATAATGGAATCAGGTAAAAGAGTATCTCACTGGACTTCTTTTTTGTTTTCAATGGTCGATTTAAAGGCGAAGAAGGAACTTAAGAATGACTTCTAAGGTATTACTAACACAATTTCAGTATAATTATACTTGTTTTAGATATGGGCTAATGCTTTTATCATTGCTGTAGAAACGATCGGTAACTCTCTCAAAGTAACTCTCAAATAGGGGAAAAAAGGTTTACATAGGGTTAAGGTCATTCGTTTAACACAACAAAATGGTACACATCTTATAAGCATAATACTACTAATTACTATTTGAAATTTATTTTTACTCTAACACTGGTAATTCATGATTTTGTTTACAACTTATGAGACTCTTTTTGATGTGTAACAGAAAAATAAATCAGAAGAACCCACACTTTTTGAAGTCTATAAACATCTACACACTACCAGGGATCACATATGGTTTACAGAAGAAGACCAGATAAGATTTTGTAATCAACATAAATATATATCATCTTGATTTCGGTCTAATTGTTTTTCTTTATTTCATTAACTGGTAAACTAACATGTAATTTTTATAAAGGATAAGATGATTCAGCTTCGAAAAAAAAACATTATTGAAGGAGAGCAAAGAAATGAAGATGATATTTACAATGAGGTTTTTGGAAGAAGATTTAAAAGAAGTGAGCATCGTGGCTTATGGAGATTTGGTTCAAAACTTAGAAAATAAAATCCAGAAGATGCAAGCAGACTACAAATTATTCCAGCACAGGATTCAAATGTTGAACCAAATATACCTGGATGAATAGTTCAAGTTATGAATATAATATTTAAATTTTTAGTGTTTAGTATAATACATAAGAGATTTCGTTTGTAGATTAATTTCAGTTTATGCTAGTTTTATTACTTTTAGCTTGTTTGTAATCTCATATTTAAATATTTGATTTAATAAAATTTAAATCTTTTGTGAATTTTTTGTTACTATTTTCGTATACGGTTAATAAATAACTTGTAGAGCCGAATAATTTTGTCTTTGAAATTCTCTTCTAAGGAAAACAAGTAGTTCTTAATAATAAAGTATTTAGGGACCAAAAAAAACCTTTCTAATGAAGAACAAAGTTGTCTGAGAAATTCATTTTTTAGGACAAAATTAATTGTCATTGAAAAAAAACGTATTTGTCTTTGAAAAAAACGTATGTTTAGAGGCGATTTTTTCAGAGGGAAAGTATTTGTCTTTGAAAAAACGTTTCGAGGCAAAACATGTTTCTTTTAGAGGCAAAAAATGTTGTCTTTCAAAATTTGTTTTAACGGCAAAATGAATTGTCTTTGATAAAATAAATTAGAGACAAGAATAAATCTTTAGGAGAGGAGGAAATTTGTCTCCAAAAATTCTTTCGGAGGCAAAACATTTGGTCACTAATAAAATATTCAGAGATGAACAAGTTAGTCTTCAAAATTTGATATTTAGGGGCTATTGATTTTGTCTCTGATTAAATTAATTAGAGACAAATTTATTTGTTCCAGATAATTACCATTAAAGACAATTTAAATTGACACAAAACTTTCGTTTTTGAGAAATTGTTTTGGTCTTAAACAGTTACCATTAAAGACAAATTAAACTGACACAAAACTTTCGTTTTTGAGACAATTTTATTGGACTTAAATAGTTATCATTAAAAACAAATTAGTTTGTCCTAGAATTTACATTTTTGCGACAAAAATCTTGTTCGCAAAAAATATCTTTTGGTGTCGAATTTTTTAGCCATTAAAATAACTTTCGCAGACAACTTTATTTCATCGGTGAAAGAGACTTTTGTTAACAATAAATTTTTAGTTCTTAATTAATATTCCTCGTGACCGTTCATAATTTTGTCACGGTATACTTTCCCAGACGGGGTATTTGAGACAACTTCGTGACAAATAAAAATTGATCTCAGAAAATATTTAAAGACAAAAAAAGAGGATTTCCTGACAAAATTTTTTGATACTAAAGCCCCATATTCTTGTAGTGTGATGGCCAAGTTTTGTAATCTTTCTTTGGTGCAATAAAATGAGTTTGTTGCAGTAAATTTTTGTGTTCTTATGTTGCTTGAGTTGATCAATTGGTTTGATGCATGGAAAACCTCTTATGCTTATGGGGGAATAAAGAGTTAGAGAGAAAGAAGATGAAGACTTCCGTTGCATAAAGCCTTAAGAGTGAAGGTAGATGCATACTTTGATGCAAGTATGCAAGGATGAATACTTGTGGTGAAATTGAATCACTGAACCACAAAGTATTTCCGGTCATGTCCCATGAAAATTTTAGGCTGTTAAATGGGCATGTGACAGCTTCCACAGGAGTTATTAAATTCCATATGTCCAAATAATTAGCTACACAATATGAGTTCATCAGGGAATATTTCTTCAAGTGCTATTTTGACCAAACAATCAACTAAATCATAAAATAAGTTTGAAAAACTACCACAAACATGAAGATTGATCATTTCTACAAAACCTCAGAAAAGCGCAGGTCACTTTCATCAAAAATTATGGGATCTTCAAGGTGATGATCATATGCATCCTTTTGGAAATAAAATGTTCTCCTAAGCCCATTTTATATTCCTTAATATCGGTAGGTAAATTTTTCTTTTGCGCCCTATTCCTTCCTGTAAACCTGGCTCCGCTCTTGGATCTAGTGCCTTCTTGGCACTGTTTTATCAATTTTAACCCACCAACAAATAAACATCGACATAGGTAACAAATCATCCAAGTAACTTCTTTAAACATGACCTACTAATCGCTCTCTCATCCGTTTGTTGAGGTTGAAACATGCCGACCTAGCTAGTAAACTAGATCCCTCCAATCAAGGATTAAAGGTAAAAAAACTTGTCACTAACATTTATAAATGTCATGCGACAATGACAAACTTAATATGGGGCTAACTGAAATTCCAGTGTAGGTCAACTCTTCATGTCCTCTTACTAAATTTTTTTGTCCTAAAAATTTGTAAGCTTATTTAATGTTTTAGTTTGGGAAAGATTTTTTTTAACCCACCTAATTCCGTCTATGCTACATGATGTTAGTCTGTTGATTGTCGACTACATAACAAAATTCTGTGTGCATGTTTCTTGGTTCCAATTACACATTCGACCTTTTCGCGATTATACTACTATTCTCTTCTTTCTGCTTCTAATTTCATCCAGTACTTCCCAATAAATTATACTATTACTTATTTATATTAACATAAAAGGACAAATTTTGTAAAAAAGAGTGTCGAGCCCCGATAATAACAAGGAATAAGAGTTATGAAAATGTTCCAATCACAACATTTCAATTACATATGAGAGTTTTATAAAATAAATTCTGCAAATCATTATCGAGATATCTTAAAATTTGGCCAGGAGAAAAAACAGAATCGAATCATTATCGAGAGCGATACCGAGACGACTATTCTGAAGCAAATCAATTGAAAGATTTTCATAGGAGATTTGCAAACCTCCCTGAAATATCAAAATATTAAAAACCTAGTTTTTAAATTTCAATCTCTCGTTTTTTGTATAGGCCGACCGATTTGCTAGCAAGACTGCTCATAAATTAGCTTATTGGGCAAAGCTTAATGGTACATACATGGTGTGATCTACGCCATCAGTATGAAGTGTGCCTACTTCATGTGGTGACTACATATATATATATAAGAGACAATTTGTAAAAAAAATCGTTTAACTTCCCACAAAAAACTGAATTCTGCTAACATATCAATATCTACAAACCAATTAAATAACAAACACTGCTATAATGATTTGCTTAGAACTCACTAGGACATTGTTGTAAAGTCTATCATTCCTCTCCCTACATAATTCCCACTGAATACCAAACGACAAAATAAACTCCAAATTATTTAAATCCTGTTTTTACTTGTTTTATTGCTTCATTACTACGTAATATTCCCAAACATATTTTGCTAAGACACATTTTACGACGAACTATCTAGTAAGTACTCCTTCAGTTTCTAAATTTACACTTTTAGGTTTGCACAAAGATTAAGAAAACTAATCATTGTAGACATTTTTTCATACTTTTTCCTAATTAGTCTTTGGTCCCATTCATTTGATATTGGAGAAAAGGGGAGAGAGAATCGGCCACCTTTTATGTTAAGAGAAAGAGAAGTGGTCCCTTTACGGGTACATTAGTAAACTCATAACATTTTTCTTTTCATATATCGAAACTAGCCAAATTTTTTTTTCAGAAAATGGGCTATTTCTCCAAAAGGGTACTTTTCCCGGTTCAAATGGACGGTTAAACTTTTCCCTTGGGTAAAATGGACGTGAGATAATTTTATTTGAAACAGACAGAAGTGCCCTTACAAAATATCTTCTTATTAGGAAATTGCATAGAGAATATCGAAAGCAGATCTCCTTTACCATCTCTCTTCAACTGCCATTACTGGTTCTTCCTTCATCATCTCCATCACCACGGAACTACAACTCCACCATCGGTATCATCTTCCTCTGCGATCTCTTCTCCACCACCGTTAACATAAACATAATTATTGATAACATCATCTTCCTCCGTCATCTTAATCTCTTCACCATCACCAACATCGAATTCGTCATCTCTCTCCAATAACACCATAGTAAACACCGACAACGCCACCATCAAGATTGGTATTTTCAGTTTTCAAATTAAAATTTTTAGGGATTTGTGTTAAATCAATTTCAGAAGATAAGTAATGAAGAATATTCTCAATTTATAAGTTTCATAACCTTAATAGTCTTTCAGATTACGTTCGAGCTCAAATTGGTTTATCATTGTTAAAAATTTGATGCACCTGTACATATGTAAGTATGAAATTAGAATTTTATGATTGAAGCATTTGGACTTATTTTACCGAAAATGGTTGCATGTTCATTTTGATTGGAATAAACTGGGTTCATCCTGTTTTAAATTTTCATATTGATTTATATTTCTTTTGGTAATATGGATTCTTGTATAAAAGAAATTGTTCAATATAGACAGGATGAAACTGATTTCGTCGTGTTTGAATTGGGTTTAATTTGGTTTCACCCATTTTATTCTAGGAAGAAATTGGTTTCATCGTGTTTTAGACTCGATTAAGTTTTGTTTCACCCATTTTAAACTAGGATGAAACTGGTTGCATCGTGTTCTAGGTTAGGTTGAATTTGGTTTCACCTATTTTAAATTGAGATGAAACTAAGTTCATCGTGTTTGGAATTGGGTTTAATTTGGTTTCATCCATTTTAAACTCGGATGAAACTGGTTTCATCGTGTTTTAGAGTGGGTTGAATTTGTCTCACACATTTTTAACAAGGATGAAACTGGTTTCATCGTGTTTTAGAGTGGGTTGAATTTGGTTTTGCCTATTTTAAACCAGGATGAAACTGGTTTCATCGTGTTTTAGATTGGACTGAAACTAATTTAATTCCACTTAAACTGGTTTACCTTTCATATTCATGGCTTTTTTAATCCCCAAAGTGCTTCTTATTTCCAAAAACTACTGACTATAATGTATAAGTTTTGGTTCATTATCTTCATAAGATTGTTGGTGCTCTTTAATTTTTTTAATGTCATGGACGTTAGAAGCAACACAATCCAATTTTACCAGGTTGGTTCTTCCATTCCAGCTGCACTTTTGCATTGTCATCTATCAAAATTGTTCATGCATTTTGACCAATGCTTGGTTAATAATTAGTTGTCCGTATGTAATGCAAACTATATATGTAAAATCGTTGCACTAATAGGCTGTTTATTTTTGCAGCAGCTAAACTTATCACTTCAACAGCTTGGAACGATACAACACAATGCTTGGAGGTTCCAAAGAAGGTTGTTAGATAGACCAGTTTCAACTCTTGGTGCTTGGCTATTTAAATACTTTTGCCTATTAAATAGCCAAAAGATAAGAAATTTTTTGGGTTTGAATGTCGATACGGTGATGCATCTAGAGGAAGTATAAAAGAAATGCTTGGGAAAACGCAGTGGTGGTGATGGGGATGTTGGACTGGTGATTTGTTGGGGTTGATTGCAATGGGGGTGTTGGACTGGTGATGGTCAGACTAAAGTAGGCGCAAAAAGGGTTTAAAAGGTTAAGGGTTATTTTAGGTAAAAGACATTTTTTTATTATTTTTTTAATTTTTATTTTTCTGGGTGAAATATTCAAAATGGATAATTGAACAGTATTTTCCTAATTAATGTCCATATAAATATTATCAAAATGTAGAAGTCTGTTTCACCCAGGAATTGGTCTTTTTAACCAATTTTGTGTTTTTTTTCTGACATTTCCAAATAAGGAAACCTGTAACAAAGAGAATAAGTTCAAAAACTATCTTCTGATGTAAGAACATATATTCACTGGTTTTAGTAGGGTCACCATGATGTAGCATTTTACTTATATTTTGATAATTTACAAATACTTTTGAAATTTTTCCAAACTAACTGAATTGAACAAATGCCATTCATATGTTTTAATAATCGCATGTGATGGTGTTAGATAAAAAATACTTGAACAATGCATCAGAAGAAAAAATATCCACGATAATCCAAAGATACGCTGGGTATCGAAATTCGGTTTTGTACATATGACAAATTCAATCATACTATACCTCTTTTAGCTTAACTATTCTAAGGCATAAAAATTTAACTACCAATGTTTTTTTTTTTAAGAAACTGTAACTAACAATGTACCATCGAAAGAATTCTAAACCATCAGTTTTCGACCCTTTTGGAGTTATTTTCTACCTACATTTCCTCTTAATCTTCCTTAAATACTTCTTTGATTTTCTCATTTTTCCTGTCAACATTAATAATCAGTGCTAACAAAAATAATCATGGTAAGAAAAGCTTAAATTTATATCCAGTTGCAAGATAATCTTATGATCATTTAAAGTTCACAATTTTCTTAATCATATATATACAAGTTGATTCGTCTTCTTCTTCCGCATTTGTGAATTTACAGGGAACTTTCGACATTCTTTTCGTGTTGGGGGTTGTTATTTCAACCCATTTACACGTCGTAGCAGCGCAAGGAGTTTTCGACGTTACGGATCCGAAATATGGAGCAGTTGGTGATGGAAAAAAAGACGATACTCAGGTAAGAAATTCATCTTTTATTTTCTGATCGAAGAATTTATGATAATAATATAAATGGTTATTTGATTAACGACTTATATTTGATAATCCAGGCATTTACGAAAGCGTGGGCTGATGCATGCGCAGCAACAGCAGGGATACCAAAATTGGTTGTTCCTAAAGGAAAGACATTTTACGTTGGGCCAACTTCATTTATGGGTCCTTGTAAGGCCAAAAATGTCACCTTTGAGGTACGTAAAGAATGTTTGGTTGTGCATGGGACGAGATCAATGAGTTAATTAATTCTTCTTCTTGTTATTATTATTATTATTTATTTTTTCTTTCTTTCGTCAAGCTTGGTGGAACAATTGTTGCACCCCAAAATCCCTCAGCATGGGATACTGCCAAGGGTGGTTCAGGAACATGGATCGTATTCAATGGTGTGACTGGTCTCCTAGTAAATGGAGGTGGTGTTTTCGATGGACGTGGTCAGGGCTGGTGGGAAAAGTCCTGCCATCAAAATAGACATCTAAACGCACCAGGATGCACCAAGATACAACCAGCTGTAAGTGTATTCCGTCGTTATATATATCTGACGGATTTTTCAGTTTTTCTTCCCATAGAAGTTAATGCGCACTACACATCTCCTGGGATTGCAGGCGGTAAACTTCTGGGGGACAAGCGGTGGTGCATTCAGAGACATCACGGTTACAAACAGTCCGATGTTTCATGTAACTCTCTTGAAACTAGAGGGTTTTGAAGTCTATAATGTCAAGATTAACTCCCCTGAAGATAGTCCCAATACCGATGGTATTCACACCCAGGATGTCAAACAGGTCACCATTGCTGACAGCCAGTTTAGGGGAGGTACGTAAACATACATAGTTGTGGATTCTTGGGATGCATATAAAAATGTCACACATTTTTTGTTTTCCGAAGACTTATAAACAACTTTTATCAGGTGACGACTGCGTCTCAATTGGAGATCGAAGTTCATTTGTCTATGTCCGCAACTGTCACTGCGGACCTGGACACGGAGTAAGGTTAGTATGAGTATCCAGAAGAAAATCTAGCTATTAGACATAGTTAAGAAATTATGACAACGAAATAAATAATGAGGTATACATACGGTTGCCATACATATGCAGTATTGGAAGCTTAGGTAAGGGTGGAAAAAATGCGGACGTAGAGGAGATCCATGTTGAGAGAATTGAATTTGTCGGGACCATGTTCGGTGCTAGAATCAAGACTTACAAGGTATCGTCGAGGGAATTCATTTTTCTCAACATTTCTTTGCTGTGGCCTCTTTGATTAAAAATCTGACTTCTATACTCTTGGTTCTTTAGGGTGGAAAAGGCTATTGCCGAAAGATTTCATATAAGAACAGCAATTTCACTAATGTGATGAATCCTATATTCATCGATCAATTCTACCTTGATGTAGGAGTGAGTGATACACCTAATGCGGTATGTAAAAATTCCAACGAACTGTTAGCTATTCTCTTGTGAAATTACTTCTACTCCGGTGGCATTTAATGAAATTCTTGCTTGTATAGGTGAGCGCTGTGAGTATCAGCGACGTAACTTTCGAAGGTTTAACAGGAACAACCGACGTAAAAGTACCAGCAGCTATCACTTTGAAATGTAGTGAAGCAGTTCCTTGCACCGGTATTAAAATGAATAACATCAACTTAACACCTGCAGTACCTGGGACAAAGCTTACCGCTAATTGTTCTAATGCCAAAGGAGCCATTCTTGGAAAAGTTGAACCAGCCGTAACTGGTCTCATTAGTTCAGCATAAGGATATTGTACTGTTCAATACCGCGCATCAATGTCTAGCTAAGAGTGTCAACAAGTTAAATAATTTGGTCCAACCTTCGAGTACTTCTAAGTCTTGGTATAATTAATCATTGATCGTATTTGATTATGACAAATTAAATTTGTTTTTCCCCTGTAATCTTCTTCGATCTCAATCAATTTTGACAAACGGAAATGAATTAAATTAATATATAGTATTTAATTTCTTCTTCAATCCTTTATATATCATGCAATGTCTATTCGTATGTCACCACATTTCTATATCAGTGTTTATTATTAATTTTATGTATTTCGTTACCAATATTATTATATGATTACCTTATGGTTTCAAACCAGAAGTGCCAAATTCAACGGAACGAATAAAAACCCATTCAAATTCAAATTTTGAATACTCACGATATTCAAGCTAGAATGTTCTTCTTCTCTACTTTTAGAAAGAATTGAAAACAAAGTGTTACATCATTCATTATCTACACTTCTCATCTCTGCTTAACTTTTCAGATAAAACCCACTAACAAAAGTAACATGACCCTCGTGAGTCACAAGACTCCTTATCCGTGTTTAGATCATCATCCTTGCACCAAAAGTAATTGAATCCCTTGGCATTCAAGTTTTTATATTCAGACAGCAACCGTAGACTGAGACATAAGAAAATAATTAATATGAAAGTTTGTTATATATCTTTGTATTTTAGTTGATCTCCCCGTGTGATTGATAATTTTTCCTAGCTAGTCTTGTCATTAGATTTTATCTTGTCAATAATAGTTGTAAAACATTGCGACTTACTGCTGCCAGTGAATAAATTGAATCTTAATTATTTTCACTTAGTGACATCAGCTGCATTTGAAGCATACGCAAAATGTTCTCACCAGCTGTTGGAGACGGATTAGAGCTAAAATACTCGCTAGTCTTTGAATAATTTATCATCTTCCCAGAAAGTAGATTGAATTTTTGGACCATAACCATTAAATTCTGAACATAGTTACCTTTAGCCATACTGAATAATACACAGTCACCGGCCATTACCTCTCTCCTTTTCTCATCCTCTCTCCACAGGTGATTTCCGGCGACCAACACTTCCTTCTCCGGCGATCTCCTATTGCTCAGATCTATTTTCCTTGAGGTAGATCTGAGCAGTACCCTCTTTTGCCTTGTTTTTGTTGTTTGATTTTCTTTGTTTTAGCTAGGTTTTAGATGTTTTTTAGATTTAGTTTTGGGTTTCACCCATCCTTGCCGGCGGCAAGTTATCTTCGTCTTCATGACGATTGTCTTTGTGCTCTTGGAGCATCCTATCTCGACTTCAATGGTCGTTTTATGTTGGGTTTACAAGGTTTCAAGTACATCTCCGGCGATCTCCGGCTACCAGAAACTTCATCGGAAAATTCAAGAACAAAAGCAAATCACTCCTTCTATGGAGTATCTCTTTCTCAAGAAGAAGAAAACTTTCAAAAATGGTGGATTTACATTCCGAAAACCACTTCTCTACCGATTCAATCGGTTCTCTATTCATACTTGTTTCTAGTCTTTTACCAATTTTCTTTCTCTTTTCTTGTTAGAATAGTTGGTGTTGTACTTGTATGGTATGATATTTCATTGTGTTCCTTAAATCTTGATGTATTGAAACCCTTTGTAACCTAACTTTACTATCAATGAAGTTGAGTTATTTATCAAAAACAAAAAGAAAAGAATAATACACAGTCACCAGAGGAAAACAAATGGATAATAGCTGGGTTGTGCATTACTGGTTTCACAATTTGAATAAGTCCTTTAGATTTCTCTTGATTTTTGTGATTAAGGTTTAGGAGAATGAGTTTTGATTTCTGCAAACTTCGATTTTATTCTGCAGATATAGATTTAGGGTTAAAAGAGAAGAAAAAAAAGAAAAAAAAGGACCAAGGAGGAGAATTCGATGAGAGATAAGAGAATAAGGTAATGGTGGGTTTGTTTGCGGAATTCACGATTTCCAGAATTTATAAACCCATGGGATAACAAATTCTAAGATTCATGTAAATCCCTCGTGTTGGTAACTCATTTAAAATTCCTAGGATTCATAAAGTTATCTTGTTTTAAAGTCCATATATTACTTGGTATTACCCTCAGAATCTTAAAATTGTATATTTATGAGATTGAAAGTTAAAAAAAAATGGGTCATAAATCCCTTGGTAAGTTTCCCAGCAAATCTTAGGGGGGAGGGGTGGGACTCCATATGGAAGATTTGCTGGAAAACTGAATCCAATGGGAAACGTGATTCCGGGGATTTGGGCAACCAAACATACGAAAGGAAACATAATTCCATTAAATTCCCTGGACCCGTAAATCCCACCTTTAAAATTCTACATCCAAACCCACCATAAATGAAAATAGGAGAGAACATGGTTCCAAAAGACATTAACCCCTCAATTATATCAATAAAGGCTAGCATGTCCTCATTTTGTTTTCCTTTCTAATAATCAATTAGGGTTTTGCGCAACGTATCCGGGGAAGGTACCGGGTGGTGGCTTAAGGGTGCTCAACCACCCTCAAATCTCTAAAAATCACCCAAAAATTATTTTTTAATGTGCATGTTTTAAAGGTAAATAATAGTAACACCGTTAGAAATTTAATGTTTAGACCATAGTGTTATATTGATGCACTGTAGGGAAGAAAGCTGGAGTAGGAGAACCATTTACCAATAGAGAAATAGATGTTGTATTGATGCACTGTTGAATTAGAAAAAGACCATTCCATACGATCGAAAGCGTTGGACATATCCAGTTTGATACCAATTACTCCATAATACCTTTACATATTCGTTTGATATATGCAATCACTTCATGAGCTATAATTGTATTGTATATACTAGGTACAGAAGCAGCTTACCAAGGAAAAACTATCTTAGCAATGATTGGTTTCAGTGTATTAATGAGAAGTTTCAATATAATTTTGCAAGATATATTACATAAATTTACATGAAGACAACGTTGGACTTATGAACATTTTGAGATTTTAGGATGAGAACTTAAAAATTATGATAAAACTGTTTTGATAAATAACCAGTTGAGTAACAACATGTCCCATAATATGATGTTATTTTTGATAAAAACCTGCTTCGAAGCCTCCAGTCTTGAAGCTTCCCATGAATCAATCTGGAAGACAATATCTTTGATTTCAGCGGAGGAATAAATTGATATTGAGTTGACATTGTCTTCTTCTGTGATACAGTTAGGTATAAGAGATAGAAAATATGTATCTATTGGTGGGTTGGAAGAAGTAGTTAAAACTTGAAATGTTGAATGAGAATCGAAGTGATATCATATCCATTGGAATGGCAATTGTCATCCCTATCTTGAAGTATGTGCTCAGGTTTTAAATAAAAAGCAAAGACGACGTCGTTCTGCGACCACTGTTTCTAACAATGAAGGAATTCATGAAATGCTGCAAGAGCATGCTGATAGAATTCAAGCTCAGGAAAAGCAGATACGCGCCCAAAATAAGGTTATCAAAAATATGAAGGAAGACAATGAAAAGGTCATAAGAAACATGCAGGATATGATGATACGTTCTCTCGGGTTGAACAATATTACTGCTAGTGGATCTGAACAACATTAATGTTTTAGTCTTAGTATTTTTTTTCTTTTCTAATAGTGATGTTTATTTATTGGTAGAATTTATTTATCAGGTTTTTTCTAGTTTGGATTTTGTCTAAAGAACTTATTTTAATGAGAAATTATTATTTATTCAATTTATATTATTTATTTATATTTATTTTTTGAATAATATTAATATTAAATCTAGTCTAGTCACCAAAGAAAAAATGGTGACGAGCTTGGTATACGATGAGAAAATATTTATGGTGAGGCAGTGTCATGTCTCTAATTATTTTTGAGACGAATGACTTTGTCTGAATTTTTTTTTTGGAGACGACTACATTTGCAGGTGAAATTATTTTGGAGACGATGAGATTCGTTATTGAAATGACCATACAGAGGCAACCCTAATTGGTCACTATACTTGTTTTCAGAGATGACTAAATTTTTTATTGATTTTTCATTTTTCAGAGATGACTAAATTTATTCCGCTGCTAAATCATTAATTTTTCAGAGATAAAAATATTTCGCGGCTAAAACTATTTAGGGGACGAATTTGTTACTTCACTATAACTGTATTTTGAGGCGAACAAATTTCGCTGCTAATACTATTTATGTGATGATTTTGTATCTTCACTATAAGTATATTTTGAGATGAACAAGTTTCGCGGCTAAAACTATTTTATGTGACGAATTTGTTCCTTCGCTGTAAGTATATCTTGAGAGGAACAAATTTCGCGGCTAAAACAATTTTATGTGACGAACTTGTTTCTTCACGATAAGTATATTTCGAGATGAACAAATTTCACGTCTAAAGCTATTTTAAGTGATAAAATATTTTTCTCACCAATAATACCTAGAGTGACAAAATTCTTCATCACAAAATTAGTGAACAGTGTCAATTTTATTTGCTCACGAAAAGACAGTTTTGGTGGCAAAAAGACTTACGTCGCTAATTAAAAAATTCGGTGACGATTTCTTAAGGACGTCACAGAACACTTTCAACGACTCTCTATAGGTGATGAAACTTTTTTGCGCCGCTGAATTCTTTTTGCAACGAAAAAATTGATTTTCGTGACACAATATTTTACCACTAAAAGTGACTTTTCTTTTAGTGACATGATTGCGCCATCTTTATAGGCCTTTGACATTTGGTGTTTTGTCGTCACACTGAAGACATATCACTTGAGTCTAGACTGTTGAAAAATCATTTTATCGTATGAGTCATACATGTGACCCAACAGATTTAATCCAAGTTTGAATCCGTAGCTTCCTGAAGTTATATTTGAGTGGTCTTATAGCTTGTTTGGGTGCACATTCAAAAGTTATTTTTTGACTTCTAGAAGCCAAAAAATAAGAAGTCAGTTTGGATATAAAATTTCAAAACGAATTTTAAAAGCAAAAAAGTTAAGTTTCTGTGAAGAAAAATAGTTCTGCTTTTGACTTCTGTTTCTGACTTCTACTTCAAGAGAAGCAGAAGTCAGAAAAAGATTTGTATCCAAACACCCTATTAATATTGGTTAATATATCCCTAAAAAGTAGCATATTTCCATTTTTGAAGTGCCAATATATTAGACTTGAGGCTAGCTACAAGTTCATAAGCTGGGGATCTTTGGGCATTGATAATCTAGTTCGAAGCAATTATGTTCTCGCATAACCAAAGTTCAAAACAACCAATAGATATCCGGAATAGAGAAGTTATGTAATAATGGAGAATGATCTGATCCCAGTAATGATCAGAGGGATGGCTCTCCCTTGTTTTTGGTGAGGCACCCTATAAAGCAAACTCTATATAATATTAGTTCTTATCTTCAACGGCAGACTACTTTATCTCCTTGACAGAGTTCTCATCTTCTTAGGAAGTGTGTAAGATTATATAATATTAACTTTGTTTGGTCATTTGATTTTGTTTATAGAGAGTGTAATAAGGTAGTTGATGCATTGGTAAAATCTGCTCGTAAACATAGCTTATGTGGGGAATTGTTAGTTATGGAAGACTAATTAATTATTTCCTAAAGTTAGCCGTGGTTATTTAGGGAAGGGGTTTCCTAAACCGGTTAGAATTCTTGGTGGCCAAGTTTGTAACCTATATAAATAGGTAGTTAGTCCTTGTAGAATTTGTGCATTGTGTAGAAAACGATTAAGAGATCGGTGAGAGATTTCTTGTATAGCTTTTAGGTCTAGGGTTTCGTTGTGAGAGCATATTGGTCAGGAACAAGAGACAAGGTTATCGTCTTGGGTAATTGTTGCGGTGTAACCAAGGGTTTGCTGGGGTTCACACGACGTTGTAATCGTTTTTTTTTCTTCATAGTGGATTTGAGTTGGTGCGGCTCAAAGTGGACTGTAGTTGCAGGGAATCATATACTACATCCCTCATATGATTTCATTAACATTCAACTCATTTTAGATTAACAATCTTAATTTTATTGATGAATCTTTGAACAATCTTACAAGAAAAGATAAAGGAATCAAGAATAACTACTGCTCTAGATTTTCTCTCTCCTATTTACTTGCTTCTCACCCAGAAAAAGATCTCTCCCCTTTTCCTTTACAACTGAACAACTACTTATAGGGAAGTACATAGTGGATGACAGCTAATATGTCCTTTATTTTCGGATATGTCTTGCGACATTCTCGTAACCTTACAAATGTTAATCTCCCAACCTCTCTTATTTTCGCAGAATCATCACATTTTTCTCATGATTTTAGCTGACGTCGTTTATTATGTCATTTCTGAATTTGTTCTGCGACGCTGTTGTGTTGTGTTGTTGATAATTTCGCTGAGGCATTATTGTTCCGAGATTCTGATCCTACATCTTGCCTCTTCTCATATATTCTCTACGAAGTAGAGAATGATGTGAGAAATGCCGCAGCTGTCCATCTCTTCATATGCTGCATTTATCACACTATCCTTTCTTCCATTTATTTCTTGATACGTCTTTTGTAACCGCTGCTTTTCAACCACTCACGTCTTTTCTCATTAATGGTGTTTATCTCTTCGATTAAAAAAAATCTTCTTTATATATTCTTCTTACTCTTCTTTCCATTTTCTTTTTATTTTCTCTTATGTTTTTATTCTCTCATCTCTGCAACTCTATTGTTCTTCCGTAAGTTCTGCTACTGTAATTCTTCCCTCTTCAATCTTCTTACTTTTTATTCATTCCCATACTCTATATTCATATATGCCTCCAAGTGGCCACAAACATGAAAAAAACTTAAAAGACGTCCAAAAAGATCTTGTTGAGAAAGGTTTCACACTTTCTACCATTCCTGGTGAAAGTGCCAAGTCAATTCTTTCTATCAAACTTTTCTATGATAAATATTGTGATGATCAATCAATCATAATTTCGCTAGGTCAAATTCTCGCAGGTCTCCCCATTCCTCTTTATGACCCAGATATTCCTCTGTTCTATGAAATTCTCGCTCACTCGGGATTTTCGCGAGCTATCTTCCAAATGAGTGGGGATTGCATCCGTCTGATGCTAGAGTTCGCTAACCGTGGTGCTGGTAAAGGATATTTGTACTCCAAAGAACTTAGGGATCCTAAATTCGCAGACTTGGAGATAATTTCTGAGAAATACACTGTAGCGAGTTTCTTTGAAAATTATGAATTGATCTCCATGAAGAAAGAGAATACTCGTTGGGGTATTCGTTTGAAAAGGAAAGATAACATTGATGAAGCTAAAATACTCATGCAAGACATTGATTGGAATTCTGGTAAGAACACAACTCCTCGCCAATCCAAAGATGACAAATGGTGTGTTTTTACCTTGATGCTAAAAGGACCTTACGTTGCTGGGTCAAATGTTCTTCCTGAGAATCTCGCTACATATCAACCTTGGGTATTCTCTTGGCCCGAGAAGGAGAAAGAGGTATGTTTCTTACAGTTTCGATCACTTTACATTTCTTTATTTATATTTATTCTTTTGTTCGCTGATTCTTGCAAAATTCTACAGATCCAGAAACTGAAAGATAGCTATCACAGGACTGGGAAGGCTAGTACCTTGTTAGCTCTTCGCTCATACAAAGATGAGGTAAGAAATATTCTCTTATGATTTTAAACAGTATAATGTTGCCTCTATTTCTTATTTCTATCTGTGTGTGAAGATTATTGTTGAAATAGAAGAGCCTACCAATATTGCGAAGACTGGAGATAAAGGCAAAGGTGCTCTTCGCAGGGAAAAACCAACTGCTCCTCCTTCAAAGAAGAGAAAAATCCGTTCTTCCTCTCCTTAAAATATTCCTTCTCATGAAAATTACGAGAGTGATGAGGATAATGAGGATAATGATGACCTTGCTGCAAATGAAGATTCTCCATCTGAATCTTCTACGGCTAAGCTTTCTGGCCTCTTTTCTGATTCTTTGTAAGGAATGGGAGATAGTCAATTCGCTAATACCTGCAAAGCTCTCGCTACAATTTGCAATGTTCTTTTATTGGATGGTGATAATTTTCTTCGTGGAGTTTCTAGATCAGTGACTCCCAATTTTCTGCATTCTCTTAATAGTATGGTATGCATTCATCCTTTTACTTCTTCATTATTGTAACTCAAAGTCTCTTTCTATTTTAATACTTTTTATATTTTCTCGCAGGATGGAAAAGCTTCTTTCGTTGTTGCCTCAGATCTAGAGAGCATACGCGAAATTCTTGAAAAGAAAAATCTTCAATTTCGTACAAAGAATGAGGAACTGGAAGCTGAAATCAAATGTCTTCGCGAGAAGAACAAACAACTAGAATTTGATTCTTCTTCGTATAAGAACAAAATCTCTAGTCTTCAGCAAGCTAATAATCAACTCTATGGTATGTTACTTTTCTCCTTTCCCTTCATTCATTCATCCTATTGTTTTATCTTATTTAATTGATACTTTTTGCAGACATTTATGGTCTTTCTGATGAAGCTACCATTCTTCGTTCATTTCCTAATGCCTTGGATAATGATACCCTTCTTGAGCATCTTAATAAATCTTTGAATAGTTTCTCAAATGATAAAATTTCATCTCTTTCTCTGCATGAACTAAGATCCAAATTTCGCCTCTTAGAAATTGACCATAGATCTAGTTTAGGCTTAGCCAACCAATTTAAGTGTCTTCTTCTTAACTCTAAAGAGAAAATCAGTGAGTTGAGAACCAAAATTAGCGGTCTCATAGATGATAAGGATCGCATCTCTGATCAAGGTGCTAAGGCTTTGGGGAAATTCCAAGAGACCGTTCTTGAAGTTCAACTTGAACGAGATGAAGCTAACTGCAAGAATATCGAGCTCTGCGAAAGAGAAAACCAAATTCGTTCTCGTCTTCTTATAAGTAAGGAGGATGAATTCGCTTGGGCTGCGAAAATCTTAGACGATGCCAGAAAAGATTTAGGTGTAAATGTTAGTCTCCAAGTTGAGCATACATCCTTGATTAGAGATATGATTTCTGACAGAGAAGGTTATTAACTGTTCTTCTTCACTAATCTTTTGTTTCGTATGAATTTTCATCAAGTTATTAATTGATTGCCTTTTGCTCGCAGATTCTGAAAGTAGATATCGCGAAAGAATTGAGGAAATTGAAGCTGAATAAGAGGAACTCGCAAAGAATCTTTCTTCTTGCAACGACAAGTATTCTAGATTAAAGAATCAAATCAAGATCACTGTTGCGAACTTTAAGAATGATGCTGTGCATTTTCGCAATCAAACTATTCAAATGGTTTGTGATGACCATAGTATTCCTCATTCTGATTATCCTTGTCTCTTGGAGGAGATCCAAAAGAACATTCCCAGTCTGACTATTTTCGATAGCGAAGTTGATGATGAAGAATCTAATGGTGATGAAGGTTCTGATGCAGACGAAGAAAGGAACAATTCTGATGAAGATGATGAAGTATCAACTAAGAAGTAGTCTTTGTTTCCTTCTTTGATCTTCTGTAATATTTGTACATTTATTCCTTCTTTCTGTATATTTGCGAATTCTTTTGATTCCCCATACTCCTTAATATATGAGTTTCTTTCATTTTGACCTGCATTCACTAAAACAATTCTTCCTTGCAATACAGTTAATCAATATAATCATTAAATTTTTAATTTTTGTGTAAATCTATCATATGGAGACAAATAACATTTTCTAATTTCATTCATTCCCATACTTGCCTCTGTTATTTGTATCCAAATGAGAGATTTTGCAGATTTTTCTTATTTTGTGCCTCAACTTTGTAGTTATTTATGTATAATTTCTCAATCTTATGCGAAGTGAATTTTGATTCTTTTCAAAATCTCATTCCTGTGTGGTCTTATTTTGCCTTTCTAATTAAAGGTCTTATTATGACACCTCTTGTCATTGGGACAAAATCGCAGGACGTTCTTGCACTTTCATGCAAAAACCCATTGATCTTCCCTTAACTTTTTCTTTTGTATTATGGCCTCTTCAGGAATTGATAGACGCATTTATGTGTCTATTTTTTTCTCAGTGTTATGTATTGTTAGACTCGATTAAATACTTATTGTGTTATTTTATGTTTTTGTAGATGTTTTTGGAAAAATAAGCTCTTGCGGAAATTGGCTCGAAAAGTGGTGTTTTACACCCCAGGATAGAGACTAAAAACACCCAAGAAATGCGCCGGAGGAACCCAGAAAAAATGCTGGAAACACCCCAGAAAAATTACTTAAGGCACCCCAAAGAACATGTGTTATTCGTACTCCAGCAACGGATAAGGGGCGACCACTAGATAAGGGGTGACCTTCACAAATTCAAAAAAATATTTTGGCGGGAAAATATTTCTTTTCACAGGCAAATTTTTCGATCGGATTTTGGAGGAGTTTTTGTGCGATTCAATCGCTGAAACTGCATGGGTAGATGTGATATGTCATAGAGAAGCTGGTATGGGTGTTTGTTTCGATCAAATTTGGCTGGATAACTTGGTTTAATCCAAACAGTGAGTTGGAGGATAAACACAAACTTACACGAGTTTAAACGTGTACTGCTCGTGATTGGAAGACTTAATCAATATTCTGGAGCGTGAAGAAGGTATAAAAGGAAATAAACACAGCTGAGAACGCGTGAAAATCATAAAACAGGGAAGAAAATCTTCCCGAAAATATTTTTTATTACCTGAGTAAAGAGAGAATTATCTCGAGTTATGGAGGAGATTTCTTGTGCTGTAGGTGTATAAAAAGGGTCTTAAGTTATCATAGAAGGGGTGTCGAGAGTTTGGGGGGCTTTAGAAGGGCTGAGGAGTGAGAAATCAAGACGAACAACAAGCTTCATGCTGATGTTTTCTGCTGCTGCTGGTGCTGAAGAACGCGAAGAACAGACTCCCAGAGACAGTCGTTTTTCAACAGTGTCAGCGACACAGAGGCGAGGGTCACAACACAGTGTTTACAGCACTTTCTGTCTGTCGTTTTCTGTAACAGCTGGTTTGTAACACTTATAACTGTTACAAACCCGGTTTTATTGTATTTCTCATATTCTCATCATTTGTAAACCATTTTTGAGCATCAATGAAATTCTTTAAGAGGTTTTCCAACATGATGAGCGGCTAATTCTCTCACAACCAAGGCAACGAGGAAGCTATTTACGCATGAATAATTGGTAATTATTTATTCTCTCTAATTTATAATTTATAATTCACTCAATCACTGCTTTTGCAGAGTTTTTAATTGTTTGCAAATAATTTCTTCATTAGTTGTGATTCAATTAGATAGGTTATGCTTTGTTTAGATAATCTATGCTTAGGGGATACAATTAATTTTTGAGAATTTTCCAGGTTATTTGTGAATTAAGAAATAAGAGTCTTAAAAGATAATTAGAGTTTTGAAATATGTATCATTCAATTTTGCGTCATAGTGGAATCTAGTGTCTTGGTTACCTCTCGCCCACTTTGTTAATATTTTTGTATATAATTTTATTAAATCTTTAAATTTAATCTTCACAAGTCCGAGAGTTTGAACCTCATTACTACAATATCATTCAAAAATATTATCATTTTGGCGCCGCCGACGCGGATTTGTGCTTAGGTAGAATTTTTAGGTTTTTTTTTATTTCATTTGTTCTTTTTACATTTCTTTGGGTGTGTCTTTGTATTACAAGTTTGAAGTTGGATACTAAATACTTGGAATCAAATCTTAAAGCCAAAAGAAAAGGAAAAAGACAAAGCAAAAAAAAAAAAAAAAAAAAACGAAAGAAAAAAAAATTTTAAAAAAAGAGAATTTTTTTTAGAGACCTTCCATTTTTTGTAATTATTTTTTTTTTATCTCTTTTCTTTTGCACTTTATTTGGACTTTGGACTTGGACAATTTTTTTTTTAAAACCCTAAGGAAGGGTACATTAAATATAAAACTGTTTGCAGGGAAGGACGACGAATACAATATCGTATCGGCCCCTCGGGTACGTACATGACATATGAGTCGTGGCCCGAGTTGACATCAGCGGTTCATCCCCCGTCTGGAACGGGAGGTAAGTTTGTCGAAACACTCGCGAATCCCCTGTCAGCGAGTTACTGTCTTCCTTCGTGTGAATATATGTCGAGGAACTGAATACGACTGCTTTAATTTCCTAGTAAAGGGCAAGGACTGTCCATACAAGATAAGGGTTCGGATTTCATCACCGTTCTCTTCTTTCCCGCCTTAGGAAAACGATACCAAACGCGAACCTAAGCTTAAAATACTGACTAGAACGAGACCTATAGGGTAACAAGCTTAATAGGAAAGTCGTTCGAAAAATATTGGTTACTCTTTTGAGCATACTTTGAAGTTCATGATGGTTTCTGCGAGTTGAATGCGTGACTGCGCCGCCTTATAATACCGATGAGACCTTGGGTATCAAAGCTCCTTGCAGCTTCCCTCGTCTCAATTCAACTTACTTAAACTCGGATTGATTCCAAAGAGGTTCGCTCATATTGTAACGAATTCCTTTTCGAAAGATTAGAAGTTGGTCTAGAAACAATCTAAGTGGATCCATCATGCTTGTTGTTTGCTAGATTTTATAGGTCTGATTTGGTCGAGTCAGCCTTGTTTGTGATTGTGTAGAATTGCCTTGCAATTAAGAATGTCGAACTGGTATGATAGAAGCCAATACAATGATTATCGACCTAAATTTGAATATGAACATCATCATTTTTATGACCATGTTGGGAATAGTGGTTGGGAACGCCATCCTTTGGAAGGATATGGGTTATACCCTGGTGATCCCAATTACTATCCACACATGCACCAGTCTTACGAGCAAGAAGATTATAGTACTAGTTCTTCGTCTCTAGAGGATACAATCAAACTATTGAAAAGTAGTCCTTTTTATGATCCCTCTATTCCTATTCCTCCTTTAGAAGAGTCCCTCAGGAAGTTAGCTGAGTCGACGCGTAAGTTAGCTGAGATGAATAGTATAATTATAGACGAAAGAACTACAATAATGAGTGAACCTTCTTTAGAAGACCACCTCAAGCGGATAGCTGAGACGAACGAAAGAATTGCTCGAAATTACTTAAATTGCCAATATAGTGTATCCAATAATACCCTTGAGAATGAAGATAGTTACTCCCTCTGTCCTAAAATTTATGTCCTCTATTCTATTTTCGTCTGTCCTAAAATTCTGTCCAGCTTCTGTTTATAGTCATATTTTTTAGTCAAACTCTCAAATATACCCTTAATTTTTATAATTACAAAACTATTTTTAAAATAACCAATTTAAGAAAATCTTAAATGAAATCTTTATAATAGGTAACAAACCTGTTTAATATCAATCCTATTTATCTTCATTCTATTTTTAACCAAAAACTATTTTTGGATGTAAATTTAAGACTAGGCAGAGCATGCCCGTTCCGTTCAAAAAAAATTGATTCGAAGAAAAAGCGTTAGATAATTCCATCAGGATGGAATAGTCTCCAAGTGGTGCAAACTGGAGCATGTACAGAGAACCGACACGGATGTCACTATTGGCTGTAGAAGCATTTGGCATGCTCTGATTTTCTCCCTTGTCACCACCAAAATTTGCACTCCTGGTAATGACAAGAGTTTGATTCTCTAGTAGTACTACAAAATTTAGGACTATCAAATTGTTGTTGAACTGTGATGGATTCTTAGTAAATGCAGCTGAATTTGGGTTAAGAGATAACTATAGATTACTCAGACATTCCATGTGCACAAATATGCATTGGACCCATGGCATACATAATCGTTCTGCTTCAGTGCACCAAGTAAAGTACAGTACACAAAATAAAATACTCATAGAGTATTAGCCGTAGTTGTAATGACTGCAACTTTCATAGTTACTTCTAGCAATAAAATCAAACAAGAAATTAAAAAAAGATACAAGCATTGAGTTACAAGGAGGAAGTACTAGATAAGAAACTTTATTGAACCAATCAGTTCATGCACAAGCATAGATAGACTAACTGCTAATGAACCAAATAAAAACTGAAACATGATCAAAGTACCCTAGGAACCAAACGAAAATTAAAGCATGACAAAAGCAAACTAAACACTAATTACCTACTACTGCAGACCGAGTTTACTGATTGAGGTGATTGAGGTAGTTTCGAACACTATCTATTAATGCGGAATCACACTCAAGTTGAATGGGTAGATTACCATTTCTCGCCAATCTGTCTTTCGCCATTTGCGGCACCTTATAATTATTTCCTCCCAACTGTTTCATACTTTCTATCATGCAACCTTAAAACGTCAGGAAAACGTAATTAAGGTTTTCAGAAGATAAATTTTCAAAAGACTCTTGCACAACTTGAACTAATTCATCAATTGTGCTGGGCGCATACCGATACTGTAGTGATTGAATTGCCCGAAAATAACCAAGATCTAAAACATTAAAATCTGGACTGTTTGGTGGTTGGAAAGACAAGCGGATATCGAATCCATCTTTGGAAGCATCTTCAAGAAACTCTTGATCATTTGGGTTTATGTGTGGTTTGGCATTGTCCTGTTGAATAAATATAGGCTCCATGTTACTACTGCGTGGCCATTTGCTTCGGATTGCTGGAAAAACCTTGTTAATCAGACACAAACAAATGACATCTTTGGTAACAGACAAAATTGCTTTTGTTTCCATAGTACCAGCAGTACGATTCTTACTATTGCGTTGTGCAGGCTCTTGGAAAGTGAAAGAAAAAATTCCTATCTTTCCAGAAAATTCTTCATTGTTAGCAGAATCATACCTAGGACGAGCAACCACTGCTAAAAACATGACCTTGGTAATAAAACGTTTACTCTTACAACTGCGCAAAGGTTCATCTTCTTTTGGGAGAAGATAATACTTTTGCGACTCCTTGGTCATATAGAACCACTTTTCGTCAATATGAACGTAATTATACATGCTTTTGAAAATAGGTTTATTAGCAAAACAATAATCTTCGAGCATTGATAGAGAAAATAGAAGCCTTGCCTTTTTATTGTCATCGGTTAACGCTGGCTTCAAGGTTTTTGAGTGTGGTCGTATGGCACCTTCTTTGATTCTTTTATGAATCGTTGACTTAGACATATTCGCCGCACTTTCCATTACTCGAATGTTTGTGCGCAGTCGTAAAGGTATCGAAGATATCATGGTTGGATCAATTTCAATTCGTTTACGGCCAGCTCGTCCAGTTAGGCTATGAGATACATCAACCAAAGAGCCATTGGTCATTCCAGATTTTGCTTGTTGCCAGATTCTACGGATAGTTCTTGTGCTTACAGAAAACTTAGCAGCAATCTCAACTCCTGAACCGTGCTTGATTTTTCCATTGGCACTTTATTTGAGAAGCGTCTCATAAATGGCTTGTCGTTGAGTGTTGGAAAGATTTTTTTTCTTTGGGGATTCCATTATCCAGTCCTTAGCTGAATCTGATATTGAAGGTATGAAGATTATAAGGAGATTGAGAGAGATTTGTACTAGTTAGGAAGGGTTTGACTGATTTGTGGTGACCCACACAGGTATATAAACAATGGAGAGGATCAAAGGAATTCAAAGGAAAATTTTAAGTTTCCATGGTGAGCATATACACAGAAGAGGAAATAATCTATGAATGCAATTTTGAAGTGAATTTCAATTCCAAAATTTTAGAGTTCCCTCCAAAACTTCAGTTCTAAAATTTTACTCGTTTTGATTTTGATTCGGTAACTTTACCGTAATGTTGTGAGCGGGAAGATTTTGATGGATTAGGGATGGTTAACAGGGATATATATACATAAGAGAGGATCAAAAAAATTTATGACAAATCTAAAATTTCATGGTAAGCGTATATACGAAAAGGAAATAAACTAGATATTCACTTTTCAATCTGTTTTCCCTCTCGAATGAATTTTTTTGTTTTCCCTCTAAACTCGCCAGTGGTTTGTTCTCTCAAGTGTCACGGCGGGAAACTAAAATCAGTTGGAGGGAAATTTTTTTAACAATTCGTCTTATAATCAATGCATACAAATTTTTATTTTTATCTTCTTTTATAACATTTCCAAACATGTATTTTTCTTACATGCGTCATATATTTATTTAATAGGGGTAGTTTTGTATATTCCTTTGGTCTCCTTAATATATTGACTTAGTCAAAGCGGACTAAAATTTTAGAACAGAGGGAGTATTTACATAATCAAGATAGCAAGGTTGGAATTGGTAGCACTACTTGTTTTGATGAGGTTCGATCTTTTTCATTTTATTATGATGAGGATAGTGTTGATGGAGAATCATACTTTTGTAGGAATAGTGATAGACGCATTTATGTGTCTATTTTGTTCTCAATTTTCTGTATTGTTAGACTCGATTAAATACTTATTGTGTTATTTTGTGTTTTTGTAGATGTTTTTAGAGAAATAAGCCTTTGCGGCGAAATGAGCTCGAAAAGTAGTGTTTTACACCCCAGGATAATGTACCGGTGGCACCTCAGAAATGCTCCGGAAGCGTCCCAGAAATGTACCGGAGGAACCCAGAAAAATTACTATTTCCACCCCAATTGCTAAAGGGACACCCGTACAGGATTAGGGGGAGGACACTTTTCTTCTCATAATTCAAATTTCATTTTTGGCGGGAAAATATATTCTCTCCCTGGAAGATTTTCAAATTGATTTTCGATGGATTTGTGGAGAAACTAAATGGCTGGAATTAATTGGGTCATATCTATTGAGTATAACAAGATTATTTTGAGCGTTGGAATGAGTTAAATTTGGCTAGAATCCGCTAACTTTCAATCGAGAGTTAAACAGGGAAGACACGCTCGAGTTCTCTGTGAGAGGAATTTTTGGGAAGTTTTGTGGACTAAATGGGGAAGATATCTGATCTTCTTAAGTGTTTATGCAACTATGGAAGTATTACAGCTCATATGCGCAGGCAGAGGGGATGGAGAAGATCATATCTCGGCTGACAGTGAAGAAAATGGAAAAAAATATTTTCCGAGTAATGGAGAATTATATGGAGTGAATGAGCGAGATTCGATGGGTATGTTGGCTATAAATAGGTTGCTGGGGTTGAGCAGAGGGGGTGTCGATAGTTTGGGGTCGAGAGGAGGTCCAGAGAAGCAGAAATCAAGAGTTGATGAAACTCTGTTGCTGCTGCTGCTGATGATGATGATGAAGAACACCAAGAACACGAAGAACGGACTCGCAAGGACAGTCGTTTATGAACAGTGTCTAAGACGCACACCCGTGGGTCGCAGCGCAGTCTAAACAGCAGCAGCACTTCTCTTTTATCGTTCATTCTGTGACGCTTTTTGTGCGTCGCAGATTACAGTTTTACACCATTTTCTCTTCTTCTCATCATTTGTAAATCATTTTTGAGCCATAATAAATTATTTTGAGAGCGTTTATACTATGATGAGCTAATTCCCTCGTAACCAAGGCAATGGAGGAAGCTATTCACGCAACATAAATTGGTAACTATTTCATTTAATTATATAATTCACCTAATCGCTGCTTTTGCAGAGTTTTAAATTGTTTGAATGATTGTCTTAATTATTTGTTATTCAGTTTGATAGGTTATGCTTGGTTTAATCTCTTGATAATCTATGCTTAAGGTTTACAAATAATGTTTGAGAATCTGTATGATTGATAGTGAATTAAAGATAAAAGAGGACTTAAGAATTGAATAGAGTTTTGAAATATTTATCATTCAATTTTTCATAATAGTGGAATCTAGTGTCTTGGTTACCTCTCGCACCCATTGTTAATATTTTTGTATATATAATTTTATCAAATCTTTAAATTTAATCTTCACAAGTCCGAGAGTTTGAACCTCATTACTACAACCCACAAAAAATCTTTAATCATTTTGGCGCCGCCGACGCGGATTTGTGCTTAGGTAGAATTTTTAGGTTTTTTTTTTTATTATTTTTTTTATTATTCCATTTGTTCTTTTTTACGTCTCTTTGGTTGTGTCATTGTATTACAGGTTCGAAGTGGAGCACTAAGGACTTGGAGAGGAAAAAGCTTAAAGCGAAAAGAGAAGAAAAAAAGGACAATTTTAGGATTTAATTTTTTTTTTAATTTTTTTTAGAGTGTGTGGGGAAAACTGTAATTTTTATTTATTTATTTTGGACTTTGGACTTTAAACAATTGTACTTTATTTATTTATTTTACCCTACGGAAGGGTATTATTAAAAAAAAAAATTTATATAAACTGTGTGCAGGGAAGGACGACGATTACTATATCGTCTCGGCCCCTCGGGTTCGTACATGACATAGGAGTCGTGGCCCGAGTCGACTTCAACGGTTCATCCCCCGTATGGTACGGGAGCTAAGTCCATCGAAACACTCGCGAATCTCCTGTAAGCGAGTTACTGTATTCCTTAAGGTGATTCATTGATTGAGGACGAATTTGGAACGTTTTTAAATTCCTAGTAAAGGGCAAGGCCTGGCCAATACAAGATAAGGGTTCGGATTTCATCACTGCTCCCTTCTTGCCCTCCTTAGGAAAACGAAACCTAACGCGAACCCAAGATTTAAAATTTGGAATAGAACGAGACCTATAGGGTAACGAGCTTAATAGAAAACACGTTCGAAAAATATTGGTTCCTCTTTAAGCACACTTCAAAGTTCATGATGGTTTCTGTGAGTTGAATGCGTGACTGCGCCGCCTTCTAATGCGGTGAGGCCTTGGGTATCAAAGCTCTACTAAGCTTCCCTCGCCTCGGTTCAACTTACATTAGCTCGGATTGATTCCAGAGGGGTGTGCTCAAATTGTAACGAATTCCTTTTCGAAGGAATAGAAGCTGGTCTAGAAAACAATCTAAGTGGAGCCATCATGCTTTTTGTTTGCTAGAAATCTTTAGGTTTGATTTGGTGGAGTCGAGTCGGCCTTGTTTGTGGTTGTGTAGAATTCCCTTGCATTTAAGAATGTCGAGATGGTATGATAGAAGCCAATACAATGAATATCGACCTGAATTTGAATATGGACATCATCCTTTCTATGACCATGTTGGGAATAGTGGTTGGGAACGCCATCATTTGGAAGGATATGGGTCATACCCTGGTGAGCCCAATTACTATCCACACATGCATCAGTCTTACGAGCAAGAAGATTATAGTACTAGTTCTTCGTCTCTAGAGGATACAATCAAACTATTGAAAAGTAGTCCTTTTTATGATCCCCCTGTTCCTATTCCTCCTTTAGAAGAGTCCCTCAGGGAGTTAGCTGAGTCGACGCGTAAGTTAGCTGAGATGAATAGTGTAATTCTAGACGAAAGAACTACAATAATGAGTGAACTTTCTATAGAGGAATCCCTCAAGCTGATGGCTGATACGAACGAAAGACTTGCTCGAAATAATCTTACATTCCAAAATAGTGTTTCCAATTTTACCCTTGATGTAAATAGTGAATATTTGCCTAATTTAGAGGACGAGGTTAGAATAAAAGACACTACTTATTTAGATAAGGTTCAATCATCTTCGTACTATGATGATGAGGATAGAAGTAATGAAGAATCTGAAATATGTAGGCATAGTGATCAGGAGTCTAGTAATCCAATTGAGCTGTATAGTGATTATATTATTTCTAGTTCAAATCCAAATAATTTTTATGATTATTCACCTATTCAAAAGGACGAGGATTTGATTAGGGATAACACCGTTTTAGACGATGTAGATTTTCCTTTTGATTACGAAGCCGATAGTGGTTTAGAGGAACAGGTTCATTTCGAAAATACTGTTTTAGAGTCTAGCGACTAAGAAACAATAGTCTTGGAAGAAGAAGATAGACTCGTAGAGATGAGTAAAGATGCACTACCTGATAATAACTTAGAAGAATCTCTTGAATATTTTAAGGACTCTGAATATACGGAAATTCAAGAAATAATTAGAGGTCTATCTAGAGACACTGAAAACTCTAAGTTTGGGGGTGATTATCACTTCCCTAGTGCCTTACCTTTAACTCTCAGAAAGTCCCCACACTTAGGACTTGATATCTGTGCCTCGACCATTTTACAAGATTACCTTCATACTCGTTTTCCCGAGCCTAATGATGTCCATGAAGGAGTTCAGTTATTAGAAACCCATCCTCTGGTTGATGTGGTTTGCCCAGGCTATGATACCCAGATTGACTTTGTTTTCCCACCAAATAGTTTTCTTCCAACTGTGGGAACGTTTCAAATGAGTCGAATATTAAGTTCTGAGACTAAGCCTAAGTACTTTAGGTTAATAGAATCGACACATTTTCCTAAGAATGACCACTACTCTCACTGTGGTCAACTATGTAAGTCATATCTGATTGACTTAGAGGATCCGCAATTATTTAGGTTATTCCTTCGTGATTCTAAGTTCGTATTTGAGTTTTTACAGACTCTAAGACCTAGTGATTCAGATCCCATCTATGAAGAAACACAGCCAATGAAAATATTCTATTTAGACGCTTTCATAGAACCTGAACCGCAATTAGCGATAGTTTTCAGGAAACTAGGTAAGGGCATGCTATTCTTGTCCACTTTCTTACTTCATTGCAGTTTCCTTTGGTCAGCTCTATTTAGTTTTGAAGACCCACAGTTATTTCGACTGTTACTTTATGGTTCGAGTTGACTAATCCTTTCCTAAGTCTGGCTGAAGACTTTAAACTTAGCATTTCTTGGGAGGTAACCCAATCTCATGCAACACGGTAATATCTTTCCTTAACTCTTTTGCTTCAAATGGTAACAGTTTCTCCTTGTTAGTGCTTTTAATTTTATCTTTAGAATATTGAGGACAATGTTAGATTTAAGTTTGGGGGTATGGGAGAAACTTTTTAGTTGCAATAAATAAACTCCAGAGCCTAGAAATTTATGCGTATTTAGGATGGCACTAACCAATCTAAATGGATGGAAGCATTTTGGTTGTAGGAGTTGAGGAACCAATCTGATTAGATGGAAACATCTAAAGAGTCTATTCATAAAAGCACAGAGCTCAGGTGTTAGAAATAACATGATAGTTTCACCATATCTCGTTGAGTCCTTTTCACTTCTATTTTTATTTTATTTTGTTTTTAAACTATGTACTCTAAGTGATTAGGTGGGGTACACGATTCAAGTTGTTACCACTGCTAGGGTGAATTAGAGTGACTGAGTTACTAAAAAAAAAAAAAGACCGGACCAGTTAGACCAATCGGAATAAGTATTAACACTTGGATAGCAATATGCGTGTGTTCTCCCTGTTTCCGTCGCCTAAGCAAGCGTGGAATCTGCTGACAAGAAGCATGCGCTTGGATCAAAAAGATCTATTCATGCCGTTAAGTTAAAAAAAAAATGGTTATTGTTCTGTGTAGTCAACTGCTGGTTCCCTTGTATTTGCCAGTTTTTTGATCTAGATTTAAGTTATTGACCACTGGTTCCCTTGTATATGCCAGTTGTGTTGATATTAGTCAGACCGGTATCTCAGTCCATTAGGATAGGTTCATTCTGGCAGTGGCCTTCAGACAGATATGGGAAACGCCGTTCACTTAGTAAACATCAAAACCATCTATGTTTTTCTATATCCATCTCTTAATCTTTCCATGTGATTAGTTTGACTCCGAATATGATGTCCATAGTGCAACTATCTGAGTAGAGCTCTGTCACTTATATATGAATTTTAGTATGCTTGAGTGCAAACTCGTGTACATCAATTGGAATTTCGCATCAGGGTACTTCCTCTTGTAGTCAATAAGTATGCCAACCAAGGAGATTCTTTAGTGCCTTCCAAGGTTCGTTGTAGATAGCTAGGGTCTGGAATATTAAGGTTTTGTGGGTATATCTCTTGTAAGCCCTCCCGAGATTAACTCGGTTTTATTTTTTTATTTTTGCTCGAGGACTAGCAAATAATAAGTTTGGGGGTATTTGATAGACGCATTTATGTGTCTATTTTGTTCTCAATTTTCTGTATTGTTAGACTCGATTAAGTACTTATTGTGTTATTTTGTGGATATTTTTAGAGAAATAAGCCTTTGCGGCGAAATGAGCTCGAAAAGTAGTGTTTTACACCCCAGGATAATGTACCGGTGGCACCTCAGAAAAGCACCGGAAGCGTCCCAGAAATGTACCGGAGGAACCCAGAAAAATTACTATTTCCACCCAAAAATTACTATTTCCACCCCAATTGCTAAAGGGACACCCATACAGGATTAGGGGGAGGACACTTTTCTTCTCATAATTCAAATTTCATTTTTGGCGGGAAAATATATTCTCTCCCTGACAGATTTTCAAATTGATTTTCGATGGATTTTTGGATAAACTAAATGGCTGGAATTAATTGGGTCATATCTATTGAGTATAACAAGATTATTCTGAGCGTTGGAATGAGTTAAATTTGGCTAGAATCCGCTAACTTTCAATCGAGAGTTAAACAGGGAAGATACGCTCGAGTTCTCTGTGAGAGGAATTTTTGGGAAGTTTTGTGGACTAAATGGGGAAGATATATGATCTTCTTAAGTGTTTATGCAACTATGGAAGTATTACAGCTCATATGCGCAGGCAGAGGGGATGGAGAAGATCATATCTCGGCTGACAGTGAAGAAAATGGAAAAATATTTTCCGAGTAATGGAGAATTATATGGAGTGAATGAGCGATATTCGATGGGTATGTTGGCTATAAATAGGTTGCTGGGGTTGAGCAGAAGGGGTGTCGAGAGTTTGGGGTCGAGAGGAGGTCCAGAGAAGCAGAAATCAAGAGTTGATGAAACTCTGTTGCTGCTGCTGTTGATGATGAAGAACACCAAGAACACGAAGAACGGACTCGCAAGGACAGTCGTTTATGAACAGTGTCTAAGACGCACACCTGTGGGTCGCAGCGCAGTCTAAACAGCAGCAGCACTTCTCTTTTATCGTTCATTCTGTGACGCTTTTTGTGCGTCGCAGATTACAGTTTTACACCATTTTCTCTTCTTCTCATCATTTGTAAATCATTTTTGAGCCATAATAAATTATTTTGAGAGCATTTATACTATGATGAGCTAATTCCCTCGTAACCAAGGCAATGGAGGAAGCTATTCACGCAACATAAATGGGTAACTATCTCATTTAATTATATAATTCACCTAATCGCTGCTTTTGCAGAGTTTTAAATTGTTTGAATAATTGTCTTAATTATTTGTTATTCATTTTGATAGGTTATGCTTGGTTTAATCTCTTGATAATCTATGCTTAAGGTTTACAAATAATGTTTGAGAATCTGTATGATTGATAGTGAATTAAAGATAAAAGAGGACTTAAGAATTGAATAGAGTTTTGAAATATTTATCATTCAATTTTGCATAATAGTGGAATCTAGTGTCTTGGTTACCTCTCGCACCCATTGTTAATATTTTTGTATATATAATTTTATCAAATCTTTAAATTTAATCTTCACAAGTCCGAGAGTTTGAACCTCATTACTACAACCCACAAAAAATCTTTAATCAAATAGTGATCAGGAAATGGATACTCCAATTGATCTTTACAATGATAATATTATTTCTATTTCAAATCCAAATAATTTGAATAATTATTCACCTATTCAAAAGGACGAGGATTTGACTAGAGATACCCTCGTTTTAGACGATGTAGTATTTCTTGTTTACAAAGCCGATAATGATTTAGAGGAACGAGTTTATTCTGAGAATAATGTTTTAGAGTCTAGCGATTTAGAAACAATAGTCTTAGACGAAGAAGATGAACTCGTAGAGATTTTAAATATGAGTGAGGATGCATCACCTGAGTATAACCTAACAGAAGCAATTTACCATTTTCAGGATTCCGATGATCAAGAAATTAGGGAAATTGTAGTTAGTCTACCTAGAGACACCCAAAACTCTAAGTTTGGGGGTGATTATCATTCTCCATGTGCTTTACCTTTAACTCTTAGAAAGTTCCCTCGTGTAGGGCTTGACATTTGTGCCTCAACCATCGTACAAGATTATCTCCACACACGTTTTCCCGAACATAATAATATCCAGAAAGAAGTTCAGTCATTAGAAACCCATCCTCCGGTTGATGTGGCTTGCCCAGGCTATGATACCCTTATTGACTTTGTTTTCCCACCAAATAGTTTTCTTCCAAATGTGGGAACGTTTATATTTCAAATGTGTCGAATATTTAGTTGTGAGACTAAACCTAAATGCTTTAGGAAATTAGAATCAACACATTTTCTTAAGAATGACTACTACCCTCACTGTGGTCAATTTTGTAAGTCAAACCTGATTGACTTAGAGGATCCTCAATTATTTAGGTTATTATTATGTGCTTCTAAATTTTTATTTGAGTTTTTACAGACTCTGGGAACTAATAATTCGTATCTCACTTTTGAGGAGTTGCAGCCTAAAGAAATATATTTATACCCTTTTATATAACCTGAACCTGAACCACAATTAGATGTAGTTGTCTTAATCAGGAAACTAGGTAAGGGCATGCTAGTCTTGTTCATTTTCTTGGTTTACTGCAGTTTCCTTTGGTCAGCTCTATTTGGTTTTGAAGACCCACAATTATTTCGGCTACTGTTATACGGTTCGAGTTGACTAATCCTTTCCTAAGTATGGCTGAAGACTTTAAACTTAGCACTTCTTTGGAGGTAACCCATGCTCATGAAACATGGTAATATCTTTCCTTAACTCTTTTTCTTCAAGTGGTAACAGTTTCTCTTTGTTCATGCTTTTAATTTTATCTTTAGAACATCGAGGACAATGTTAGATTTAAGTTTGGGGGTGGGGAAGAACTTTTTAGTTGCACTTTTGAAACTTCTAGCGTCACATGGTATCCGGTTAGCTAAGTTTACATATTGTTTCTCACCGAAAAGATAGAAATTGGAATGCTAGGGATAACAACCTTTTGAGACATTAGAGAAAAAGACATTGAGATCGTTGAAATTCAGGATAGAACTTGTTCCTTTTAGAGGGTAACCGTGATGGACCTAACCATACATGATGGAAAGGCAAGTAGGTTAGGAAATGCCAGAAAGACAAAGCAACCTCACAATGTAGTCTTAGTTACTGAATTGCGACTCTCTCTCAGTAGAAACTTATCATCATCAACAAGCAGAGCGACATCAAAATCTATGAAGAAAATTGAAGACGTTTTAGGTTTAGAAGCAACAATAGAAGAGAATAATTCAAAAATCAAAGTTGAAGTTATAAGAGCAAATGATATAAGTTGTTAGAATCCATGATACCAAGACATCACAAGTTGCTAAGATCCAAGTTTTGAAAGTCCTTATCTCATGGCCATGTAAATTGTTGTCTTGTAATTTTTGTTTCCAAAAAAAAAAAAATTGAAAAAAAAAACAAATCAAAAAAAATGAAAAATGAAAAAAATCATCGTTACGTTTTGTTCAATAAGGCCAAAGGGAAGTAGAAATTTATAAGTCAAGGAAGAAATCGAAGAGAAGAGTTAATTGTCAAGGTTCTATGAGGTTCGATAGTTTATCATCAACAGTTGAAGACCGAAGAAGACGTTGTTTCTACTGAGCACTATGAGAGAGTCTAAGAAAGATACATTTGGTTGCTTTGTTAGTCCTCTTTCAATCTGGTACAAGATCTTTCTAGCACTGGTTTAACTCATCACACGTAATTAGTCCAGCTATGTAGCAGATATCCCTCTCATCTTTATCTCTCTCCTAATCTTATCCAGCTGTAAAACAGCGGACACATCTTACAATGTTTATCTAGCTGTGTAGCGGATATCTCTTTATCTAGCAGTGTTGCGGATGTGTCTCCCCTTTTCTTCAGTCAGCTTTAGAGCTGACACCTTTAATTTCTCTGGCATTCTAGTTACTTGGAGATAGGTTGAGAATATGTATGTCCTCGTAGCTCTTTGGATACTTGTGACCAATTAGAAATAATGGTTTTGTGGGTACACCTCTGGTAAACCCTCCCGAGATTAACTCAGTTTTATTTTTTAGTTTTGCTCGAGGACTAGCAAATAATAAGTTTGGGGGTATTTGATAGACGCATTTATGTGTCTATTTTGTTCTCAATGTTCTGTATTGTTAGACTCGACTAAATACTTATTGTGTTATTTTATGTTTTTGTAGATGTTTTGGGAAAAATAAGCTCTTAGGCGAAATTGGCTCGAAAAGTGGTGTTTTACACCCCAGGATAGAGACTACAAACTCCCCAGAAATGCGCCGGAGGAACCCAGAAAAAATGCTGGAAACACCCCAGAAAAATTACTTAAGGCACCCCAAAGGACATGTGTTATTCGGACTCCAGTAATGGATAAGGGGCGACCACTGGATAAGGGGTGACCTTCTTCACAAATTCAAAAAAATATTTTGGCGGGAAAATATTTCTTTTCACAAGAAGATTTTTTGATCGGATTTTGGAGGAGTTTTTGTGCGATTCAATCGCTGAAACTTCATGGGTAGATGTGATATGTCATAGAAAAGCTAGTATGGGTGTTTGTTTCGATCAAATTTGGCTGGATAACTTGGTTTAATCCAAACAGTGAGTTGGAGGATAAACACAAACTTACACGAGTTTAAACGTGTATTGCTTGTGATTGGAAGACTTAATCAATATTATGGAGCGTGAATAAGGTATAAAAGGAAAGAAACACAGCTGAGAACGCGTGAAAATCATAAAACAGGGAAGAAAATCTTCCCGAAAATATTTTTTATCACCCGAGTAAAGAGAGGATTATCTCGAGTTATGGAGGAGATTTCTTGTGTTGTAGGTGTATAAAAAGGGTCTTGAGTTATCATAGAAGGGGTGTCGAGAGTTTGGGGGGCTTTAGAAGGGCTGAGGAGTGAGAAATCAAGACGAACAACAAGCTTCCTGCTGCTGTTTTCTGCTGCTGCTGGTGCTGAAGAACGCGAAGAACAGACTCCCAGAGACAGTAGTTTTTCAACAGTGTCAGCGACACAGAGGCGGGGGTCGCAGCACAGTGTTTACAGCACTTTCTGTCTGTTGTATTCTGTAACAGCTGGTTTGTAACACTTATAACTGTTACAAACCCGGTTTTATTGTATTTCTCATATTCTCATTATTTGTAAACCATTTTTGAGCATCAATGAAATTCTTTGAGAGGTTTTCCAACATGATGAGCGGTTAATTCTCTCACAACCAAGGCAATGTGGAAGCTATTTACGCATGAATAATTGGTAATTATTTATTCTCTCTAATTTATAATTTATAATTCACTCAATCACTGCTTTTTCAGAGTTTTTAATTGTTTGCAAAAAATTTCTTCATTAGTTGTGATTCAATTAGATAGGTTATGCTTTGTTTAGATAATCTATGCTTAGAGGATACAATTAATTTTTGATAATTTTCCAGATTATTTGTGAATTAAGAAATAAGAGTCTTAAAAGATAATTAGAGTTTTGAAATATGTATCATTCAATTTTGCGTCATAGTGGAATCTAGTGTCTTGGTTACCTCTCTCCCACTTTGTTAATATTTTTGTATATAATTTTATTAAATCTTTAAATTTAATCTTCACAAGTCCGAGAGTTTGAACCTCATTACTACAACATCATTCAAAAATATTATCAGGAATGTTGCGACAATATGACAGGCCTAAATATTCTTGCGAAAATAAAGCCCCATGACATTGCCGTCTTGCGACGAAATCGCAGGACGTCTTCCACTTTCATGCGAAAACCCATTGATCTCGTCTTATCTTTTTCTTTTGTATTATTGCCTCTTCAGGATTGTCGCACAAATATGACAAGCCTTAATACCCTTGCGAGTAAAAATCCTCATGACATTTGCGTCTTAAGACACTTATCAGCTCCCTAGTGGAGGGTGCCGCCCTTATCTTCCCCCTGGTTTCCCCTTCAAGGAGGCGTACTTCTACCATACAAGGTTGGCTCCTCCCATCCGGTCTTAACAACAACCAGTTGTTTTCGCAGCCTCTTATCCCTTTTACCTATAGGGTTTATGGTTACGAGACTGCACCCTAAGTGGGGTTTTCTTCGGGCCGAGTGCAGTATAAGCTAAGACTTGTCAATAATGGCAAGGTACGCTTCAAACGCCTCCGATTCTGCACTCCTTGGGAGAGTTTTTATTACCTTAGTCACCCAACCTAAGTCATATGATTAAGCTGAGAATCCAAGGTGCCTCTCCCGGATGGGCTTTATTGACCCCAAATCTCCATGACTCAGGTTTCGGTGGCGGTGTAGCCTTTCCCTGAGCCATGCAACAGGTACCCCCTTATATGACGTACTTTAGGTCTTACATTTTCCTCTTGCGAAATTGTATTCGCGAACTAGGGTGTACGCCATAAAGGTTCTCCCCTTTCTCTTTTGTCATTGTTTTATGATTGTCTTCTGTAAAATTCATTATCTCTGCGAGATTCTCGCACATCATCATATCGTATTTGCATTTCGCAATCTCAATTTTGTCATTCAATAAAATGTATTTTTGAGAATTTTACTTATTGCGAGAGTATCGCAACAAATTAATCATTCATACATTTCTTATTTTTATTACCTTTGCCATCCTCTGCTTGTTTGTTATTTTCTGCTACCGCTTCCTTGGTAGTGGTATGTTCATCATTTTTTGTTCTGAGCTAGCATTAGTTTCGCAACATTTCTTATTCTTTTCGTTCGATTGCATCCACCATCAATTTATCACTTCTTTGTGTCTCTTTGATTTTTTGTCGCCAATTTGCCTTCTTGTTTGCTCTTCCTTCACAGGATTCCACCTCAGTTTCGTAACACCTCTTTCCTTCAACCCAATCTCCCTTTATGATTCCTACACCACTGGGGTGAGGAAATTTGATGCACCGGTCGAAAGTTGAAGCTACACCTAGAATCCTATGTAGCCAAGGTCGACCAATTAATGCATTGTAGGGTGATTCTACATCAACGACACAGAATGGGATTTCAGAAGATATTCCCTTCAATGGAATTCGCTTAGTAACCTCCCCTTTAGGCTTGTTGGCAGTACCATTAAAACCATATATCTTATATGTTGATGGTATAAGATCATCATCTCTTCCTCCCATATTTTTATAAGTATGATAAAATAAGATGTTCACAGAGATTCCAGTATCGATTAGAATCCTATTAATTTCCCATGAATCTTCAGCTTCATCATCGTCATCTTCTTTCGGTTTTGGATTAATTTCTAATTTTACTACCAATGGATTATCATGCACCTCTTCACCTTCGGGGATTTCTTCTGCGGTAAAAGAAATAATTTGTTTCTGCCATTCCTCTAGTGGCGAGATTTTCTCAATATTCATAATTTCTCTTCCATCATTATCTCTTTCGAACACTCTACTCAAAACATTGTCATGAAAATCTTCAATTGTCTTGTATGAATGTACGATAGAGTGACAGAATATATTCTTTGCTTTAGCACCGACTTCTATGAAGAATGTTTCCTTCTTTTTCATCGTGTTTACTTTGTGATGCTCTGGTGGTGGTGGCAATGGTTGAGATTGTGGGTGCCCTACCAAAAAGTGGTTTAGTTTTCCTTGATCTATCATTCTCATAATAATTCTTTTTACATTTCTACGATCATTTGTAGTATGTCCATGAAAATGATGATAAGAACAAAACTCATGACTTCTGTGGTTTGGAGGTGGTTTCGTTCCCATGTTCCATGGTGTTGGTATATTCTCCATCAAAATTATAGCTTCCCATATTTTCTCTACACTTGCATTTAGAGGTGGCATCTTGATTTCTTCCCATACTACCTTGTGACCTCCTTGTCCTCTATTATAGTTTTGTCTTTGACCTCCATAAGTTTCTTGTGGCTGATCGAGTCTTTGAATTTTGTTATTTACACCACGATTGTAGAAATTTCTTTCTCTTTCATACTCCTCTTGATCTCTGCTTCCTATAGCCACCAGTTTTTGTTGATTGTTACCCGTCACCTTCTCTTGTTGTACTTGCGAAGTGTTCTCCACTGTGTTTATTAGTTTGGGTAATAAGCTTGCATTCGCTGTTTGTGAACTGGTGTTCGCAACTGGGTATGATTCCATTTCATTTTGCCTTTCATCTAGAGCAATATATTTTTCTTGAAGTTCTCGTAATTCAGTCATTGTGATCGTATTCTTGACTCTGAAAATTTGGATGTACAATAGGTTGGTTGCAAATATAGCATTGATAAATAATAAGATAAGATATCTCTCATCCACACGGCAAGCCATTTCGCTACACATAGTCCTCCATATTTTAGTTAGGTGCTTCAAACTTTCGCCAATCCTTTGTTTTAATCCAAACACGTCTTCAATACCAGGTCGCGAAGAATTATTACTTATATATGCCCCAGGAATGTAGTCTGCAAATGATTGAAGGATGTTATTGTATTCTTTGGTAGACCTTCGAACCATTTTAACGCCTCCCCTGTTAAGTTGGATGCAAAATATTTGCATAATACGGCATCATGATTTTCCTATTGCAACATACACCTCACGTAGGCTTTAATGTGTTGAATTGCACAAGTTGTTCCATCAAAAATGCTGGTTAATGCGGGAAAATTGCATTTCGGAGGTATTCCTCCTAGTTGTACTTCCCTTGTAAATGGAGTTTTCGCAGCTTCTTCTATACCTTCATCCAATTGTCTTCTGCCTACTTCTCCTCTATTATTTAGCATTCCTCTCATTTCTTCTAATTCTTTCAAGATTTGTTTATTTACACCTGAATTTTGATCCATTGGTCTTTTTAATTTCGCCTCCCTTCTTCTGCGTTCAAGTCTTTCTTCTCTCGCGAAATTTTGCATTTGTTCTTCATTATCCTCATCTCGTCTTCTTCTGTGAGTCTCTTCTTCATCTCAATCTTGAATTCGCATATGATGATGTCTCTCATTTTCCCCTTCATGATTTTGTTCATTTCTTATTAATTCCATTCGATGTCTTTCAGCCATCCTCTGTACTCTATCATACTCTTCATTGGTATTACCGTTATTCTGGTTTTGTGTACGCCTTCTTTCTCGATTGTCGTGATTGTTCTGGCAAATTATCTCCTGAAGCTCTTGTTCTTCCATTTCCGCTCTCAATCTTTCACGTTCGCAAATTAAACGTGCTTGTTCAGCATAATGTCTTTCAATTTCTTCTTCAATCGTTTCTTGATTTCTGTGAGTTTCTCTCTCATGTAAAATTCTCCTTCCTTCCTCTCGATTCCCTTCGCCATCTTGATCATTTCGTCCATGACTTTGTCCATTCTCTTGATTTCTAGCATTTTTCCTATCATCAAAAGTTTCATTTTGTGGAACCTAACGATCATCAGTTCTTTCTCTATTTTCGCGATATTCTTCATTAAGATTTGATATTTCTTCTTGAATATTGTTTCCAGCAATAGTTGTGGGTGAGTTTCGCCTCATCTCTCTTCTAGTCGATCTTGAATATGATTTTGTAATACTTCTCGATCTTCTACTCTGTAGTCTCATATTTTCCTTCCTCGTGATTTTGCCTTGTTAGATTTGCACGTTCTTCTACCTCAGATCTTCTTTCTTCATGTATTCTTCGTCTCAACGTTTCAAACGCTCCAATTTCCTCATCTCCATGAATTATTCCTTCATCTGACTCTTGATTTCACTCTACCTGTCTATGGTTTCTGGTTTGCTGCTCTTCTTCTACTTCTTCTGCGGAATTTGATTGCCAAGTGTGAATACTCACCCTATCATAATCTATATTCCTTCCTCGTACTAGTGTTTGTTGAACTGGTGGTTGAATTTGATTTTCTCCATTATTTCTCATTCTAGTAGATTTTCCCATTTCACTTCTTTCTCTTCCAACAATTCTCTTGCTTCTTCTAACAGTAGTTGGTTGTTCTGATATATTTCTTCTTCTAGCCATTTCTTCAATGTTAACGAATTGCAAGAAATTATGTAAAATTCTTAATATCACTCCAAATCTTCACAAATCTCAATATGAATCTTCAATTTTTCTAGAATAATCTTCAATGTTCCATGTTTCTAGCGCCATTATATAGTTGCAGGAAATCCTATACTACACCCCTCATATGATTTTATTGACATTCAGCTCATTTTAGATTAACAATCTTATTTTATTGATGAATCTTTGAACAATCTTACAAGAAAAGATAAAGGAATCAAGAATAACCACTGCTCTAGATTTTCTCTCTCCTATTTACTTGCTTCTCACCTAGAAAAAGATCTCTCCCCTTTTCCTTTACAACTGAACAACTATTTATAGGGAAGTACATAGTGGATGACAGCTAATCTGTCCTTTATTTTCGGATATGTCTTGCGACATTCTCGCAACCTTAAAAATGTTAATCTCGCAAACTCTCTTATTTTCGCAAAATCATCACATTTTTCTCATGATTTTAGCTGACGTCGTTTATTATGTCATTTCTGAAATTGTTCTGCGACGCTGTTGTGTTGTGTTGTTGATAATTTCGCTGAGGCATTATTGTTGCGAGATTTTGATCCTACATGGACGTAGACAATATATACAAGTTGTATGTATTGGTCGAACCACTATAAATCTTGTGTCTTGTGAGTTGATTTATCTTTCTCGTATTATTATAGTTGCTTGTGCTTGGTTTACTTATTATTCATCATAATATCCCAAGATCCGTTTCGGCGGTTGTCAGTGATTGTTCCCTAAGAAAATTCTGACAACTGGTATCAGAGTGTATGGTTGGGGCTACTGTCTGAACGGAGAAGTGGTTGTGTATGTCACCCGGTTTAGGGCGCAAGTGGAGTCAAACTCAAGGTGGAGCAGGCAGGGCCCAAGGTAGAGCTGGCGCTCAAGGTGGAGTTAATGCCGCACGCCATTAACTCAGGTGGAGCAGGGTTCTATGGTGGGAAAGGTTGTGCTCAAGGTGGAGTTAGTGCTAGCCTTCCCATTAACTCAAGGTGGATTAGGGTTCCAGGGCACGTAGTGTCAATAATCATGTTCGATGGATAGCATATACGGGCGGTGATCATATGGTGGAGTATGATTGGATTGGTGAGGTGGTTTAATCTCGCCAAGATGGAGATTGTTGGAGTATGTGGCGCGATGTAAACCACATATGTATAGCTAGGATAGTCCCACGTGGAATAAGAGGAAGTACATGTGGTGTCTAATAAGCCTGGGCATCTCCTTACATAGCACCAAGGCCTTTTAGATTAAAACCCCACATCTGCTGCAACAGGTGGTCAAGTGAGGATAATATCGGTGCTATGTGGTCGGCCCAGAAGTAAGGTTCGGCGATCCGTGAAAATCCTAACAGGAATATGGTTTAATCCACCCGACTTGTTAATCCCTCATATAAATCATGATGTAACAAATCTTTCGATGTAATATATGTAATATATGGCTACTTTGTTCAAAAAAGAAAAAGCAAAGAAAGAGAAGTGAAAAAAGTGTTTTGTTGCAACATGGTATTATTAAATCCAAGTTTAGCCGGTTGAAACAAAAAAAAAACAAGTTTAGGGCACACATCCCAAGAATAAGGTACTCAAATCCGCATCGATGTTGCAGCGGGTGGAACGAAACTTTAATCTGTGTAGACTGTAGTTTATGTTATTTCATTTGTAGTCTATTATCTTACGGATGATGAAGTATAGATACGTCTTGGTCTCTAAATCTTCCATTTCGTTTGTTTCCTCTTCATTTTTTTTCTTAGTATAGTTTCTTGGCTTCTCATAATATAACGGGACACTTCATGCTTTCAGATTTCCTTTCATGTCAGCGCCATCTTACGATAACCTCTCAATTGGTCAAAAATGAAACTTCTGAGAAATAAATGACAAGTTTAATGTTGAAAAAGAGTAAAAATTACAAGACTTATGCTGTCAAGGGGAAGTACAGAAACAACAAATGAGTGAATATGCTTACAGTATAAATATGAGCTAAGCAAAATCTCAAAGTAACTAACCTTTTTTTTTCATCGGTCAATAGGAAAAGATTCATTGGAAAAGAGGTATTTAAAGAGGTACCTCAACCCAATAAATATAACAGATCCAGAAAAAAAAGGAGACCGGGTTTGGAATCCATCCCCCAAACTAACTAAACTAGAAGGTTTTATTATTATATATATATATCTTGATTGATTGATGAATCCTGATTGAAATCAATGGTTAAGAATAACTACTATTCGTATGAGTCTTTCATTTGGTTCAAGGGTTTTTCAAAGAACCTTTGAAGGTCATTAACCTTTATTTACACTCTTTCACTTGCCTACTTGTAAATGCGTCAAATTTTTTGTTGACACTCTTAGCCAGAGTTTATTGCTCGGCATTGAACACCACATCCTTATGCTGAACTAATCAGACTAGTTACGGCTGGTTCAACTTTTCCAAGAATGGTTCCTTTGGCATTACTACAATTAGAGGTGAGCTTTGTCCCAGCTACTGCAGGTGTTAAGTTGACATTACTGATTTTAATACCGCTGCAAGGAATCAATTTACTACAACTCAGAGAGATTGCTGTTGGTGTTTTTACATCCGTTGTTCCTGTTAAACCTTCGAAGGTTACGTCGCTAATACTCACAGCGCTTCCCACCTGTTGAAACAAAAATCAACAGTACATATTGGATGCCACAGGAATAAAAATAATTATAGAGTATATGTTCGTTCGAATTTTTGCATACCTCATTCTTATTCGTGGACCAGTAGAATTGGTCGATGAATATAGGATTCATCACATTAGTGAAATTGCTGTTCTTATATGAAATTTTTCGGCAGTAGCCTTTTCCACCCTGAAGAACCAAGAGTTGCAGAGGTTAAATCTCACAGAAAAGAAATATAGCGAGAAACGAAAGGTATATTTTTCGATTCCCTCGGATAAGTAAGTACACATACCTGGTAAGTCTTGATTCTAGCACCAAACATGGTTCCGACAAATTCAATCTTCTCAACGTGGATCTCCTCTACATCTGCCTGTGCTCCATTCTTCCCTAAGCTTCCAATACTGCATATGCATGGCAGCAATGCTCGACATGACTACTGATTTAGAGATTTATTTACAATCTGATCTAGATGTCTATAGCTAGATTCTTTCATTTTTTTTGTTTGGATACCCATAATACTAACCTTACTCCATGTCCAGGTCCACAATGGCAGTTGCGGACGTAGACAAATGAACTTCGATCTCCAATCGAGACGCAGTCGTCACCTGATCAATGAAAGTTGTTTATAAGTTTCTAAAAAACAAAAATGAGTTCTGGAATCCACCACAACTGCGTATATTTACGTACCACCCCTAAACTGGCTGTCAGCAATGGTGACCTGTTTGACATCTTGAAGATGAATACCGTCGGTGTTGGGGCTATCTTCAGGGGAGTTAATCTTGATGTTGTAGGCTTCAAAACCCTCTAATTTCAAGAGAGTTACATGAAACATTCCACTGTTTTGAACCGTGATGTCTCTGAATTGACCACCACTTGTCCCCCAAAAGTTTATCGCCTGCAATGCCAGAAGATGCGGTGCGCATTAACTTTGATTAGAAAAAACTTCCAAAAATGAAGAATAAGAATATTTTTGTCTGGTATACTGATAGAATTCTTACGGCCGGTTGTGTCTTGGTGCATCCTGGTGCACCTAGATGTTTAGTGTTGCTGCACGACTTTTGCCACCAACCCTTCCCGCGTCCATCGATAACTCCACCTCCATTTACCAGAAGACCAGTCACACCGTTGAATACGAGCCATGTTCCTGGACCACCCTTGGCACTATTCCATGCTGCAGGGTTTTCGGGCGCGACAATTGTTCCACCAAGCTTAACGGAAAAAAAAATAAAATAAAAATAGAAGATGAAGAATTAGCGCATTGATCTCGTCCCATGCACAACTAAACAGTCTTTTACATACCTCAAAGGTGACATTTTTAGCTTTGCAAGGACCCATAAATGAAGTTGGTCCGACGAAAAATGTCTTTCCTTTAGGAACAACCAATTTTGGTATCCCTGCTGTTGCTGCGCATGTATCAGCCCACGCTTTCGTAAATGCCTTGATTATCAAATATTAGTCGTTAATCAAATAACCATTTATATTATTATCATAAATTCTTCGATCAGAAAATAAAAGATGAATTACTTACCTGAGTATCATCTTTTACTCCATCACCAACTGCTCCATATTTCGGATCCGTAACGTCGAAAACTCCTTGCGCTGCTACGACGTGTATATGGGTTGAAATAACAACTCCCAAAATGAAAAGAATGTTGAAAGCTCCATGCAAATTCACCATTTTTTTTTTTTGTTAGCACTGATATATAATTTATTATAGTTGACACGTGAAATGAGAAAAATCGAAGAAGTATTCAAAGGAGATCAGAGGAATTGTTGAGAGAAAATTACTCCAAAAGAGTTGGAGACTTATGGTTTAGAATACTTTCAGATGGTTAATTTTGATGCCTATCTTAGTATTGTCCCAAAAACTAAGGCAATCTGTCAGTTGGAAATTTGGGTTTTGTCCAAAACCGACTTCTGATACCCAGCTCTTCAATTTACCGTTGGATTATCTCGTTAATCCTAATTTGATTTTTTTGGATTTCTCATGTACTATCAAGAGGAGGTCGAACATGCATGCAACCATGAAAGTGAAACATACATACACATATGAGGTTAGTCATGAAAACAGTCAACAGACTCGCGCCACCCGGTACTCATAGATGTAGGTGACTAGTCATTTTCACCCTCTAAATCCTTGATTCGTTGGCGCCAGTTCACTGTGTCCGCAATGAATTAACCTTAACAAACAACAAATGTTGAGGGAGCCACTCGGTCAAGTGACAACTAGTTATTGGATGTTTTGTTGCAGATGATCAGCTTGAAGATCCCAAACTTTGGTGAGAGTGACTCGCGCTTTTATCTGGTTTTGTAGAGATAAGTCCGCTTGCCCTTGGTAGCTTTTGGTAATTTGTCGTATGAAAGTAAGAACTAGAGGCTAGTTTCGGTGGCACTAAACAGATAATTACAAATGCCAAACTTAAAACAAAATTATCCGTCACTCCCACGAATCCACCCGAGAGATGATAACTATAAAAGAAATTCTTGTTTGACAAATTAAAACATGTAATTTGACGGTGTCTTCTCGAACAATACATGGCCCTTATATAGTCTTATACTCATGCAAGAGTTTTTATCTTAGTTAATACGTTCATGCATGCATTGATGTTTTCTTACATTTACTAACATAAAATAACTTAATTTATTTAAGTACTATACATACCAAAATACCATATTCGACATGTGGCGCCGAATGAAGGCCGAAGTAGTATAACCTCTCCAGGATAATAAACATAGTATCTTAGCATAAGTAAAGGTTATATTTATAAATTCATTTCTAATTTGTAGGAAAATCTGCAGTTTTATTTTGGCGCCAGAAACAGGACGAGATCTGTGTTAGTAGATTGAAGAGAGTTCCAATGTAGTTTGGTTACTTTTGGCAACATATCTCACTGGATCTCAAAGATTGAGGGGCAGAAATGAAAGATTGGATGAAGATTTACGTCGACAACATATTTCACCAAAACTTGAAGAAAACAGCGGAATAGAAGATCGAAGGGATCTCTGTCAACAGCAGATCAAGAAGAAAATCTTCCTTCATAATTAATCCCTTTTCTTATTATCGTTTGCTTTTGGATCTGGTGATTTATAAAAGGAACTTCGAAAATGCTTTCTTATAAACTTTAGTGGTATACAAAAGAATCAGATCTCCTTTCGAAAACTTATCCAAAACAAGTCTTAGTTATGGATTTGTGATTACCAAACTAATTTAATCGATTTTGAAAACACTGATTATTGATTATTGCAGATCTAATTCCTTCCTTGATTACTTATTGTACAGTAACAAAGACCAAAAACGAAGAAGCACTAGCAGCGAAGTATGATGAGTACTATGGTTCTCTTCGTATGCAGTGTCAAGGACGAGGAAGCGAGACACAAGGAGTACGTAAGAGAATTTAGCTCGTTGAATTAATTGACAACAACGAAGTAAGAATGCAGGCGTGAAGATGATATTTGCACGAGGTCAATTACGTTTCAGCGAGGTAAGACGATAAAGGTTCAGTTCGTCAACAACATTCAAAGAGTGAACTACTTCGTCGATTAGCTGCAAGCTTCAGCCGAGGATTTATAAACGAAAAAGGATGATAAATATGGCGGCAGTAGTGGAACCACTTCGTGAAAGAGCGCCATTCTCGATGAACAAGAAACAACAGAAGTTGAACTTCGGCAACAGTTCCGGTGAAGGTTCTCTTGGGTGATTCTCGTCAAGGCGGACACACGAAGGAAGAACTACTGTGTCAATCAAGGAAGAACGCAATTCTTCGCCGATCAATTGTCTAAAAAACCATGAGGGATGAATGAGAGAGGATAAGCCTTACTCAACTTCTACCTTTGTCTATTATTTACAGGTGCATAAACTTGGTGAAGCAAAGAGATAAAGCCGGGACGAAGCAAAGAGATAAAGCCGGGACGAAACAGAGGTAGGAGATGAAAGGAGATACAGCAGAGTGAAGACCAGACCGAACGACGAATGGATGAACGTCTTTCACAACAGAGTAAGCAATCTGTTCACCTCTGCGAAGTAAGAGAATGAAAGTGCAAGAGGCAACAAGGTGAATAAAATCCAAACACCGATGGAGCAAATTATTATTCTTTCGCGTAAATACACCCGACGACGAGGTAAATCCGACGAAGTAAAGCCGACGAGGCCGTTGCCTACGAAGTAAAACCGACGAGGAAAAGACACGAGGCCGTTGCCCACGAAGTAAATTCAACGAAATAAAACGACGAAGTTGATGCAGCTGAACCAGCAAGGTAAAGCCAACGAAGACACACTTCGTGAAGAGTAAAGCCGACGAAGGGACAAAGAACTGTTGATAAAAAGATGGGAAAAGCTAGCAGTAGTAGCTGCTGTTTCTATAACGGAGAACTCGATGGGATAATGTAGACTGTAGAGGGGTCCTGGACTCGAGGTATTGGCAGTAGAGCTCGATAAGAAAAACAGGGAAGAAAGCCGGTGCGCAGTGGTGACGAGCTTTGGATGAAAAGGGTGTTGGCTGGCAGCTGCGAAGTTGATCAGTGAGAAGCTGTTGCTGGCAGACGAGAATGGAAGACGGTGGTATATTTGTTGCTGGTGACTGAGATCATGAAGCCAAGGAGATTGAGCTTGAGAGTTTCATGAAACAGTGATGCCGCTATGCTAGGGTCGGAGATTAACAGGGAAGATAGGTTGCTACTATTACGTCAGTGGATGATGACGGAACAACAAGCTTGAGCTGCCAACGAAAGAATGAATTTGAAAGAGGCGATAGAGCAGCCAAAGATGAAGCGAGAGAAGAAGATGATAGTGATTGGTTCAGCCGAGTTAAGCTTCGTCTGCGCGCCTAGAAGCTAAAGCCGTTCGTAGCATCAATAGGGTTTAACGAAGAATTACCTTTAATTCCCCAGGACCTATTTGTTAAGATATGGTCAAGATATTATATATCTTGACATTATTTTGTTTGTTATTTGGTTGTAATATATATCCTAGATGTTGTTAGGTGCATCTTTTATTTGCCTTGTCTAGTTGTGTAAACATGTATAAATCAGGCTTTTGCCTATCAATGAAGATACAGAGAATTATTCTCACAACTACATTAGAATCTCTATGCTCATGTTTATCATGGCATCAGAAATAGGAAAGATCTGAGAACCAGTTTCCGCTGCAATACAATCCAGAGAAAATACAACCCAGAGAAAACATAGTAATCATGTCAAGAGAAGATTCTCAACCTATCACTGTCTGTTTTGATGGAACCAATTACAATCACTGGTCATTCCTCATGAGGAGTTTTCTTAAAGGCAAGAATATGTGGAAGTATGTCGATGGTATAGAAAAGAAACCTACAGCAAGCAGTTCTGTTGAAAAAGGGAAAGAAAATGAAACACAGAAAAAGGATCCAAAAGAAGAATGGGAGATTAACAATCACAGGATTCTCACTTGGATTGGAAACACAGTCATTCCTTCCATAAGCATGCAACTCACAAGTTTTGAGGTAGCCAAAGATGCATGGGATTTTCTATCGAAAAGCTACACCCAAATCAACTTTGCTCAGAGGTATAAACTCGAACAAGTTATTAGATCTATAAAACAATCGCATGATCAGTCTATTTCTGTTTTTCATTCTGAGATGTCTTTAATCTGGAATCAATTAGCACTCATGGAACCAATATGGACCGTAGATTTGGAATTGTGGCAGAAGTATAGAGAGGAAACACGTTTAGTTCAGTTTCTAATGGCTTTGCGTGATGAGTTTGAGTCTGTTAGGGCATCAGTCCTTCATCGTTCACCTCTTCCCACGGTGGAAGTTGCTTTGTCTGAACTTATTACAGAAGAAACAAGGAAAAGAATCACACCGGAGATATCAGAAGTATTTGTTGTGCCCTCACGATCCAGCCTTAACAATTTTCCAAGAAACTCAAATGCTCAAGTGCAACGTGATATGTCTCAAGTACAGTGTCATAACTGCAAGACCTTTGGACACTTGGCAAGGAACTGCAATCTCCCATCGGCCAATACATCACCTGCTGCCACAATACCTGACACACCCACAACACAGCGTGGGTATTGTAAGGAATTTGGTCACTCATCTAGATTCTGCACCTCACCAACCTCAAGAAACATGAGAAGGATCAATGCTAATGGAGGAAACAAATTCAATACACCTACCAGATTTACGACAGCTCCGGTTTCATCTGCAACAGATCCATATGCAACATCGACAACCTCATCTGCATTAGTTGTACCTGGTGGTGGTTCAGCACCAAACCTTGCTGATATTCAAGAGATGATTAAACAAGCACTCTCAATTGGTAACAACCCTACAGCTGCATCTGCCTTCTCTATATCCTCAGGTATTTATTCAACATAATGGTTTCTCGACTCAGGAGCATCAAACCATATGACTTTTAATCAAAAGTTTTTTGAAAGTCTTCATCCTGTCATCACCCGTAAGATTCATATTGCTGATGGATCAACAGTAACTGCAAGTCATATAGGCTTGGTCAATAATTCAAATAACTTCTATGTACCAGATGTGCTTCTTGTTCCAAATATTACAATGAATCTTATTTCAGTTGGTCAACTGTGTGATCAAGGTTATAACACATATTGTTTTCCTTTTGGTTGTGCTATACAAGATCTCAAAACCGGGAAGCTAGTTGGGATAGGCCATAGAGTTGGTCGGTTATATCTCCTTCAATCTCTTGCTCTCTCAGCGGAATCTAAAAGTCATGTTGTAGCTGCTACTCCCACTGCACCTGTGTCAATATCTTCCTTCATGTCTTGGCATTCTAGGTTAGGTAATGTTTCCTTTTCTCGTCTTTCATATATGATCAATAAGGGTTTACTAGGAGATACTCGGTTAGATAAAGAACCAAATTGCATCTCTTGTAAACTGGAAAAACAACCAGCTCTTTCTTTTAATCTTAGCACTTCTGTCTCAACTGAACCTTTTACTCTTATACATTCTGATGTCTGGGGTAAATCTACAATTATGTCAAAGGGAGGTGCTTTGTATTATGTCAGTTTTATTGATGATTATTCGCATTATACATGGGTATATCTATTCAGCTCTAGAGCATATTTTCTTAAGTTATATGTTGATTTCTCAACCATGATAAAAACTCAGTTTGGTAAAGTGATCAAAGTTTTTCGTGCTGATCAAGGAGGGGAATATATTTCCAATCCATTCAAAGAATTTCTTAAAACCTAAGGCACCATTCTTCAACTGTCGTGTATTGAAACTCCAGAACAAAATGGAGTTGCAGAACGTAAACACCGTCATATTATAGAGACAGCTAGAACTCAGTTAATTTTTGGCTCAGTTCCTTCAAATTTCTGGGGAGACTCAGTCCTTACTGCAGTCTACACCATCAATAGAGTCCCAACAATTGTCATAGGAGGACTGTCACCTTATGAGCGTCTCAATGGTAAGAAACCAAACTATTCTGAGCTTCGAGTCTTTGGTTCAACTTGTTTTGTACTCCTTCCAGAACGTGAACGTCATAAACTTGGTCAAAAGAATGTCTTGTGTGTCTTCCTTGGTTATGGTATTGAACAAAAAGGGTACCATTGTTATGATCCAGTTAATAGAAAGCTTCGTGTCTCTCGTCATGTCACATTCTGGGAGAAAGTTCCATTCTGGTCACTTCCAAGCAGCAAATCATTATCTTTTGAGTCTTTCACTTATTCTGATCCATTTCCTAGTGAATCCAATCCTAGCACTTTTCATATATCTACTCCTGAAAGTCCATCTCCTCTAGTTGTTGATCCACCAAATACGGATGACCAAGACCACTCTACGACTCAACCTGACAGTGCAACTCAGGAACGAGATCCTGATTCTGAAGAAAATTCTTTGCCACCTCGCAATCGAAGACCACCAGCTAAGTATGCAGACTATCACTGTTCCTTGTCTTCTATTTTTTCATTTTATGAACCAAAAACATACAGAGAAGCTGCAGCCATTCCAGAATGGCAAGATTCAATGGATGATGAATTGGAAGCACATGCAGAGGTAGGCACATGGGAAACGGTGGACCTTCCTCTTGAAAAATCAGTTGTTGGAAGCATATGGGTCTATAAAGTTAAGACCAAGTCAGATAGTGAGTTTGAACGATGTAAATCACGAGTTATTGCAAAAGGTTATGCACAAGAGCATGGTGTTGATTATGAAGAAACATTTAAGTTACTTTCTCACCCACTGGTTATTTCATATCACAACTCAAATATGCATCTGAGATTCTACAGCGTGCAGGGATATGTGACAATAAGGTAACTGACACACCTCTTGAATTGAATGTAAAATACAGTCCTACAGATGGGACTCTATTGTCTAATCCAACACTGTATCGTCAACTAGTAGGGAGTCTAAATTACTTCACCATTACGAGACCAGACATAAGTCATGCAGTTCACATAGTCGGTCAGTTTATGTCTTCTACAAGGTCTACTCATTATGCAGTTGTTCTCAGAATTCTAAGATATATCAAGGGGTATCTTCATCAAGGTCTGTGTTTCTCATCAAAGTCTGACCTCACTCTTCAAGCTTACTCAGATTCCGATTGGGCTGGGGATATTACGGATAGAAAATTTATTACAGGCTATTGTGTGTTCTTGGGAGACTCGTTGATTTCATGGAGAAGTAAGAAACAAAGTGTGGTTTCTCGTTCAAGTGTTGGAGAAGAGTATAGATCACTTGCTCACACCACATCTGAACTCATTTGTTTACGGTGGCTACTTCGTGATATGGGAGTTCTAATTTCTGCTCCTACACCACTGTATTGTGATAACAAGGCTGCAATTCAAATTACACACAATTATGTCTTTCATGAGCGTACAAAACATATAGAGATAGATTGTCATTTTACTTGTCATCATTTCAAGAAAGGTACAATCACTCTTCCGTATGTTAAATCAGAATTTCAAGTGGATGATCTTTTCACCAAGACTCACTCTGCAGCTCGTCTTCGATTCTTAATTTCCAGACTCAAGATGTGTACTCCACCACCTTGAGTCTGAGGGGGGGTGTTAAGATATGGTCAAGATATTATATATCTTGACATTATTGTGTTTGTTATTTGGTTGTAACTGCATATATATTCTTTCTGTATATATTATAGATATTGTTAGGTGTATATTTTATTTGCCTTATCTAATTGTGTAAACACTCATCAGTCAGTGTAGCCCAGTCAGCGGCGTGTCATACCCAGTGTAGCCCAGTCAGCAACGTGTTCAGTGTAGCCCTAGTCGTTGAGGGGGGTGTTAAATAGTACCACATCACCTAGGGCAACCTAGGTTCCATGCTTAATAAGTCTTGGACAATCCTAACCTTGCAAGCCGGTTTTCGAGGTTAGTTAGGCCCGGGGACTCCTAACACTATTCATAAGGAACGAACTGCAAAGGAAGTAAAGCCCAGGCATCGAGAAAAGGGACGAAAAAAGAGAAACACAAGTTCAAGGAAGAAAGAAGGTTAACAAAGATGATATCTCGACACTACCATTCAACCATCTTGTCGTCACCGTTGGTAAAACCAAAATAACTCTAGGAGAAATCAACAATGTAACTCAAGGAGAAATCAACGAAGAGGAGATAAGTGGCATGCACGATTGGGAACAAGGTGAGACTCCATTTAAGGGACGATGCTAAGACGGAAGGGGATCTGCAAGGAATGATTAAATTCGGTGCATAATCAGGAAGATTGAAAAACAGTACAAATACTATGGGGTCATATTTCATTTCGCAAACTAGAGGCATAACAGTCGACGAGAAATTGAGTTTAATGAACGCCAGGTCTCGAGTTCAATTCCTCCTTCGCGCAACATTTTTTGCATATTTTCCTTCAGCTGTCAAGGGCGAAGGCAAATAAGTGTAGGGTGTTGTTCATTTCTTTCATGAATGGAAGTTGGCATAGATGGCGAAGTGTCTGAATTGGGAGATGCATACACGATTTTGAGTCTCACTTCAAGCAGGGCTTTTACTTCGTGAATATAACTTTTTGCTTCGTGAATATTTACCTCGTGGGACTAGAGCTTCGTGGATGCGGAGGACATACCTCATGGATGAAAGATATTTTGTGGGACTAAAGTTATCTCGTGGAGAACATACCTCGTGGAGAAAGCTACTTCGTGGGACTTTTGTGGGACTTAAAGCTACTTCGCGGAAGGCCAAAGCCAACGAAGACAAGTTTGCAAGACAACAGAAACATTCGGCCCCACTAGGAGAAAACAAAGGAGAAGAATGATGACTCACGAAAGCAATCGATCCACAAAACAAAACCGGTATAGTTCTAGAGAAATACAAGGGAAGACGACGGAAACAACCCACGGAAGAGATGGGAGAGAATATCGATGAAGACGATGGAATCAACCACTAGTGGAAAATGAGCTATCTGAGACATTATAAACGACACTAAGTACATATCTCGGTGTAACTATATTTGAAAAGTGTTGTTGACTAAATTCAAATTGTCGTTGTGTAAATTCTTTTGTTGACATAAACAACGATACATTGTCCTTTGTCCTTGACTAAAGTCAACATGTCGTTGTATCAGAACTTTTGTTGACTTAGACAAAGTCATTTGAATAGTATAGTTCCTATAATATGTATATTTAATTGTATGGTTAGGATTAACTCTTTTAATTTATGGATGGCTAGAGATGAAACATCTCACAACCTTATCTATACCAGATTATCAGAGAGAGAGAAACCATTTTCTTTTTTTCTCCGTCTATCTCTTTCTTTGATTTTCCCTCTTTCTTCCTCACCAACTTTATCAAAACCACTTCTTCCTATGCAGATCTTAATTTCAACATATGGTAAATCGATTTTCCATTTTGATTTTGGTATTAGGGTTTTTCTCTGCTTTTTTCCCTTGTTTGTTCTTTTTGTTCTTCTCAGTCGCCTCTGTATAAGTTAAACAAATCTAGGGTTTTAGTTGTGAAGAAGAAGAAGAATATGGGTCACGCTAATGTCTAAAATTCTCATCGTAGTTGGTAAGAATCAGTAACAAACCCATAATTTCTTACTCTTTTCTATGAATATTCTTTCTCATTTTTCATCAGAATATGAGGTTCTTTCTTTCGCTGTAATTTATTTGTATTTGATTCCATAAGTATGTGTAATTTATTTGTACTTGATCTCTGAAATGTTATTTGTGTTTTTGTTTTGGGTGAATTAGGTCTTAGAAGCTACAATGAATGAAGCTAGTCCAGGGTTTTGAGGTGATATTACTCATTTGATTAGCGTTTTAGTTCTCCTCAAAATTTATTCTAATAGATTTTGCTCAGGTAACTATGATTGTACTCCATTCTGGGTTCTGGTGATGAAACAGAAGAATAATTTGTTTCAAATGAAAGATTTGAGGTGAAGGTAAGTTGAATTTTATTTCCCTTCTGTTTGAGTTCTAGTTTTTACTTGAATTTTTTATTTTATCTGTTGATTGAAGAATATTTGTTGGTCTAATTATGTATTAGTTTTATGTTATGCAGATTGGCCTCGTTCGTTAAGGGAATCGAGATGTTGAAACAAGATACCAACAGAACTGCACATTAAGTGTTAGAGAACAAACCTCTGCACATTAGAACTTGGATATATCCAACTGATACGGGACTCTTGACTATTTTCTATCGTCAGACTTTTGTATGGACTCTTCTATATTGTGGTTTTATAAATTCATTAAGAATAATTATTTCTAAGAAAGATGGTGATGGATAGTATAGAATGATAGAAAACAAACCTCTGCACATTAGAACTTGGATATATGTTTTGTATGAATTCAGGATTTGATTATTTAGATTCTTTTGTGATTTTGAACCTAATTGTAAACTGAACTCAATTAAGAAATGTGTAACCAATACAATGATTTTTTTTTAAATATCAAATCTAGGTTTTATTTTATTTCGTCTGAGTCAGAAATACTGCAGTCAGTCAGGTCTAATTTGGAGTTCAGCTGAATCAGCTTTGGAACTCAGCTGATTTTTTTTTATATTATAAAATTAAATCTACGACGTAACCCACGTGACTTACGTAGCGACAATTAGAAAGTATCGTAAATCTGAGTCAACCAGAAAGTGTCGTTCCAGAAAAAGACACTGAATCTACGGCACTTTCAGCGGCAGTATGAAAGTGTCTTATAACTCCCTAAAACGGTACTAATGGACTATCTTAAAACGGTTGTTGTCCACTAGTGACCAAAAGAGGAAACACACAAAGCCGTCAATGTGATAAATCGTTGGCGAAGTGGAAGAAAGGACGATGGTAGTACCGGATAGGAAACGCGCAAAGCCGTCGATGTGATAAATCATTGGCGAAGTGGAAGAAAGGACGATCGCAGTACCGGATAGGAAATGTGATAAATCAGCGAAGACACTAACTCCGACCCACTGGAGTGGCTCACTTAGTCGCTACACGAAGTACAATACAACATCAAGGTTCACGAATAAAACCGCAAAGGGAGTGAAATCAAAGACAAATAAGAAACGAAGTAATTCAAGCTCAGCAAGGAAAAGCGAGACCTTAAAACAAGAAAGTAAGACCTCACATTAGGAGGCTAATAAGATTCACGAAATGGTTTAAGAGAAACCTTAAAAACTCCGCATAGTAAGGATGGGAATCCATGGCATGCACCCTAGTTCACATGAAAATGCAAGAGGCAAAGACCTAACGCGTGTCGTGAACAACTCTCAGGCAGAAAGCTAGGGGCAATGATAAGACCTATCCGCTGAGGGTCCCTTTTATGATGGCCTTCGGTAAGGGGTGCAGAAATATGACCAAGGCGTCGACGTATTCGGTTGATCTGCGGGTGCCTGGGACGTCTGGATTGTTACCGGCCATGACCGTCTGGCAAGTCTTGGCTACGATGCACTCGGTCCCAAAGAAACCTCACTTAGGGTGTGACTTCGTAACCAATATCCACATCGGAGAAAGGGATAAGAAGTCACGAAAACAAATGAATGTCGTAATAACCGGATGGGAGGAAACCAATATGCATGTTAGGGTTAACCTCCTTGAAGGGGCAATCAGGGGGAACATAAAGGGACGGCACCCTCCAGATTAGGGAGCTGCGTGACCAAAAAAGACGGCAATATCATGGGGCTATTATTCATGGGATTAATTAGGCATGTCGTATTGTCGCGAAGTAAGACCTCAATAGAGAATGTTAAGGCGAGGTTGACGGATCGTCATTCGAAAGAATAACGAGCACCTGAGACTTCGTCGATTAAGACCCTTAATGACAGAGTGGGGCGCAATAAGACCTTAACTAGGAGGCGCAATAAGACCTTGTAGAGTAGCAAGGGAAACAAAATGCGTTCAAGAGGCAAAAGAAAGAGAGAACATGAAATAAAATGAAATAAAATAGACTTGGAGGCAATGAAGTGATTCAATGCAAGAGCTAAAGTTGAACGAAGTCGTGGATGGAAGCGAACCTGGAGCAAAAGCGAAATCGATGAGGCAAAGAAAATGGGCTCGCAAGGAACAATGTGAAGATAAATGGACGAACGAAGAACCAAAACCTTGCAACGAGGAACCAAAAAAAACACGAAGCGAGACCAATATCTTCAAAACATAACGAACATAAGGCGCTAAATAAAACAAGGGCGGAGGCAACAAAGGAGCATCATATTACTTTTGCTTTGGATAGCTAAAGTTTCTTCACCCACCGAAGCAAAAGGAGGCACACATATAGCAGACAAGAGAGATATGCTCACGACAAAGGAGATATGATCGCAAGGACGATAGAGGAGGGAAATAAGGAGGCGACGAAGATACGGCGACGAAGAAAAGGATCTGGGAAGGGCGATGGAAATAACGAGATGGGAAGATCAAAGATACGAAGATGAAAGGAGACAAGAAAATGAAAAGCAACGCGGAATAAATCGGAGATACGAGGAAGAGCTTCGATGAGGAGAAGGAAGGCCTAACAAAGTGAGAGGCAACCGTCGCGCAAAAAATGAAGAAACTTCAACAAAGAGGTCTTGGAAGAAATGACGTTGATCAAAATCTTAGACATGAGGAGTCAAGACGAAGGAATCATGTTCTACAAAGCAATAACGCGGGATACAAGCAAAGAAACAACCAAGGAGCAAGCGGTTGGAGGCCCGGAGAGAAAGGAAGACATCAGTGGCATGGGAAAGACAAGAAACCGTAAAACGACGAAAGAACAAGCCGAGCGAAGAATCTGAATCTATGAAGGAACCTGTCTGAATCATGAAAGTCGGGGCTATCACGGAAGAGGGGACGAATCGAGGAGAGGTGGAGGAGGAGGATGCTGACGAGGATATGACATGGAAATAACCAAGTAAGACACCCCGTCGAATAAGATACCAACCGAAAAGAAAGCTGGAATGGAAAAACGAGGCGACCGGATGACACGACAAGGGCATGAACTCAGCAACAAAGTGGTGATGGGGATATTGCAGGAAGGAGATGCAAATTCAGAAACGATAAAATTTTCGTCCCGAAAACGAATCATATATCGAGGGAAGGACCTTGTAAATATTACGAGGAAGAAGACGAACGAGGAATGCAGAGGAGAAGGATACTAGAAGGATATGAACGGAAGAGAGACCTAAGGAGGCTTCTAGTGGAGGCGAGATATGAAAATCATAGGCTAAGATGTGAAGAAGGAAGAAAGCACCACAATGAAAGCAAACACAATGTGCGAGAAAGAAGCACATGCGGGACAAGAAGAGGGACTGTGGATCAGGAAATCTTACATGAGCCACAAAGATTGAGGGTACAATTGGAAAGCTCGCAAAGGCAAGATAAACCGCAATGGACGAAAGAGGAAGGTGTGCCAGCCACTCTGACCCGTGCAGAGTTGGAAACAGCACCAAAAGGAGAGCTAAGGCGGAATGACCGAAAGCAGGAAGGGCCACTGAGAAGAGATCGAAAGCCGCGAGGTGACAAAGACGGAAGCCACCAGGTGAAGACTATAAAGCCAACGAAGTAGGGATTGAAAATGATGGCACAGACGTAATTAAAGACTATAAAGACGTGTTGAGGAATATCGGACTCAGCGGTCAATGACAATCAACAAAAAGGGAACATCGAGTGGAACAACGAGCTATATCTCGGCAAGAGAAATACGATAGAATCGACGGGGTCGTTGGAAATGATGTGCAAGAAGTGGATCAAGCAAACCCGAGCTCATTACATGTAACACGACAAAATAATAGAGGCAACACGAGATTGCAGCATTATTTTGTCTAAAGCAAAGGGGTAACGTTGACGAAGATATCTCGCAAAGAAAAAACGTACAAGGGCAAAATCAAAACGAAGAAATGAATGGGTCCAACAAATAACTCATGATCGATAACAACAAGTTCAAGGAAGGGTGCTTCTATATAACAATTAAGCTTCGGAACTTCGTGAAAGAATAAGAGGCAAGTATATACTTTTCAAGTTATTATTCTTTCGCTCATTCCCTCATCAGCAAATCTCAAAGTCATCCACTCAAGCACCACACGTCTCGCTCCAAGGACGGTACCAAAACGGATTTTTCCTTAAGAATCGCTCATCAGGCAATCCTCAAGGAAAAAAAGGGCAAAATGCAGATACCAAAATACCATACTCGACATGTGGTGCCAAATGAAGGCCGAAGTAGTATAACCTTTCTAGGATAGTAAACATAGTATCTTAGCTTAGTTCCCTTAGTTTGTAAGTAAAGGTTATATTTGTAAATTCATTTCTACTTTCTACTACTTAAGAAAATATCTAAGAGAGAGAAAGGGAGGAGATTTTATTTTCTCTCTTATCTCCTTCTTCCCAAAACTAAATCTAGAGCTCCAAAAACTCATTAATGGAGTCTCACCTTGTAAACCAATTAAATCATAGTAAAATCCATGGATGTAAATCTATTCAAGATCGAGCGATGCAAAATTTGTGTGTTCCCTTATATTCTAGCACTTCATATTATCACTTAGAGTTCAAAGAAGTTAGATCTAGAAATTTTTCTTTGAGTTTGTGGTTGAAATGAGTCAATCATGTGAAAAGGAGACTTGGGTGTGACTGTAGGAAAATCTGCAGTTACAAGTACATTAATATCTTAAATGAAGTAATGAATCAATGCTTAATAAAATGCATTTACTAAAAATATGCATAATATTATTTATTTTTTGAAGAAAAAAGGTTATATTAAAAAGAAAAAAAATATTTACAATCCTAGGAACATTCAACACATCATCTAACTGTGAAAAATGGTATCCCAATTAAACAAAATTTGGTTAACAGAATAACCTTTAAAAACATCAGTATCATGAAACCATAGAAGAATAGTTTGCTTTATCAAAAGACAAATCTCCTCAACCTCCTTGTGTCTACCACCACCATAAACTCTACTGCCTCTTTCCTTCCACAAATGCCACATAATAGCATATATTATCTTCCACCAAATTTTCTTGCATCTTCCTTTAAGCTTGTTAAATTTTCAAGACTCAAACATGCTTAACACAGTAGAAGGACAAACCATGAGACGTTAACAGCTTTCAGAAAATGACCCCAAACCTCGAATGCATATGAAAAATGCAAAAATATATGATCTGTATACTCATCTTCCTTCTTACAAAAAGGACACAAAACACATTGAATATCCATATCTCTGTGCTTCAACATTGTTAATATAGGTAAAGAGTCATGGAAATTGTCCCAAAGCATGAAACTAACTTTAGGTGGCACTCCCGACTTCCACAAAAACTTCTCAAAGTTATATTCATCCTCCTCCTGAAGTAACATCTCATAACACTTACTAACAGAGTCATTATATGAGAAACTCACTGAATCATTTACCTCTGACATAGGATAAATAGGCCCTAATTCATTACAGAGCATATCCCACTCTAGTTGTTCTATATCAGATAAATTCCTCCAAGTATGACAAACAAATCTTCCTTCTTCAATAATAATTGCTTGTTTTTGTCTGCATACTTTATAGATAGCATGGTATTTAGAGTTTAAGGGGCCATCAATTGTCCATTTATCCATCCAAAACCCAATGGACTTCTCATTATCTACTTAAAAGACCAGAGAGTCATGAATAAAAGTAGTAGAGTTTAAGATATTCTTCCACATACCTCTACCATATGTCTTAGCATCATCCGAGGGCATCAAAGTATCACTGTAGTTCTTAAACTTTTGTTGTACTACCTTTCTCCAAAGCGCATTCTTCTCCCTTTTGTATCTCCAAATCCATTTATCCTTCAAATCTTTGCTTGCACTCCTTAAATTCTTTATTCCCAAACCTCCCATCTTCTTAGGCGTGCAAGCCTTGATCCATGCCACCCAACACATCTTCCTCTTGTTCTCATTGGAACCCCAAATAAAATTCCTCATTAATCTAGTGATCTTTAATTCCACACCAGCAGGCATATGAATTTGAGAAAGAAAATTAATTGGTAGGCTAGCAACACAACTTTTAATAAGTATAAGTCTACCTTCCTTGGACAAAAAACTTCTTTTTCTATGTAGCAAGTTTCACTTTTATCCTCTGTATAATCTCATCCCACACAGAAGTATTTCTTGACGTTGCCCCTATAGGCAAGCCAAGATATTTGATAGGCATGCTTTCCACCTCACACCCCAACTCTATGGCCAAATCCTGAATAATATCATCTGCACCAACACTAATAAGAGAATTTTTCTCTAAATTCAGTTTCATGCCTGTCAACATTTCAAAAGAGTTAAGAATAACAAAGAGTCTTCTTATCTCCTCCAAATATGCATTCACAAATAATAATATATTATCCGCGAACTGCAAATGAGATATACCAATACCATTCTCCACAACCTGAAAACCATGAAGTTGATCCCTCGACACAGCATTGGTAATTAACTTGGACATCACCTCCACAACCAACAAAAACATATACGGGGACAATGAATCCCCTTGTCTAAGACCCTTAGAAGGCTTGATTTTCTCCGTTGAAGTCCCATTCACCAAAAAAGAAATGTGAGAAGAATATATGTACCACCTAATCCAAGAAATAAAATTTTTTCCAAAATCCATGTTTCTCCAAAATATTCAACAAAGTCTTCCACTTGATGTTATCGAAAGCCTTCTCCATATCCAACTTACACAAGACATCTGGCTTCCTTGATTTCAACCTGCAGTCTATACACTCACTAGAAATCAAAACACCATCGAAAATCTGTTTTCCTTTAACAAAATCCCCCTGATGATCAGACACAAGTTTTGGCATAACCATCCTCAACCTATCTGCCATAACCTTCGAAAGAACTTTATAAGCACTTCCCAAAAGACTTAGAGGTCTAAAGTCTTTATGAGAACAACTATCCTCCTTCTTAGGAACCATAGATAGAAAAGAAAAATTCAATTTTCAATCCCAAGATTCAAATCTATAAAATTCCTCCATCATCTTCATGAATTCATTTCCAATGATATGCCAACAACTTTTACAGAACTCCATTGAAAAGCCATCAGTGCCTGAAGACTTGTTTGCCCCCATTTTCTTAATAACATCAAAAACCTCATCCTCTGTAAACTCCTTTTCCATTCCCTCCTTCTCAGCCTCATTTATTCTTGTAAAATTCATATTATCAAGAGAGAAAGCCACATCATTCTTTTCAGAAAATAAATCAGCATAAAAGTTCTTCATCCCAATCTTGATTCTACCTTGATCAAAACATTCCTGCCCATCTATTTCCAGCTTAACGATAGTATTTCTCTTCCTCCTAGAATTAGCAATGCTATGAAAATAACCAGTATTTGAGTCTCCAAACTTGAAATCATTCTGTTTCGCCCTTGTAAACCATTTCCTAGATTTCATAGCTTCTATGTTCTTCAATTGCAGACAACACCTAGTCATTTCAGCAAATTGTTCCTGATTCAGAGAAGCACCTTCCTCCAACAAATCTAAACTGTCGGTCTTCTCTGTAAGTTCAACCGTCTCCTTTTTAATACCACCAAATTCCTCCCTTCCCCATCTCATTAAGAAAAACTTCAGATTATTCAGTTTCTTGAAGAAAACAAAATTGGCACCACCTTGAAGATTCATCACTTGCCACCACTCTTCCACCTTCTTTATAAAGTCTTTGTGCAAAATCCAAGAGTTTTCAAATTTATAGTAAGGTTTGCAGCTGATATTAGGTTTTGTAATCCACATTATTGGTTTGTGATCAGAAATAACCCTAGCCAATGCAATTTGAACAGACTCATGAAACTTTAAATCTAAATCCACACTAAGTAGAATTCTATCTAACCTGCAAAGTAATGGATCAACGTGCATGTCCGCCCAGGTAAAAGACCCACCTCACAATGGCAAATCCACCAATTCCTGATCATATATAAAGTTGTTCAAAAAATCAGCATTCCTTCTATCAGCTTCACCCCTGTTCCTCTCCTCCTGTGACCTAATGGAATTCATATCACCTGCAAAGCAAACAGGACCACTCCACCAGTGCCTAATCTCTTTCATGTCTTCCCAAAACAAAGACATGTAATTATACTCACAGGAAGAATACATATTCAAAACCGCCCATTTGTAACCATTCATCCTAGTGTTAAGAACCACAATAATGTTATTATTCCTCATTCTCACATCTATTTTCTCCAATTTAGCAGAGTTCCATATGCATAGTAATCCTCCACTGTTAGCGCAACTCCCCGCAGACGGCTGATAAATCTAATCATAATTATCATCGAACCATAGCTGTTTCACCAATTATTGATTCATTTTCATCATCTTCATTTCCTGCACCAAACAGATGGCACACCTATGATTCTCAATCAAAGCTTTTAGTGCATTAATTTTATCAAATGAATTCATCCTACAGACATTCCATCTAATAAGTTTAAAATCCATCAATCAGGTTCTACTTTGAGCTTCACTGGCTTCCATGTTAGATGAGGTACCATCCATCAATAACAACTCACTCCCCCCTTCAAAAGCATCCTTCTCCAATAAAGCCTTCCTGCATCTCTCTTTATATTTTTTTATCTGATTCATAATATCCCCCTTCAAAATTTCTTTTTCCCCTTCACAGACACCACCATAGCTACAACAATGTAGCATCATCAGCTCCGACGCCTCCAAAATCTTCTCCATGCATTCAATATTTGAAATCTTAATATCTCTCATCGTCTTCACCACCCTATTTTCAATGTCTGATAGAAGGTTAATTTCCCTAATCTCCTTCATACCCATTTCCAATTGTCTGTCATCCATTCGAATTTCTCCATCTTCGTTTTCCTCTTCCATCTGATGATACACAAGAACCCTAGAATTCGATTCATTAGACTGACCATTCCCAACTGAGTTTTGTTCGAATATAACCAATTGGTTATTTACTGGATTCGAATCGGGTTTGGGTACATAAGATCACTGACTTTGCTCCATCTCACACACCTCGTCAGCAGTTATATGTTCCACATCACTACCAGCTGTAGTCTCCAGCTGTGCCTTCTTTACCGCGTCGACTTTTAATCCATTCGAATTTTGAATCTCAAAACTTTCCTCAGCAAAAACATCAAATTCCCTGATTTCTCGCCCGTAATTTGCTTCATCCAAAAGGAATTTCTCCTGATAGTTCGGATCACATTCCACCGTCAGCAACACCTTGTTCTCACCCACCTCCGAAACCAGCACCGCCGGTATCTGGCTTAAGTTTCCGGTAACATCAATTCTGAAGAAATATGTGCCTTCTCTTCTCAATGTTTCAGTTGCGATCTTAGCAAACTCACCCAACGACAACTCATTCCATATTTAGAGATAGTGTGCGATGTCCACTCTTTATGATCCAAACCTATGATTTTTAGCCACTTTAATGGTTCATCAACTTTGTCCAGAGCGAAAACATGACCCGGCTTTTTCTTTGAAGATTTCTGATCACTCTTCTGACCATCTTTCTTAGTTTGTTTACCTGGTAAATCCCTAGTCCATTGAGCAAGACCAATCTCAGTGCCCCTGTAATTCCATTTCTTAGGACTCCAGATACTCAACCACTCCTTCTCCTCCAACTTAACTAACGCAGAAGATTATGTCAATCTTTCAATCTCCAAATATCTTTTTAAACCCATCTCCTTTTTGATTAACACTGCCACAAAGTTCCAGTTTAATTTTCTGGAAATCTTTACAACCCCAGTTCTTTGCAACCTTGAACTAACAGAAGTTGAAAATGATGGAAAATATTTCTCCTTTGGAAGCGTAATAATCTTCCCTTTCAAACCTTGCCTCTCCATGAGTAAATCTAGTACCTCAACCAGTATAGACCAACAACTTCTATCATCCCCACTAGGGATACAAATGCAATAATTTTTGTCACCATCTCCCTCCCTTTGTCTAGAAATCCTTACATATTCTCCTTCATTGTTAGATTGTATTTTAATCACAATACTATTATCTCCCCCAACTATTTCAGCCCTCGAGTCCTTGTTTTTCCCTTTGTGAATCAATCTAAGAGAATCAATAATTCAAAAAATAGCCTTCTTAGAGAATGCAACCCATGCTCTCGATCCGCCCCATCCTATTTCTAGGATCTTAATCATCTATTTGTTTCCAAAAGTTTCCATGGATATTTCGAAGCTCTTCCTTTCAAGTTACAATAATTTCCTGCCTCCATCACCACTCTGTTTTTCTCGCTCACTCTCTCTCATCTCTTGATCGAGTCAATTCCTTGATTTTCATATGCATAATATTGTAAAAATTGATTTTACTAATAAGAATATGCAAAATTGCAATGAGGGTTACCAAATTCATGAGAATTATCGGTGTTTGTATCAAAAATAACTTTTAGCATAAAACATGATTGATTTGATGGTGATTATGAAAAATAGCGTTAGAAAACGGATTAGAAATGAATAAAGGAAAAAAGAATTTAACTTGGTTCGGCGAGTTATGCCTACATCCACAGACGAAACCCGATATGAAGAGATATATTATTGATGTATTTTTGATATAATGGTTCCAGGTTAGAAGCATAGAGTTTCCTTTCTTCTTAGGGTTATATTTGTATAGTAGTGCAGACTTATTTGTCAAGCAACCTAGAAAACAAGATATCTGGAAATTTCGAGAACCTTCGGAATAGGTGGGCTTGACTAGCAAGCTTCGCGGCTAATTATAAAGGGTACAAACTATATCAACAAATGGTAATCTTTAATCCTATGAGTTTGGAAAATTCACATATAATTTGGTAATTGAGACTGCTAGACTAAATGTCGGTTGTGATGTGTCCCAACCGTCACAATAAATGAAACCCCCGACTCATGGACTAGTAGACAGGTAGTTTTGGGCATAAGTCTCACCTACAATGAAGGGCAGGATAGACCATGAAATTGACTCTGCCGTCAATCGAACATTTCCCTTTGCTAACCCCTACAACCTTGAGTTTAAGGAGGCTAATGATGCAACATTGTTAACAGACGTGCCAGATTATTGGAAGAGTACAAAATTTATAAAGATGCAAAATAAAAATCTAATTTGTCTTATATGATTTTTGGTACTTAAGAAAAAACTGATATCCTATTAGCAACCGTGTAATAATGTAGTTGGCCACTTCGCCTAGAAAGCAGATTCCATGTAAGATGGGTGGGTAGCTAGTCCTGCTCCTTTACTTTGTCTGCAATATGCTGATGATTAGAGGATGGCCCTATTTTGTGAGGCAGCAGCCTAGCTATTTTTTTTGTAATATATTTGCAGGCTTACCTAACTAACATAAAAGAATGTCGCAAATTGGTATTATTTAAATCCAAGTAAAGGGCACACATATCCCAAAAATAAGGTAGCTAAATCTGCACTGATGTTATAGTAGGTGGATTGGAAATCTTAATCTTTGTAGTTTATGCTATTTCATTTGTTACGGATGATGAAGTATAGATACGTCTTGGTCTCTAAATCCTCCACATTTTGTTTGTTTCCTCCCTTCTCTTTGTTTTCTTTAATCGGTTTCTTGGCTTCTCATAAATATAACGGGACATTTCATGCTTTCAGATCTTCTCTTATGTCAGCGCCATCTTCCCCTCAATTGGTTAAAAACGAAGTTTCTAAGAAATAGATGACAAATAAGAAAAGCCAAATTCGATGTGGAAAAAGAGTCATTTACACCACATTTGCTCTCATCAAGATTTCTCATGATCTTTATCATCACATGGCAACGTATCTAAGAGTTGTAGACTTGTAGTTCAAGGGAAACTACAAAAACAACTAATAAATGAATATGTTTACAGTATAAGTATGAGCTAAGCAAAATCTCAAAGTAACTAAATAAACTAGAAGCTTTTAATATCATATTTTTGATGAATTCTAATTGAAATCAATGGTCAAGGATAACTAATCAGCCGATCAATACACCCTTTCATTTGCTTCAAGGGTTTTAAACTTTTTGAAGGTCAGTAACCTTTACACTTAATTTTGTACTATTTAGTTAAGGGCCGCTTATATAGGACATCATGATCATTTGATAAGGGGGGTCATATAGATGATATCTGTCTCCGGAACTCTGGGGAGTATAGGACCAACATGGCTCTACGACTCTATCCGTTGATTCACTCCATCAACTACTAAACTGATACCGTCGAAGCTTCAAAATCTCAAATAATGAGCCAAAAATAAAATAAATGATCGTGCACTAACTGTGATAATTAATTAATGTTTTTTATGGATTTAACACCCACCTGATCCATGAAATTCAATCACAGATAGGTTTCGGTTTACTTTCACTTTTATAGGGTTATTATGTTCTAAAAGTATACAGAATTCGGATTACTTGAAGGGACTTTTTTCTTTTCATTCATCTAATATGAAGTTCTTTTCATTAGAAGGCTATTATTGGGGCGTCACACTCCAATAGAGGGGTTTCATTTGGATTTTTAATGTCTAAAAAAGTAGTTATGGGATATCCTAACACATATATAAAATGTCTAGCTTACCCTTTAACTAAAATAAAACTTAAAAACCGTAGAAGTGATTTTACGTCCAGGTTAGGATTAATTCCAACCGTAAAATTTTATTTGCATGTAGTTTAACGTCCAGGTTCGGATTAGTTTCCAACCGTAGAAGCTCATTTTACGTCCAGGTTTCTTTTAATTCCAACTGTAAAATCCGATTTTACGTCCAGTTTTCTTTTAATTCCAACCATAGAAATGATTTTACGTCCAGGTTTAGTTGAATTCCAACCGTAATTTTCAATTTTACGTCTAGATTTAGTTGAATTCCAACCGTAATTTTCAATTTTACGTCTAGGTTTAGTTTATTAAATTTTCCTTTCATCAACCTAGCCGTAAATTCAATTTTACGTTCAGGTTTCTTTTAATTCCAACCGTAGAAATTGATTTTACGTCCAGCTTTTGATTGATTCCAACCGTAGAAATTGGTTTTACGTCCAGGTTTGGATCGATTCCAACCGTAGAAATTAATTATTATCTAATTAAATTAAATAAAATTAAAATTAACTAAAGGGTTATTCGGTCATTACAAAATTATTTGAGATAAAGGGTTTTTGATATTACTTCTGGGTGACCCGTTTTTGTCCTATTAGGTGACGCCCCTCTAATGGAATGTGACGCCCCAATAATAGCCTTCTTTCATTACTTAGATCAGCAAAACCGGACACCTCTACTAATGGAAATAATGAACTTCAAATGTCTTTTGCCACCCTGTCCGCGAGTTATAATCCCAAAGGAGTCACTATCCATCCACAAAAAACCCGTCAAAACAAAAGTAACACAAAAACCCCAAAAAACAAAATTTTGATGAAACCTCGTAGAATTTGACGAAACCAGTTTTTGGTTTCATCATAAAATTTGATGAAACCAATTTTGAAATTTGGAGTTTTTGTATCAAGTTTTTAAAATTTTGGGGTTTTTGTATAATTTAGTTTAAGATAGAGTTTTAACGAATCCCAACATCTGACTAGGTTTTTTTACCACAAGTTTGATCACCTTGAATTTTTATGACTAGAATCGGACACCTCTACTTATGGAAATAATGAACTTCAAATGTCTTTTGCCATATGAAAATAGGTCGTCCTACAAAAATATCCCAAAGAAGGTATTCGGTTTTGGCAGTGTCCATTTGGTTGTTTTGTTTATTTTTATACCGTCTTACAAAAGAATCTTGCCCTTATCGAACTAATGTCCATCAGATATCACCTACCTATGACTTACCATCTGCTGTTTGGTATTAATAATTAACTTAATACAGTTTGACTGGTAGGTCCTAATTTGATGATTAGCACCATAGGCTATGGAGTGAGAAATGATGTAATACAGTACACAGAAAAAAAAAAGAGAAATTTGCTCAAAAAAAAAAAAAGAAGAAGAAGAAGAAGAGAGAAATCAGTATATTGATTAAATAATCAGTGAAAAGATTGATAGATTATTCAAGTAATGATGCTGATCATGATCATTTCGCCTAAAACCCACATTATAAAAGGAAATACGAGCAATGCTAACTATTTCATTCAAAATCTTAGCCTTTTAATACTACTAACTAGCAAACTTTCTCCATAAAATTGCATTGCTTCATATTACTAAAAGCAGGAAATTAAAATGCTTAAGAGATCAGTGAGCACCAGCAGCAGTGGGAGTAATGGATCAGTTGGAGGAATAATGGGCTGGTGTTGGAATCGACGGCAACGACTGAGAAGACGAAGAGGTGTAACGGTACAATTGGGTAACAAAAGAAGAAGGTTAGTGGTAGGATCAAGATCGGTAGTAATCCGGTGGAGGTGTGTGATTGCACCGGCACTTAGGAAGTTCAAGAAATTGCTGTTTGAGGTTGCATTGAATGGGATGTTTATAGAAAGCTCAAATTGGCCATTAGCTAACATTTCCTCTCATTTGATTTTCACTTGAAGCCTTTCTGATTTCTTCTTCTTCTAATCGGATGTTTGTTACTGCTGCTGTGTGTTGTAGCTACAACACCTGCACCGATTTAGATTGTATAGAACTAATCATTATAAATTGGAAACGAAATTGGTTAAACTCCCCGATTTGTGGCATAAGCCATGCACTATGGCGTTTTTTTTTTCAATACGAAAGAAGAAATGCATTATCAAGACTAATCATCAGTCCGTTCCACTGGATCCATCAAGTTACAACTAAAACTTAGCTATATTCTCTGCAACATGACTTATGTCTCTTGCAACATATTAACATTTCCAATTATTGAAATTAGCAGGCACACTTAAACTATCAACTGTAACATCACTATTAGTCCATTTCACAGCTTCAGCATTTTCATTCAACGCAAAAATATCATTGCAGCAGTCTCCCTCCGGAAGTAGATTGGCAACACCTTTATCTTTGGCCCATCGATTTGTATTTACTGCTGACATAGCCCCTGCTTGCTCAATAACATTTCTTACTTTAATTGGATTTGGTTTAGCTCCATGACTGAAGGTGTAAATAATCCACAGGTACAGGTGGAGGGATCCTTAGCAATGACGTACCGATATTAAGGAGAGAAAATTTTTGATGGGGGCGTTTTTTGAAGGGGGCATGGGGGACAAATAATATGTTGGCATGTGTCAACATATTAATGAATTATATTTCCAAAAACACCAACGTCAATTAAGAAAATAAATTTTCTCTCCAGAAATACAGTTTTTTTATATTTTTGGAAACAATATTCATTAATATGAAAGACATTTGCCAATAAATAATTTGTCCCCCATGCCCCCTTCAAAACACGCCCCCATCAAAAAAATTCTCTATTAAGGAAGGAGCTTAGCACCGAATCATCTCCTTAAAGTCTGGCACGGGGAAAGAGATATCCAGAAGAGCCTGAGAAGCCAGCACGTGTAAAGGTGAAGCTCGGATGTGATGGAGAGATGTCTGTCAGACGCTAGAGTAATAAATGTTATGACAGGGTAGCTGGAGAAGATAAGAAGAATCTGGTCAAAGTGGTGTCGGAAGCCAATAACGTCGGGTCAGGATAGAGGGCGACATCGGATCATACAATATCGAGTGGCCAACATCGGGTAGAAGAATATCGGGAGCCACACTCACCAAGCTCGGGTCATCATCTCGGAAGAAACACCGCTCGTCACCCGAGAAGAACATCAAGGAAGATATACTATGACTCACACTGTAACTTGGATGTATCAACATGGTAGCCTATAAATAGAGAGCCTTGTAAAGAGCTAAGGACCAAGTAACTTAGCAGGAGTGAAGAGCACTAGCAACCTTGTGAGAGAATAGAGAGATTGTATGCAAGAATCATCACTTGTAACCTTGAATTGAGTAATAAGATCATCCTTTCACCCCCGTGGACATAGGTAATCATGTCGAACCACGTATATCTTGTGTCAATGTTCATCTCTTGTTTTTTTACTTATGATGTGTGTGTTTGAGATCCATTTGATGTAGTAGTAGGAGTTTCCACATCTACATTCTTGCGCCGATTAAGGGGACCGTATAACAACTTCGGATACCTTGAAATCAGTCGCTAAAAGAGATAAATCCAAAGCTCCTAAATCACCTTGTGTGTTAGTTGAAGCTAAAGGAAGAACTCTTTTGGTTAGACATGCTAGTAGATGGAACTTAAGAATTGTTATTTTTTACAAAAAGTGATCTCTTTACTTAAAAAACTTCTTGAGGTAGATATAGCGGAACTTCTTTTAATCTCAGTGTTGAGTTTTTCTTGAGGGTATTGTTCTTTTATATTTCCTTTGCTAAGTCGAGTTGTTAGAAAGATTCAAAAGATCCCAAAATAACATCTTTGATGTTTGGTCATAGCTAAAAAGAAACTTCATCTCGCTGGCTGTTTTCATTTCAAATCATGGGATTTATTAAAACTATGAACATAACGTTAACACCGGTGAATCGGCTCAAAATCATTGAGTTAGGGTTACCAAAACTATGGCTAGAAAGGATCTAACGAGCACTTTGGTGACAATCGCGTTCTGATCTCATGACAAGAGCCTTACAACGTAGTTAAAACGAAAAACCCAAAAGAATCCCAAGGTAAAACTATCCTTGAGGAATTCCGAGGAGAAATTATAGAAAAGAGTCGAGAAAAATCTCATTCTGGTAACTTGTGTTGGTGGTGACACCGACAGAACGTTTGAAGGAGGTCACCACATCAAAACCTGGCCAAGAAAGAAATTTTCTGACCAGCTGTACGGGCGGTTAATGATTTCTAGTACAAGGAATGTTAGGACAAATAATGATTAATGCATGGTGAGAGTATCGAAAGCGACGTAACAAGACACTTTTTTAAAAACTGTCATATTAGTCAAAACCACCTAGTTTGCTGAGTTCAACATGGAAAAGTAGAAGGAATCGTACTTGGTTGGATTTTTTTTCTTTTGGATGTCAGAGCTTTTCTTTTTGTACTTCATTCATAAACCTTTACGAAAACAGTTCAAAGTGAGGTGTTGTATGTTTTGCTGACGTAGGTAGGGACGAATCTCGGAAGAAAAGGCATACCCGAGCCTATGGATAGTACTTCAGGGATAGGGAGGATCCTGAGGAATCGGACGGTAGTAGGAACAAGCATGCAAGAAGAAGTGATGGATTCACGACAGCATAACAGCCGACAACATCAGCCAGAAGAATCCCGAGCACCTGCTGGAGGAATGAAAACTGTTAACGAAGAGGTTAATTTGAGGAGAGACGATAATCTTCCCCCCTTATGCATCGTCCCGAGCCAAATGAGACCCGAAAACATGGTGGATGGAATGACTGCATCAGACACTAAGGACGACAAAGTAGCATTAGTGATGCGAGAGGATCGTAGGCAGGCTCGACAGCGTGCAGAGTACAAATATGCATTGGATCAAGAATAGGAGAGACTAAGACAAGTTCGTTTATGAAGAAGTAACGCGACCCGAGATATTCCTGTGGTACGTCCAACCGCACCCCCCGTCGCACCACCAACTGTGCCACCTACCACAGTAGGAAACCATGTGAAAGGTCACTCCATCCGTGAAAGCACGGATCCGACACTGATGGATATCCTGACAAACCAAAGGAGGAAGGAGGAATTCATGAGAGAACTACAGAGAAGGAACTTAGCATTGGAACACGGGAATTACTAGCTCCGAAATCAAGGGGAGAGATCGCGCGGATCGTCTAGCCGGGGCACATCAAGTAACCGAACCCGATCAAGGGACACCCGACCACCTCAAGGACGGACGCCCAATCCGAACAAAATGAGAAGAGGGTATGGTCCTCCCGAGAACTCTTCAACCGAGGAGGAATCACCAGAACGGAGTGGAAGATCAGACAATGCTATGGAAGCTAATCTCAAAGAACAAGAGGAGATGGTTAAAAAGCTGTCTGTAAATTGCGAAGATGATAAATTGGCAGAAGTAATAAGTGAAGCCGAAAAGACTCCCTTCACCCGGGAACTAGAAAAAGCACCATTTCCCCCAAAGTGCACGCTTCCGACGTTTACTTCAAGGTTTGATGGAACCGGAGAAGCGGTAGAACATGTAAAGATGTACATGATGTCACTACTCCAATGGAAGAGCAACGACGTCGTCATGTGTAAATCTTTCCTGTTAGTTTGGAAGGCGAGGCGAGAAACTGGTTATATACCTTGCCGGTAGGATCTATCGGAAATTACGGAGGTTTGATAGAAACTTTCCTTGAAACATATATATGCACAACAGCATCGCCCTACCTAGGGTCAACAAGTTGTTCACTCTGGAAAGAAGGTTCAAGGAACCTTTGAGGTCTCTAACGGATAGGTGGAGGAAATTGTGTACCGATATCGGGAAGGCGCCAGTCGACCAACAGATATTCGGATTCGAAAATTCGTTCGGGAAGTATGACCCTATCTGGATAGACATGTTCACAGAGAAACCTCAGACGTTGAAAGAAATGAGGAAGATGCAGGAACACTACATCGCATTAGAAGAAATACAAGATGGGTCCAAAGACAGAGGAGTACAAGAGGCAAGCATAACAGTAGAGGTGGCACCTCAGGAGGCATCAAAGCGACCCGAGAAGAGATCGGATCCACCACATAAAACCTCAGGGAGAAAGGAGTGGGTCGAGAAGGGGAAGAGGCCTCGCCATGAACCAAGAAATTATACACCTCTGAACACACCACTAGAAGAGATCTTCAAGGAAGTAGAAAAAAGGAATGATATCAGATACCCGAAGACCAGGGGAATACAATTTGATGAACCAAAACACCATCCCGAATTCTGTCATTATCACCAGTACCGAGTCCACTCGACTAACAATTGTCGGGAAGTAAAGGACATAGTTCAACATCTGATTCGGTTTTGATACCCTAAGGAAATTTGTCTGGACGAAAGCACCCACACCCAATGCGGCCGACGCACCTATGCATCAAGTAAGGATTGATCGGGGAACCCAGTTCGTGTGTAACACGATTTTACACTCGACAACCCAAGGATTTGATTTGGGGACGGGCATCACGTCAATAATTCACAAAAGGGATCAGGCAGGGAAGGAGATATTCAGTGTCGCCAAAACTTTACCGATAGAGGCCTGGATGATGCAGCCGGTCACTTTCTTTGCTAAGGATGTCCTGATGAATGGCCAAGCGCATGGAGACCCACTGGTTATTACCTTACTTATGAAGGAGTGGTGAGTCAAGAGGATACTGGTGAAAAGTGGAAGCTCGGTTGAAGTCCTTTTCTACGACACATTTAAAAGAATGAAGCTATCAGACGACATTCTAATCCCATCTGCCTATCGGATCTATGGCTTTAATGGGACAGTAATCATACCAAAAGGAGAAGTCACACTCAGGGTCTCAGACTGAGAAGGATACCTGGATATCCTCACCACCTTCTGCGTTGTGGATGTCGTGTCACCATATGAGGCGATCATCGGAAGATCTTGGATCGCCGACATCAAAGGGGTAGCTTCCGCCTATCACCAGAGGTTGAGGTTCCCCACTTACAGGGGCGTCGTTGAAGTGGTAGGCGATCCTCAAGCCGCGAGACAATGCATGCAGATAGATATTCATCAAAACGAGGACAGGCGATCTAGGCTGCACCGAGAAAAGAATAAATCTAAGAAAATCAAGGCAGGGGAAGAACTAAAGAAAGTAATTTCGCAAGCGGTCATGGCCTATGAAGCAGGTGAGAAAGAGATCTTATAGAAATCAAAGAAGGAGACACCGATCAAGGAACCAAACCCAAACTTCTCAGCCTTAGAGTCTACTCAGGAAATCAACTTAGGTTCCGAGGAAGAACCAAAAATAATCAGAATTGTGTCCTTGTTATCGGAAGATCGGGCAGAACAACTAGTAGCTCTGATACGAGAACATATGGATGTGTTCGCCTGGAAAATGCACGATATGGAGGGGATTGACCCAGAGGTGTGTTCCCACCACCTTAGGATAGATCCCAAGTTCAAGCCGATCTGACAGAAAATGCGCAGAATTGCTCCCGAGTTACAAGCGGCGGTAGAGGCTGAATTAAAAAAGTTGCAGGTGGCTGGAATCATTTGAAAGGCCCAATACCCGCAATGGATATCAAACATGGTAATAGTTCCTAAAATGAATGGAGGGGTAAGAATCGTCATCGACATTAGTGACTTGAATAAGGCTTGCCCGAAAGATAGCTTTCCTTTCCCCAACATTGATCAGCTAGTGGAATCCATAGTAGGATACAAGGCGATAACATTAATGGACGGGTACTTGGGATACAACCAGATCCCCTTGGCTCCCGAGGATCAAGAAACACGTCTTTTTTTACACCTAGAGGACTATACTGTTATACCAAAATGTCGTTCGGGTTAAAGAACGCAGGTGCCACCTATCAAAGATTAGTAGAGGATGTGTTCGAAGATAAAATACACAACACCATTGAAGTTTACGTAGACAACATGCTGGTGAAGAGTAGAGTGGCATCCAGCCACATCGATGACCTTCGAGAAATCTTTCAACCTATTAAAAAATACAAAATGAGAGTAAACCCGTCCAAGTGCACCTTTTGAGTAACTTCGAGTAAATTCTTGGGATACATAATTACTGATAAAGGCATAGAAGACAATCCCTACAAGATCAGGGTTGTCTTGGAAATGCCATCTCCAGTATCGGTGAAGGACGTACAAAAGCTAAATGGAAACTTGGCAGCGTTGGGACGTTTCATCTCACGATCGTCGGATAAATGTAAAGATTTTTCGGGACACTAAGAAAAGGGGAAAATTTTAAATAGAGCGAGGAGTGCGAGGAGGCATTCCAAAAGATCAAGCAACATCTCGCAAGCCTACCCGTATTACAAAGACCCGAGCCCGGTGAAGTGCTTACCCCTATACCTCAGGGAAACTAGTTATGCGATAAATGCAGTTCTAGTCAAAAATGTCATAGTAGAAGAAAAACATGTGTGCACTTCATAAGCAAGAACATGAACCCGACGGAGAAGAACTATACCAAAATTGAACAGTTAATACTCGCCTTAGTGTTTGCGATGCAAAAGCTGCGAACGTACTTCCAGACTCACAGGATTTTGGTACTTACGAAGTCTTCTATATAATCAGTGCTTCACAGTGCAGCGAGATCGGGAAGGATCTCTAAATGGAGTGCTCAAATTAAGCAATTCGACATCTACTATGAGATGAGAACATCAGTAAAGGCACGGGCGGTAGCTGATTTCCTTGCATACTTTCCCTTAGACGATAAGGATGAAGTTGAGGATATCTCGGGTATGGAAGAAGATCCGGAGGATCTGTCCGATCTCCTCGAAACAAGTAGCCCGACACGATGGGAAGTATTTGTAGATGGGTCTTCCAACAAGGAAGGATCGGGGCTAGGATTAGTCTTCAATACACCAAAAGGAAAGAAGATGGTCCACTCATTTAGGATTGAATTCAAGGAAACAAACAATGTCATTGAATATGAAGCTGTGATGCATGCCTTACAGTTAATTGTAGAACTAGGAATTCATGATGTAAGACTAACTAGCGATTCTCAGCTGGTGATTCGACAGATTAGTGGGCAGTATGCTATTCATGAACTGGTATTGCAGAAGTATTGGGTGCTCGCCCAATTTTACATCGACCAATCCCCAACATCAAGTTCCGACACATTTGCAGAAAAGACAATCGACACTCGGACGCTTTAGCCTATATCGCCTCAATGTTAACAGACTCGAGTATTGAAGGCATCCGAGTCATAAGGGTCCTGATGCCATCCAAACATGAAATAATAGACACAAAGGCATACGTGGACATAACCACGGATGATAATTATGAGGCTGGTGATTGGCGCAAGCTCATCTATCAATACTTGGAGACGTGATAACTACCAAAGGGACGACCCGAGATCAACAAGATCAAAAGTAAAGCAGCAACATATGAATTACGAGACGGTATCCTATACAAAAAATCTTATTTTGGGACGCTCTTAAGATGTTTGAGCAAATTAAGAAGAAGGACGCTCAATCTTGAATGAACTACATTATGGTGCCGCATGCAATCACAGCTCGGGTTGAAGTCTATCGGCCAGAGCCAAGACTATGGGGTATTTTTGGCTGCACATGCATGAGGATGCAAAACACATGGCTTTAATTTGTGACGAGTGCCAAAATTTCGGCAAAAAGATACATGCACCAGCAGTGTCATTAAACTCAGTGGTAAGCTCATGGCCCTTCGTCAAGTGGGGTATCGATATTGCGGGACCATTACATGTCGGATTGGGACAGAAAAAGTATTTGATTGTAGCTGCAGACTACTTCACCAAATGGTTGGAAGCCGTACCATTAAGACATATCCGATACAAGGACGTGTTTCGGTTCATCTGGGAACACATCATCTGTCGATTTGGCATTCCAGCAGCAATCGTCTCGGATAACGGGAAAAAGCTGCAAGGAAAGAACATCGACCTACTGTTTAACACTTACAACATTCGAAAGAGTAAGGCAACACCCATTTACTCACAGAGTAATAGGCGGGCCGAAATCACAAACAAGATAATAGCGGGTAACCTAAAAAAAAAGTTGGACGGAGAATACGGTGAATGGTGTGAATAGATTTACAATGTTCTACGGGCTTACAGAACTACCCGAAGGGAAGCGACTGGCTTGTCAGCTTTCATGCTTACATACAGAACTGAAGTCATCTTTCCAACCGAGGCAATGATACCCACCATAAGGACCAAAGTATGGAGGCGGAATATATCGGTGGACCTAATTCTGTCCAAGCTTGATGACTTAGAAGAGACTAGAGAAATGTCTCTACAAAGAATGGAAAATTACCAGAGGCGATTACAGCGTGAATACAACAAGCGTGTTCGTCCGAGAGAATTCTAACCAGGACAGTTGGTAATGAAGGAACTACCCAGCTTTGAACGTGACAAAAAAGGTGGGAAATTGGCGGCGAGATGGGGCGGAGCATACACTATCGTGTCAAAAGTGGGAGAAGGAGCGTATAAGATATTGAAACCGGACGGAACTCCAGAAGCGCGACCATGGAATGCTCGGCACCTGAAACTATATCACCCACGACTGGTGTATAAACAAGTATGCTACTTTTGTCATTCAATTCCTTTAAAAATCCACGAGGGGTAGGGAATATGACATCTGCGACTAATGGTCATTCGTACTCGGGGCGACGACAGTGTGCAAGTGCCGAGGTGACACACACTCGAATAGCAATTCGTACTCGGGGTGACGGAAGTGTGCAAGTGCCGAGGTGACTTACACTCGCATGGTCATTCGTACTCGGGGCAACGGCAGTGTGCAAGTGCCGAGGTGACTTACACTTGACGGGCTATTCGAACTCGGGGCAGTGGTAGTGTGCAAGTGCCGAGGTAGCTTAAGGTTCCTTGTGGTTGGAAACCAGCGACCGATTGTCAAGACATGAGTACTTGACAATCGAGCATACAACAACGCTCCCATCGCAAGTGATCGAACCCACTTGCCCGGAATAGTTGGTTGATAACTAACCCGGGATATTCGGGCAATAGAACTTAGGAATGACTGAATCCCCTTCCACTAGATCAAAATGACAGTGATGAGATACCTCAATCGGGACATGGCATTGGGTCCGATGACCCTCCCTGTTGAGTGTGTTCGACAGAAACGGAATTTCTACTAACATATGGATAATTGACACAAAATGAAGGAACTTAAGAAGCTAACGATTACGAAAAACCAAGTCATACAACAAAAGAACAATGTCTGAAATAAACAAGCCTTAAAACAGAGCAATCGGCCGATGACGCAGCACCCCACAAAACAACATGTTCAACAAAGAGTAAAGGTGTTCATGCAAGGAGAAAATTACAGGCCGATGCAAAGGGGAAAACTAGTGACGCAACACTACAAAAGGCATAATATATTCGTTCGGAGGAACTGACCCTGAGCTCGCCCTCTTGGCAGCAAGATCGGCTCGCTTCTTCTCGATGAATTCCTTCACACCCTCCTTAATCTTCGCAGCAGGCTTGGCGTTGTACTTCTATTTCTCCTCAGCAAGTTGGAGGGTCAGTTTGGCTGAAGCGGATTCAGCATCAGCAACCTTCACGATCAATTGAGCCTCATTCGTCTTCAGTCGAGTAGTCTCCTCTTCCAAAGACTGGACCTTCCCTTGCTCGACTGCAAATACAAAGAACTGGTCAGTATTATGACAAACAACACGAAAATATAAGGAAAAAACATCAGAACTATTTAAAACAAGCGGGAACACCTTCAAGCAAGGGTAACACTACTTTAAAGGTTTCCTCGGATTTAAATAAGCTACTCTCAAGGGAAGAAATTTTTAAGTCAACTCGTTATAATACTAATCATTAAACTCATTAGTGGGGCAATATTTCTTATGATCGCTCAAACTAGCCTTCTGTCGATCATGCGCTATCTGAAGACCCGAAAACTGAGCCTGAGTCCACTCTAACTCTTGGGATATCTGATTAAATCTCCGAAGCCTCTCTCCTAACTCCTGAGTTGATTTCTCGGAAACATATTTTGACTGTCGCAGCCGCTTACGATCAGAATGCATATCTCTAATCTGAAGTCTCAATGATTCACACTGACTTTCCGAAGACTCAGCCAACAGTCCCTTATCGGCTGCAACCCTTTGAGCCAGAAGTAAATTGGCCCGAAGATTATCTATCTCCTCGGGCACATACTCGAACCTCTGATATCGGAGAAAATCGGACCGAAGCCCCTCGATCTCGGCGGCTTGACGATCGATCTTATCATCTTTGTTATAAATTTTCTGCTGAAGCGTGGCAACCTGTCCTTTTTCGATGTTTAACTTCTTATTCATCCGACGATATTCGGAGGAAGCGTCTCTATCCAGGCTAGGCATCTCGGCTAGGAAGACAATGCTAAACTTAGGATATTGGCATTACACGATCAATCAATGGTAACAAATTTTTGAACAAGTACCTTTGGTTTCCACTAGCTGCTTCTCCAGTCATCGGGCTCGTTCCTTCTCTTGTTGCAATTGGGCGCGAAGACTCTCCATATCCTCTAAATCCTTCTGGTGAGTAGCAGCCTCCAACAACTTTCGATTGGCGGCCTAAAAACAGTACATTTCGCATCATCAAATAACCCCTTTCCATATTGGATACACGATTAAGGAAAGGCGACTCACCATAACTGAAAAAGTGGGGGTACAGCAACCATACCCAATATTTCGCTTAGCAATCTGTATGGACAAACTCCAATATACTTTCAAGAGCATCAACTAGACTCAATCTTAATAAAGTATATCAAAGAGTTATATCTCTCTTTCTTGATTAAATTCTTTCTCAAGCAGATAGAAATCTGCGAGTCCAATTGAATACAATAGAAATCACTTGAGTGTTACCAAAGACCAATGTTCAAGTATCAATCAATTTCAATCAATAACCAAAGGTCGGATTTCCAATTGATTGATTCAAACGCACAACCTGTGATATTTCAATTATATAACAAAATATAATGCGGAATAGAAATAACACATACACCAGAATTTTGTTAACGAGAAAACCACAAACGCAGGAAAACCCGGGACCTAGTCCAGATTGAACACACACTGTATTAAGCCGCTACAGACACTAGTCTACTACAAACTAACTTCGGTCTGGACTGTAGTTGAACCCCAATCAATCTCACACTGATCCAAGGTACAGTTATGCTCCTATGTATCTGATCCCAGCAGGATACTACGCACTTGATTCCCTTAGCTGATCTCACCCACAACTAAGAGTTGCTACGACCCAAAGTCGAAGACTTTAATAAAAAAATATGTATCACACAGAAAAGTCTACAGGAATAGATAGATCTTTCTCCCACAGAAATACCAACAAGTTTTTGTTCCGTCTTTTGATAAATCAAGGTGAACAGTAACCAATTGATAAACCATACTTATATTCTCGAAGAACAGCCTGGTATTATCAATCGCCTCACACTAATATTAATCGACGCGGCGTAAGAAGATACTGTGGAATCACAAAGGATGAGACGAAGGTGTTTGTGATTACTTTTATATCTTGCCTATCGAAGATATAAATCTCAAGCCAATCATTACGATTATACTCAAAACGATAAAAGATGCAACATCAGATCACACAACTACGAGAAAGTAGTACCGGTCTGGCTTCACAATCCCAATGAAGTCATTAAGTCGTTAACCTGGTTTACAAGAAGAAACCTAAGGTTAAAGGAGAATCGACTCTAGCTAATACAACTAGTATCACACAGGAGGTGTGGGGTTAGGTTTCCCAGTTGCTAGAGTTCTCCCTTATATAGTCTTTCAAATCAGGGTTTGCAATCAATGTTAGCTTGGTAACAAAGCATTAAATATTCACCGTTAGATGAAAACCTGATTTAGATTCAATCCAATATCTTTGAACCGTTGGATCGAAAACTTAGCTTGTTACACATAAATGAAATGCACGATTTTAGGTTTGTGTAACCGTACCCAAACATGTACATTTGTTGGTTCAACAATAGTTAACCAAATGGTTAGCCATATGAGCACTTTCATATCAACCATATTCTTCTTCACCATAACTAGTTCAAATGACTCAAATGAACTAGTTACAGAGTTGTTCAATTGAAAGGAAATCTTATATGACTATACAAGACACAGTCGAAGCAAAAACGATTTTATTCACTCGATCGGTTCATGAACTTTATAGCCAAGGTTTGCATTAGCATTCCTTAGTTAATATAAATAAGTTCACAAATAATCGTCTTTAAATATAACCATCTTAAGTTCGCAGACTTAGTTCGCGGACTTAAGTTCCCGGAAGGAGTTCTCAAACTCCAGCAGATATTCTCGGGTCGATAACTTCCGCCATTTCGCGGACTGGGTTCGCGGACTGAGTGCACGGCTCTTGTTCTGGTTCTCTTGATCAACAAAGTTCGCAAACTTCGGTTCAAGGAAAAAGGACTTATACATATATGTGTTGCCACACAATGCTTATATCCAACATTGGTGATATAATATAAACTCTCATTTCAATCATTGAAACATTCTTAGAGGACGTTATAGAGTTGTTATTCACAAACCATTTTTCGTCAAAGCAATTTTCAAAGTGATTGAAACATATCATGACTTTTGTCACTAGGTAAAGATGAACTTGGCCAAAGCGAAAGTTTAACAACACAAGAGAAATAGATAGGCGAGACAAACTCGGCTCGAAATAGCAAATGTGTATAATCAAAGTCTATATAGCAAAACGACTTTTGTCTCAAGATAGGAGATAGAGTAGATAGACTTTTGAGTGATAGATAAGATCAAGTCTCCACATACCTTTTATTCGATGAAGTTCTACCAGTTCCTTGAGTAGTCCTTCGTCTTGCATGATGATTGCCATGGAGTTCTTGAGCTCAACTACACTTTCTATCCTAGTCCGAGACTTATCTATAGTAGACTAGAAATCAAGACTTATAGTTTTGATCACTAACATTGACAAACATGCTTGAGATAGCAACGCATGCGAGTTCGACCGAGTAATGCTCTAACAATAACGTTGAAGGTATTCTTCAAACCGGCAGTATAGAGAGGCACAACATTGATCATCTCGTCGGCAGTGTAATAACTAAAGTCGAGAGAAGTGAGTGCACCCAAGGAATCACAGATTGGGCCCATGAAAGTGAAAAAAGTATTACCACCCGAACTCGGAGTAGGAACACATTTGGTCGGGTTCTTTAACATTTCAGTTCTGGTGCCATAATTGTTCCCAGAGAGCGAGCCTTATACTTCCTTCAACTCCTCTTCCCAATCCGAGTCATCGTCGTCACCAAAGATCTCCTCACCATCATCGTCATCAGAAATTACCACGACCACGTTAGCATCATAAAGAACAACTCCTTTACTAGCAGGCGGTGCGGTCGATTGCAAGGGCACGTTCGCAGGGGCAGACTCTTTCCTTTTACCTCCATCCTTACCACCTACAATGGTAGATGAAACGTCAGAAGACTTCTGGGGAGACTTCTTCAAGAAGTGAGATAAGGGTAGTCGATCATCGGGATCCTCACCATCTTTCGCCGAAGCACTTTCAACCGCTCCTTTATCATCTTTGGACTTCTGCACAAGATTCATCCTCATATACATTAAAGGAAAAAAAATAGGGGAAAGTACATGTACTGAGAGTAGAGCAGTATATTTGTTACCTTCCCTGTCTCCTCCTCGACTCTTACGCTAGGACCTCGGTCTCTCTTTCGAGTGGTCGGAACCTTAGATTGACTACCCTGGGACTTGGGCTAAAAAAATGGACGAATTAGAACCTTGTTGGCCACCCGGGCCAAGTAATCAAGCAGCTGAACAAAAAAAATGGAATAGCTTACCCGATCAGCGTTAACCACCCAGAATGGATAAGGCTCAACAGGAAATCTAGGAGGTGGAAGTTTGCCACTTAAAATAGGACCACGAATAGCAAGAGGAACCCGATCCCATGCGGCATCACTAGTGTGACGGGCGTGCTTGTTAGAGTTTGTTCCACCCTCGGGGTCTTCATCCAACATCAATTTCTTAAAGTCGTCAGTCGGAACCTTAAATAAATACACTTTTGTAGCTCCTATTGCACATGCCTAATCTTTAACATTACTCAAAATCTTCGTCACTTCCAAGTACTTCAATGATTCCAAAGGTTGTAAGTTTAGCATCATCGTTGTTAAAAATCCGTAGCTATAACAATGAGAAAACAAGAATTCTCAATCATTGTTATACAGTGTCATAGTATCGTTATATAACATCAAAGTTCAATTGTATCACAACTTCGACAACAATACTATGGTGATATGTATCACTCCACCTTAGTCAATACTCCATCCCACATGGAAACCACTCTGTAGGATCCAAATACCGCACAATAGTAAGATCTTGCGAGAATGTAGCAAGAGCCTGAGAGAACGTAGCGAGAGCCTAAGATAATATGAGCTGTAATCCACTACATATAAGTTGTCATCCACTATGTAATATCCTATATAAAGAGAAAGGCAAGAGAGAGAAAGGGGGATAATCAGAAAAGGATAATCAAAAAAAAAGGAGAGAGAGACTTTAGGGAGGACACATTTCTAGAGAGAGAGAGAGCAAAATTTGTATTATTATCTTCTTCTTCCTTCTTCAACCAAGAGATCCAAATACTCATTAATGGAGTCTCAATTGTAATCCATATGTAATTACAAACAACCATAGTGAAGATCCCTAACCCCGTGGATGTAGATCATATTGATCGAACCACGTAAATCTTGTGTATTATTTTCTATTTTCATTATCTTTATCTTTATTTTCATATCAAATAAGTTTAGATCTAGAAATCATAGTCATGATAATACAAGGGGTGTGTTGTAGGATTTCCTGCAACTACATTTTGGCGCTAGAAACAGGGAACGAGTAAAGGATTTATCCTTCCTGTAACTTGTTGGATCAAGAAATTTTCATGAAGATTAGATAATGTTCATATTTTTCTAGATCTACAAATTTAGGTTCAAAAATGGAAATTTTATGGAAGAAATCACACTTTCAGGGAGTAAACATCATCAACAATTCAAAGACATGAAAAGAGTGAGAGAAAAAATTAGTTGTTGTGGTGAAATTTAAGGAAAAAATGGAAGTTTCAGTGGAAGATTTTCATGTTCAGGAGAAGAAGGCAAATGTGAAAGAAGTTAAGGAAGGACGAAGAAAAGATAAGAGGCAGATGCTGCAATTTCTATCACAAACAGAAAATTTGCACATATGGTTCAAGGCTGAGCGAACAATAAATAGGTCACGGGTTGGAATTCGCAGAGACACATATTTTTCATTTTCTTCTCATTTGCATGGGAGAATAAAAGAATAAGGAAAAAAGTTATGCGTTAATTTCGCAGAGAGGTTCTTGCAAAATTGGTCCAGAGAGCAGTATGTACGTTAGTGGTCGCAAGATCGAATTCGCCTGCGAACATAGTTTTCTTCTTTTTTACAGAGAACGAAGAAATGAATAATTTCGCAATATTGTTTTATTATTTCGCAAACAAGAGGCAACACAATTGGTCATCTGCGAAGTTAATGAGTTCATGATCGTGTGATCAAGTCCCAACACATGCGTATTTTTTCGCACATATATTTGATTATTTCGCACAGAAGAGAGTTGATGATAATTTCGCATAAATATTTCGCAAAGAATAAGCTTGCACAGTTGGTCAGGAGGCATGAATGCAAGCAGCAGGTCGCGGGATCAATTCTTGCTTCTCGCATGTTTATTTTTGTTACGCGAAATTTATACAGAATTGTCTCTCACACAGTTGGAATTTGATTACTTCGCAAGAGAGGCTTAGCACAATTGGCATGGTGCGAGAAAATCCAAGAAGAAGCTCAAGGGTTCAAGTCTCACTTCTCACACTTCTTTTTGCTGCGCGAAATTCATACATTTCAAGGCATTTATTCACTTCTTTGACAACAACAGCGACTCACATGAAAGATAAGTACCACTTCCTTGAACATTTTACTTTATACTAAGAACGAATAAAAAAAAAATTGATTTGATTTACAAAAAGCGATTCAATCGAACGTTTACAAAGATTTCAAGATCTCAAAGATTATAAAGATTAGTAAGATTTCAAGATTATAAAGATTTCAAAATTACAAAGATTGCGAGATTTCAAAATTACAGAAAACTGAGGAAATTCAATTTATATGTTTCTCTAGAATATTTCTTTTGCAGAGAATAAAAAGATTTTTGATTTGATTTACAAAATGCGAAACAATCGCAGAATTACAAAGATTTCACAATTACAAAGATTTCAAAATTATAATGTATAAGAATTTCTCTTGAATATTTACTTTGCTTCAAATGATATGATATTATGAGAATGAAACAGTGGATGAAAGAAATGACAGAAATGAAAGAATGAATGAAAGAATAAAATAACAAAGAAATGCGAAAATTTCGCAAGAGACAATATAAGATCCATAAAATCTAAGATCAGAATAGGGCGAACCTTTATGGCGTACACCCTAGTTCGCGAATAAAATTTCGCAAGAGGCAAATGTAAGACCAAAAGTACGTCATAGAAGGGGGTACCTGTAGCATGACTCAGGGAAAAGGTTACACCGCCCCTGGAACCTGAGTCATGGAGATTTGGGGTCAATAAAGCCCATCCGGGAGAGGCACCTTGGATTCTCAGCTTAAGCATATGACTTAGGTTGGGAAACTAAGGTAATAAGGACTCTCCCAAGGAGTGTGGAATCTGATCAAGGCGCCAAGGTACACGGTTGAGTCAAGATTGCCAGGGGCGTTTTAAGCGTACCTTGCCATTCTTGACAAGTCTTGGCTTATACTTCACTCGACCCGAAGAAAACCCCACTTAGGGTGCAGTCTCGTAACCATAAGCCCTATAGGTAAAAGGGATAAGAGGCTGCGAAAACAACTGGTTGTTGTTAAGAATGGATGGGAGGAGCTAACCTTGTATGGTAGAAGTACGCCTCCTTGAAGGGGGAACCAGGGGGAAGATAAGGGCGGCACCCTCCATTAGGGAGCTGATAAGTGTCTTAAGACGCAAATGTCATGAGGATTTTTACTCGCAAGGGTATTAAGGCTTGTCATATTTGTGCAACAATCCTGAAGAGGCAATAATACAAAAGAAAAAGATAATACGAGATCAATGGGTTTTCGCATGAAAGTGCGAAGACGTCCTACGATTTCGTCGCAAGACGGCAATGTCATGGGGCTTTATTTTCGCAAGAATATTTAGGCCTGTCATATTGTCGCAACAATCCTGAAGAGGCAATAATACAAAAGAAAAATTTAAGGCAAGATCAATGGGTTTTTGCATGAAAGTGCAAAGACGTCCTGCGATTTTGTCGCAATGACAAGAGGTGGCAAAATAAGACCTTTAACTAGGAAGGCAAAATAAGACCACATAAGAAAATGAGTAAGCAAGTAAGCTTGCGAGAATGATTATATGTAAGAAAACAAGCTTGCGAATATGTACATGGAAATGAAACTGTAGGATCAGAATCTCACAATGACAATGTTTCAGCGAAATTATCAATGACACAACACAACAACGTCGCAGAACAATTTCAGAAATGATAAAATAAATGACGTCAACTAAGATCACGAGAAAGATATGATAGTCCTGCGAAAATTAGAGAGTTTGCGAAATTAACATTTGTAAGGTTGCAGAATGTCGCAACATCCCGAAAATAAAGACAGATTAGCTGTCATCACTATGTATTTCCTTATAAATAGTCGTTCGAGTTGTAAAGAAGAGAGAGATATTTTTGAGTAAGAAACAAGTAAATAGGAGAGAGAAAGTTCAGAGCAAGATCATTCTTGATTTCTTTATCTTTTCTTGTAAGAACATTCAAAGATTGATCAATAAAATTAAGAGTGTAAACCTAAAAATGAGTTGATTAATAATGAAATCATATGAGGGGTGTAGTGTAGGATTTCCTGCAACTACATAATGGCGCTAGAAACAGGGTGAAGATCGAAAGTTGAAGATTGTTGTTGAGAATATTCAAATCAAGAAAGTGATTAAATAAATCAGTGAATAGTTAAAAGAAATGAATAGAATTAATGAATGAAGATGAAAAGATTGGAGTGTAATATGATAACAAAAACGATGATTAATGAATTCCATGAAAACATCAAAGGAAGAATACATAAACGAAATTTTGAAGGAAGGAAAGTTATGGGGTAGAAAAGACATCACCCTTGAAAGATTGGGAAAAGAAAAAATTACATTCATGGCGGCAGAAATACCAAAAGAAAATTTGAACCACACATCTCCATTGGTTTCACAGTGCCTATTACGCGAAAAAGAAGAGGAGACAACACAAAATCCACAGGAGAATGGATATTGAACAGAACTTTAATCGATACAGGAAGTTCAGTGGATATAATATTTTATCACGCATTCCGGGGAATGGGATTTAAAGATGAAGAAATGTCCAGTTCAACATATTTTGTTCACGGCTTTGGAAAATCCACAACAAAACCTAAAGGGAGATAGTGGTACGAATTCCACTTGGAGAAATCGAAACACATGTAACGTTGTGCGTGGTGGATATGGAATCGCCATATAATATGTTATTAGGAAGACCATGGATACATGCGATAAAAGCTGTGGTATCAACGTTGCATCAATGTATTAAATTCCCCACACCAAATGGAATAGGTGAAATCAGAGGAGATGTTGACAATGCGAAATTATGTCATCAAATTGAAGTAAAGCATTATGAAGGACAAGCAAAAAAGAAACAATTTCGCAGAAAGTTGGCAAAGGAAGCAAAGAAAGAAGAAGAAGAATTTAGAGTATATATGATAAGGGCAAAAGAAGGCAAAGGAATACCCAGCGAAATTTCGGAAGAAGGAGAAGGACCTATGAAACAATAAAAGAACCAACACCAATGGGAGAACCTAAACCCAGTTACACTGCCGCAGAACCAACAAAAGAAATAAACGTTGGGACTATAGAAGAACCTCTAATATTGAGAATTGGAACCAAAATGGATATGGAAGAAGAAGAAAGAACTGTTAACTTGTTGCGAGAATATAAAGATGTTTTCGCAGGAAGCATGGATGAGATACCGGGAATAGATCCATCAATTGCATGCCACAAGTTGGAGATTAACAAAAATGTGAGACCATTTAAACAGAGAATAAGAAAAATTGCAACAACTTACCATTCCCAAATAGAAGAAGAACTACAGAAAATGCTTGAGGCGGGAATCATAAGAGAAGCTAAATACCCAGAATGGATAGCGAATATGGTCATTGTCCCAAAGAAAAACAAAGGAATCAGGATTTGCATAGATTTCACTGATTTAAACAAAGCTTGCCCCAAAGATAGTTTTCCGTTACCAGATATTCCTCAAATGGTGGAATCCGCAGCGGGAAATGATAGGGTATCATCTTTAGATGGGTACAAAGGGTATAACCAAATCCCTCTCGCTGAAGAAGATCAAGAACATACTGCTTTCTTTGCCCCTAGAGGTTTATATTGTTACACGAAAATGCCATTTGGTTTGCGAAACGGGAGCGCGAGCGACATACCAAAGAATGGTAGAGAAGGTGTTCGCAAAATGGATACACAAAACATTAGAAGTATACGTGGATGACATGTTAGTAAAGAGTAAAGAAGCTAAAGACCATGTACAAGACCTGAGGGAGATTTTTGAACAAATGCGGCAGTATAACATTAAATTGAATCCTGAGAAGTGTACTATTGGAGTTGCATCGGGAAAATTTTTAGGCTACATTGTATCAAAGGAAGGAATACAGGTTGATCCAAAAAAGTGCAAGCAGTTCGTGACATGCCAACACCAGCAACAATAAAAGATGTACAGAAGTTGAATGGGCTTCTAGCTTCGCTGGGGAGATTCATTTCGCGATCATCAGACAAATGCAAATATTTTTTCGATATACTCAAGAAGGGTGCGAAATTTAAATGGACTGATGAATGTGAAAAAGCTTTTCAAGGAATCAAAGAACATCTTATGAATACAACTATTTTACAAAAAGCAGAATCAGGAGAAGAATTATTGATCTATCTTGCGACGACGTCGCATGCATTAAGTGTTGTGTTATTGCGAGTAGACGCAGGAGTGGAGAAACCCATTTATTACATTAGCAAAACTTTTAATACTGCGAGAAGAATTACTCAAAGATTGAAAGTTAATCTTAGCATTAGTTTATGCATCATTTAAGCTCCGCATATACTTTCAAGCACACAAGATAAAGGTATTAAAAAAGTACCAATTGAATCAGTGATGAAGAATTCTAAAAGATCAGGAAGAGTGGAGAGATGGAATGCACAAGTAGGCCACTTTGATATTAAATATGAAATTTTGTCTTCACCAAAATCACAAGTTGTTGCAGATTTCTTGGCAGAATTTCCTTTAGAAGAAGATGAAGCAGTAGAAGAAATGATGGATGTAGAAGAAGAACATGGAGATCCAAAAGATTTATTAACAGAACCAAATAGATGGGAGATATTGGTAGATGGATCATCAAATGGAGAAGGAAATGGAGTTGGAATTGTTTTAATTTCGCCAGAAGGAATAAAGATGGCTTTTTCATTCAGATTGGAATTTGCATCCACTAATAATGAAACAGAATATGAAGCTGTGATACATGCCTTAAAATTCGCAATAGAAATGAAACTAGAAAATGCCAGGATCACTAGTGATTCGCAGCTAGTTATTCGCCAAATAAAGGGAGAGTATACTACAAATGAACCATCCTTGAAGAAATACAAGAAGCTGGTTGAAGAATTGTCAGCGAAAATCCCAAAAATAAAATGGAGGCACATTTCAAGAAAGGATAACAGACTCGCAGACGCTTTTGCTTTCATCTCAAGCATGATGACAGATCCAACTGCGAGATGCATAAAAATACAAACACTTCTGTCACCATCAATCAATAAAGAAGAAGAGAAGTGTGGACGTGATGATAATAGACAATGAAGAAGAAGAACAAATGAACAATATCGCAGACTGGAGAATGGAACTTCATGCATATTTGGCGAAAGGAGAAACACCAAGAAATAGATTGGAAACACACAAGTTAAAAAGCCGTGCAACGAATTATGAATTAAGAGATGGGTTGCTATACCGAAAATCCTTTAATGGACCATCACTCAGATGTTTGACACGAGAGGAAGGAGAAAAGGTGCTAAAAATGTTACATAGTGGGGATGCTGGCAATCATAGTGGGGAAGATCTTTGGCACATAGAGCAAAAATGCAAGGTTATTACTGGCCATACATGCATGAAGATGCAAAACAAATATCAAGACGTTGCGAAGATTGTCAGCGGCATGGAAAGAAAATACATGCACCTGGAGCACCATTGTCATCTTCAACCAGTGTGTCCTTTTGGAAAGTGGGGCTTAGATATTGTGGGGCCATTTTTACCAGGATCTGGACAAAGAAGATACTTAATAGTCGCAACAGATTATTTCACAAAATGGACAGAAGTGAAGGCAGTACACATATTCGCGACAAAGATATCTTTACATTCATATTCGAAAATATCATTTGCAGATTCGGAATTCCTGCACAGTTGGTATCTGATAATGGGAAACAATTTGAAGGACAGAATATAGAAATGCTACTTAATGCATTCAAGATAAAATGTGGAAAGTCTACTCCTTTGTATCCACAAGCTAATGGGAAGTAGAAGCAACAAACAAAACAATTGCAGATATATTAAAGAAGAAATTGGAAGGACATCACAGAGCATGGTGCGAACAAGTACATAATGCAGTATGGGCTTATAATACAACTAGAAGAGAAGCTACTGGAATGTCACCTTTTTGTTTAACATACGGAGTTGAAGCGGTGTTACCAACAGAAGTTGTTATTCCGACAACAAAAAGAGAAGCTTGGGAGAAAAATCTTAGTGCGGGCTTGATTTTAAATAAACTTGATGAATTAGAAGAAAGAAGAGAAAAAGCTTTACAACATATGGAGAATTATCAGCGAAGATTAGCCCGAGAATAATAAACGTGTCAAAATACGCGAATTTCAACCAGGAGATTTAGTTCTGCGAGAACACCAATATATCAGCGAGAAAATGGTGGAAAATTAGCGAAAAAATGGGATGGACCTTACATCATTAAGGAGATAGTTGGAACAGAGCTTATAGATTAATGGATCCAGAAGGAAGAGATGTTGGTCATAGATTAGACAGACCATGGAACAGGTTGTACTTAAAAAGATATTATCCGTAAGAAGCTTTGAGAAGTTATGGATTCTGAAAGAATAATTGCAAGATTACTCATATCAAAACAAGATCATGATGTGCGAAATTTTCGCAGAGATAATCACAGAACAATGACATAAAAGAAAGGGGCGAACCTTTATGGCGTACACCCTAGTTCGCGAATAAAATTTCGCAAGAGGCAAATGTAAGACCTAAAGTACGTCATATTAGGGGGTACCTGTTGCATGGCTCAGGGAAAGGCTACACCGCCACCGGAACCTGAGTCATGGAGATTTGGGGTCAATAAAGCCCATCCGGGAGAGGCACCTTGGATTCTCAGCTTAAGCATATGACTTGGGTTGGGCGACTAAGGTAATAAGGACTCTCCCAAGGAGTGCAGATCTGATCAAGGCGCCGAGGTACACGGTTGAGTCAAGAGTGCCAGGGACGTTTGAAGCGTACCTTGCCATTCTTGACAAGTCTTGGCTTATACTGCACTCGGCCTGAAGAAAACCCCACTTAGGGTGCAGTCTCGTAACCATAAGCCCTATAGGTAAAAGGGATAAGAGGCTGCGAAAACAACTGGTTGTTGTTAAGACTGGATGGGAGGAGCTAACCTTGTATGGTAGAAGTACGCCTCCTTGAAGGGGCAACCAGGGGGAGATAAGGGCGGCACCCTCCATTAGGGAGCTGATAAGTGTCTTAAGACGCAAATGTCATGAGGCTTTTATTCGCAAGGATATTAAGGCTTGTCATATTTGTGCAACAATCCTGAAGAGGCAATAATACAAAAGAAAAGATAAGACGAGATCAATGGGTTTTCGCATGAAAGTGCGAAGACGTCCTGCGATTTCGTCGCAAGACGGCAATGTCATGGGGCTTTATTTTCGCAAGAATATTTAGGCCTGTCATATTGTCGCAACATTCCTGAAGAGGCCATAATACAAAAGAAAAAGTTAAGGCAAGATCAATGGGTTTTTGCATGAAAGTGCAAGGACGTCCTGCGATTTTGTCGCAATGACAAGAGGTGGCATAATAAGACCTTTAATTAGGAAGGAAAAATAAGACCATATGATAAACAAAATATTATAAGTATTCGTAACAGATTATTTTTTGCAAGAAAGATAATGAGAGGCAAGTATGGGAATCAATACACAAGAAGCATTATCTTTCTCATCAACAAAATATTAAAAGGAAAAGTTGATTCCAAAGTTGGTTGAAAAATGTAACTCGCAAAAGTGATAAAAATAAGACAGTTCAAGAAGACAAAGCTAGATAAGAAGCTCAAGCTTCAGTATTAATTTCAGTAGCAGGAGATAACAAATCTTCGCCAATTTCTCGCAAGCCTCTCCTTCATTTCGGTTTTGATCTTCGCCTTGACTAGCATCTTGATTATCGCCAGCAATTACTTCTTCAGGAAAATTTCTTTCTCATTTGATTAACACCAGCAGATGCTTTTTAGAAGGAATCTTCTTCATCTTCCAAGAAATTATCCTCTGCACCGCTTTCGTAATCATAATCACTATCAGCAGGACGAGGAACTTCATCATCATCTACTTCTAAAGGATCAATTGATGTAGGAGGAAGAGATTTGGACAATAAAATGTCATTTACAAGGACTTCAGCCCGGAGATGAACTTGCGAAGAAGTGCTCTCTGATGATTCCTATCTTGAATATCCTTAAAATAAGCAAGATAATCAAGTCTTCTTTCTGCTCGGTCGCGAGAACCAGTAAGGGTAGAGACGAGCAATGCATTTTCTTTGCGAATTTTGGCATATTTAGCCTCCAAAACAGAAATGGAAGAATGAAGATTCTTCTCAGACTCTGCGAAAAAGATAGAATACAAAATTTATTAAGATAAGAATTCAGAAAGATATGACAAAGAAAAGATAATTAAGGCAGTCAAACTATTATGACTACCTTCCTTTTGCGAAATAAGGTGTTGAATCAAGGACAGACAACTATTCTCCCAACGGTCCATTGCGTCATCAAATTTATCTCCAACTAAACCTTTAAGTCGAGACTGAAGATTTTTCTCTTTAGAAATAAGAAAGGCATTTTTCTTCGCAAGAGAAGAATAAGATTCTTCTAATTTGGAATATTGTTCTTTAAGCTGATTCGCCTTTACACTTAAAGCTATTCTACCTTGAATGAGTGTATCTCTTTCAGCGATAGATGACTCTGTTACTTCTTTAAGTTCATTTCTCAAAGAGCGAAGAGATTGCTCTTGGTCATCACATACTTTTGAAGAATACTAAGTTGTTGCGAAGATATCGCCATCTTGTTTAAATAAGTTCTCTTCTCTTGAATAAGGTTTTATTCTCATCTGATAAAGTTTCCATCCCTAAATTAGCTTTAGTTAAAGAATAAGAAAGACGAGAGATACTTCATTACTTAATAAATCTTGTTTGAACTAATTGGGTATTTTCATTGGTAAGATTATTTATATGATCAAGAGAATATGAATAGAGGTTATCTAATTGGTTATTATCCATCAAGATTTCTTTATCAACACGGGCTTCTTCAACAGCAGATTCAAATTGATATCTCTCCATTATTCGTTTCTGGTTTAAGCTTAACATGCGAAAGAGGGATTTCAAGGATAATTAAATATGGGAAGGATAAAACCATTAAAAAGGCAAATTAAAGACACAGATAAGAAAATCATACCTCTCAATTCATCATTCTTCTTGCGAAGATTGTCACGATCCAGAAAACATTCTGAAGCTTTGATTTTCGAGACGAAGAGCATTACATTCTTTTTCCAAAGCTGTCTGCGAAGCAGCTCTGTCAGAACCCAAATGCTTGCTCAGAATTTCGCAAACATTAGACTTGATAGGATCAATAGAAGACTTCTTGACATCATCCAGAACTTCAGATAAAACTTTGAAGCAATATCTATCCCTTCCACGGTTTCTTTCGAAAGAGGAAGAGACTTAGGTAGAGAACTGGTAGAGATAGAAGGTTGAGAAACATTCTCAATGGGAAGAGAAGAGGTTTCATTCACAGAAGGATCAACAAGGGGGTTTCAATCATTGAAGGTCAGCTGAAGAAATGAAGTCTGAGGCAGCTTTTTCGCGAATTGGAGATAAAGGTTTATCTTGCGAAGATGTCGCAGGAGATTTAGAAGAGATGAGTAAGTGGAAGGGAACAGAAGTTGGAACAGTTTTAAGGTGGCGAGATTTCTTGAGAGGTTTATTAACATCTTATCACCCTGCGAATTACAATCCAGATAAGAAACAGAGGCAACAATATTGTTATTAGAAAAGGATAGTGTTTCTTACTACCTTCTCATTCGCAGACTTTCTTTTATGCGCAACAACCTTATGCTGCGATTTGGGAATGTTAGGGTTCTGAACTGTAAATAGTGTTGGAGCGCTTTTGCTGAAATAACAAGAGTATGGGAATCACATAAACAACATCAAATAAGGCAATAAACAAGATCAATTTCAGCAAAACTCATAAAGAAGAAAAAAGAAAACTAACCTTGATGAATCCATGGAAAAATAGCAGGGAGATTGTTTCGAAGAAAATTACGAACTATGAAGATTGCAGAAGAAATAGTATGAAGATGAAGAAGAACTTAAAAAGATTGAAGAAGAAAGAAGAAAAGTTGCAATAATGGAATTTGCAGAAGAACGATGAAGTTGCAGAGAAAATAAAAAGAAAAAAAAGAGAGTGAGAAAGAATATATATAGAGGGAATTTTCCTCGAGAAATAAACACGATTAATACGGAAAGATATAAGCGGTTAAAAAGAACGGTTACAAAAGACGTGTCGAGAAATAAATGGAAGAAAGAATACGTGTGATAAATGCAGAATATGAAAAGAGCAGCTGCGGCATTTCTCACATCATTCTCTACTTCGCAGAGAAGATATGAGAAGAGGCAAGATGTAGGATCAGAATCTCGCAACGACAATATTTCAGCGAAATTATCAAACACACACAACAACGTCGCGCAGAACAATTTCAGAAATGATAAATAAATGACGTCACTAAGATCACGAGAAAGATATGATAGTCCTGCGAAAATTAGAGAGTTTGCGAAATTAACATTTGTAAGGTTGCGAGAATGTCGCAGCATACCCGAAAATAAAGGACAGATTAGCTGTCATCCACTATGTATTTCCTATAAATAGTCGTTCGAGTTGTAAAGAAAGAGAGATCTTTTTGAGTAAGAAACAAGTAAATAGGAGAGAGAAAGTTCAGAGCAGATATCATTCTTGATTTCTTTATCTTTTCTTGTAAGAACATTCAAAGATTAATCAATAAAATTAAGAGTGTAAACCTAAAAATGAGTTGATTAACAATGAAATCATATGAGGGGTGTAGTGTAGGATTTCCTGCAACTACAGAAACTGAGGCAATGAAAATGCCGCAGACTTGATATTATGATCATACTGTTATGAGATAATAATGGTGCAGGAAAGAGGGAAAGATGAAAAACAAGTAAGAACTTGTGAAGAAGAATAATTACACGAAGAAGAATGCATACACTAAAGAAAAAGGAAGATCTTAATGGAAGCAATTTAAAGCTACATCAATTTTAGACGGCAAAATGAGCTAAGTAACACAAACCTTAACTATACATTGCAATAGATAAGCATTCTCATCATATAAGCATCATACTCGCATCATAAAAGCATTGCATAAGCATTTCATGGCATAAACATCGCATACACATTTCATAACATAATCATCACATAAGCTTTATATTCGCACAAGTAATTTACAAAACTGTACGGAATAATATTGCAGAATTTCGCAATAATATCGCAGAATTTAGCAGAATTATTCAGGATTACTCAGAATTTCACAGGATTATTCATAATTTCGCAAGATTATTCAGAACTTCGTAGAATGATACAAAACTTCGCAGAATGATTCGAAATTTCGTAGAATGTGTCAGAATTTCGCAGAATGTGATTATTTCGAATGATGTGATTATCTCGCTCAATTATTTCGCACAATTATAAGCAACTTGAAGAGATTATATTATCGCATGAGCACAAAACATGAGACAAAGGTAAGATAAGAATGAAGAAACAATTCGCACATTCAACATTTTCTCAAGGATTCTACCCTCATAGATAAAGAACAGAGGCAACTATGGATTACCAAGAAAACATTTTATGTTTTTTATCTCCTCGGCAAGAATCACCAAAAATGGAGTAATAATTTCGCATGAATAGAGGCAATACTTATTATTTGCAGTCAAGGATGGATACTTCTTATATTTCGGGGATTGATTACTTCTTATACTTCTTCAAGGATACTTCATACTTCGCATACTTCAAGAGATGATACTTCTTATTTACTTCGCAACGCTCCGGAACTTCACAAAAGAATAGAGGCAAGTACGTACTTTTCAAGTCCAATATTCTTTCGCTCGTTCCTGCAACAACCACAACAAGGTGGATTTTTCCTTAAAGATCGCTCTTCAAGCAATATTCAAGAAAGAAGAGGCAAGATGTAGGATCCAAATATCTCACAATAGTAAGATCTCGCGAGAATGTAGCAAGAGCCTGAGAGAACGTAGCGAGAGCCTAAGATAATATGAGATGTAATCCACTACATATGAGCTGTCATCCGCTATGTAATATCCTATATAAAAAGAAAGGAAAGAGAGAGAAAGGGGGATAATCAAAAAAGGATAATCAAAAAGAAAAAGGAGAGAGACACTTTAGGGAGGACAAATTTGTAGAGAGAGAGAGCAGAATTTGTATTATTATCTTCTTCTTCCTTCTTCAACCAAGAGCTCCAAATACTCATTAATGGAGTCTCAATTGTAATCCATATGTAATTACAAACAACCATAGTGAAGATCCCTAACCCCGTGGATGTAGATCATATTGATCGAACCACGTAAATCTTGTGTCTTATTTTCTATTTTCATTATCTTTATCTTTATTTTCATATCAAATAAGTTTAGATCTAGAAATCATAGTCATGATAATACAAGGGGTGTGTTGTAGGATTTCCTGCAACTACACACTCCTCCTTACATAATGATCCGAAAACCATATGTATTTGTAATGTGAACTACATATTAATTCTCCCCCTTTTTGTCAATAAAATTGGTAAAGGTACGAAAACGGGATCCTAATGAAATTTCCAAAAGAGACATATAATGACCAAAAGAAAGCATATATCAACTTGTTTAGATGCAATAATAAATCCGAAGCTAAAGGCATTCATCAAGGATTTTATAAACATACAAGATAACCCTTATAATATTCCACAGCCGCACTCCCCACAAAGATTTGGCAATTAAGCACAAGTTCAATTAAGAACTCTCCCCCATAATATGTTATTCCTGAAAGAACAACAAGAGCGACCTTAATTTCAAAAGAAAAGAAGGATTTTTTTGGACATAACAAATTGCATACAAGTATGAATTTGAATCCAAAATACTCAATTAAATTAACCACAAGAGAACCCAACTAAAGGGACATTACTATCACAATGTCGCCCCTCTACTAAACCGTGCCGCCCCTATACCAAGATTGAAAGAACCCTGATTTTGGGCATACTGAAATCTTACTAGGCATACTGCATAAAGACAAAAAAAGGTTGTGAAATAGCAAAATCAGATTACCCCTTAACCCAATTTTTTTAGTGGCAAATCTGCCCTTTACGTATTAGTGTTAGTAATATTGATTAGTGATTAAATATTTTGTTTAGTGATTAAGATAATTTTCAGAATTATAAAGGTTGTTTAGATGATCTTTTGGATCATGGTTCGGCGAAACAGGTTGAGGTTCAGCTCACATCTATGAGCTGAATCTGCCAATTGATGAACGGTTCGGCTCACTGAATCTGTTTACTGCATGCGTCGAACCTATAATTTTCAATTCCAACCCTTTTGCTAGACACTAGTTCGGCTTATATGAAAATTTCATAGTAAGACGAACAACATCCTGAATAGCTCGGAAAAAAAAAAAAATTATTGGTTCGGCTTATATTTCGAAAATCGTATGAGCCGAACATCAATTTGTTATTTTTTGGGTTAAAATATTGTTATTGGTTCGGCACATATTGAGAATATCGTAATAGCCGAACCTCGTAAATGTGCTAGGTTCGGAACATATTATGATTATCGAATACGCCGAACCCCTATGCATCTCTATCTGTGACTAGGTTCGGCTTGAAATTTCATAACTGTTCATGTACACTTACAGGAAGCTTTTGTGAAGAACAGTTCGGCTAAAAACGCAACTCAATTTTGAGCCGAACCCAACATTGTAACCATCGTTTAATCGATGAAAAACAACAAATAGGAGATTGGGTTTGTAAAACTTGCTTTCTTATCCTCATTTCCGGAGTTGGAGATGCAGTTGGTTCAATTTCTGGTTCAATTGGTGGTTGATTTTCAGTTTCTGCACCTTCATCTTAAATTGGTTCTTCTTCTTCAATTGATGGATTAGAAGACGATTTGGTTTGCCTAGTCCCTGCTTTTCTTTGTACGAGTCATTATGTGGTTGAGTTTAATCGACGATCAAATTTTTACGAATCGACAATTAATCACGATGATGAATTTTTTTTTCGCAGGAGGCGGAGGAGTTCGGCCAGAGGAGGAGGAAGAAGAAGAGATGGTAAAGGAAACTGATTTTGATTTTTTAGAAAACTGATTTTAGATTTTTGTATTAAGGGTATATAGGTAATTGAACTACCCATAACGTACCCCTTATAAGGCCACCCAAGATGGGACTATTATTTTGTATGCCTAGAACGATTTAGATATGCCCAAAATCAGGGTTGGATTGAAAAATTAGTTGGTCCACGGACTCTACAATTGCTTTTCAATTCTTGATATGCCAGCCAGTCCAAGTAAAACCCAAAGTTGCTTTCTCAGAATATCTTTTGATCCAGTTGATTTACCATTCACTTAAAAGAATTCTCTGTTCTCCTCTTCTTGGAATTGCTCTGGAGGATTTCGGGAGAGGCATGTTTGCACTTGTTTTTAGACGGCCGGTCTGTCTAGAATCTCTCTTTTGAATTAATTTCCAGCAGTTGAGATGACAAGAATCCCGAGAGGATTTAGCCGAGGAAATGAGCGGGAATTTTTGGTTCATTGGAGTGCGACAAAGGTCAAGATGATCCAACACGTCAAAGCCAGTTTTTTTAACTTCCGGAACTGTGGGTATCAATTCTGGGGAAGCAGATAAATTCGTTTACCGCACAGCTTGCGACTGCCAGTTATACTGGGATTAGTGCAAGTCTAGCCATCCAACTCAATAATTATTAGTAAAAATTTAGAAGCTAGAAAACGGTCAAATGGCCTGATTTGTGGCATACGCTATCTTTATATAATCTCCATGAGGCGTCTGTACCTTCACTCTCGATTACACCATCGTTTTGAAGTGTTCCATAATCAAGAACGATTTTTTTGGGACCATGGTTTTTTTGGGATCATAATTTTATTTTGGGTAAAGGCATTAGAAGTAATTCTAGGTCACCCCATATCTAGTTATTTATTTAATACCTAATCTACCCTCTTAATTAATTTTAGGTTATGATTAGTGAATGATTTAGTTAAAAACAATTAGTGAGATTAAATTAAAAGATGGGTTTATTATTAGTTGAATAGAATTATTGAGAGAGTAGAGTTAGAGAAGATGAAGGAGAAAAACATGAAAAATAAAAAAAAATTCCAATTCACAAAGTTTGAGTATTCAAATGATGAAAACTCATCTGATTCTTCATCTCCATCCTCTCCTAGAATATTTGTTAATCTTCAAAATGATCCAGATTCGAACTGGATTTTGAACAGTTCGGTTACTTTATATGAAGAACAAGTAACCGAACTCATCTGAAGCTGTAGTTCGGTTTCCCCGTGAGATGAACAAGTAACCGAACTCATCTGAAAGTGTAGTTCGGTTACTTGTTCCAAACACGCAGGTTACCGAACTCTCTAATAATTTCTAGGAGTTACAGCGTTATGTTCGGTTGGTTCTCAACTAACCGAACTCTGGTGTAGAAAGTTCGGTTGGTTCGCAAACTGCATGCACTTTTGATCTAACCGAACTTTACGTAATATAAGAGTATATAAGTTTACAAAGTTCGGTTCTTTCGCAAACTTGAACCTAACAGCTAACCAACCAAACTCTGAGTTTGGTTTCTGCGATAAAATTGTGAAGTTACCGAACTTAACAAACAAACAAAATGTGAAGTTCCAACATTTATTGGCTAAGTTCGATTACTTTGTAGTTTTAAAATTTTTTGCGAACAAACCGAACTCTATTGGCTAAGTTCGGTTATTTTGGAACTCAACATAGTGGCCACAACAACACAGTTCGGTTAGACTAGATTTGTTTTTTTTTTCGGTTCTAAGGGTGGAGTTCGATTACTTTGTAATTTTAATTTTTTTTGCGAAACAACCGAACAGAGAGTTCGGTGACTTAGTTTTAAATCCAATAGAACCGAACTGTTCTTCGTGTTCTTCATTTTCAAGAAATTCGGTTAGTAAATTAGGATTTTTTGGAAAATCGACCTAACCGAACATGGCTCTGTAACTCCTATTAAAACCCTATTTTGATGATTTCTATTCGATTGAAGCAATCAAAATCAAATTAAAGCGAAGGGTTTGTTGGAAAATACCTCTGGAGTGGTCCCATGGCAGAATCAAGTTGCGGCTGGCGTCTTTTATACTCGATAAAATTATTATGTAACCGAACTTAATTGTGATTGCATTGATGTTGTTACATTTCTTAAATAGGCGGTGGTGGTGGTGGTGGGAGGAGGTGGTGGTGGTAATCGATGGTTGGTGGTGGTGATAATCGGAGGTGGTGGTGGTGGTAATCGGCGGTGGTAGGCAGTGGTGTGTGGTGGTGGTAATCGGAGGTGGTGGTGGTGGTAATCGGCGGTGGTGGGCGATGGTGATGGTGGTGGTAATCGGTGGTTGGTGGTGATAATCGGAGATGGTGGTGGTGATAATCGGCGGTGGTGGGCGGTGGTGGTGGGAGGAGGTGGTGGTTATATATATATATATAAGTGGTTATTAGATTGGTTTAATTAAATTAGGTTAAGGGTAGGTTAGTCATTTCAACGTTTTAGAACATCCCTTATCACTATAGAAAGGTGGCCTAATAAAATCATGATCCCCTCAAAAAAAACCGTGGTCCCAAAAAAAAATAATCATTCTAATCAAAATTGAAGCAACACCACCATCATTTTTAAGTGTTTAGAACAATCTTGAAGATAGAGCTCACTAGGCCCATTAAAGAAAATGGAACGAAATCCAATACTAGCATCATTTCTTTTACTATGCTTGCAGCTTACTGCTTAGCCTAGATGATCGGTACAGGATCGGTTAATCGGGAAATAGCAAATCTATCAGATGCTTAAAAGATGAGATGAAGACTGCAAAAGACATGGCCAAATGTATCCCCATAACGGGCCCTTTCAACTGCAAGATGTTGGTGAGTAAAGTTGGTGGTGATACATGCATGTGATATTCCAATCTTGAAAGAGTTCTAGAGCATCCACCGTAGGACACCCGAAGGGATATTAAGATGTGTAAATGTGATCATAGGTTGAGTATCAAAATCATGCGAGCTTTTGGACTGCAGGGCCAGTGTTGAGGTACGTTATGCCCAAAGCAAAGTGTAAAAGTGTTTCCCCGGACTAGTATTTGAATTAGGAAAAAATAACATGACCTCGGTAATGTATGTGCCTCACATGATACAGCAAAAAAAATACATTCCAATCACATTAGTTTTCCCCCAGCGGCATTTTGTATGACCAGTGGATCGAAATAATAACTTTCATGTGCGCAAGTGATAGAAGGTACTTTATAAATTTAGCCAAACCGGATGAACTTGGATATGAGTTGTGGGAGAAAATAAGAAGAATAGCATATTCCTACGAAGGAAGTAGGTACTTTATTTAGAAAAAAAGATCAAAAAATTGGAATGCAATTGAAATGTCGGAGAAAACTGACGTGTAAATAATTTCTAAGGGATATAGTTTATATGTCGATGAGTTGTGGGAGAAAATAAGAAGAATAGCATATTCCTATGAAGGAAGTAGGTACTTTATTTAGAAAAAAAGATCAAAAAATTGGAATGCAATTGAAATGTCGGAGAAAACTGACGTGTAAATAATTTCTAAGGGATATAGTTTATATGTCGATGAGTCAGAACAAATCATTGTCAAATCATAGGAACCAAGAATAAACAATGATTTTTGGAAATGTTGTGATTAGTAATTAGTAACACAAATGTGATTAACCAGAATTCTATTATAAGATGAAACCGGGAGGGAATAACAACTCTAAAAACGTTAGAGACCTTATAAAGTGTTCGAATGATTTGTTTCACGTGGTATCATTAGTCTCATGGTGAACAAGATCAAAAATCCAAATTTATTTTTTCTATCTTTTGTTATTCTTGGTTATATATATTTTATTTCTTTTTGGTATCATTTTCTTGGTCATACTAGCTATTACTATTTTTTTATTTTATTTATTTATTTTTTTGCTTTAAGAAAGGAAAAAGGAGAAAATAGAAAGAAATTTAATAGTAGTGAGCTTCCTAATCTGAGCTATGATTTGGTTGATAAGCTTATTCAATCTCCATGGGATGTGAGCTTTCTCACCATTTAGCATCTTGACCACTTTCTCAGCATCAACTTCAATAATAACTTTTTGGAAATCATACGCCACTGCAAATTCAGAAGCTAACAAGAAAGCTCTGGTTTCAGCCTCAATAGGACTTACGACTTCATGAGATTTACTACCACATCTTTGGAAAATTACATCAGAGTCTCTTGCACTAACTGCCCAGCCTGCCTTGAAGTTGTCAAATGCAACATCAACATTCAATTTTGTCCAGTTAGTTTCAGGAGGGATCCATTTAGAGGGAAATCTTCTAGGTTGTAGCGTAAGAACAATATGTTCTTCCTCTAGAAGTAAAGGTATAATGTAGCTAAACCAGGATATGAACTACTTAACCAAAATGAAATGAATCATAGGTCTGGAATGGAATTCTAGAAGGAGTGGAGAACATTAAAATGTATCACAAATTGAGAGTGAGAAATAGTCATAAAATTAAGATATGAGAAGACAGTTGGATATCTAACAAGGATTCTCTTCTTGACAGACCCTTGAACTGCACACTGATTCGAATAGCGGAGAATGGGAATCTGACACTCTGTCCCTATGGTTCTTTATAGAAGATCAAGCAACTATTTGTGATACTTCTTTCAATCTTCAGGAAGCGAATACTGTGTAGTATGGATCAAGAAAATTGAAGAGTATACAAAGGAGAATCAGTGTTAATCTCTCTACAACAAGAAAATTGTAGATAAATGTAAAGATGATATTGCACTGTCTGGGAAGATGTCTGGAAGCTTGGTACTTCTCCATCCATTCATATTTCTATATGAAAATGCACTTATGGTATTCTTCCCACCAATGCCAAGACTGCTAGTATCCTAAATTATATTGATCACATCTGCAACCTATGCAAAAGTACTGCTGAAGACATATCTCATACTTTCATGGTCTATACCTTTGCTTCCTTTGCTTGGTCTCAACACTTTGGTGAGAATCCTGATATATTCGGAGAGCCCAGAGTCTTTAAAGATTATCTCAATTCCTGGTTCCTTTAACTGAACCCACTCAGGAGTTGGGGTCCCTATCTCTGCAACTACTTGCAGGTTCATATGGAAAATCAAAAGAATCTTTCAATCAGCTGACACTACTACAAACAACATCAGATAGTATTTGTGCTCATTTGATAGGGTCATGCATAACCAAAGTGATATCCTTAATAATTTATACTACCACAAACACAGTCAGGATACCAGGAAAAGGATCATCAACCATTAGCATAAGCTCCACGCATGGTCTCTTCCTCTGGCATGGAAAGCAATGTTATTCTTGTACTTAAACCTTGTACTAGTTTTAGTTTAATTTTTATGTCCTTCTTAGAAAACTGTATTGGAACACGGAGCTTCAGACCATACGGACATCCAACACGAAACCAATTAATAATGGGTGGAGTGGCGGTTTCATATTATATTCAATGTTTATTATGGGAATACTAATTAGCAACGTGAGACTATTATTCATCACACTCCTCGTCGGCTTATAGAAGTTGGGGAATTTTGGAAGTATCTTACACAAATGACATTTTGGAAAAAAATTATCCGAACACCGAAATGAAAAAATATTACTATGATATATTTTAAAAGTACTTTAATAATAAAAGAAACATTACCAAGCTGAGCCTAAGCCTAAATATAAAGAGGCTAATGATGTAGCGGATCATTTGGCCAGGAAATAAGCTGAATAAAGACTGATGAATACTAATAGTGTGTAGCTAATCACTTGCCCAAGAGATCACACTCTCTGCTTCATGGATAGGTGGTCCTTCGTTTTTCTATGCTGATGATTAGTAGATGGCCCTTCCCCCTTACTGTTAGCAGCCATCTTGGTTTTCTTTGTAATACTTTTAGCCGGCTTACCAAACAAATAGAGAAAAAAGAAAGTTATTTGCAGCATTGCATATTGGTATTATTAAAATCCAACTTCAAAGGCACATATCCCCAGAATGAGGTAAAGAGATTCTAAATTGATGTCAGTAGGTGGATGGAAATCTTAATCTTTGTAGTTTATGTTATTTCACTTGTAGTTACTATCTTATGGATGATGAAGTATAGATACGTCTTGGTCCATAAATCTTCCACATTTCGTTTGTTTCCTCCTTAATTTTTCTTCTTCCCGCTTAAATATTCCTTCTAAATTCCCTTCTCTTTGTTTTCTTTAATCAGTTTCTTGGCTTCTCATAATATAACGGGACATTTCATGCTTTCAATCTTCTTTTCATGTTCGCGCCATCTCACAGTTACCCCTCAATTGGTTAAAAACGAAGTTTCTAAGAAATAAATGACAAATAAAAAAGGCCCAAAATCTAGTGTGGAGAAAGAGTAAATTACAAGACTTGTGCTTTCATTAAGATATGATAGATCTTAATAGCATCGTATCTAAGAGCTGTAGACTTGTAGTTCAAGGGAAACTACAAAAACATCAAAATGAATATGTTATATGTTTACAGTATAAGTATGAGCTAAGCAAAATCTCGAAGTAACTAATTAAACTAGAAGCTTTTAATATCATATTTTTGATGAATTCTAATTGAAATCAATGGTCAAGGATAACTAATCAGCCGATCAATACACCCTTTCATTTGGTTCAAGGGTTTTAAACCTTTTGAAGGTCAGTAACCTTTACACTTAATTTTGTACTATTTAGTTAAGGGCCGCTTATATAGAACATCATGATCATTTGATAAGGGGGGTTTATATAGACAATGTCCCGCAGGAACTATGGGAGTGGGTAGGACCAGCATAGCTATATCCAGGGCGGAGTCAGGATTTGATGAATGGTAGGGAAAATACCAAACTGCAGTGGTGCGATCAAAACCAAAGATCAAAGATCAAAAAAAAGACCAAATTTTGGGTTTAGTCCGTGTTGTGACGCAACGGTACATGATTAAAATTTCGTCAGGCGGACTTTAAAAGTCCGCCCCATTTTTTTTTTCATCAGGCGGACCTTAAAAGTCCGCCCCATTTATATTTTTTGTAACTTTCATCAGGCGGACTTTAAAAGTCCGCCCCATTTTTTCGAAAATTTCATCAGGCGGACTTTAAAAGTGCGCCTCATTCTTTTTCTTTTTTATTTAATTTGAATTTTCATCGGGCGTAATTTAAATTTACGCCCAGCAACAAGCGTACTTTAAATTTACGCCCGACTATATTAGAATTTGGGATTTGGTCGCGACCATATTTGGTCTGGAATTTGATCTTTGGTTGGGATTTGATCTTTACTTCGTCCCACTGTGTTACGATCTCATCCCAAATTTTTGGTTATACTCGCCCACTGTGGATGCTCTGAGGGGTGCAAACGACTAAAATGGCTACACGGGGATTAGGAACTCATATTTAATTGTACACCCTCCTTGGAATATGGATCTACCCCCTTGCTCTATCCGATGATTTGTTCGAATTCAAAACTGATCTCATCCGAGCTTTTAAAATTCGGAAAACGGGTCATTTGTCCAAATATTTTTAAATCACGGTTCAAATGGACGATTAAAAAATAGTTTGGGTGAAATGGCCAAAAAAAAATAGTAAAATTTAAAAAATAGTAAGGATGAAACTGGATACATCCTGTGTAAATTAAAAATAAGAAAAAATATTTGAAAATGGGCACGATGAAACTGGTTACATCCTGCCTATTTTTACAATTTTTTTCAATTTAAACAGTATCAAAATCTAACTGTTCATTTCACCCAGAAATCGTTGATTTTGGTCTTTTTAACCAATTTTGTGTTTAAAATTCGAATAGCGATATGGTAAGTCTTAGTGACTTACTCTATACACTGCAAAGATGGTTTAAGTTTTAGTTTTTTGTTATGGGTTTTACATATACTTGGTTCTTGATATTTAGTAGGAATAGGTCAATTTGTACTTCCTTTAGGATCAAAGATGACATTTGGAATCTAAATTTGGGAGCGATTTATAAAAGAAACTTTTCGACTTAATTAAGTCAAAAATTAATTTGGAAACCAGTTTTCAAAACAAAATTAGTCATAAAAATCCAAGGTGACCAAACTTGTGGTACAAAAACCCCACTCAAATGTTAAAATTCATTAAAACTCCATCTTAAACTAAATATATAAAAACCCCAAAATTTTAAAAAATTGATACAAAAATCCCAAATTTCAAAATTGATTTTATCAAATTTTATGATGAAACCAAAAATTGGTTTCGTCAAATTTTATGAGGTTTCATCAAATTTTATGATGAAACCAAATTTTGGTTTCATCAAAATTTTGTTTTTTGGGGTTTTTGTGTTACTTTTGTTTTGGCCGGTTTTTTGTGGATGGATAGTGACTTTTTTGGGGTTATAACTCGCGGACCGTTTTCAAAATGACATAAAACAAAAACATATTTTTCAGTCAGGAAAAGAAAAAGTGCTATGACATATGTGAATGACTTATGCTTCCAGCGGTGGCAAAACCATGGAGGGGTAAACCTGGCTCTAGCGCCCCCCACCCCCTAAAATCGCAAAATATGGAATAGCCCTCATCTTTTTCACATACTTTACCTTTAGTCTATACAATATTAAAACTTAGTCCTCTCCGTCGTCATATTTAGCCCACCACAAAATTCCCAAATTTGTAATTAGGCGCCTCCATTTTCTTTATATTTTGCGTTTAGTCCATATAACATCAGGTTTTAGTCCCTTGATTCTTTGTATTTATAAAATTTGCCTCACCTACGAGCTTCTCCAGTGGCATGTGTGTGGAGATAAATATCAAAATCTCCCTAGAATGCACATCCATTTTCTCAAAAATCATTCTCCAACCCGGATGTCATAAATCAATGTATGCATGACTTTAGGTAGAAAATGTCAAGGGGAATGTCTAGTTTCCCACATTCCCCTTAACATTGTCTACCATCCTAGTCAGTTTTTTTTAATTAAAAATATATTTTATTTACTAAAATTAATTCTAATACAATAAATAATCATTTTTGGATCTAATAAAATCTTAAAATTACTAAACATAAAATTTACATTTAATAAGAAAATGATCACAAACAACACCATTGGAGATGAATAATTTTTTTCACCTAAGCTTAAGGAAAATTTGGAATAAAGATATCTTGTTTGTGTTGCCACTTAGGAAATACAACAACCATTGGAGAAGCTCTAAGTTATAGTAGTCCATTCCGCCATGACAGAAAATTAATTTCTAAAATGGCAAAAGCTTTACAGTACAGCCTAACTAAAAATGATAGTTGAGTTTGTCCCCCCCCCCCCCACCCCACCCCCATTCCAAAGGCTCTGACACCGGATTTCGGGCTTGCTTCATACCCCCACCCATTCCAAAGGCTCTGACACTGGCTTTCGGGCTGGCTTCATAATTGTTAGTTCATTTTTAATTTGCAATATTTCAGGATAAAGCAACTAGTCTTCCATTGGCTGTGCAATCTAAGATCCCGTGGTTTATAATTCTTAGGGTCTCTCCACTCATTGCTAATTGATTTTGAATTGGATGCCCGTATTCTAACATGGTATCAGAGCATGCTCTTTGTGTCGAGTCATTTGACCGTACCTTTACTCCGCGTCACCCGATTTATTGTCCACGTGTTAGACCCAACGAGACTACACGTGAGGGGACGTGTTGAGATTATTAGTCCCACATTGTCTGGGCAATCTAAGATCCTGCGATTTATAATTCTTAGGACCTCTCCATTCATTGTCAATTGATTTTGAGTTAAATACCCGTATTCTAACGACAACTACAAAGACGGGTCCGGTTAGGATGGGAACGGGCCGCATATTCCAATTATGTGCCCCCACTTCTCTATGTGACACCCCATCTTCATACAAGACTACGAGCATTAATACTGTTTGCGGAAAATTAGTCATTAACTACTTCTTTCCATAATTTCCTCTCCATTTTCATTAATTTGGTATCATGTACAGAACATAAATAAGTAAACTATGGTTTTCCTCTCCGTTTTCATTGATTTGGTACCATGTTCAAAATATATTTTATAGAACTAATCAAATCAATAAACTATAATAAAATCAGATGTTATAATCGATGGTAGGAAAATATTTTAAATCAGTTATAGGCGACCCATCTTAAGTTCGCCACCAAGTTTAGTTCTTCTTTACCCAAAAATGGAGTTTTTATAATCAAAAATGGTAAGATAAAAAAAAGGATCAACAATTATATACAAGAGGAAAAAAAGAAAAGAAGAACGATGGTTTGGAAGAACAAATCAAAGTAAATCATGATGTAATCTTATTTAGCAAAAATAAATGTCAAGATTTATTTATTTTTCCCTAAAGGAGAAAGAAGATTAAGAGAAAATAATCTGTAAACAGGCACAAAGAGGCAAGTAAATGAGCAGAGCAGCAAAATACAAGAACATTAATAGGTTCAGTTGTAATTTAGGTAAATAAGGGCTATATAGTAATTGACAAAGAATTAGTTAAGTTTTAATTTGCAAAACCGTTGTACATATCTAATGCTTGTTGGGGAGATCACGTGTCGCATAGGAAATGGGGACGCATACTTAGAATATGCGGCCCGTTCCCATCGTAGCCGGACCTAACAAAGACTATGCCTATCCAACCAAATTTTAATTGCCAAACATGCACTTAAAAGGTGTTTAGATATCATAAGTAGATATATTTCTAAAGAAATAGAAATCAATCCCGAAAATCAGAAATAGAAAATATTTTACTTTTGCTTCACAAAATTTTTTTATATCTTACTTAGGTGGTTCTGAAACTCCGTAATTCAAACTGACTTTAGACTTTTTATGTTTCAAAAAATGCAAAAACAACTTCTTTTACTATCCAAACCACAAGCTATAGAAGTGCAAAGTCCATCAGCTCACAAAGTTTCTTTTCTTTTCATTCATTCATCCGATACCAAGTTCATTTCATTTCCTTAATGGACCATGTAGTTGTAGTCTCACAGAAGAGTCCTGCTTAAAAAAAAAAAGAAAACAAATGAATCCTGCCCTTATCGCCTATTATCCAATAGATATCACCCAGCCTATGATTTACCGAATGTTCTGTAGTTAGTACTTTGACTGGTGGGTCCCATTTTGATGATTAGCACCATAAGCTATGGAGTGAGAAATGATGTAATACAGTACATACACAAAAAGAGAAACTAATAAAATTAAGATGATTGATTAAATAATCAGGGAAAGATTAATAGATTATTCAAGTAATTATGCCGATCATGATCATTCCACCTAAAACCCACACTATAAAACGAACTAGGAGCACCGCTAACTATTTCATTCAAAATCCTATCTGTTCAGTACTACTTAGCAAACTTTCTTCATAAAATCGCAGCATATAACCAAAAAACAGGAAAAATGCTTAAGAGATCAGTGAGCAGCAGCAGCAGTGGGAGTAATGGATCAGCCGGAGGAATAATGGGTTGGTGTTGGAATCGACCGCAGCGAATGAGAAGGCGAAGAGGCTTAACGGTACAATTGGGTAACAAAAGAAGACGATTAGTGACAGGATCAAGATCGGTAGTAATCCGGTGGCGGTGCGTAGTTGCACCGGCACTTAGGAAGCTGAAGAAATTGCTGTTTGAGGTTGCATTGAATGGGATGTTTATAGAAAGCTCAAGTTGGCCATTAGCTAACATTTCCTCTCATTTGATTTTCACTTAACTTTTTTCTTCTAATTGGATGTTTGTTAATTTGAACTAATGTCAATAAAATGGGTTAATTGTTGTTCATGATCTGAAGTTGTGAATATTGTGTTGCATTTGGATAAATTATGATGCTTGATTGGTTGTTAATTAGTTAGTCTACAGCTACACCACCTGCACCTGATTAAGACTGAAATTAGCTTTTCAATTCTTGATATGCTAGCCAGTCCAAACCCAAAGTTGATTTCTCAGAATAACTTTTGATCTAGTTGATTTACCATTCACCTTAGAAGAATTTTCTGGACTTACTTTTGGAGGATTTCAGTAGAGGCATTTTTTTACGTGTTTCTAGCCGGTGTCTAGAATCTCTCTTTTGAATTAATTTCCAGCAGTTGAGATGACCAGAGTCCGAGGGGATTTAGCGGAGGAAATGAGCGGGAGTTTTCGCTTCATAATTATGGATGTGCGACATAGGTCAAGATGATGTCCCAAGACTCCAAACACGTCAATGCCAGTTTTTTAACTTCTGGAACAGTGCGTATCAGTTCTGGGGAAGCAGATAAATTCGTTTACCGCACAGCTTGTGACTGCCAGTTATTTTGGGATTAGTGCAAGTCTAGCCGTCCATCGCAATAATTATTAGTAAAAATCTAGAAGCTAGAAAACCGTCAAATGGCCTGATTTGTGGCATACGCTATCTTTATATAATGCAGGAACTACCAATTGGTCCTACAAATAATATTTTAGAAAAAGTCTAGTCCAATTGACCTAGTTCAATTATAGTTTGGTCCGAGGGTGATGTCATGGATGATGTAAATGTCATCTTGTAGTGGTAGAAATACCCTTTTTGATAAGGACCATGTATATAGTCAAAAAGTAAGAGAAAAAGAATCATTCTCAGATTTACTTTCTCTCTCTTATATTTTCAGATCTAGAATTTCTCTCTCTCTTTTTCTTTTTTATTTTCTTCCTGCTAGTGATGAAGAAGATGAAGATCACTCTTCTCTCTATTTTTTTCTCTAGTGATGAAGAAGATGAACGATGAACGATGATGATGATGAATACGATGAAGTTTTGCATTTTTTTTTTGATGTTTTGCTTCTGTTTTGATGATGAAGACGGTGAGGTTGAAGATTCTGCTGCTATTTATGATGATGATGAACCTTTATCATCTTACATGCTTGGGTAAGTTTCAGATCTACAAAAGAAGATGAAGATGACGGAGTTCATTTCTGGAATGAACTCTGGTTTGTGATGAAGATTTTGATGTTTTTCCGTCTGTTGTTGCTGCTGATGATGGAGAGGATGAAGATGATGAAGATGAGTTGTTGTTGCTGATGAAGAAGATGAAGATGACGGAGTTCATTTCAGGAATGAACTCTGGTTTGTGATGAAGATTTTGATGTTTTTTCTTGATGAAGATAGATTTATGTTTTTCTTCATCGTTGTTGCTGCTATTGTTGAAGATGATGAATTTGATGAAGTTCATTCTTGAAATGAACTCTGTTTTCTTTTGAAGATGATGATGAAAACGATGAAGATGATGAAGACGACGATAGATTTATGTTGAAGATGACGATGAAGACGATAGATCTTTATTTTTTGATGTTTGTTGCTCGTGTTGAAGATCTTGAATTTGATGTTGTTGTTGATGATGAAGAAGAAGAAAACGATGACGATGATTTCATGGATCTGTTGCTGCTGATGTTTGAAGACGACGAAGATGATGAAGATGATGTTACTGCAGTTCATTTCTACGAATGAACTCTGATTTTTATGGATTTTTTTGTGTGTGTTCATGTAAAAGAATGAACTCTGTTTTTTTAGGTGATTATATGGAGTTCATTTCTGAGAATGAACTCTGGTTTTTTAGGGTTTTTATATGGAGTTCATTTCGAATGAACTCTGGTTTTTTTATGTTTTAGGGGTTTTTTATGTTTTATATGGAGTTCATTTCTACTCTGTTTTCTTAGGTTTTTATATGGAGTTCATTTCTGGAATGAACTCTGGTTTTCTTAGGTTTTTATATGGAGTTCATTTCTGGAATGAACTCTGGTTTTTAGGTGATTTATGAAAAAATAAGTAGAAATTAACAGGAATTCATTTTCTGCTGAGTTTGGAAAACTCTGTCGGTTGCCTTAAGTCCTTGAACTTGTTTGTGAGCTTAAGTGGTTATGATCTAAAGATGTTCTCTGAACATGAAACTTAAATTACTAAGGAATGCTTTATGAAAACCGTGGATATAAAGTTCATGAGCCGATTCATCGAATCGAATCATTTTTGTTTCAATTGTGTCTTGTGTAGTTACATAAGATCTCATAGCAATTGAAGAACTCTCTAACTAGTTCATTTGAGTCAATTGAACTAGTTATGGTGAAGAAGAACTAGGTTAATATGAAATGCTCATATGGTTAACCTTTTGGTTACTATGTTGAACCAACATACACCTACACGTTTGGGCATAGTTTTCACAAACCCAGTAAACGTCTACCCAAGTGTGTGTGACAAGCTAAGTTTTCGATCTAACGGTTGAGAAATATTAGATTTAATCTAAATCAGGTTTTCATATAACGAAGAATATGGATTGCTTTGTAACTAAGGCAAAACCCTGATTTGAAGGTTATATAAAGGAGACATCTAGCATTGTGCAAAACTAATCCCCACACGTCTGTGTGATACTAGTGCGCTCGCTAGAGTCGATTCTCCTTAAACCTTTGGTTTTCTTCTCTAAAACCAAGTTAACGACTTACAGACTTCATTGGAATTGTGAAGCCAGACCGACACTACTTTTATCGTAGTTGTGTGATCTGATCTTGCATCTTCTATCGTACGAGTACAATCTTTGATTGGATTGAGATCGTGAGAGTTCTCCGATAGGCAAGATAAAGAAGTCACAAACATCTTCGTCTCACTGTTTGTGATTCCTTGACAAACTGCTTGTGTAGTCAAGAAGGATTGTTGAGAGGTGATTGATTAATCTAGGTTGTTCTTCGGGAATATAAGACCGGATTATCAATTGGTTCCTGTTCACCTTGATTTTATATCTTAAGACGGAACAAAACCTAGGGTTTTTCTGTGGGAGACAGATTTATCCTTTGATAGACTTTTCAGTGTGAGGCAGATTTGTTTATTATCAAGTCTGCGATTTTGGGTTGCAGCAACTCTTGGTTGTGGGTGAGATCAGCTAAGGGAATCAAGTGCGCAGTATCCTGCTGGGATCAGAGGTGTAGGAGTATAACTGTACCCTGAATTAGTGGGAGACTGATTGGGGTTCAACTATAGTCCAGTCTGAAGTTAGCTTGGAGTAGGCTAGTGTCTGTAGAGGCTTAATACAGTGTGTATCCAATCTGGACCAGGTCCCGGGGTTTTCTGCATTTGCGGTTTCTTCGTTAACAAAACTTCTGGTGTCTGTGTTATTTCTTTTCCGCATTATATTTTTTATATAATTGAAATAATACAGATTGTGCGTTAAAGATCATCAATTGGAAATCTAACCTTTGGTTTTTGATTGATATTGATTGATCCTTGGACATTGGTCTTTGGTACCGTCCAAGTATTCCCTGTGTTTGATTAGGACTCGATGATTTCTATTAGGTTAAGTAATATCAAAAACAAGAGAGAGATATTAACTCCTTGAGATACTTTTATCTAGATTGAGTCTGACTGTCTAGTTGATTCTCTAGCAAAGTATTTCGGAGTTAGTCCATACAGATTGCTAAGCGAAATATTGGGTGGTGTTGTTAGACCCACGATTTTTCAATTGGTATCAGAGCAGGCAAACACATTAAAGACCTTACAAGTCTGTATTTGTAGCGATCTGATTATGGGCGAGTCTATCTCTAATAACGTACCAGTTCAGAAATTACCATATGATTCTAAAAGCTTGGATTCACCTGAGAGAACTGTCACATCTAAGTCAATATCTAAACATTCTCTTGATGTAAAAATTGTTGATTGGGAAACTCTCCTAGAAGAACAGTTGGATGAACTTTCTGATGAAGGTGACTCAGATATTGATAGAGATGTTGATGAGGAAGTCTCGGAGTATGTTAAGTTTTTGGATTCGTGGAAGATGAAGAAGATTACAACTTTTCATGTCTCACCTCTTCTGACTCCCTTCTGTCGAGAAAACAAGAAATTGAGAAGACGTTACGCAGGTGTTTATTTTTCGAATCGTTCTTGCGAATCGATCCTCAAGGATTCCGAGGAAAACCTACGTATGAAGTCACTTGAATGTGATAATCTTTATCAAAAGTACTTTTTTTTGGAAGAGAAACTTGTCGAATATGAAGCAAGGTTTAACTCTCAATAAACAAGTTTTGATGACAGAGAAAGCGCTTATCTCGCTCGAGAAAAACGCCTTGAGGCTGATTTAGCTGCTGCTCTTGATAAAATCAAGATGTTGGAAGATGACTTGAAAAAATTCAATACTAGTTCAAGCAAATTAACCACTATGCTAGGAGCAAGTAAAAATCATCGTGATGCACGAGGATTGGGCTATAAGGGAATAGATGATCCAAGTATTAGCAAAGAGGTAAAAATTTTCAAGGCTAGTGATTCTTCTCAACAAAAGTTTTCCACTGATGGCAAAAGTGAAATACCTTCACCGGTAGTTAAGGTTCAAAAGAGCAAAGTATATCAACCTCTAAAACCAGCACACATGAATTCGGGTAAGAACGTTCCTTATATTTGTCATTATTGTGGAAACAAAGGTCGCCTGGAAAGGAGATGTCGTTTTCATATAAGGAATGAAAAACTTCATGATATTCTTGTTTGGGTGTCAAAAGAAGTTATTAAATCGGGATCATATGTTAAGGCTAACATTCTTGACATTACGGGTTGTAAACGTCCAACCTTTAGGCAAAGGAATCAGTGTTGTGATAATCCTAGATTTGCCTATAAACGTCATACGAATCCTTTTCACAATCGTAATGGTTATCAAAAGTATAACTTCGTAAAGACGAATACAAGATCTGATGCTCCCAATTGGAGAAAGACTAACTTGCAAAAGAATAGTCAATCCAATTCTCTTCCGGAGAATCTTGAAGAGAGTAATGGGAAGAAGGTTTCGGTCGTTCCTAAACGCACTCAAAACTGGATACCAAAGAAAGTCAATGATTTTTTGAGTATGAAAAGGAATGATCTCCCAGAAAGTTCCATGACTATGGAGAAGCAGTATCCATGATGCTGGAACTTAAAGAGTTCTTTGGGAAGATGGATTTGGATGTGAAAGGTTCTAAAAGAGATCTCCTTCATGATAATCCAAAAGTCACTTGTGGTGAGCAAGACTTTGTTCACCCCAACGCAACTTGATTGTGTTGGAAGTGCATCCTCACCAAGGAATGTTCTGCCTTGTATACGGTGAGGGAAGCACAAGAATTGGGGCACACAGATTATGTTCGGTAAGGCGGTAGAATTCGATTGGATTCATCTAAAAAGTTATGTCTATAAACTTGAGCAAGATTTGTACTTTTATTTGCTTAGAATACTTATAATAATCTTGCTTATCGTTCATTTCTACCTAACTTGGTTTGTGTTTAAGGTTCTTAAATGTTTAGGTTTGAAAATAATAGTTCGGGATGTTTGGATTACATGGTACACATACCAAGTGTGCATAATAGCATTCAAAATCAAAATCCAGGTGTTTAAGTTTGCAAACCCGTACGCATACTTGACGTCGATATTCGGTAAACTTGTTTTGGCCATAACTTCTTCGTCCGAACTCGGATTTACCTCATTATTTTTGCATTCCCTTCCTTATTGAATTACCTTCAAAATGTAGATGAGAATTGTTGAATTTGGATGAGTTAATATTGGTCTTTGTCCTGTCTCTTATTTTTTAGTGTTTGCTCTGTTTCGTTGCACTTGTTCTATTCTCTTGGACTTGGGCACTAGGATTCTTGGAGAAATCCTGTTCTAAGATATTTTGTGGCTGTTACAAGAGTGATGTTGGTGAATCAAAAAGAAGGAAGTTCGAGAATGGGTAGTAGTTCACATTTATATATATTCTTGATCGTTCACAATCATCTCATGTGAACTATGGTGCATAGTCGTCAATGACTTTGTATGTTCTTCTTTGTTAAGGAAATCTTTTTATATGACTTTGGTAACCACTCTTGGTATAAATCCGTGCGAAAAATATTGATTCTACCTTCTAAGGGCAAACATTGTTATTGTAGTATTAATCTTTATGATTTTGTGATATTGCAATTGTTTATGGGATATGTATTGTTTGCGTCCGTGAACTTGAAGGTCCCATATGTTGTCAAAAGTAAAGTCGTTCATGAATTGGTATTCGTATTGATGAAAGGACGAATGGACTTTTGACAAATACAAAAGTTATGCTTATGCAGTCATTTACTTGATGGAAAATAGGATAAAATCTTTTGTGTGACAAGGATAAAGTCTATTATGTCATTATGCGTATAGTGATGGAAAGATAGAATAGATCCTTGTATGTATTCCACGGTATTGATCTTCATTGATCCATTCTTTTTGTATTACCGTGAAGGCTCCATTGTGTGTCTTATGTTGAGCACGATACAACGAAGTCGATTTTTCTTATTGGATTTGTTGGTTGTTCCATAAGATACTATGTGTTGAGCATTATGAACTAAATTAATCATCTTGGTTGGTTATTTAGTTATTTGCTCCGAAAGTCTTCTTTTGTCGAGAAAAACTTTTGACAATTAAATTGATTACTTTCGTGATTAGTTTGATTGTTTGTATTCCAATTAGATAAATTATGGGTTCTCTTGTAATTAGTCTAGTTGAGTTTTCATATATTCCACAAGTTCTTGTGTTGAGTATATGAACGGCTATACTAACTATGTTCTATTGGTTGATGTAGTCGTATATTCCGTAAGGTTTTCCTTATGTTGAGCATGTGAACGATTAAGTTAGTCATCTCCGTATGATTACCTTAGTCGTAGATCCGTAAGTTTACTTATGTTGAGCACAATCAATTAAATTGATCACTTTTGTGGTTTGATTTAGTTGCGTATTCCAATTAAACTAATCATGGGTTTGCTTGTGATTAATTTGATTGAGTTTTGGAATTAGAAAATCATTTTCCTATGGTTTTTGGTGTCCAATTAAAAATCCTTCTTTTCTTTCGAAATTAAGGTCTATCTTGTTGTTCTCTCGGGAATGACATCAAATGGGGGAGAGTTCTTCTTGTGCTTAATGGTAATATCTTGCGGGGTGTGCGGTTGTGGAATTTTATAGGGGTTATCTTGTATCTTAAAACTCCTTGATGAATGCATTTAGCTTCGGCTTTATGATTGCATATAAATTAAGTTGGTATGTATTTTTCTTTTAGTCTATGAAATGTCTCTTGTGGAAATTTCATTATGATCTCGTTCTTTTGCCTTTGCCAATTTTATTGACAAAACGGGGGAGAAATAATGTAGTTCACACTACAAATACATATGGTTTTCGGATTATTGTGTAAGGTGGAGTGGTTTCCATGATCGAGATGGAGTATTGACTAAGGGGGAGTGATACATATCACCATAGTATTGTTGTTAAAGTCGTGATGCAATTGGACTTTGATGGTACGTAATGATACTGTCACACTGTATAATAATGATCGAGAATCTCGATTTATCTCATTGTTATAGCTGCGGATCTTCAACAATGGTGGTGCTAAACTTACAACCTTTGGTATCATTGGAGTACTTGGAAGGACGAAGATTTCAAGGAACGTTGAAGATTAAACTATGGAATAGGAGCCACTAAATTTATCTTTTTTGTATTCCATATGTATTAATAGTTTTGTCACTAAAATTGACAAAGGGGGAGATTGTTAGAGCATAGCTCGGTCGACCTCGCATGCGTTGCTATATCAAGCATGTTTGTCAATGTTATTTATCAAAACTATTAGTCTTGATTTCTAGTCTATTATAGCTAAGTCTCGGACTAGGATAAAAAAGTGTAGTTGAGCTCAAGGACTTCATGGAGATTCATCATACAACGACGAAGATCTACTCAAGGAACCGTGGAACTTCATCAACAAAAAAGGTATGTGGAGACTTGAACTTATCTATCACCCAAAAGTCTATCTATTCTATCTCTTACTTCTTATGAGACAAAAAGTCGTATGCTATATAGACTGGATCATACACATTTGACATTTCAAGCTAAGTATTCACTACTTATCTTTTTCTCGAAATCGTGTGTTGGTAAAGCGTTTCGCTTTGATCAAGTTTATCTTCACCTAGTGACAAAAGTCATGAAAATTTTCAATTACTTTGAGAATTGCTCTGGAGTGAAACGGTCTGTGAATAACGTTTATATAACGTCCTCTGAGAATGTCTCAAAGATTGGAATGAGAGTTTAGATTACATAACCATGTATTCCTTAATCCGAAGTTTTCGAACTTTGTTGATTGAGAGAAACCGGAGGAATTGGCTTTGCCAAGTCCGCGAACTGACGTAAGTTCTCTCATCGAGAATTTCTGCCGGGATTTTCCAAAAACTCGTTTGCGTGTTTAGTCCGCGAACTGGTGGAAGTCTCTTTGCCGAGATTTTCTGCTGAGTTTGGAAAACTCTGTCGGTTGTCTTAAGTCCGCGAACTTGTTTGTGAGCTTAAGTGGTTATGATCTAAAGATGTGCTCTGAACATGAAACTTGAATTACTAAGAAATGTTTTATGCAAACCGTGGCTATAAAGTTCATGAGCAGATTCATCGAATCGAATCATCTTTGTTTCAATTGTGTCTTGTGTAGTTAAATAAGATCTCATAGCAATTGAACAACTCTCTAACTAGTTCATTTGAGTCAATTGAACTAGTTATGGTGAAGAAGAACTAGGTTAATATGAAATGCTCATATAGTTAACCTTTTGGGTTACTATGTTGAACCAACATACACGTACACGTTTGGGCATGATTTTCACAAACCCAGTAAACGTCTACCCAAGTGTGTGTGACAAGCTAAGTTTTCGATCTAATGGTTGAAAAATATTAGCTTGAATCTAAATCAGGTTTTCATCTAACGGTGAATATGGATTGCTTTGTACCTAAGGCAAAACCCTGATTTGAAGGCTATATAAAGGAGACATCTAGCATTGTGCAAAACTAATCCCCACACTTCTGTGTGATACTAGTGCGCTCGCTAGAGTCGATTCTCCTTAAACCTTTGGTTTTCTTCTCTAAAACCAGGTTAACGACTTAAAGACTTCATTGGAATTGTGAAGCCAGACCGATACTACTTTTATCGTAGTTGTGTGATCTGATCTTGCATCTTCTATCGTACGAGTACAATCTTTGATTGGCTTGAGATCGTGAGAGTTCTCCGATATCCAAGATAAAGAAGTCACAAACATCTTCATCTCACTGTTTGTGATTCCTCGACAAACCGCTTGTGTAGTCAAGAAGGATTGTTGAGAGGTGATTGATTAATCTAGGTTGTTCTTCGGGAATATAAGACCGGATTATTAATTGGTTCCTGTTCACCTTGATTTTATATCTTAAGACGGAACAAAACCTAGGGTTTTTCTGTGGGAGACAGATTTATCCTTTGATAGACTTTTCAGTGTGAGGCAGATTTTTTTATTATCAAGTCTATGATTTTGGGTTGCAGCAACTCTTGGTTGTGGGTGAGATCAGCTAAGGGAATCAAGTGCGCAGTATCCTGCTGGGATCAGAGGCGTAGGAGTACAACTGTACCCTGAATTAGTGGGAGACTGATTGGGGTTCAACTATAGTCCAGTCCGAAGTTAGCTTGGAGTAGGCTAGTGTCTGTAGCGGCTTAATACAGTGTGTGTTCAATCTGGACTAGGTCCCGGGGGTTTTCTGCATTTGCGGTTTCCTCGTTAACAAAACTTCTGGTGTCTGTGTTATTTCTTTTCCGCATTATATTTTTTATATAATTGAAATAATACAGGTTGTGCATTAAAGATCATCAATTGGAAATCCAACCTTTGGTTGTTGATTGATATTGATTGATCCTTGGACATTGGTCTTTGGTACCGTCCAAGTATTCCTTGTGTTTGATTAGGACTCGCTGATTTCTATTAGCTTGAGTAATATCAAAAACAAGAGAGAGATATTAACTCTTTGAGATACTTTTATCTAGATTGAGTCTGACTGTCTAGTTGATTCTCTAGCAAAGTATTTCGGAGTTAGTCCATACAGATTGCTAAGCGAAATATTGGGTGGTGGTGTTAGACCCCCACTTTTTCAAGGATGCTGGGAAGACCAAGAAACGAACCAAGAGACTCACATCTAAATCTGGGTCCAAGACTTATTCTTCTGATCTTTCAAAGAAGCGTAAAGAATTCTAACCTTCTTCAAGTTCTGAATCTAGTGATGATGATATTCTGACTTCTGAAGATCCATCAATCTCTTCTTCAATGAAAGGGTTATCCAACCTTTTTTCTGATTCCATGGCGGCTCTGGATGATGATGATCTACAACGTACTTTTGGCATGGTCTCGAAAGTCTGCGATGCTTCTATTTTGGATGATCCATCTCTTCGCGGAGCTTCTTCTGCTGTAGACCCAAGTTTCCAATATGCGATTGGTTCTTTGGTAATATCTAAACCTTCTTTTATACCTTCTTTTTAATCTTCTTCTCCAACTCGTAACATCTTTCTTATACTTTTTACAGGTATCTCGTTTATCATATGTGGTTTCTTCGGATTATCAAAGGAAACTTCTCAACTTGGGAAAAGAAAATGCCAAACTTAAAGCTGAAAATTCTACCAACATTGAATTACTTCGCAAGGCTCGAGAATGAAATGAAGAAATTATTGGTATGTAATCTTTATTTTTTTCATTCTCCTTGTTTTACGTGATAATTAGCATTCCTCATTTCTTTATATTCGCAGATATTTATAATCTTTCCGATGAGGCATCTAACTTTTCTGACGAGGAAACCCTTTTAGAACATCTTAATTCTTCTTTAAACAATTATCCAACCAAAGGATTTGAGAACCTCACCCTGGAAGAATTAAGATTGAAGTATACTGCTCTTAGAATGGATCATAGACCCTTACTAACTACACTTAATAACTTCAAACGCCGTCTTCATGAAAATAACGAGACAATTCAACTTTTGGAAGAAAAGAAGAATAAACTCATTACTGAAAAAGATGAAGTCGCTCTCAAGGGTGCGAAAGGATTAGAAAAATTCCAAGAAACCATCCTTAAAGTTCAAAATGAACGTGATTCAGCTCCCTAATGGAGGGTGTCGTCCTTATATTCCCCCTGGTTGACCCTTCAAGGAAGCTTACCTCTACCGGGTTAAGGTTGGCTCCTCCCATCCGGTAATACAACAACAAGTTGATTTCGCAGCCTCTTATCCCTCCACCGATAAGGTTTATGGTTACGATACCGCACCCTAAGTAGGGTTTCTTCAGACCGAGTGCATCATAGTCAGGACTTGTCAAGAATAGAAAAGTAGGCTCCAATGCCCCCAGCATTCTTGACTCAACCGTGTACCTCGACGCCCTGATCGAGTTTCTGCACTCCTTAGGAGAGACTTTCTTACCTTAGTCTCTCAATCTAAAGTAATAACCATGGACTAAAATTTTAAGGCACCTCTCCTGGATGAGCTTTATTGTTTTTTCTCACCCCAAATCTCCATAACTCAAGTTCCAGGGTCGATGTAGCTTTCCCTTGAGTTATGCTTATCAGGTTTCCCCAAATGTGACGTGCGATAGGTCTTACTTTTTGCCTCTTGCATTTATGCGAACTAGGGTGCACGCCACAGTTGGATACCTCTCTTTTGTTGTTATATATTTTGTTTCCTTATACTAATGTCTTACTTTAAGGTCTTTCATTTGCCTTTCTCGATATAATATCATCTTATGAAAATAGAAATTTTTCATTCCGTTCATTTTTGTGAGTTATATAACTCTAATACATAGAATTCTTACTGATTTCTCATACATGAAGAAAGATATTCATATTACTCTTCTGCTCCCACCATCTTTTGTATTTCTTTAAGTTCATTGATGCTTCTTAGAACATTATTTCTCATTATATCTTCAATTTCCCCTGTGCGAGTATCATCGCACATAGTACTTTTCTTCTGAGAACACAACTTCTGGTTCTGCACTCGCTCTCCTTCTTTAAAAGTAATTTCTCTGACTCGTTTGGTGTTATTATTTGCAGAAGATTTTGCTTCATTACCCTTCATGTCTATCTTCCCAGATTTAGATACTACATCCACCATTAATCTTTCACCCCTTTGGCTATCCTTAGCATGCTGCTTCCAATTTCTTCGTTAGTATTCTCGCTCTTCGCACTTATCAATATCAATTTCCTAACAATTTCTTCCTTCATTTGTATCTCCTCTTATTATACCTAGACCTTTAGGTAAAGGAAATTTTATGCACTGGTGAAATGTCGAAGCCACACCCAAGATACTATGTAACCATGGTCTTCCAATCAGAGCATTATATGGTGATTCAACATATACAACACAGAATACGATTTTTGTTGGCAGACTTCGCAGTGGAATTCTCATTTTGGTTTCTAGTTTTGGCTTGTTTGCAGCGCCATTAAATCCATAGATTTTGTAAGTTGAAGGAATTAACTCGTCATCCCTTCCTCTCATAGTATTGTACGTATGATATAAGAGAATATCAACAGAACTCCCAGGATCTATGAGTATTCTATTTATAGCCCAAGTATTTGCTTCATCTTCTTCTTCATCCTCATCATCTATTTTTTCTTTTGGATTAATTCCCAACTTTACCACTAATGGATATTCATGTAATTATCCTCCTCCTGGTGTTTCTTCTGCACTGAACGAAATGGCTTGTTTTTGCCAATCCTTTAATGGTGATATCTTCGCAAGATTAAGGATTTCTCTTGCCTCATTATCTCTCGCATACACACGACTTAAGATGTTGTCATGAAAATCTTCTATATTTTTGAAAGAGTGTATAATCGAATTGCATTATAGATTCTTTTCCTTCACACCTACTTCAATTACAAATGTATTCTTCCCTTTTTCTTCACCATATGGATTTCCTCCTGATAGTGCTGGTGGTAAATTTTGCGGCTGCTGTACTAAGAAGTGATTCAATTTTCCTTGATCAATCATTCTCGGTATGATTTTCCTCACATTTCTGCAATTACTTGTTGTGTGACCATGAAAGCGATGATATACACAGAAGTCATTGCTCCTTCTGCCTGGTTATGGTTCATCTCCTACATTGTATTGGTTCGGGATTTTTTTCCATTAGTATAACAGCTTCCCAGACTTTGTCCACTGTAGTATTCAACTTTGGCAAACTTATTTGTTCCCAGATCACCTTTCCATTCCCTTGTCTTCTATTATTATACTATTGTTGGCCTCTATAACCTTCCATAGGGTTATCCATTCTTTGAATCTTGTTATTTCTTCCTCTAGCTTGGGATTGTGCTTCTTTATATTCTCTTTCGAACTCTTCCTGGTCTGCACTACCCATGGCTACCAGCTTTTGTTCCATCTCTGTATTCTTCTTTCCTTGATTTTCCTGCGATGTAGTTGCAACAACATTTTTCATCCTTGGGAGTAAACTTGCATTCCCATTGTTCGCATTAGGCATTGCGACTGTATAAGATTCCATGTCTCTCTGCTTCTCCTCAAGTGCAATATACTCTTCTTGAAATTCACGCAACTCCGACATTGTGATTGTGTCTTTTATCCTGAAAATCTGTGTATATAATAAATCTGTAGGAAAGAGAGCATTGACAAAGGCTAGTATAAGAAATCTCTCATCTACTCGTCTTGAGATTTCACTACACATGGTTCTCCAACGCGTTGTTAGATGACGCAAGCTTTCATTGACCCTTCTGCGAAGTCCAAAGGCCGTCTCAATTCCCGGTCTTGACATATTATTACTAATATATTGTTCTAAGAAGACGTTCTGTAAATGACGAAATTATCTAATAGTTCCTACTGGTAATCCCTCAAACCACTGCAAGGCTTCTCCAGTCAAGCTTTGCAGGAAAATACTTGCACATCACCGCATCATTTTCTTCATACTGCAATAAAGATCGGCTATAGGCTTTTATATGTTGTACTGCACATGTACTACCATCAAATATACTAGTGAATACAGGTAAATTTCATTTTGGTGGTATTAATTCAATTAAATTTGCCTTGCAAAAGGTTTTTTTCCAGCTTCTTCTACTGCTTCCTCTAATTGTCTCCTTCCACTATTTTTTCGCGCAGTCATCATTTCTCTCAATTCTGCCATTTCTCTGAGAATTTCTTCGCTCATAGTTTGGTCCAAATCCTGTTGCATAGGTCTTTTTAATCTGGCTTACCGTAATCTATTCTCATGATTATTATGTCGTATGGCCTCTTCAATTTCTCTTTCTTCAGTTTGCTCTCTTCTTCTTCTATGCCTTTCTCGTTCAGATCTCGCATGTTCGCGACCAACATTGTTTCTCTCTTTTTCTTGTTCGCGTGCATATTGATACCTCAACATTTGTCTACCATGTAATAGAATTATCCCTTGTTCCGGATCATGTTCTCCATCATTAAATGATTCATAACGAGTATGATGACGTTCGGTTGCATCTTGAAATCTATTGTATCTTTGGTCTTCTTGTATGCGACGACGCTCATGTGGCTGTTCGTATCGGTCATTTATTGTGCGTCTCTCGTCGCGTTGATCTTGTATATTATCATCTTCTTGCAAATTCTCATCAATATTTCCTAATGTTTTCTCTCTCCTAGCATCTCTTCGATTTTATCGACTTTTTCTTGATGAACTTCTGCTGGTTCTTGATCTTGATCGCGTAATGCTTCTTGATCTTTGTTCATGCAATCTGAGATTCTCTTCTCTTAAATTTTCATTCTGTCGTATCAAATTCGCACGCTCTTCATCTTCTCTTTGTCGCTCTGCAATCAATTTTTTCTTAATTATTCAAGTGTCATATTTTCTTCATTTCCTTCAATCCTTCCTTCATCTCCAGTTCTCTGTGTTTCATCTTCAGTAGAGTTCGTATGTGCAGTATGAATACTCACTCTATCATAATCAATATCGTTATTCTGCCATTGTGTACGTTGTAGTCCATTCGGAACATCATTTCTTTGATTTGATCTTTCTCCTTCCTCTAATTGCTCATGAATTTCTCATCTTCTTCGTTCCGCAATTCTTTGACTTCTTCTAGCTGCTGTCGCTTGATCAACAGTAGATCTGATTCTCACCATTTCTACTTTCTTGTATTAAACAAATGAAAAACTTTTTTTGAAAAGGATTGAAAAGATGTGATGTTGAACATTTCAAATGATGAAAGAAAAGTTCTAGGCTATTTTAATTATGGAAAATTGATTTTTAAACAAATTTACCAACAGGATATATCACTCCAAGCTGTTTTCTAGCGCCAAATGTAGTTGCAGGAAATCCTACAACCACACCCTTAATGAAATCTAATATTAATTCAAGTGATCATCTTAAACTTCATACATTCATTCATAAAATCTTTGATATGATTACAAGAATTGAGATAAGTTATAACTTCGAGAACAAACAATCTTTCTCTATCCTAAATTCCAAGTCTCAACTCTCAAAAAGATCTCTCCTTAATACACAGATTCCTTCCCCTTATATAGGGTAAGACATAGTGGATGACAGCTAATAGATCCCCTATTTTCGGAATTACTGTGCGTTATAATCGCTCATATACATACATTCAATCTCGCACACTTTACTCCTTCGCACAGATCATCACACTTTACTCGTGACTATGCTGATATCATTAAATACGTCATCCTAATTATAACATGTGCAATAATCCTCGCTTAAGACAAATGACTTTTACTTCGCATACATAATGATTGTGCGATATTTCACTCCTACATCATCAGAATACTACCATGAGATAAAACTAGAAGGAAACAGTAGTTCTGAATACGTGAAAGACTTTATAAATTATTCGAATGACTTATTTCCTATGGTATCATTAATATCATGGTGAACAAAATCAAAATTTTAAATCTACTTTTCATCTTCTTTTTTTCCTTGGTCATGTATATTTGTTTTCTTGGTCATATTGTCAATTAAATTTAAGAGCATATAAAAAAGTGGATATATTAATAGCTACGATTTATATACTGATGTATCTATCTTGGGAGATATGGAAGTGACTGGAGATGAAGGGATGGCCTGGTTGACCAAGCTATTCAATAGTATCTTTCGGTTAAAGAGGATGACGAATGAATGCCGAAGAACCGTGATCGTGCCGATCTTCAAAAATAAAGGGGATATCCAGAGCTCTAAAAATTACAGGGGAATCAAATTGATCATGAGCCATACAATGAAGCTGTGGGAATACGCCATCAATCGTTGTTTACGATTGGAGATTTGTGTAATGAAGAATTAATTTGGTTTTATGTCTGGAAGATCGACAACGGAAGGGATTTCCTGGTTAGACAACTGATGGAACGATACCAGGAACAAAAGCGAGACCTGCACATGGTATTTATTGATCTTGAGAAAGCTTACGACAAAGTTTCGCGTGACTTGATGTGGTGCACACTCGAACAGAAGAAGGTATCACCGAAATACATAACTTCTATCAAGGATATATATGGGGGAGCGGTCACCGGTGTCCAGACGTGCGACGGAATTTCGAACGATTTCCCGATCAAGATAGGGCTACATCAGGGATCATCCTTGAGTCCTTATATATTTGCTCTAGTAATAGATCAAGTTACAAGGGACATATGGGGTGAGATCCCTTGGTGTATGCTCTTCGCAGATAATGTGGCGTTAATTGGTATATCAGTGAAAGAGGTAAAGGACAAACTAGAGTGGTGGAGGCAAACTCTAGAATTGAAGGGCTTCAAACTCAGTAGGACTAAGACTGAATACCTGATGTGCGATTTCGACGATACCAGACCCGATGTCGGGGACGTTCTTCTAGATGGGGAACCTGTACCAATGAAGGACTCCTTTGAATATCTGAGATCGATGATCCAATACGATGGGGATATCGGCGAGGACATTCGACATAGAACCCAGATAGGATGGGAAAAATGGAGAACGACGACGGGTGTCCTATGTGACCGAAAATTCCCAACAAACCTAAAAGGAAAGTTCTACAAAACGGCGATCCGACATGCGATGTTGTATGGAGCGGAATGTTGGGTGACTGAAAGCCAACACATCAGAGAACCGATAAGCACATAAGTGTTAAATTTTATAACCATATTTATATTATCTAGGACTCGATATTTTGGCTAATAACATTATTTTATTGCTTTTTGTATAAAATACTTACGAATCCGATCACAGAAAGATATTTGGCTAAATGAAAGCAAAAATGATGTTTGCCATATATGGCATCCGAAGAAGAGGTTAACTGCAGGATTCCTTAATATTTGTGTCTGTAGCATCATGCCATCACCTGCTTGGCTACATTAAAAATTCACAGCCAGGCCTCAAGGAGACAAAAATATGATTCTTGTTTGGTAAACAAAGTGCGTTTCGTGGCATCTTTCCCACCACGTCTTCATGTGGGGTGATGTGGCCTGAATTTGGAAGTTGAGTACTCGGAATTTTGATTGAAGTGGGTGATGATTAATGGTGTACTTAACTGAATCGGTGTTGGCTGCAGTACTCGTGATTGTGGTGGATTTATTACACAGCAGACTAGTAGTTGTTAGAAGCTTGGCAGCTGACGAGAATTTGTTGGCTGCAGTACACACGCCGGTGGGTGTAGCTGGTCACTGTTGGTTCGAAGGAGATGATTCAAATGCCTTACCTCCGGTGGGTGCTGAGAGTTGGACGGACAGAAAAAAGATGGTGTTGGTTTGTGTCGATGGCTGGGCAACTATTGGAACTTGGAAGTGAGAACTGAAATGGATTATTGATTTTTTGCGATGAAGGGAAATAGAAGCTGGTGTTATATATGTATATTTCTGATCGCTGGGCTAATTTCGATTGAGCCACTGGTGATGTTAAATGCAGTGAGACAGAAGATGGTTATGATGGCCGATGTGTTGGTCGCAGTGGTGATTTTTAAACGGTGGTCGTGCGGCAGTAGAGTTGGAATGAAAGAATACTTTATAAGTGAATGGTTTGACTTCTCATGTTCTTGTACGAGAGAAAGAAATATCTACTAATGGGTCATGAATGGAATCATTTTGTACACTAGCTAGCTCGAGGTGGCAGTGCTATTTTAGTTAGTAGCACAACATGAAATGGAGTCCAAAGTGGGATCGTGATTAATAGGTATATATTTATGTCCTATTTAGTCATGCACATGCAGCAAGTTATAATGGGCCAATGAGATTAATAAGCTCGGAATTAAAATGGAAGGATGTGCTGGAATAGATGACATGGCACCATGTCATTGGCTAAAAAGAAAATTATTATTTTATGGCATCATTGCATGGGGGAATAGAAGGGAGGAGGTTGCGGCAACAAGCCAAAAAGCAGGAAAGAGGCCGGCTGGAGGCTACATAGCCGCAGCGGAAGAGAAGAATAGGGTTTGGAGTTTCATTTTTCTTCGATTCCATTTTTATTTATCTAGAGTTTTTGATCTTAATATGTTTATGGATTTTGAGAAAGCCATGTCTAGCTAATCATGTTAGAGTTTAGGTAGAAACCAATTTGATTGTGTGAACTCTACATTTATATGCTTAATAATGATTTGAATGACTAGTAATTTATCTTCATAAAAGCTTGTATCTAATTGTTTATGTGATTTTCTAGATTATTTATGCTTTTGAATTGATATTTCGTGCTTCGGTTAAATCCCTAGACGTGGTATGCAAGGATAGATAGGTAATGCTTTAGGATCACTACATAAGAAGCGAAGAAAATTACAGCGGAGAAACAATATTTAAAAATGCATGAAATATGTTTTTAAAGACTAGTAGAGTTTGCATAATTGATTGGTGGAAACCGAAAATCCTAAGAACCCATTCCCTATTTTGGTTACATCTTTACTATTTTTCTTTCATAATTTCGTGAATTTCTAAATCCTTGGAATTGATTAGTTGGTTATTGGTATTAGTTAGTAGTAGTATTTTCATACACTCCTCGTGGGAACGACCCGCATTTGCTATCGATACTACAATTGACCTGTGCGCTTGCGGATATAACTAGGTTTCATTTAATCATTAATTTTGGTTATCTAAAATCCACATCAAGAACTACAAGCAACAGAGATGCGGATGCTGAGGTGGGCCTGCGAATACATGAGACATGACTGAATAAGGAATGAGTGTATACGCAACAAGCTTGGGGTGGCACCAATAGTGGAGATGGTCACCCAACATTGGTTGCGCTGGTTTGGGAACCTCCAGCGAGGACCACCAGATGCTCTGGTTCGCATAAGACAATCAAACGTGCGGAAAGAAGGATGAAGCATAGAGGCCGACCGAAGCTGGCTTGAAATGAACTGGTCAAATGGGACCTGACCCGGTTGAACTTAACGGAAGACCGGACGTTTGACATAAGTGCATGGAGAGTAGTGATCCATGTGAAAGAGGTATGTGAACTGATTTTCTTACTTTTGAGTTTCTTTTTAGTAGGATTGTGTAAACGGCCGCGGTAGAATTGTGAAGGGGGACTCCCCTGTAGCTCTGCAACTAGCAGGATTGTGAAAGGGGACACCCACGTAGCTCTGAAGCCGGGACATGGAGTAAGTGGGTTTACTACTTTAGTGGTGGCGAATGCGTAATTCCATTGAAGTGGTGACTGCTTGACCCTCTGTACCAAAACGAACGCAGCGCGGAATGTGCCAAGGATTTGCTCTTGCCTCTGTGCAGGATGTGTCTAGGCAGGCCAGCTAGCTTTTATGAGATAGAGTCTCTAGCCGACCCGGGACTTGTTCCTGGACAAGAGGCCTCAATTATCGGTATCTATTATCTTCTCTTCTCTTCTCTATGAAAATTAATATAAGTAAATTATATAGTGTCTCACAAGTGTGAAGACTCAGGTATTTCATTTAGTATTTATAGCATATATATAAGAGATAATTGATTGTAGTCAATTATAATCTAAATAAACCATAAGATGAGATACATTTACAACTAGGTTATTTGTTACAACATATTTGAATAGAAGACTTGAACTCGTCAAGTAAGTCAAATTCTACTGACTGTACTAACTATTATTTCGGCCATTCATGGATCTCTCAGTTCGAGAAATAAGAGGATTGCCTGCAGTTTGGTCGTACAATTTAGAACTTGGCTCATTGACAACAGGTTTCCTTAATTGTAGGTTTCACTTCACCTATGTGTTGGATGTACTTTTAATACCTCTTCTCAGGTTGGAGCGGGAGGAGGTTCAAACCTGAAGCCCAACTTGCTTACAAGTTGTTTGAATTGATCAACCCCAAGGGGATATGTCAAGAGGTCGGCAAGTTGAGCAGTAAAAGAAATGTGAGTAGGTTTAATGAGACCAAATGGTAGTTTTTCACGAACAAAATAACAGTCGATCTCGATGTGTTTGGCTTGCTCAAAGAATAATATATTTTCACATATGTGAATTGCAGCCTGGTTGTCACAATAAACTAGGATGAGTTTCGGAATAGGAATACAAAGATCATTAAAAAGATAGTGAATCCACTATAGTTCAAAGAAAGAGACATTGATTTTTTTTTGATTTCCATGAAAGAGGGCGTGTACCGGGCATCATAAAATATCTTGTCATGGTTTGCGATTAGTAGGACACCCTGTTCAATCAGATTCGGTGTAGCCTGAAAGAGAAAAGGAACTAGAAGCAGGCAAGAAAAATCCATGCTTAACAATACCTTTGAGATAATGAATAACACGATGAGAGGCATCTAGATGAATAGAACAAGGGTGTTGCATGAATTGGCTTAAGTAGTTCACCGAATAGCTAATATCAGAGATAGTAAATGTAAGGTAAAATGGGCAACCAATAAGGCGGCGATAAACACTAGGATTATGTAAATGATCTCACGTAGAAGGTAAAAGATTAAGGTGGTGTTCCATCGGAGAGGGGGATATATAGCATCGGAGATACCATAATGGGAAAATTCATAAAATGACCAGCTTTAAACCATATAATTGATAAACATGCCAGTTTTTCGCACCATATATAAAGTGGTCTTTCCGTTAGTTTTCACACCCGAACCCACTATATTGGTCAATCATGTTGATTAAGTCAAATCTTCATAGTAAAATTACTATCGTATCTTTACAAGTATGTAACAAAAAAAGAAACACACGATATATTTTGCTCCTTCTTCGTTTAGATCTTCTGTTCTTGCCATTAAAACAAAAAAACAAAGAGGAAAAACCAGCGACAGAAGGATAAGAGTACCATTAAAAATTAAAGTTGTTGTTTGATCGTTTAGAAGGTTTAATGGTATACCATGAGTGTTACCAGAGTTTGTTGTTCGACTACAGTACATAACAATTGAAATTAAATGGAGACGAAGAAGGAGAACTTTTAAATCGAGGCAATACGGGTCTTCAAACAGAGTAAGTTCATCAAACCCAATGTTTATTTATCTTGTTTGTCATATTAGATGGACAATTGTTTTAATTTGTTACATGCAGTAGAAATTGAGTTTAGGGTTCTTCGAATTTGGGGTTTTACTAATTTATGTTTTTTTTAGATATTTTTGTCCAATCTTGGTTTTGTGTTGATGGTTACTCTTCGAATTGTTATTGATGATTTTCGAACTTAAGAATATTATTTCCTTGTAATTTTAATCTCTGATCTTCAAAATCAATCTCAAGTTAATAACATTCTTAGCTTCAGTTGTGCTTTTAGTTGGTGGATCTGTATTTCTTCAAATTAGAATTAACTTACTTCGTTTGATTCCTGGTCGGATTTAGGTGTCACGCATCATGGGAAGAAGATTATGAAATGGTAAGAATTGATGTGAATTAGGTTGCTTTCAGTTCATTTAAATGATAAAGTTGTATTGGTTTAATTTTTAGATGAACGGTGATTTTGAAAGTGTGTATTTGATATTGTACATCTGATTGGTGTTAAGTTAATACAAAAAAGAGAGGAACTTTTTAAGTTAATTGGTTTTGAAGTAATGGGTTTAATCGAAAAAAAATCATCTATGTTGGCGGAGGTGGAAGTGGATATGGTGGTTATGGGTATGAAAGTGATGCACATGGTGGAGCTGGTGCTAAATCTGGTTGTTATGTTGTGCCTGCAATTCTTATGGTTATAGGAAGCAAGAATCTATTGTCCCAAGTGGTTGGGATTAAAAAAAGTGTTCACTATCTCTTGCTAGTTACCATTCTACTCTATTAAAGCATGTTGTCTGTGCATAACTCAACTATTGTTTTTAGTAACTACTAGTGCTAATTCTGCTTTTGGAATCCATTAATTAAAGCATTCAATTTATCCATTAACTCCTAGTGTTCATTTCTGTTGTTATGAATTTTGTTTCATTTTGAAGATGTTTTATATAACCAGGTGTTGGTGGTGTAGTTGTTCAGAACTCATGTTTGTGCATTTGGACATCCAGTGAAGATTGATAAAGACCATTTGAGTCATCAAGTTGGCTCAATAATGATTCAGGCCGCTAACTCGGACCTGCTCAGTCTTCTAAGGGGTTTAAACGTCTTTTCCTGAGTGGGCTAACTAACACATTAGCATTTAACCGATGTTACCCGTTTTTTGAAGAAGAAAAAAACATGATGGAAAAAGTCAAATTCGGCCATTTTATATAATAATTCAAAAAAAACGTCCACTTTCTTAATTATGCACCAAAAAGTTGGCCACTTTATTAAAAAGCCTAACAATAAAACTAGTTCTTGACGAGTGCAATACACGTGGAGGTTTTATATACATCAGTAGTCGATCAAAACTTTCACAAAACTCTAGAGATTGGGGTTGTAATTGCATGTTATCTAATGTTTGACATCCATATTCCATCCTCAGTTTTCCTTCCAACCGTTTATTTCAACAGAAGCAAGCTTTTTCTTTTGGTACGAAATTTTAAAAGTAAGATGATAAATGTTAGTTTAATATTCTTTGGTATAAAAACTGACTTAATGGCCATACTTTTGAAACAACAAACAAAATCAAGATTATGCAACCGCAGTAATCCAAAAACTAATTGGGAACCCTAAATATTATACACAAAACCTCTTTTAACTTAAACCCCAAAACTAAAAGAACCAAAGGTATTAGCTGCTGCCCCTGGTATGCGCGCCACCACTAAAAGTAGCTCATTATTAAACATAACTAAACAGATAATGGTAAGATAATGAGTGAAATAGAATGGTTCGGTCTTCACATACCTGATACAAAAGTTCTCCAAATATTTTCGTCGATCTTCGGTCTTCGAGTGTGACATATATATGAAACTCAACTATAAATTCTAATCTAATCCGAGACTTGGCCTATTAGACTAGGAATTAATCAAGATATTGTTCACCTAACATTGACAACAAGCTTGAGATAAAAAAAACTTGTGGATTCAACTGAGCATCCAGCAAGCCTCTCGTCAGGTTTGCTAAGTTCATTAGTGTCGTTATTGATGAGGATTTTGTCTAATCTCAGGATAATTATTCTCTTTCTGTTCCTGACATAATTCTATGTTTATCTTGGTTTACATTGCCGATATTATTATTACTGGTAATGATAACTCATCTATTCATTTCATTCAATGCAAACTTAAACCTTGGTCGATTACAATACTTTCTTGATATTGAAGTATCTCGTTCTCCGGAAAGTGTATTCTTTGTCGACATAAATGTATTATTGACATTCTCACCAATTATGTTTTAAAACATTTGTAATAAATAAGTGCAAATAGTAAAGAAGCACTGTAGGATGATCCTCCTGGTCTGATATCCCTTATCCAATTATATGTTAGCACTTAGTAGAGGGACTGAGCTTGATGGAGTGGGAATTTTTGGTTCAAATTATTGACTCATGTGCGACATAGTCAAGATAATGCCCAACACGTCAGTGCCAGTTTTTTAACTTCTGGAACTGTGCGTATTAATTCTTGGGAACCGAATGAATTCGTTTACCACAACTAGCGTGGCCGTGCCAGTTTGATTGGGATTTGAGCAAGTCTAGCCCGTCCAACTCAATAATTAGATTACTCTTATGAAGTGATATTACTAACCAAACTCACTATTCTATATTAACTCACGGTACTGATATAGTAAGGCTACAGTACGAATAGTGTATACACTACTAATTAATTAACACAAGCTACTGAACTAACTACTAATTTTGAAAGTGAAGGTTGAAAGCAAAGGAAACATTTCATTTCTGAAGATTTATTTCTTCTTAGTTCTATCCAAAAAGTACAAGCTGCTCGGCTATTTATAGCAAATATGAAGGGCTAATACATGGACACGTGCTAGCAGTACTTAGAGCTCAGGCTATTGATACTTATCACAAGTTTAGGCGGTTTTATCTTAGCCGCAAAGTAATCCAGTAAAAACTGGAATGTTCACGATAGTCAAAGGAGGTGAGGAGGTGAGAATTCTCTCGAATGCACTGGAGTAATTTTGGGTGGAGATAAAATGGTGGGCCATCCTTTATCTCATGCTTACATAACACTCCCTCTTGGACCACAATTTCTAAGATGTTGCCTCACTAAAACCTTTCCGGTAAAACCCAGTAGGACAAAACCCGGACGAAGGAAAGAGAGTACAACAAAAGTCTTAAAATGGTGTTGGCCACGCGTATGCTGCCTCGTTAAAACCTTGACAAGGAAAACCCAGTGGGACAAAACCTTGGCGAAGGAAAAAGAGTACAACGCGTTATATTCCAACGCTCCCCCTGAACAAAACCTCCATTAATTTGTCTGCTTGTACATGTGGCGCATTCCGATTCCATATACCAACTTCCGAAAAACTTTAGTCGGCAGAGACTTGGTGAATAGATCAGCATAATTCTCACATGATTGTATCTTCTGGATATCAATCTCGTTATTTTTCTGGAGGTGGTGAGAATAAAATAATTTCGGTGAAATGTGCTTTCTTCTATCACCCTTGATGTAGCCTTCCTTCATTTGTGCTATGCACGCCGAGTTGTCCTCACAAATTGTTGTTGGCACACTGGTTATGGAAGCCAGACCGCAAGAGCTTCTGATGTGTTCGATTAATGACCGCAACCATACACATTCTCTACTTGTTTCGTGGAGAGTAATTATCTCGGAGTGATTCGAGGAAGTAGCTGGGATGCTCCGCTTACAAGAACGCCATGAGATTGCAGTACCGCCAACGGTAAAAACGTATCCTGTCTGAGAGATTCCTTTGTGCGGATCTGATAGATATCCAACATCCGTATAACCTATTATTTGTGGACAGTCTAAAGAATTTTTCGAGTAGAACAAACCCATGTCAGTAGTACCACGAAGGTGACAGAAAATCTGTTTTACCCCTGTCCAATGTCTTTTTGTTGGCGCAGAACTATACCTGGCTAGTAAATTTATTGCAAAAGAAATATCGGGTCTGGTACATTGAACTAAATATAATAAAGCCCCAATTGCACTTAAGTATGGTACTTCCGGACCAAGAAGTGCTTCATCCTCCTATTTAGGACGAAATGGATCTCTTTTAGGATCAAGAGATCTAACAACCATTGGGGTGCTAAGAGGATATGCTTCGTCCATCTTAAATCGTTTCAAGATTTTCTCTGTGTAAGTGGATTGATGGACAAGAACTCCACTCTCATAATGCTCAAGTTGGAGGCCAAGACAAAATTTTGTTTTACCGAGATCTTTCATCTCGAACTCCTTCTTTAAGCATTCAATTGCTTTTGGGAGTTCACCAGGAGTTCCAATTAAATTGATGTCATCTACATATACAGCTATTATTGTAATTCCAGATTTTGTCTTTTTAATAAATACACAAGGGAAAATAGGATCATTTACATATCCTTCTTTTATTAGGTATTCACTGAAGCGATTATACCACATTCGCCCGAATTGTTTCAATTCGTATAGAGCTCTATTTAATTTTAGTGAATACACGTGACGTGGTTTCCCTTCAGGTAATTTGAATCCTTCCGGAAGTTTCTTATAAATATCTGTATCTAGCTTGCCATATAGATACGCAGTGACCACGTCCATTAGATGCATGTCAAACCTTTCAGAGACTGCCAGACTAATTAAATATCGAAAGGTAATTGCATCCATAACAGGGGAATATGTCTCTTCATAGTCAATCCCAGGTTTCTGCAGGAAACCTTTTGCCACTAGTCGTGCTTTATAGCGGACAACTTCATTTCTCTCATTACGCTTTCTTACAAACACTCATTTGTAATCCACAGGATTTACATTTTCTGGTGTCTGTATTGGGCGCCCGAAAACGTTTCTTTTAGAGAGAGATTCCAATTCATCTTGGATTGCCACTTTCCATTTAGGCTAGTCGTCTCTTTGTCGACATTCTTCTATAGAGTGTGGTTCAATATCATCATTATCTGTGGCGATTTCAGTAGCTACTGAGAGTGCAAAAATGTCGTCGACAATAACTGTGTTACGATCCCACACTTCTCTGTCGCATGCGTAATTTATGGAAATTTCCTCATTCACAGGTACATGTGTCTCATCCGAGACTTTATCCTCTTCAGGAGGTTCATCAGAGAAAGTGGATCGTTCTTTGATAGTCACTTCAGGAGCACTATATGTAGCCTCTTCAGGAGCACTACCTTTGATTGAGACAGATTGGCTCTTCCTTTTTCGAGGGACAGAATCTTTTGAACCAATTGGTGTCCACGCTTAGGCGTGGCTTTGATGACTCGTTTGCCGCTGAGCTCCCAATTTGTCCGTCGGTACATCAATCCGAGCTGGAGCATTTCTAGCAGGCACATAGGATTTTGTAATTCGACCAGTATCAGTAAATGCATCAGGCATTTGGTTTGCAATATTTTGCAGATGTATAATCTTTTGCACCTCAATTTCAGATTGATTAGTGCAAGGGTCAAGATGAGACAGACTTGGTGTACCAAGATATTTCACGCCGTTTTGACGGCTTACCATCTCCCCCTAACGGCGGGAAAAGTGTCTCATCAAAATGACAATCTGCAAATCTAGCTGTAAAGACATCACTGTTAAAGGCTAAATACCTATAATAGACGGTGAATCAAAACCAACATAAATACCAAGGCGACGCTGTGACCGAATTTAGTGCGTTGTGGTGGTAATAGGCACATAAACAGCACAACCAAAGACACGTAAGTGCGAAATATCTGGTTGCTTCCCCAACACAAGTTGTAAGGGGAGTATTGTGGCTAGCAGTTGGTCGAAGTCGGACTAAAGCGTGCAAAATAACATGTCCCCATGCAGAAACTGGTAATTTAGTCCTCATAAGCATGGGTCGAGCAACCAACTGAAGATGCTTTATAAAAGACTCATAATCCATTCTGAGTGTGCACATGTGCTACAGGTGCTCGACATAATACCAACTGAAAGGCAATAAGCATCAAAATCCTTATATGTAAATTCACTAGCGCCATCAAGCCGAATGGACTTAATAGGAAAGTCCGGAAAATGGGCTCGCAACCGAATAATTTGGGCAAGCAGTCTGGCAAATGCAACATTACGTGTTGATAATAAGCAGACATGAGACCATCTAGTAGAGTCTATCAATACCATAAAGTATTGAAATGGTCCACAGTGTGGGTGGATAGGCCCACAAATGTCACCATGTATCCTCTGTAGGAATGTTGGTGAATCAATAGTAACTTTGGTTAAGGATGGTATTATAACCAGTTTTCCTAGGGAACAAGCAACACAATTTATATCCTTACTTAACAAAAGCTTCTGGTTTTGTAACGGATGTCCATGAGCATTTTGTATTATTCTACTCATCATGGTAGAACCTGGGTGTCCAAGCCGTTCATGCCAAAGCTTGAATAATTCAGGGTCATTAAACTTCTGGTTAATGACAATATGAGATTCGACTGTTCGAATTCTCGTAAGATATAACCCAGAAGAGATGGCCTTAAGCCTCTCCACAACGTGCTTCTGGCACGAGGAAGATGAAGTAATATACAGGTACTCCACATTATGCTCATCTGCTGTTTCATGGTGGTAACCATTACGCCAAATATATTTAAAACTCAACAGATTCCTTTGGGATCTGGTAGAATATAAGGCGTCTTCAATAATTAATTTTGTACCACCTGGTAGAATGATACACGCTCTTCCGGAGCCGTCTATCATATTACTCGAACCCGAAATGGTATTCACATTACCCTTAAACCTCTTCAAGGTTATAAAATATTTATGGGTTCTAAAAATTGTGTTTGTTGTTCCACTGTCAACCAAACAAACATCCCCACCGTCCATTTTGGATAGATTACTTCTGGAATCCATATCCTTCAACACAAATAGACGAGAGAAAATTAAACAACAATACTACCAAAATGTCCACTTATATTACACCAAAAAAATGTGGTATACATCACCAAAAAGAACACACACAAAATTACAACAAAAGAAAAAAAACATACAGAAAACATAAGGAAATATACTACAGCGCATAAGGAAGAAACAGTTTTATAGCTCATCAAAAGAAAACTGACTAGGCTCGCCACCTTCAGGGTCGACGAGATAATCAGATATATCCAAGTGGGTATCACTGGTACTAGGTGCACTGGCTTCTATTAGATTTGTTTCTATGTCTTTGGCAGGTCGGTTCAGGGACGCCTGATAGAGCTTAATAAAATGTTCCGGCGTACGACAGGTACACTGCCAGTGATCAGTTAAGCCACACCGATAGCAAACATCTTTATGAGGAGGTTGACTAGAAGAACCCTTTCCTTTTTCTTGCTTAGGTTCCTCTGGTTCCGCAATTTTCAGCGGCCGTTGGTACGGCTGGTAACATTTAGCTCATTTTTGTGGCCCCACGTTGGTTTCCTTTGTAGTTGCAGGAAATCCTACACTACACCCCTCATATGATTTCACTAACATTCAGCTCATTTTAGATTAACAATCTTAATTTTATTGATGAATCTTTGAACAATCTTACAAGGAAAGATAAAGGAATCAAGAATAACCCTTTCTCTAGATTTTCTCTCTCCTATTTACTTATTTCTCACCCAGAAAAAGATCCCTCCCCTTTTCTTCACAGTTGAACGACTATTTATAGGGAAATACATAGTGGATGACAGCTAATATGTCCTTTATTGTCGGATATGGCTTGCGACATTCTCGCAACCTTATAAATATTAATCTCGCAAACTCTCTAATTTTCGAAGGGTCATCACATCTTTCTCATGATTTTAGCTGACGTCTTTTATTATATCGTTTCTGAAATAGTTCTGCGACGCTGTTGTGTTGTTGATAATTTCGCTGAGATATTACAGTTGCGAGATTCCGATCCTACATCTTGCCTCTTCTCATATCTTCTCTGCAAAGTAGAGAATGATGTGAGAAATGCCGCAGCTGTTCATCTCTTCATATTCTTCATTTATCACACGTATTATTTCTTCCATCTGTTTCTTGACACGTCTTTTGTAACCGTTGTTTTTTAACCGCTTATATCTTTCCGTATTAATCGTGTTTATCTTTTCAAGGAAAAATTCCCTCTATATATACTCTTTCTCACTCTCTTTTTCTTTCTTTTTATTTTCTCTGCAACTTCATCGTTCTTCTGCAAATTCCGTTATTGCAAATTTTCTTCTTTCTTCTTCAATCTTTTTAAGTTCTTCTTCATCTTCATACTATTTCCTCTGCAGATCTTCATCATTCGTAATTTTATTCGAAATAATCTTCCTGCTAGTGTTTTCCATGGATTCATCAAGGTTAGTTTTCTTTTTTCTTCTTTATGAGTTTTGCTGAAATTGATCTTGTTTACGGCCTTATTTGATGTTGTTTATGTGATTCCCATACTGTTGTTATTTCAACAAAAGCGCCTCCAACACTAAATTTACAGTTCAGAACCCTAATATTCCCAAACCGCAGCATAATAATGTTGCGCATAAAATAAAGTCTGCGAATCAGAAGGTAGTAAGAAACATTATTCTTTTCTAATAACAATATTGTTGCCTCTGTTTCTTATCTGGATTGTAATTCGCAAGGTGATAAGGATGTCAATAAACCTCTCAAGAAATCTCGCCACCTTAAAACTGTTGAAACTTTTGTTCCATTCCACTTACTTATCTCTTCTAAGTCTCCTGCGACATCTTCGCAAGATAAACCATCATCTCCGATTCACGAAAAAGCTGCCTCAGACTTCATTTCTTCAGCTGACCTTTCAATGATTGAAACCCCCATTATTGATCCCTCTGTAAATGAAACTTCTTCTCTTTCTATTGATAATATTTCTCAACCTTATATCATTGCCAGTTCTCTACCTGAGTCTCTTCCCTTTTCGAAAGAAACCGTGGAAGGAATAGATATTGCTTTCAAAGTTTTGTCCGAAGTCCTAGATGATGGCAAGAAGTCTTCCATTGATCCTGTCAAGTCTAGTATTTGCGAAATTCTGAGTAAGTATTTCGCATCTGACAGAGCTGCTTCGCAAACAACTTTGGAAAGAGAGTGTAATGCTCTTCACCTCGAAAATCAAAAGCTTCAGAATGTTTTGTTGGATCGTGACAACCTTCGCAAGAAGAATGATGAATTGAGAGGTATGATTTTCTTATCCGTGTCTTCAATTTGCCTTTCTAATGGTTTTTTCCTTCCCATATTTAATTATCCTTGAAATCCCTCTTTCACATGTTAAGCCTTAAACCAGAAACGAATAATGGAGAGATATCAATTTGAATCTGTTGTTGAAGAAGCCCGTGTTGATAAAGAGATTTTGATGGATCAATATAACCAATTAGATAACCTTTATTCATATTCTCTTGATCATACAAATAATCTTACCAATGAAAATACTCAATGAGTTCAGAAGCAAGATTTATTAAGTAATGAAATATCTCGCCTTTCTTATTCTTTAACTAAAGCTAATTTAGGGATGGAAACTTTATCATATGAGAATAAAACCTTATCTCAAGAGAAGCGGTCTTGTTTAAACAAGATGGCGATATCTTCGCAACAACTTAGCATTCTTCAGTAATTATGTGATGACCAAGAACAGTCTCTTCGCTCTTTGAAAAATGAACTTATAGAAGTGACAGAGTCATCTATTGCTGAAAGAGATACACTCATTCAAGGTAGAATAGCTTTAAGTGTAAAGGAGAATCAACTTAAAGAACAATATTCCAAATTAGAAGAATCTTATTCTTCTCTTACAAAGAAAAATGCCTTTCGTATTTCTAAAGAGAAAAATCTTCAGTCTCGACTTAAAGGTTTAGTTGGAGATAAATTTGATGATGTAATGTGCCGTTGGGAGAATAGTTGTCTGAATTTGATTCAACATCTTATTTCGCAAAAGGAAGGTATCCAAAATAGTTTGGATGCCTTAACTATCTTTTCTTTGTCATATCTTTTTGAGTTTTTCATCTTATTGAAATTTGGTATTTTACCTTTCGCAGAGTCTGAGAAGAATCTTCATTCCTCCATTTATGCTTTGGAGGCTAAATATGCCAAAATTCGCAAAGAAAATGCATTACTTGTCTCTATCCTTATTAGTTCTCGCGACCGAGCAGAAAGAAGACTTGATTATCTTGCTTACTTTAAGGATATTCAAGATAGGAATCATCAGAGAGCACTTCTTCGTCAAGTTCATCTACGGGATGAAGTCCTGGTAAATGATATCTTATTGTCTAAATCTCTTCCTCCTACATCAATCGAACCTTTGGAAGTAGATGATGATGAAGTTCCTCGTCATGCTGATAGTGATTATGATTACGAAAGTGGTGTAGAGGATAATCTCCTGTAAGATGAAGAAGAAATTCCTTCTAAGGAAGCATCTGCTGGTGTTAATCAAAATGAGAATGAAAAAGAAATCTCTTATGAAGAAGCAATTGCTGGCGAAAATCAAGGTGCTAATCAAGGAGAAGATCAGAATCAAAATGAAGGAAAAGCTTGCGATAATGAGAACATTGGCGAAGAACGTCTATTATCTTCTTCTATTGGAATTAATATTGAAGCATGAGCTTCTTGTCTTATCGTTATTACTTTTTTGCGAATAACATTCTTCAACCAACTTTGGAATCAATTTTCCCTTTTAGTATTTTGCTGGTGAGAAAGATAATGTTTCTTATTTATTGATTCCCATACTTGCCTCTCATTATCTTTCTTCCGAAAAATAATCTGTTATGAATACTTATGAAAATTTTATTTTATCATGTGGTCTTATTTTTCCTTCCTAATTAAAGGTCTTATTACGCCACCTCTTATCATTGCGACAAAATCGCAGGACGTCCTTGCATTTTCATGCAAAAACCCATTGATCTTGCCTTAACTTTTTCTTTTGTATTATGGCCTCTTCAGGAATGTTGCGACAATATGACAGGCCTAAATGTTCTTGCGAAAATAAAGCCCCATGACATTGCCGTCTTGCGACGAAATCGCAGGACGTCTTCGCACTTTCATGCGAAAACCCATTGATCTCGTCTTATCTTTTTCTTTTGTATTATTGCCTCTTCAGGATTGTTGCACAAATATGACAAGCCTTAATACCCTTGCGAATAAAAAGCCTCATCACATTTATGTCTTAAGACACTTATCAGCTCCCTAATGGAGGGTGCCGCCCTTATCTCCCCCCTGGTTGCCCCTTCAAGGAGGCGTACTTCTACCATACAAGGTTAGCTCCTCACATCCATTCTTAACAACAACCAGTTGTTTTCGCAGCCTCTTATCCCTTTTACCTATAGGGCTTATGGTTACGAGACTGCACCCTAAGTGGGGTTTTCTTCAGGCCGAGTGCAGTATAAGTCAATACTTGTCAAGAATGGCAAGGTACGCTTCAAACGCCCCTGGCACTCTTGACTCAACCGTGTACCTCGGCGCCTTGATCAGATCTGCACTCCTTGGGAGAGTCCTTATTACCTTAGTCGCCCAACCCAAGTCATATGCTTAATCTGAGAATCCAAGGTGCCTCTCTCGGATGGGCTTTATTGACCCCAAATCTCCATGACTCAGGTTCCGGTGGCGGTGTAGCCTTTCCCTGAGCCATGCAACAGGTACCCCCTAATATGACGTACTTTAGGTCTTACATTTTCCTCTTGCGAAATTTTATTCGCGAACTAAGGTGTACGCCATAAAGGTTCGCCCCTTTCTTTTATGTCATTGTTATGTGATTATCTCTGCGAAAATTTCGCACATCATGATCTTGTTTTGATATGAATAATCTTGTAATTATTCTTTCAGAATCCAGAACTTCTCAAAGCTTCTTACTGATAATATCTTTTTAAGTACAACCTGTTCCATGGTCTGTCAAGTCTATGACCAACATCTCTACCTTCTGGATCCATTAATCTATAAGTACCTGTTCCAACTATCTCCTTAATGATGTAAGGTCCATCCCATTTTTTTCGCTAATTTTCCACCATTTTCTTGCTGATATATTGCTGTCTCTCGCAGAACTAAATATCCTGGATGGAATTCGCGTACTTTGACACGTTTATTATATTCTCGGGCTAATCTTCGCTGATAATTCTCCATATGTTGTAAAGCTTTTTCTCTTCTTTCTTCTAATTCATCAAGTTTGTTTAAGATCAAACCCGCACTAAGATTTTTCTCCCAAGCTTCTCTTTTTGTTGTCGGAATAACAACTTCTGTTGGTAACACCGCTTCAACTCCGTATGCTAAACAAAAAGGTGACATTCCAGTAGCTTCTCTTCTAGTTGTATTATAATCCCATACTGCATTATGTACTTGTTCGCACCATGATCTGTGATGTCCTTCTAATTTCTTCTTTAATATATCTGCGATTGTTTTGTTTGTTGCTTCTACCTGTCCATTAGCTTGTGGATACAAAGGAGTAGATTTTCCACATTTTATTTTAAATGCATTGAGTAACATTTCTATGTTGTGTCCTTGAAACTGTTTTCCATTATCAGATACCAATTGCGCAGGAATTCCGAATCTGCAAATGATATTTTCGAATATGAATGTAAAGATATCTTTGTCGCGAATATGCTGTACTGCCTTCACTTCTGTCCATTTTGTGAAATAATCTGTTGCGACTATTAAGTATCTTCTTTGCCCAGAACCTGGTAAAAATGGCCCCACAATATCTAAACCCCACTTCCCAAAAGGCCACACACTGGTTGAAGATGACAATGGTGCATGTATTTTCTTTCCATGTCGCTGACAATCTTCGCAACGTCTTGATATTTGTTTTGCATCTTCGTGCATGTATGACCAGTAATAGCCTTGCATTTTTGCTCTATGTGCCAAAGATCTTCCCCCGTTATGTGATGAACACGCAAGTGCGACGCATTTTCACCCATAATTACATGAGCTAGGACTCATTTTATCACTAATAATATTGTTTTAAGTCTTTTCAAGGAAATAAGCTCTTATGGAAAAGTTGCTCGAAAAGTGGTTTTTGGACCCCGGAGGACACTTGTTATTCGAACTCACAATTTTGGATAAGGGGTAACCTATTACTATGGGGCACTCCACTGGCTAAGGGTCTACTTGATTTGTTATATACACCCCCACCGCTATGGGCACCCTTCAAATTGTTACGGGGCACCCTTCTTCATCACCAAGAACACAAGGTTTTGGCGGGAAAAATGAATCTGTTTCTGCGAATATTTTTGGGATTGATTTGAGGAGATATTGTGGGGATTTACTCTCGGATATGGATAGATACCATCCTGTTTCAAGTAAACAGGGGTGGTAATTACATTTGAATCGAGAAAGGAAGGAAATTATCACCGGTTAGAAGAAATTGAGGATGAAGATATTTCATAGATTTTGTTGAGTGATTGTGGAAGATTTTTGTTGCAGATTTTTGGTAAGATTTTGTGTGATTTATTTGTGCAAATGGATTTGGATGAAGTTATAGCGGCATGACAGGATTGGTAAGGTGCATAATTCCGAAGAAGGAAAGATATATACACGATTTTTATAAAAGAGGGAAGAAATATCTTCGGGTTTATGGTTGGGTTTCTGGTGAGTTTAATACAGAAGTTAAGTGCAGCTAAGAGAGGATATTCTCCTAGGATCCATATATTTATCATATCAACAGAGTTTGGGAAGTTTTCAAGACAGTTAACGCATGAAGAGAAAGAAATAATCTTCGTGTAATGGCAGTGAGAATAATGGATTAAAGAGAAAATATTCTGCATTAAACTGAGGATATTTGGATGTTGTGGAGTATAAAAAGGTAGTTGGTAAACAGAGAAAGGATATCTAGAGTCTGGGGAAGAAAATAGAGAGTTGCATAGCAACTTCTCTGCTGCTGCAGAGAGAAGAAGAAGAAGAGCTTTGACGCCTACGGACTGTCGCAAGAAACTGTCGTTTATTGACAATACTTGTAACAGTCTGTCTGGCACGCTTAATTTATATTTGCAACATCTATTGTAACAGTGATTTCTGTAACGCCGACACAGCGTTGCAGATTCATTGTATTATTAGTTTTCTTTAATAAAAACACCATTTGAGCTATAAATTATATTTTTGAGTTTGTATTTATCATGAGAAGCTAAACCCCAACACTGCGTCGACGGAGGAAGACGAATTTCATACATGGGTAAAATTATTTAATTCTTTATAAGACTTTTGCATTAATTTTAATTGAAATATGATTTGAAAAAATTAGTTATCATTTTATTAGATGGGTCATGCTTTCGTAGATGTTTGATGTCCCATGCTTACGATTTATAACTAATGTTTGGAGAATCTACCTTGGCAAAAATAAGAGTCAATATTGTTTTATTTATTGAGCGATAATTGTTTGAGAATGAATAATTGAACCTCTTGATATGAGTTTGGCCGAATCCTAGACCCAGTAACTCTCTATTTTATTCCTTTAAAATTAATCTTAACAAGTCTTAGAGTTCGAATCCCTATTTACTACAATTACAACGACAATCAAAAAAAAAATCTTAATCACTATGATTGCCAGTATCCCCACTGTGTAACATTTTTAGCACTTTTTCTCCTTCCTCTCGTGTCAAACATCTGAGTGATGGTCCATTAAAGGATTTTCGGTATAGCAACCCATCTCTTAATTCATAATTCGTTGCACGGCTTTTTAACTTGTGTGTTTCCAATATATTTCTTGGTGTTTCTCCTTTCGCCAAATATGCATGAAGTTTCATTCTCTAGTATGCGATATTGTTTGTTTGTTCTTCTTCTTCATTGTCTATTATCATCACGTCCACTTCTTCTTCTTCTTTATTGATTGATGGCTACAGAAGTGTTTGTATTTTTATGCATCTCGCAGTTGGATCTGTCATCATGCTTGAGATGAAACCAAAAGCGTCTGCGAGTCTGTTATCCTTCCTTGAAATGTGCCTCCATTTTATTTTTGGGATTTTCGCTGACAATTCTTCAACGAGCTTCTTGTATTTCTTCAAGGATGGTTCATTTGTAGTATACTCTCCCTTTATTTGGCGAATAACTAGCTGTGAATCACTAGTGATCCTGGCATTTTCTAGTTTCATTTCTATTTTGAATTTTAAGGCATGTATCACAGCTTCATATTCCGTTTCGTTATTAGTGGATGCGAATTCCAATCTGAATGAAAAAGACATCTTTATTCCTTCTGGCAAAATTAAAACAATTCCAACTCCATTTCCTTCTCCATTTGATGATCCATCTACCAATATCTCCCATCTATTTGGTTCTGTTAATAAATCTTTTGGATCTCCGTGTTCTTCTTCTATATCCATCATTTCTTCTACCGCTTCATCTTCTTCTAAAGGAAATTCTGCCAAAAAATCTGCGACAACTTGTGATTTTGGGGAAGACAAAATTTCATATTTAATATCAAAGTGGCCTACTTGTGCATTCCATATCTCCACTCTTCCTGATCTTTTAGAATTCTTCATCACTGATTCAATTGGTACTTTTGTTAATACCTTTATCTTGTGCGCTTGAAAATATATGCGGAGCTTAAATGATGCATAAACTAATGCTAATATCAACTTCTCAATCTTTGAGTAATTATTCTCGGCAGTATTAAAAGTTTTGCTAATGTAATAAATGGGTTTTTCCGCTCCTGCGTCTATTCGCAATAACACAACACTTAATGCATGCGACGTCGTCGCAAGATAGATCAATAATTCTTCTCCTGATTCTGCTTTTTGTAAAATGGTTGTATTCATAAGATGTTCTTTGATTCCTTGAAAAGCCTTTTCGCAATCCTCGGTCCATTTGAATTTCGCACCCTTCTTGAGTATATCAAAAAAATATTTGCATTTGTCTGATGATCGTGAAATGAATCTCCCTAGCGAAGCTAGAAGCCCATTCAACTTATGTACATCTTTTATTGTTGCTTGTGTTGGCATGTCACGAACTGCTTGCACTTTTTCTGGATCAACCTGTATTCCTTCTTTTGATACAATGTAGCCTAAAAATTTTCCCGATGCAACTCCAATAGTACACTTCTCAGGATTCAATTTAATGTTGTACCGACGCATTTGTTCAAAAATCTCCCTCAGGTCCTGTACATGGTCTTTGGCTTCTTTACTCTTTACTAACATGTCGTCCACGTATACTTCTAATGTTTTGTGTATCCATTTTGCGAATACCTTCTCTACCATTCTTTGGTATGTCGCTCCCGCATTTCGCAAACCAAATGGCATTTTCGTGTAACAATATAAACCTCTAGGAGCAAAGAAAGCAGTATGTTCTTGATCTTTTTCAACGAGAGGGATTTGGTTATACCCTTTGTACCCATCTAAAGACGATACTCTATCATTTCCCGCTGCGGATTCCACCATTTGAGGAATATCTGGTAACGGAAAACTATCTTTAGGACAAGCTTTGTTTAAGTCAGTGAAATCTATGCAAATCCTTATTCCTTTGTTTTTCTTTGGGGCAATGACCATATTCGCTATCCATTCTGGGTATTTAGCTTCTCTTATGATTCCTACATCAAACATTTTCTGTAGTTCTTCTTCTATTTGGGAATGGTAAGTTGTTGCGATTTTTCTTATTCTTTGTTTAAATGGTCTCACATTCTTGTTAATCTCCAACTGGTGACATGCAATTGATGGATCTATTCCCGGTATCTCATCCATGCTCCCTGCGAAAACGTCTTTATATTCTCGCAAAAGGTTAACAATTCTTTCTTCTTCTTCTGCATCCATCTTGGGTCCAATTCTCAATATTAGAGGTTCTTCTATAGTCCCAACGTTTACTTCTTTTTTTGGTTCTGCGGCAGTGTAACTGGACTTGGGTTCTCCCATTGGTTTTGGTTCTTTTATTGTTTTCACAGGTCCTTCTCCTTCTTCCGAAATTTCGCTGGGTATTCCCCTGCCGTCTTTTGCTCCTATCATGTATACTCTAAATTCTTTTTCTTTCTTTGCCTCCTTTGCCAACTTTCTGCGAAATTGTTTCCTTTTTTCTTGTCCTTCATAATGCTTTACTTCAATTTGATGACATAATTTCGCATTGTCAACATCTCCTCTAATTTCAATTATTCCATTTGGTGTGGAGAATTTAATACATTGATGCAACGTTGATACCACAACTTTTATCGCATGTATCCATGGTCTTCCTAGCAACATATTATATGGTGATTCCATATCCACCACGCATAGTGTCACGTGTGTTTCGATCTCTCCTAGTGGAATTCGTACCACTATTTCTCCTTTAGGTTTTGTCATGGATTTTCCAAAGCCATGAACAAGATATGTTGAACTGGACATTTCTTCATCTTTAAATCCGATTCCCCTGAATGCATGATAGAATATTATATCCACTGAACTTCCTGTATCGGTTAAAGTTCTGTTCAATATCCATTCTCCCGTGGATTTTGTTGTTGTCTCCTTCTCTTTTCGCGTAATAGGCACTGTAATAACCAATGGAGGTGTGTGGTTCAAATTTTCTTTTGGTATTTCTGCCGCCATGAATGTGATTTTTTGTTTTTCCCAATCTTTCAAGGGTGATGTCTTTTCTACCGCCATAACCTTCCTTCCTTCAAAATTTCGTTTATGTATTCTTCCTTTGATGTTTTCATGGAATCCATTAACCATTGTTTTTGTTAGCATATTACACTCCAATCTTTTTTTATCTTCATTGGCTCTAATCATTTTTCTTTTAACTGGTCCACTGATTTATTTAATCACTTTCTTGATTTGAACAATCTCAACAACAATCTTTAACTTTCGATCTTCAGCCTGTCCCTGTTTCTAGCGCCATTATGTAGTTCCTACACTACACCCCTCATAAGATTTCACTAACATTCAGCTCATTTTAGATTAACAATCTTAATTTTATTGATGAATCTTTGAACAATCTTACAAGGAAAGATAAAGGAATCAAGAATAACCCTTGCTCTAGATTTTCTCTCTCCTATTTACTTATTTCTCACCCAGAAAAAGATCCCTCCCCTTTTATTTACAGTTCAACGACTATTTATAGGAAAATACATAGTGGATGACAGCTAATCTGTCCTTTATTTTCGGATATGGCTTGCGACATTCTCGCAACCTTACAAATATTAATCTCGCAAACTCTCTAATTTTCGCAGGGTCATCACATCTTTCTCATGATTTTAGCTGACGTCGTTTATTATATCGTTTCTGAAATAGTTCTGCGACGCTGTTGTGTTGTGTTGTTGATAATTTCGCTGAGGTATTACAGTTGCGAGATTCTGATCCTACATTCTTTACCATTTCCACGTTTGCCTTTGTTACCATGATTATTTCCCCGTCCAAAAGACGTAGTTGCGTGTGCTTCAGGCACCGCTGCGGAACCAACGGGACGAGCTTCATGGTTTCTCAACAAAAGCTCATTATTCTGCTCTGCAATCAACAAACAAGAAATTAGCTCAGAATATTCCGTAAAAATTTACGCTCTCAATATTGCTACTGCAGGAGCACATTCGAGGCATGAAAGGTTGTAAATGTTTTCTCTAACATTTGTTCGTCAGTGACATCTTCACCGCACAGTTTCAGTGTCGAGGTGATTTTAAACAGAGCAGAGTTATAAGCTGCCACTGATCGAAAATCTTGCAGCCGCAAGTTCAACCAATCATTCCGAGCCTTTGGAAGTATGACCAACTTCAGGTGGTCAAACCGTTCCATAAAGTAAATGGATCTTTAACTGTCAAATATTCCATTTTCAAATCATCGTGGAGATGATGGTGAAGGAAAATTAGAGCCCTAGCGCGGTCCTGGTTGGACGCGTTGTTTCCTTCCGTAATAGTATGCCCGAGGCCTTTAGCTTCCAAATGAAGCTCGGCATCAAGTGCCCAAGAAATATAATTATTTCCTGATATGTCAAGACGTGCGAATTCGAGTTTCGTTAGACTTTCCATTTAAGAAAAGTATTCAAAGGAACAACAACTACCTATACTCCCTGTATTTTAGTTGTTGAACATTAGTAGCTTGGCCGTCGAGCGTCGGGAGCGATTCGTGCTGATAACGTCTTATGAAGTGAAATTACTAACCAAAGTCACTATTCTATATTAACTCACGGTACTGATATAGTAAGGCTACGGTACGAATCGTGTATACACTACTAATTAATTAACACAAGCTACTGAACTAACTACTAATTTTGAAAGTGAAGGTTGAAAGCAAAGGAAACATTTCATTTCTGAAATTTTGTTTCTTCTTACATCCAAAAAGTACAAGCTGCTCGGCTATTTATAGCAAATATGAAGGGCTAATACATGGACACGTGCTAGCAGTACTTAGATCTCAGGCTATTGATACTTATCACAAGTTTAGGCGGTTTTATCTTAGCCGCAAAGTAATTCAGTAAAAACTGGAATGTTCACGATAGTCAAAGGAGGTGAGGAGGTGAGAATTCTCTCGAATGCACTGGAGTAATTTTGGGTGGAGATAAAATGGTGGGCCATCCTTTATCTCATGCTTACATAGCAATTACATATTTGTGGCATACGTTATCTTTGTATAATCACCATGAGGCGTTTCTAGCTTCTCTCTCGATTACACCATCATTTTAAAGTGCTCCGTAATCAAAATTGAAGCAACACCACCATCATTTTCAATTAAGTGTTTAGAACAATCTTAGAGATAGTCTCACTAGGCCCATTAAAGAAAATGGAACGAAATCCAATATTAGCATCCTTTCTTACTTACAGAGTTTCTATGCTTAGATGATGGGTACATGATCGGTTAATCAGAAAGTTGCAAATCAATACATGCCCAAACTGCATCCCCGTAACGGGCCCTTTCAGCTGCAAAATAGATGTTAGTTGGTGATACATGCATGTGAAATACCGGTCTTGAAAGGGCTTTAGAGCATCCACTGTAGGACAGCTGAAGGAATATTGAAATGTGTAAACGTGATCTTAGGTTGATTATCAAAATCATGTGAGCCTTTGGACTGCAGGGCCAGTCTTGAGGTACGTGATGCCCAAAGCCAAGTGTAAAAATGTTGCCCTCGAGCTAAATTTTGAATCAGGAAAAAATAACATGAACTCGGTAATGTATGGTTTATTAGTGCCTCACGTACATATGGCAAAAAATTCATTCCTAAAAGTTCATATTAATTTTCCCCCTGCGCATTTTGTATGACCGACCAGTCGATCGAAATAATAACTTTCATGTGATTAAGTATAGAAGACGGTATTTTATAAATTTAGCTTAATTTGATGAATTTATACATGAGTTGTGTGAGAAAATAAGCAACAAGGATAGCATATACTCATGAAAAAAGTAGGTAGTTTATCTGAAAAGAAATTAAAAATTTGGAATACATTGAAATGTTGAAGAAAACTGACACGGATATTATTTCATAGGAGCAGGGTTTGTAAGTCTATGATTATCACGGTAAAAAAGATCAAAAATCATAATCTTCTTTATCATATTTTGTATTTTTTGGTTATATATATTTTTTTTTCATTATTTTTCTTAGTTATATATATTAATTTAATTTTTTTATACGAAAGGAAGATTTCATTGATAATAAATCAACCCCTTATTTCAAGTCGGAGCACAACTGGGTCGGTGGTCAGACTATTCTTTTGTTAGCTTCTCAATACGAGCCGTTTTCGAAAGAATGTCTGCCACTTTATTTTGTTCCTCTGAAACATAGTAACATTTCCAATCTCTAAAGTTTTTGAAGTAAAAATAATATCTCTAAGAAAGTTATGAAATTGCCAATTAATATTGAATTGCCTTATAGTGATAGCTTCAAACAAAATCTTGGAGTTTGTTTCGAAATTTACTGCCTCCATCTTTAGCTGCTCAATCCACTTCACTTCCTCCCAAAGCGCCATCCCCTCAGCATGATCCGGACTCATTGCTTGTTCAACAAAGCGACATTTTGCTCCTCTTGCAGTACCTGCAGAATTCCGAATAATTAGTCCAATGCCAGCGTATTTTGAAGAGTAGTCAAAAGAAGCATCTAAATTGACAGTATAGAAGCATATATTTATTTACTTTAGCATACAAAATTGTGGATAGATTAATAGCTACCCCGTAGTACGATTTATTTACTAATGTGTCTGTTATCTTCTCTTATCTATAAAAGTTAAGATAAGTGGATTGTATAGTATCTCACAAGTGTGAAGACTCAAATATTTCACTTAGTAGTTATAGCAGAGATATAAGAGATAGTTGATGGTAGTCGATTCTAATCTAAATAAACCATAAGATAAGATACATCTACAACTAAATTATTTGTTACAACATATTTGAATACAAAACTTGAACTCGTCAAGTAAGTTAAATTTCTACTGACTATACTAATTGATGGATCTCTCGGTTCGAGAAATAGGAGGATTGACTGCAATTTGGTTGTACACTTTAGCACTTGGTTCGTTAACTGTAGGTTTCTTGAATTGTTGGTCTCACTTCACTTGTGTGGTGGTTGTACTTCTAATACATATCCTCAAGTTGGATCAAGATGAGGATAGACCTGACACCTAACTTGCTTAAAAGTCGTTTGAATTGATCAACTCATCAACCCCAAGGGGATATGTAAAGAGGTCAACAACTTGAGCAGTAAAAGAAATGTGAGTAGGTTTCATTATACCATAGACTGGTTTTTCATAAACGAAATATCAGTCGATCTCAATGTATTTGGCTTGCTCACGGAATAGTGGACTTTCACATATGTTAAATGCAGAATAGTTATCACAATAAACGAGGATCGGTTTCGTAATAGGAATACAAAGATCACTAAAAAGATAGTGCAACCACTATAGTTCAAAAGAGAGGGACATTATGGGTTTTTTATTTGATTTCCATGAAAGATAGCGTGTACTGGGCATTGTAAAATAACCTGTCGTGGTTCTACGAGTAATACGACACCCTGCTCAATCAGAGCCGGTGTTGCTTGAAAGAGAAAAAGAACTAGAAGCGGGCATGGTTAACAATACCTTTGGGATAACGAATAACACGATGAGAGGCATCTAGATGAATAGAGCATGGGAGTTGCATGAATTGGCTTAAGTAGTTCACTAAATAGCTAATATCAGAGATATTAAATGTGAGGTAAATAGGCGACCAATAAGAGATGGATAAACACTAAGATCATGTAGAAGGATTAAGGTGTTGTTCCATCGAAGAGTGGGATATCTAGCACCGACGAGACTATAATAGGTGAGAATGTCAATAATGTATTTATGGTGACAAAGAAATATACCTTTCGGAGAACGAGATACTTCAATACCAAGAAAGTATTATAATCGACCAAGGTTCACGTTTGCATCAAATGAAATGAATAGATGAGTCATCATTACCACTGATAATAATATTGTCAACATAAACCAAGATAAATATAGAATTATGTCCGGAACGGAAATTAATTAGAGAAAAAAATAATTAGCATGAGATTAGATAAAACCCTTATGAATAAGGGCACTAAAGAACTTAGGAAACCTGGTGAGAGGCTTGCTTGAGACCGTACAAAGACTTATTACAAACACAAGAATCACCATGTTTTCTGGAAACCATGAGCAAGTTTCATGTAAATATCTTAAGATAAGCCTCCTTGTAAGAAAGTGTTATTGACGTCACTAATTTGTGAAGAAGCCAATTTTTAACTGCTACAAATGATAATAAAATTGAAGGGTGATCAACTTGGAAACATGAGCGAATATATCGTGATAATTAATACCCCTTTTTGTGTGTATCAGTTCAACCATACTATCAAGTCAAAAGTTTATTTTATATACTCAACCAATAACAATTTCTCCAGGTGGGGGACAAGTGTGGTTCGTGAGAGAGGAATCCAACTGAATTGTCAAATTAAATATGTTACAATAATATCAAAAATTTAAGTGAATTATTAGTAGAATTGATACGTATTGATCTCTATACCTTGGTAGCTATTACCATAAAGGCGGAATTCAGAATAATAATAGAAGAGAAACTTAGAAAACGGAACAGAAGTAGTAATTCGAAGAAAATATCTTATCTAGATTATGAAACAAGAAAACGATTACAATTCTTTCTTTGTTACGCTCACAATCTTCTCTAAACAGTGGATTAACCTTAAACTGTTTGCTAAGCTTGCACAAGTATTGTTCCAAGCTTTCTCTAGGTTTTCTCTGCCTAGTATATATCTGTCCTTAGCTATTACCAAATCCCTCTATTTATAACCTTCATCGTACTCAGCCGACCAAGGACTTCTATTAGGAATTTATTTCCTAAACTAAGAGTATTTGCCTAAAACAAAACTCTTCCCTAACTAGGAATTCTGCTTAAACAAGGATTCCTGCCTAGAATAAGATTCTTCCCTGAACTTAGCTTGAGGTTAACTAGGTTCCCTAAAGGAGTACTGTAAGGACCTTCAAGCTCGTCAACACTATTAGACCAGTCATGACACTATTTAACCGCTATTGACTCGATTAGTTAATATACATTTTAAATAATAGAAATTAATCTAACAACGATCTAGATACGAAATTAGTATCATTGAATAGGTCTCGAAAAGTTATGCGCAATAAACTGCTCGAACGTGTCATTCGGATACTGGACAAAGAAGATATCTTCAGATTTGTACGAACGGAAAAATTGTCATTTCTTAGCATAGCCGCCAGGCTGCCCTTATCCGTTTCTCGGGTGCCCTTAACATTTTGATCGGCCTTATCTCCAAAACCAATCGAGAAGAATTCAGTTTTCTCTTTTATTTCTCGTTTCTTCTTCTTTCTCCTTATTTCGTTTTCTTTCCTTTCTCCGCTCTTCTTCTCCGGCCGATTCCTGTGTTTCCAATTGAGAGAATCTTTTGTTGATATTGATTAGAAGATGAAGAAGATGGTATGGTTATTAAATATGGAGAAGAACGGTTAAGGTTTGCATCTGAAAGAATCAGAAGTTAGGGTTATAGAGTCGATTGAAGTTCTGAAGATTTAGAGGATGATTTATGGAGCTATTGCTGATGAAGAATCATGGGTAGTTGTTTAATTGAAATTCTGAAGTTGATTCTGCGATGAATTAGGGTTTCGTTCAAAATACAGAGAATAATTGAAAGATGAAATTGATGACCCAAGAGGAAGATTAGTCATGGGATTTGAGTGATTGAGTGGATCAGATCGAGATTACAAGTAAAATCAAGTCTCGGATGGTGAAGTTGGGGCGATTGAGTTCAGGATTTGGAAACGATAATTCTAGGGTTTGAGTCGAATTGAGTTGGAGGAAAGGCAATTCAGAAGATGCTAATGATTGGGTAAGTCTTTAAACTATGTAATTTTGATAATTGAAAATGAATTGCTTAAAATTGTTGGGTCTATGTGTTTGTGAATGATATTGAAGTAAGGATGAGTATTGATGCTAAGGTGGTGACAGAGAATAAGTGGATTTGGCAAGTATATGTGTTGTGTTTTCTGAATTGAGATGTCATTGAAATTGTAATTGCTAGTAAACAGTATTAGAGCTGGATTGAAGTGGTGACTAACTGTGGTTGATATGAAGATGGAGGTTCTGTAAATGTTGAGTTTAACTGTGATAGTTTGGATTTGATTCCTAAGTGAAGCCTGGCAGTGTTACTGTTGGTATGGAACTACATTTGTAGACTTTGGAACTGCTAAAGGGAGTAATCTAGTAATGGGGTCTGTATTAGAGAAGAGGCGAATATTGTCCTGTGAAGATGTAACTGGTAAGTATTGAGATGGAGTTGAGTTATGTTGGTGTTGAACCTAGAATAAGGATTATTGTGTGGTTGAAGTGATAAATGGATAATCTGTCTAGTTTGATATAGAGTTTCAAGTGAATGAGTTTGTTGGTGAACCGGAGGTGCTAATATATGAATAGTAGTTGATCTGGTGGAGACAAGGAATAATTGAAAGTGGAACTAATCATTGAAGAGTGTAAGGTTTTGCAGAGAGGATGAATTAGTGTTAGTTGCTGTAAAAGCTTGGAAATGCATTTGCAGGTAGGCTTAGTTAATGATTATGTTTGATCATGAAATTATTTGTATTCAATGTACTTTTGTAATTATTTGATGAGGTTGTAGGAGGGATAGCTTGTGTGTGGTGCAGGCCTGTTTTGTGTTGCACCATGATGGTGCAACAGACCCTTTTGGCCGAGCAAAGGCTTTGGCCTGTGGCATGGCATGCTAGTCAGCCCAGTCAGCTTAGCTGACTCAGTGTATCTGACTGAGTTGAATCGATTCGACTCAGAACAGACTCAGTGGACCGAGTTGGACCATTGACCAGTTGACCTATGACCGATAGTTGACTCAGATGGACTTGACCTTAGTTAATGGGCTTGTTTAGTCAATTTGGGCTTATAGCCAGTTTTCCATATGAACCTGAAATGGACCACTTGAGGTCACAATTAGTTTTTGGTTCCTTCTACAATGTTCTAGATGCTCTTTAGACTTATCAAATGGACTATAGATTCTACCTAGTGGAATTAGTAAATCCTTGTTATGTTAAAGATAGATAATAGAAAGGTGTAGAACCATAAATGGACTTAGAACTAATAGATAGTTCACCTAGCTTATAACTAGAGAATTGTACGAGATTATGTTATGAGCCTTCTGGCTAATTTTTAGAGTGCTTGTATGATTAACAATTAATTGTTATTAACAACGATCGATTCAAAGGATGAACTAGTGGATTATGGATCTCAAGGTATGCGAGGCTTGTCATCAAATCAGGTGGGAACTCTGTAACCTTCTTGTAATCATTGGGCTTTGTTTCTATCTGTGAGCATGATGTGTTTTTAATATCAGTATATACAATGTTTGCAATGTATGTAAATATGTGTGTAATATGTGTTGTGTGAATCCCCCGCAAGGAGTGACCGTGTCTCCCCACGGCTTCTTGTATCTTCTATGTAGGTCGGGGAATGCCGGTTGAATATTACGCACTTTACATTTCTTTGTAGGCCGGGGAAAGCCGGTTAAATATTACGCACTTTACTTTTATATCTTAGTAGACCGGGGAAAGCCGGTTAAATATTACGCACTTTACTTTTATTATGATAGTAGGCCGGGATAAGCCGGTTGAATATTACATAATAGGTCGGGTTAAGCCGGTTAAATATTATATATATTATTTTATTTTGGGAAATCACTCGTGTGCATATTATACTTGTTTGTCTAACTTTCTGATCTTGATAGCAATATTCTGAATCATGGTTTGTATGGGAATTCTGTGTGGACGATGTTATTATTATTGATTAGGGTTGCTCTCGCGTCGTCTTCTCCAATGAGTTTGGCGAGGTTAGAGTGCCACTTGCTTCATGATGCATACATAAATGAATGAATAGTTCCTTCTTGTTTCTTTCAATTTATATTCATTTAGAACTGTGAAGTATGTTAGTGATTACTTGAGAGTTATTTGTTTCCATCGGGCACCTCTTTGGGATGATGTGCTCACTCGTTACCACTTCAGTTTTCAGAAGAGATGGCGTGCACGAAGATATTCGTTTCGTAGTACGAAGATTTAGCAGATTAAGAACGTTTATGAATCTTTTATATATATTTATTCTTTATTTACTCTGTAAAACAACACATTAATATATTCATATCACAAGAGAGTTCTTCGTTTATACAACACAAGAGTGTATGGGTTTGTCTTTGGATTTAGCTTCTGTAACTGAGTTTCTTAAAATGGATAATCTAGACTTGATGCTACTATTAGGTTGTAATCCATTAGATAAGCAGGTTTAAGAGTTGGGGCGTCACAAGTACGGATACACCTGTGTCATGGGTCCCCCTTTTAAGAACTTGAACTCCTGTGAAAGTTAAAAATGAAGGTTAGGAAACTCGAGAGTCCCTTTTTCCTTGTTAAACCACCTGGCCTTGCTAGGAACTTGACCTTTACATCCAATTAGAAAAGCTTCTTTCTCTCCTTGTCGTGTTTTAGTGACTCTTCGCTCCAATATGTAGTCTTCCTTGAGTGGTTCCTCTCTATCAAACCATAAGTCTTCTACTCGTGGTAAGATCATAGTGTCGTCTCCGTCATCATCTGGTAATGGTGGTTCAAACAACTTCAAGTATTCGACATTTATAACCGAGTACATTCCTAGATAAGGTGACAGATCTAGACGAAAGGCGTTGTCACAAATCAGATCGAGAATACGAAACGGTCCATACCTCAATGGCTTCAACTTCTTACCTTCCCCCTTCAGTCGTTCCTTACCTAATTTTAACCATACCAAGTCACCAACACCAAAATTACATGGCACAAGATGCTTGTCATGCTTTGCTTTGTATTTGGCTTATGACTTCTTTAATTGTGCTTCAACAGTTTCATGAATATGAGATATCTTCTCGAAGAATTTTTGTTCCTTTTGTCGTTCACTTCCTTCTTTCCCCCCCCCCCCCCCATTGAGGTGTCAGTAGAAAATACTAGATCGAAAGGACTAGGTGGTAAGTAACCATAGCACGTCTCGAAAGGAAATTTTCCCTAAGAACTATGAACTGCTTTATTGAATGCAAATTGTAGATATTTTTAGATCATAACTCAGTCGACCTCGCATGCGTTGCTATCTCAAGCATGTTTTTCAATGTTAGTGATCAAAACTATGAGTCTTGATTTCTAGTCTACATAGCTAAGTTTCGGACTAGGACAGAAAAGTGTAGTTGAGCTCAAGGACTTCATGGCGATTCATCATACAACGACGAAGATCTACTCAAGGAACCGTGGAATTTCATCAACAAAAAGGTATGTGGAGACTTGAACTTATCTATCACTCAAAAGTCAATCTCTTCTATCTCATACTTCTTATGAGACAAAAGTCGTATGCTATATAGACTGGATCATACACATTTGATATTTCGAGCCGAGTATATCTCGCCTATCTATATCTCGAAATCATGTGTTGGTAAAGCGTTTCGCTTTGATCGGGTTTATCTTCACCTAATGACGAAAGTCATAATGTTTCAATCACTTTGAAAATAGCTTTGACGAGAAATAGTGTAACAACTATATAACGTCCTCTAAGAATGTTTCAATGGTTGGAATGAGAGTTTAGGTCTATATAACCGATGATGAATATAAACATTGTGTGGAAACACATATGTGCATAAATCTTATTCCTTAATCCGAAGTTTGCGAACTTTGTTGATTGAGAGAAACCAGAGGAATTGGCTTTGCCAAGTCCGCGAACTCAGTTTGCGAACTCATTCCGCGAACTGACGGAAGTTCTCTTGCCGAGAATTTCTGTTGGGATTTTCCAAAAAACTCGTTTGCGTGTTTAGTCCGCGAACTGGCGGAGGTCTCCTTGCCGAGATTTTCTGTTGAGTTTGGAAAACTCTGCCGGTTGTCTTAAGTCCGCGAACTTGTTTGCGTACTTGAGTGGGTTATGATCTAAAGATGTGCTCTGAACATGAAACTTAAATTACTAAGAAATGAAGTATGCAAACCGTGGCTATAAAGTTCATGAGCCGATTCAATCGAATCGAATCATCTTTGTTTCGATTGTGTCTTGTGTAGTTACATAAGCTCTCAGAGCAATTGAACAACTCTCTAACTAGTTCATTTGAGTCTATTGAACTAGTTATGGTGAAGAAGAACAAGGTTAATATGAAATGCTCATATGGTTGACCTTTTGGGTTACTATGTTGAACCAACATACACGTACACGTTTGGGCACGGTTTTCACAAACCCAGTAAACGTATATCTCAAGTGTGTGTGACAAGCTAAGTTTTCGATCTAACGGTTGAGAAATATTAGCTTGAATCTAAATCAGGTTTTCATCTAACGGTGAATATTGATTTCTTTGTAACTAAGGCAAAACCCTGATTTGAAGATTATATATAGGAGACATCTAGCATTGGGCAAAACTAATCCCCACACGTCTGTGTGATACTAGTGCGCTCGCTAGAGTCGATTTTCCTCTAACCTTTGGTTTTCTTCTCTAAAACCAGGTTAACGACTTAAAGACTTCATTGGGATTGTGAAGCCAGACCGATACTACTTTTATCGTAGTTGTGTGATCTGATCTTTCATCTTATATCGTACGAGTACAATCTTTGATTGGCTTTAGATCGTGAGAGTTCTCCGATATGCAAGATAAAGAAGTCACAAACATCTTCGTCTCATTGTTTATGATTCCTCGACGTCCTCTTGTGTATTCAAGTAAGACTGTTGAGAGGTGATTGATTAATCTAGGTTGTTCTTTGGGAATATAAGACCGGATTATCAATTGGTTCCTGTTCACTTTGATTTCATATCTTAAGACGGAACAAAAACCTAGGGTTTTTCTATGGGAAACAGATTTATCCTTTGATAGACTTTTCTGTGTGAGACAGATTTGTTTATTATCAAGTATGCGATTTTGGGTTGCAACAACTTTTGGTTGTGGGTGAGATCAGCTAAGGGAATCAAGTACGCAGTATCCTGCTGGGATCAGAGGCGTAGGAGTACAACTGTACCTTGAATTAGTGGGAGACTGATTGGGGTTCAACTATAGTCCAGTCTGAAGTTAGCTTGGAGTAGGCTAGTGTATGTAGCGGCTTAATACAGTGTGTATTCAATCTGGACTAGGTCCCAGGGTTTTTCTGCATTTGCGGTTTCCTCGTTAACAAAATTTTTGGTGCCTGTGTTATTTCATTTCCGCATTATATTGTTTATCTTTATAATTGAAATAATACAGGTTGCGCGTTAAAGTTTAATCGATTAGAGATCCGACCTTGTGGTTGTTGATTTCATTGATTAACACTTGGACATTGGTCTTTGGTACCGTCCAAGTTATTCCTTGTATTTGATAAAGACCCTCTATTGTTTTTATCTTTAGTAAAAATCAAATCAAGAGAGAGATATTAACTCCTTGAGATACTTTTATCTAGATTGAGTCTGACTGTCTAGTTGATTCTCTAGTAAAGTATTTCGGAGTTAGTCCATACAGATTGCTAAGCGAAATATTGGGTGGTGTTGTTAGACCCCCGCTTTTCAATTGGTATCAGAGAAGGCAAACACACTGAGACCTCATCAGTCTGTATTTGTAGCGATCTGACTCTATGGACAGAGGTGCTATCTCTACTAACGTACCACCAGTCTTCGATGGCTCTAGTTACTTATGGTGGAACATTGTTATGCGAGCCTTCATCTAGTCGCGTGATTTTCAATCATGGGTATATGTTGTCAATGGCTATGATGCGCCTGTTGTTGCAGCCGGAGACGTAAACTTTTCCAAGAATATTGGTGAATATAATGCTGCCGAGATTCCTGCTGCAAAGCAGAATTCTGAAGGGTTAAATGCTATCATACATGCCATTTCCCCTAGTCTTCAACACCATGTGTCTAATGGCACTAGGTCTAAAGATGCTTGGGATATCTTAGAAAGCGTATTTGAAGGTAGCTCCAGTGAAAAGGAAGCTAGGATTCAAAGCCTTAATTCCGATTGGGAAAACCTTCGTATGGAAGATGAAGAATCATTTGATGAGTTTAATCTAGGGGTACACATATCCTACCCTTACCCGCCACCCTATCTTACCCGTCACAATTTTTACCCGCATCCTATCCTACCCGATAATTGACGGGTAGGGTGACGGTTAAACTTTACCTTATCCGTCGTCAAATGGGTAGGGTGACGGATAAAACCCGAAAATATCCTACCCTACCCGCTTACCCGCCTGACAAGGTCTTTGCTTAGTCAATTTGTAATTGTTTTTTTTCTTCAAATACAAATGAAGAAGCTTGGTCCTTGCAAAATGTTGCCTCTCCATCCAAAATCCAAGTAGAACTTCATTCGGTTGATCTATATAACATGAATCCATGATGCGGTAGAGAATTATTATCATATATGTGTTACTTATTACATAATGCATCAATTACCATGACTGTCTTTTTTATATGCAGGATTCTACAGGAACATGTATAAGTAGATCAAACGTTCAGGGTAAAATCTTCCTCCTTAATCTTCGATTCTATGGCATTCGACAATCTATTGTTGACATGAATGATACCAACTTGTTCACAAGGTCATATTCCACAATGAAGTTATTCTGAACTATATTCCCATAGATGGCCACGTCGTCTGTTGGCAGGAATGCTAGACATGCAAACAGCTCATCATTGTCGCCGTTTAGTTTGAAAAGTTTCAAGGGATTAAGAACAATATCAGCATCAGTAAAATGAGCAGTAACGTTTGGAACCGAACTTGGGTCTGAATCCCCTGGATAACATAATCTTAAACTTGTATTAGGATCAATAACGGGATCAACTGTAATGGCTTTCTTCATTTCTGCTTCAAATGCTGCGTAAAAATCAGCTGGTAGAGATGTTACAGTAGAACCGGAGTCGATAATAATATTCCCTTTTTCAAGTAGTACTTCATTATTTCTGCTAGTACTGGTGTCGAAAGGAACTCTAATATCACCAACACTAATAGCTTCAAGTGTCAGATAATAGAAAGATTGGTTTTCTTTAAAGATTATTGGAGTTGAAACAACTTTTGATCCGTCAACTAGCTTAGGGTTGCTGCCAAAGGTTAATTTACTTGCTGTTGTGTTTGCATTAACATTCACCAAACAGTAAGAAAAAAAAAACGATTATACCCGCTACCCTATCCTACCCGACCCGCCAAATAATGGGTCGGGTAGGATCTTACCCGTTTAATGGCGGGTAGGGTGGAGGGTAAAAAATTTCTTACCCGCCATTTAGCGGGTAGGGTGGCGAAATAGGTCATATCCTACCCACCCTACCCGTTGTGCAGCCCTAGTTTAATCACAAAGTTTCTGAAATTGTTAATGCATCTTTTGCATTGGGTAAGACTATTCCTGAAAAGGACATTGTGATGAAAATTCTCAGATCGCTTCCATCTAGATACGAGTCTAAGAAGCATGCCATCGTTGAGGGGAATAACCTCGATAATCTTTCCAGAAACACCTTGGTTGGAAATCTAAAGATCTTTGACCATGAGAATACATCCAAAGTCGGTAAGGATGTTGCCTTTAAAGCACAGAAGAACACCAAATCACTTTTCAAAGGTAAAAGTGTTCATGTCTCTGAGGATGATCAGTCTGAGGATGATTTTTCGGATGAAGATCTTGACAAATCAGTCTCCTTGATCACAAGACAGTTTAGGGATCTTCTGTTGAAGATAAGTAAACGACATTCAAGAGACAAACCTAAGTCATCAGACAAACCTCACGGTCACGTACCTCCTAAAAACAGGGATGCTGATGACCAGGACATGCCTCAGTGCTTTAAGTATAAGGGTTTTGACCATTTTGCTAACGAATTCCCAAATCGTAGAAAATACAGTGGGAACAAAGGTCTAGCTGTAACACTTGATGAAATGTCTGAAACCTATGATTCTGATGAAGATAGAAAATCAAGTGTAGGTCTTCTTTGTGAAAACATCGATTTTGATACTTGTAGCAATACATATATCAACCTCAATGGGTTCGGAGAAGAAGGAAACCCAATCAAGCTGGAAGATTCACTGAATTCGGTAACAGGAAACCCTATCAGTGATGTTTCAGGATCAACAGTATGTCTTGCTGCTTGCACATCTCAGATGCCTGAATACTATCCAAGATTGACGTGCTCGTTTTGTTCGATGAAGGGACATGAACTATCAAGGTGTTACAAATACAAGAACCTAATAAGGCACGCAAGCAAACTTCAACGAAGAGCAGATCGATTGGGAAGAAAGCTGAAACTTGCTCAGAAGACCGCCGAGGTATGTAGGATCTTATCTTCGTCTAAGAAGTTGGTTTCCAGAGATAGAATAAGACCATTTGAAAAGAAAATATGGTCAAATCAGTTTGATAGACAGAGATCAGAGGATTCCTCTCATGAGGAAAAAGATGGACAAATCGTTGTTCATCGCAACACAACTTGATTGTGTTGTTAGGAAAATCTTGTCTCATGTGCCTGATCGAAAAGAGACAAGATTGAGTGCTGATCGAGGCTTCAGAAAAGTTTTTCCTTCTTTTCTTAGATTTGTTATTTTTGTCTATCAAATAAAAGAAAGGGTTATTATCGATAATTCTACTCTTTATAGGGTTTTAGAGTTGCGCGTATGCGAACCTGTCAATAGGTTTCGAACCCTACATTCCTTTTTTCCCTTTTGACATCCTTTATAAGACTGCTTGTTGAGTTAAGTGATTCCATCACATAAATCCAGTTGTTCATAATTGTTTTCAAAGCACTATGTCATCATATGGAAAGGATGTTAACATGTTTGTTAAGCCATCAATCAAGGAAAAAGAGAAATCTCCTGTTTCTAAGTCCCTGAAAAGAAAAAGAAGGAATACAAGAAAACTCAGGGTTGTTCCTTCTAACTCTCAGAAGTTTTCCGATGTTCTTGATGAGTTAAAGGAAATAAGAAGGGAGATTTGTGAAATAAAGAGTTTCATGTCTAAATCCTTGGAAATTCAGAGGACCCTAATTCGACCTCTTCAGCCAAGACAGTTCGTGGGTATTGACACTTATCTCCGTGAACCTTATGTCCCGATGGTTGTCGATAACAAGAAGTTTGGGAATGATAAAGAATTTCTCAAAGGAATTGTTACCTAGTATATCTTCTTTTTGGAGTATTTGGAAGAATAACTAGCGTTTTCAATAGCGAAGATTGTGACTACACATAGCTATTTTGTTTTCATCTTCTTATGTTTATTTTTTAGGTTTATTGGTTTTAAATTTTAAAAATATTTGGAGGATGATGTTATTGCAGTATTAATCTTTATGATTTTGTGATATTGCAATATTTTTATGGGATATGTATTGTTTGCTTCCGTGAACTTGAAGGTCCCATATGTTGTCAAAAGTAAAGTCGTTCATGAATTGGTTTTCTTATTGATGAAAGGACGAATGGACTTTTGACAAAACAAAAGTTATGCCTATGCAGTCATTTATTTGATGGAAAATTGGATAAAATCTTTTGTGTGACAAGGATAAAGTCTATTATGTCATTATGCATATAGTGATGGAAAGATAGAATAGATCCTTGTATGTATTCCACGGTATTGATCTTCATTGATCCATTCTTTTTGTATTACCGTGAAGGCTCCATTGTGTGTCTTATCTTGAGCACGACACAACTAAGTCGATTATTCTTATTGGCTTTGTTGGTTGTTCCATAAGATGATATAGGTTGAGCATTATGAACTAAATTAATCATCTTGGTTGGTTATTTAGTTATTTGCTCTGAAAGTCTTCTTTTGTCGAGCAAAACTTTTGACAATTAAATTGATTACCTTCGTGATTAGTTTGGTTGTTTGTATTCCAATTAGATTAATTATGGGTTTTCTTGTAATTATTCTAGTTGAGTTTTCATATATTCCACAAGTTCTTGTGTTGAGTATATGAACGGCTATACTAATTATGTTCTATTGGTTGATGTAGTCGTATATTCCGTAAGGTTTTCCTTATGTTGAGTATGTGAACGATTAAGTTAGTAATCTCCGTATGATTACCTTAGTCGTAGCTCCGTAAGTTTACTTATGTTGAGCACAATCAATTAAATTGATCACTTTTGTGGTTTGATTTAGTTGCGTATTCCAATTAAATTAATCATGGGTTTACTTGTGATTAATTTGATTGAGTTTTGGATATAGAAAATCATTTTCCTATGTTTTTTGGTGTCCAATTAAAAATCCTTCTTTTCTTTCGAAATTAAGGTCGCTCTTGTTGTTCTCTCGGGAATGACATCAAATGGGGGAGAGTTCTTTTGAACTTGTGCTTAATGGTAATATCTTGCGGGGTGTGCGGCTGTGGAATTTTATAGAGGTTATCTTGTATCTTAAAACTCCTTGATGAATGCATTTAGCTTTGGCTTTATGATTGCATCTAAATTAAGATGGTATGTATTTCTTCTTTTAGTCTATGAAACGTCTCTTCTCGGAAATTTCATTAGGAACCCGTTCTTGTACCTTTGCCAATTTTATTGACAAAAAGGGGGAGAATTAATGTGTGGTTCTACTACATATATATATGGTTTTCGGATCATTGTGTAAGGGGGAGTGGTTTCCATGTGAGATGGAGTATCGACTAAGGGGGAGTGATACATGTCACCGTAGTATTATTGTTAAAGTCGTGATGCAATTGGACTTCGATGTAACATAATTATACTATGTCATTGTATAATGATGATCGAGAATCTCGATTTTTCTCATTGTTATAGCTACGGATCTTCAACAACGGTGATGTTAAACTTACAACCTTTGGGATCATTGGAGTACTTGGAAGGACGAAGATTTCAGGGAACGTTGAAGATTAGACTATGGAATAGGAGCCACTAAAGTTTATCTTTTTTTTGTATTCCATATGTATTAATAGTTTTGTCAATAAAATTGACAAAGGGGGAGATTGTTAGAGCATAGATCGGTCGACCTCGCATGCGTTGCTATCTCAAGCATGTTTGTCAATGTTAGTGATCAAAACTATGAGTCTTGATTTCTAGTCTACATAGCTAAGTCTCGGACTAGGATAGAAAAGTGTAGTTGAGCTCAAGGACTTCATGGCGATTCATCATACAACGACGAAGATCTACTTTAGGAACCATGGAACTTCATCAACAAAAAGGTATGTGGAGACATGAACTTATCTATGACTCAAAAGTCTATCTCTTCTATCTCCTACTTCTTATGAGACAAAAATCGTATGCTATATAGACTGGATCATACACATTTGATATTTCGATCCGAGTATATCTCGCCTATCTATATCTCGAAATCATGTGTTGGTAAAGCGTTTCTCTTTGATCGGGTTTATCTTCACCTAATGACGAAAGTCATAATGTTTCAATCACTTTGAAAATCGCTTTGACGAGAAATAGTGTAACAACTACATAACGTCCTCTAAGAATGTTTCAATGGTTGGAATGAGAGTTTAGGTCTATATAACCGATGATGAATATAAGCATTGTGTGGAAACACATATGTGCATAAGTCATATTCCTTAATCTGAAGTTTGCGAACTTTTTTGATTGAGAGAAACCAGAGGAATTGGCTTTGCCAAGTCCGCGAACTCAGTTTGCGAACTCAGTGCGCGAACTGTCGGAAGTTCTGTTGCCGATAATTTCTGTTGGGATTTTCCAAAAAACTCGTTTGCGTGTTTAGTCCGTGAACTGGCGGAGGTCTCCTTGCCGAGATTTTCTTCTAAGTTTGGAAAACTCTGCCGGTTGTCTTAAGTCCGTAAACTTGTTTGTGTACTTGAGTGGGTTATGATCTAAAGATGTGCTCTGAACATGAAACTTAAATTACTAAGGAATGCAGTATGCAAACCGTGGATATAAAGTTCATGAGCCGATTCAATCGAATCGAATCATCTTTGTTTCGATTGTGTCTTGTTTAGTTACATAAGCTCTCATAGCAATTGAAAAACTCTCTAACTAGTTCATTTGAGTCTATTGAACTAGTTATGGTGAAGAAGAACAAGGTTAATATGAAATGCTCATATGGTTGACCTTTTTGGTTACTATGTTGAACCAACATACAGGTACACGTTTGGGCACGGTTTTCACAAACCCAGTAAACGTATATCTCAAGTGTGTGTGACAAGCTAAGTTTTCGATCTAACGGTTGAGAAATATTAGCTTGAATCTAAATCAGGTTTTCATCTAACGGTGAATATTGATTGCTTTATAACTAAGGCAAACCCCTGATTTGAAGACTATATATAGGAGACATCTAGCATTGGGAAAAATAATCCCCACACGTCTGTGTGATACTAGTGCGCTCGCTAGCGTCGATTCTCCTCTAACCTTTGGTTTTTCTTCTCTAAAACCAGGTTAACGACTTAAAAACTTCATTGGGATTGTGAAGCCAGACCGATAATACTTTTATCGTAGTTATGTGATCTGATCTTTCATCTTCTATCGTACGAGTACAATTTTTGATTGGCTTGAGATCGTGAGAGTTCTCCGATAGGCAAGATAAAGAAGTCACAAACATCTTCGTCTCATGTTTTGTGATTCCTCGACGTCCTATTGTGTATTCAAGTAAGACTGTTGAGAGGTGATGGATTAATCTAGGCTGTTCTTCGGGAATATAAGACCGGATTATCAATTGGTTCCTGTTCACCTTGATTTCATATCTTAAGACGGAACAAAAACCTAGGGTTTTTTCTGTGGGAAACAGATTTATCCTTTGATAGACTTTTCTGTGTGAGACAGATTTGTTTATTATCAAGTATGCGATTTTGGGTTGCAACAACTCTTGGTTGTGGGTGAGATCAGCTAAGGGAATCAAGTGCGCAGTATCCTACTGGGATCAGAGGCGTAGGAGTACAACTATACCTTTAATTAGTGGGAGACTGATTGGGGAACTATAGTCCAGTCCGAAGTTAGCTTGGAGTAGGCTAGTGTCTGTAGCGGCTTAATACAGTGTGTATTGAATCTGGACTAGGTCCCAGGGTTTTTCTGCATTTCTGGTTTCCTCGTTAACAAAATTTCTGGTATATGTGTTATTTCATTTTCCGCATTATATTGTTTATCTTTATAATTGAAATAATACAGGTTGTGCGTTAAAGTTTAATCGATTAGAGATCCGACCTTGTGGTTGTCGATTTCATTGATTAACGCTTGGACATTGGTCTTTGGTACCATCCAAGTTATTCCTTGTATTTGATAAATACTCGCTATTGTTTTTAGCTTGAGTAAAAATCAAATCAAGAGAGAGATGTTAACTCCTTGAGATACTTTTATCGAGATTGAGTCTAACTGTCTAGTTGATTCTCTAGTAAAGTATTTCGGAGTTAGTCGATACAGATTGCTAAGCGAAATATTGGGTGGTGTTGTTAGACCCCCGTTTTTTCAGATATGGTAAACTCTCATCCCAAGTTTTAAGGTGCTTGGAATTATATCCCCTTAACATGTGAACCATAATCCTGCTGACCACTTCTGTTTGTCCGTCTATTTGTGGATGAAAAGTTGTACTCTTCTTCAACCTAGTGTCCATCATCTTCCAAAAAAAATCACAAAAGTGACTAAGGAATCGACTATCCCTACCAGAAATAATCGAAGTAGGTAAACCAAAATGCTTCCACACATGCTCAAAGAAGAGCTTCGCTGCACCGGCTCCTGTTGCCGTCTTTGTACATGTAATTAATGCCATCATCTTGCTGAATCGGTCGACCACAATGAACAAGTAATCATGACCAGACTTGGTCTTCGGTAGTCCACCAGGAAAATCCATAGAAATACTCTCCCAAGGTCTTGATGGTACCGGTAATGGTAGATATAACCCACGTTTTCTGTTGGAAGGTTTAAATGTGCTGCTGATAGACACATTTTTGTGTCTAAGTTAACTTCAATTTTCTGTATTGTTAGTGCTCATTTTTGTACTTATTATGGTGTTTTATGTGTGTGTGTAGGTATTTTTGAGGAATAAACATTTTTGGGAAAATCGGCTCGAAAAGTTGTCTAAAGAACCCGGAGGACACGTGTTATTCGAACTCTCACTTTTGGATAAGGGGCATCTCAATTCATAAGGGGCACCTCAGTTGGAGACCTGCTATCCGCACCCCCATGTCTGTTAGGGGGAGGTCATCCCCTACCTTTCAAATTTTAAAACTGGCGGGAAAAGTGGTTCTTCAGAAAACAGATTTTATGGTTTGTATTTTGGAGTCGTTTCAGTGAGATTCAAAGGCTGAATTTGATTGGGTTTGTTCCTCTTAGCTAAACAGGGATGGTATAGCCCTTTTGTTCGACTAATTTTGGCTGGATAATCCGAGAGAAGAAATCAGAGCTCCACGTTCACGAGAGAGGTATTTCACGGAATTGTATGAGTTTTGGAGAGTTTGAACGAGTTCTGCACATGTTTGTTGACTCGAGAAACAGATTGGAGCGTGGCAGAGATAAATGAGGAGAATTTTCAGCTGTAAGACGCGTGCAGAAGAAGAAAAAGGAAAGAATATCTTCCCGTGTCTGGCAGAGTAATTGGGGATTATTCCAGAGTTATCACAGCGATTTTGAAGCCCTGTCGAGTATATATAGAGTGTTGAGGAGTTGTAGGGGAGTTACGGAGTGATTGGGGAGATAACAGAGCAAAGAAACGAGAGTTCGAAAATCTGTTGTTGCTTCCATTAAAGAGAGCTCGAAGAACATAAGACGCCTGGTGACAGTCGTTTATGCTACAGTGACAGTGACATTTCTCTTATGTCGTTCTTTGTAACAGTCGGTTTGTAACAAATATAATTGTTACAAACCCGGTTTTTCATCATTTCTCCCTTATTCATCATTTGTAAACCATTTTTGAGCATAAATAAATTCTTTGAGAGGGTTTTCAACATGATGTGCGGCTAAAGTACCCGGTGACTGAGGCAATGGAGGAAACTATTCACTCATGCTTGATTGGTAATTTCTTTTGCAAATTTTTTTAATTATTTATTTAATTTAATTCACTATGATCAACATAAAGATAAAATTGATTTTCTTAATTAGTTGTGAATCAATTCGATGTGTTATGCTTAGAATCAATTCTTTGATAATTCATGCTTAGGGATCACAATTTAATGTTTAGATACCTTATAGATTAATAGTGAATTAATGAGAAAAAAAGCTTAATAATAATTCTTGAATTATCATTATAAACCAATCAATTAGGAGGAGTAGTGGAATCCGGAGCCTTAGTCTATTTTTAAATCTTGAAATCTCTTTTTATATTAAGTTTTGTTTATTTTTAAGTCTCATTAAGTCTAAATTCTATTGCTATCACGAGTCTCAACGAACCTTTTACTACAATATTATTGAGAACACATCAGCTGCACAACTTACACCCTCTATCCAAATTAGCCACATCATCTTGCATCTTTGGACAAAAGACATAACGACGAAGGTTAAGAAGAGTTTTGTTCATCCCAAAGTGTCCAGCAACTCGGTATGTGTGTGCCTCTCTTAACCATTGTAAACGATCTCCATCTTCAGGAATGAAAAGTAATTGACCCTTGTACAACAATCCATCCCGGAGTTCAACCACTCTTTACACCTTCTTGAAGTCTTTGATGGATGTGTATGACTCTGCACACTCTTGAGAAACAATCGGCTGAATTCTCATGGACACCATTAATGCTCGAATTGGTGGATGGGACAACATATCTTCCAACTTGTTTGTTACTCCCTTCTTGTACTTAATGAGAATGTTGAAACTCATCAAGTAAGACATCCACTTCATGTGTCGGGCTTGTTGTAGTTTCCTCTGTGCGTGTAGATACTCCAATGGTTTGTGATCTGAATGTACCACTACCTCTTTACCTAAGAGATACACTCGCCAATGCTTGATACATTGATATAAAGCATAAAAATTCTTTGTCATAAGGTGCGAAGTTCTTAATAGCATCTGAGAACAATTATGCATGGTACTCCACTGGTTTACCATCATGTAACAATACTCCTCCCAATGCATAGTTAGAAGCCTCGGCCTCAACTTCAAAAGTACGATGTAAGTTAGGCAATGCCAACACTGGTTGTAGGATCAGAATCTCGCAATGACAATGTTTCAGCGAAATTATCAATGACACAGCATAACAGCGTCGTAGAACAGTTTCAGAAATGATAAAATAAATGACGTCATCTAAGATCACGAGAAAGATGTGATAGTCCTGCGAAGATTAGGGAGTTTGCGAAATTAACATTTGTAAGGTTGCGAGAATGTCGCATACCATATCCGAAAATAAAGGACAGATTAGCTGTCATCCACTATGTATTTTCTTATAAATAGTCGTTCGAGTTGTAAAGAAGGGGAGATCTTTTTTGAGTAAGAAACAAGTAAATAGGAGATAAAAAGTTGAGAGCAGAGTTCATTCTTGATTTTTTTTATCATTTCTTGTAAGAACATTCAAAGATTAATCAATAAAATTAAGAGTGTAAACCTAAAAATGAGTTGATTAATAATGAAATCATATGAGGGGTGTAGTGTAGGATTTCCTGTAATCATATGTTGTTAATTAGAAACGTTGATACGAAGAATACATGAAGAAAGAAGAGTTGAGGCAGAAGAACGTGCAAATTTAACAAGGAAAAATCACGAATTAAGGATAGAGAATATAAGACTATAGAATAGAAGATCGAGAAGTATTACAAAATCATATTCAAGATCGACTAGAAGAGAAATGGCGAAACTCACCCACAATCAATGTTGGAAAAAATATTCAAGAAGAAATATCAAATTCTAATGAAGAACGTCGCGAAAATAGAGAAAGAGCTGATGATCGTTACGTTCCACAAAATGAAACTTTTGATGATGGGAAAAATGGTGGAAATCAAGAGAACGAACAACATCAGGGACGAAATGACCAAGATGGCGGAGGAAATCGAGAGGAAGGAAGAAGAATTTTACATGTGAGAGAAACTCAAAGAAATCAACAGACAATTGAAGAAGAAATTGAAAGACATTATGTTGAACAAGCACGTTTAATCTGCGAACGTGAAAGATTGAGAGCGGAAATGGAAGAACAAGAGCTTCAGGAGACAATTCGCTATAACAATCATGACAATCGAGAAAAAAAACGTACACAAAACCGGAATAACGGTAATCTCAATGAGGAGTATGATAGAGTAAAGAGGATGGCTGAAAGACAGCGAATTGAATTGATAAGAAATGAACAAAATCATGGAGGGGAAAATGAAAGGCATCATCATATGCGAATTCAAGATAGAGATGAGGAAGAGAATCGCAGAAGAAGACAGAGAGAGAGAGGATAATGAAGAAGAAATGCAAAATTTCGAGAGAAGATAGACATGAACGCAGAAGAAGAGAGGCGAAATTAAAGAGACCAATGGATCAAGATTCAGGTGTAAATAAACAAATCTTGAAAGAATTAGAAGAAATGAGAGGAATGCTAAATAATAGAGGAGAAGTAGGTAGAAGACAATTGGATGAAGCAATAGAAGAAGCTGCGAAAACTCCATTTACAAGGGAAGTACAATTAGGAGGAATACCACCGAAATGCAATTTGCCCGCATTAACCAGCATTTTTGATGGAACAACTTGTGCAATTCAACACATTAAAGCCTATGTGAGGTGCATGTTACAATGGGAAAATCATGATGCGTATTGTGCAAATATTTCGCATCCAGCTTAACAGGAGAGGCGTTAAAATGGTTTGAAGGTCTACCAAAGAACAATAACCTCCTTCAATCATTTGCAGACTACATTCTTGGGGCATTATAAGTAATAATTCCTCGCGACCTGGTATAGAAGATGTGTTTGGATTAAAACAAAGGATTGGCGAAAGTTTGAAACACCTGACTAAAAGATGGAGAACTATGTGTAGCGAAATGGCTGGCCGTGTAGATGAGAGATATCTATATTATCATTTATCAATGCTATGTTTGCAACAAACCTATTGTATGTCCAAATTTTCAGAGTCAAGAATACGATCACAATGACTGAATTGCGAGAACTTCAAGAAGAATACATTGCTCTAGAGGAAAGGCAAAATGAAATGGAATCATATCCAGTTGCGAACACCAGCTCACAAACAGCGAATGCAAGCTTATTACCCAAGCTAATAAACACAGTGGCGAATACTTCGCAAGTACAACAAGAGAAGGTGACAAGTAACAATCACAGAAACTGGTAGCTATGGGAAGCCGAGATCAAGAAGAGTATGAAAGAGAAAGAAATTTCTACAATCGTGGAGGAAATAACAAGATTCAAAGACTCGATCAACCGCAAGAAACTTATGGAGGTCAAAGACAAACTATAATAGAGGACAAGGAGGTCACAAGGTAGTATGGGAAGAAATCAAGATGCCACCTCTAAATGCAAGTGTGGAGAAGATATGGGAAGCTATAATCTTGATGGAGAATATACCAACACCATGGAACATGGGAACGGAACCACCTCCAAACCACAGAAGTCATGAGTTTTGTTCTTATCATCATTTTCATGGACATACCACAAATGATTGCAGAAATGTAAAAAGAATTATTTTGAGAATGATAGATCAAGGAAAACTAAACGACTTTCTGGTAGGGCATCCACAATCTCAACCACTCCACCACCACCAGAACATCACAAAGTGAATACGATGAAAAAGAAAGAAACATTCTTCATAGAAGTTGGTGCAAAAGCAAAAAATCTATTCTGTCACTCTATCGTACATTCATATAAGACAATTGAAGATTTTCATGATAATGTTTTGAGTAGAGTGTTCGCAAGAGATAATGATGGAAGAGAAATTATGAATATTGCGAAAATCTCGCCACTAGAGGAATGGCAGAAACAGATCATTTCTTTTACCGCAGAAGAAATTCCCGAAGGAGAAGAGGTGCATGACAATCCATTGGTAGTAAAATTAGAAATTAATCCAAAACCGAAAGAAGATGAGGATGATGAAGCTGAAGATTCATGGGCAATCAATAGAATTCTAATCGATACTGGAAGCTCTGTGAACATCTTATTTTATCATACTTATAAAACCATGGGTGGAAGAGATGATGATCTTATACCATCAACATATAAGATATATGGTTTTAATGGTACTGCTAACAAGCCTAAAGGGGAGGTTACTATGCGAATTCCATTGAAGGGAATATCTTCTGAAATCTTATTCTGTGTCGTTGATGTAGAATCACCCTACAATGCGTTAATTGGTCGACCTTGGCTACATGGGATTCTAGGTGTAGCTTCAACTTTCACCAGTGCATCAAATTCCCTCACCCCAGTGGTGTAGGAATCATAAAGGGAGATTGGGTTGAAGGAAAGAGGTGTTACGAAACTGAGATAGAATCTTGCGAAGGAAGAGCAAACAAGAAGGAAAACTGGCGACACAAAATCAAAGATACACAAAGAAGTGAGAGGTTGATGGTGGATACAATCGAAAGGAAAGGAGAAGAGATGTTGCGAAATTAATGCTAGCTCAGAATAAAAATGAACATACCACTACTAAGGAAGCAGTAGAGAAAATAATAAAGAAGCAGAGGATGACAAAGGTAATAAAAACAAGAAATGTATGAATGATTAAGTTGTTGCGATACTCTCGCAATAAGAAAATTCTCAAAAATACATTTGATTGAATGGACAAAATTGAGATTGCGAAATTCAGATACAATATGATGATTTGCGAGACTCTCGCAGAGATAATGAATTTTACAGAAATAATCAGAAAAATGACAAAAGAGAAAGAGGAACCTTTATGGCGTACACCCTAGTTCGCGAATACAATTTCGCAAGAGGCAAATGTAAGACCTAAAGTACGTCATATAAGGGGGTACCTATTGCATGACTCAGGGAAAGGCTACACCGCCACCGGAACCTGAGTCATGGAGATTTGGGGTCAATGAAGCCCATCCGGGAGAGGCACCTTGGATTCTCAACTTAAGCATATGACTTAGGTTGGGCGACTAAGGTAATAAGGACTCTCCCAAGGAGTGCAGATCTGATCAAGGCGCCGAGGTACACGGTTGAGTCAAGAGTGCCAGAGGCGTTTGAAGCGTACTTTGCCATTCTTGACAAGTCTTGGCTTATATTGCACTCGACCTGAAGAAAACCCCACTTAGGGTGCAGTCTCGTAACCATAAACCCTATAGGTAAAAGGGATAAGAGGCTGCAAAAACAACTGGTTGTTGTTAAGACTGGATGGGAGGATCTAACCTTGTATGGTAGAAGTACGCCTCCTTGAAGGGGCAACCAGGGGGAAGATAAGGGCGACACCCTCCATTAGGGAGATGATAAGTGTCTTAAGAAGCAAATGTCATGAGGATTTTTATTCGCAAGGATATTAAGACTTGTCATATTTGTGCAACAATCCTGAAGAGGCAATAATACAAAAGAAAAGGATAAGACGAGATCAATGGATTTTCGCATGAAAGTGCAAAGACGTCCTGTGATTTCGTCGCAAGACGACAATGTCATGGGGCTTCATTTTCGCAAGAATATTTAGGCATGTCATATTGTCGCAATATTCCTTAAGAAGCCATAATACAAAAGAAAAAGTTAAGACAAGATCAATGGGTTTTTGCATGAAAGTGCAAGGACGTCCTGCGATTTTGTCGCAATGACAAGAGGTGGAATAATAAGACCTTTAATTAGGAAGGAAAAATAAGACCACAAAGGAATGAGATTTTGAAAAGAAACAAAATTCACTTCGCATAAGGTTGCGAAATTATACAATAAGAAAATTTTTATGAAATCTCTCATTTGGATTCAAATAACAGAGGCAAGTATGAGAATGTATGAAATTAAAAAACGTTATTTGTCTCCATATGAGAGATTTAATCAAAGATTCAAGAATTAATAATTATATTGATTAATTGTATTGCAAAGAAGAATTGTTTTAATTAATGCAGGTCAAAATGAAAGAAACACAAATATACAGAAAGAAGAAATAAATGTACAAGTATTACAAAGAATCAAAGAAACAAGTAAAGGTTATTTCTTAGTTAATCCTTCATTATCTTCATCAGACTTGTTTCCTTCTTCGTCTGCGTCAGAATCTTCATCACCATCAGAACTTCCATCACTATCAGATTCTTCATCATCAGCTTCGCTATCAGAGATAATCAAACTGGGAGTATTCTGTGGGATTTCTTCTAAAAGACAAGGATAATCAGAATGTGGGATATTATGATCGTCACAAACCATTTGGATGGTTTGATTGCGAAAATGCATAGCGTCATTCTTAAAATTCACAACAGTGATCTTGATTTGATTCTTTAATCTAGAATACTTGTCGTTGCGAGAAGAAAGATTCTTTGCGAGTTCCTCCTTTTCAGCTTCAAGTTCTTCAATCTTTTCACGATAATTATTTTCAGAATCTGCGAACAAAAGACAATCAATTATTAACTTGATGAAAATTCATAAGAAGCAAAATATTAGTAAAGAAGAGCAATTAGCAACCTTCTCTGTCAGAAATCATATCTCTAATCAAGGCTGTATGTTCGACTTGGAGACTAACATTTACGCCTAAATCTTTTCTAGCATCATCAAAAATTTTCGCATCCCAAACAAATTCATCCTCACTACTTATGAGAAGACGAGAACGGATTTGATTTTCCCTTTCGCAGAGTTCGATATTCTTGCGGTTAGCTTCATCTCGTTCAAGTTGAACTTCAAGGAGAGCCTCTTGGAATTTCGCCAAAGCCTTGGCACCTTGATCAGAGATACGATCCTTATTATCTATGAGACCGTTAATTTTGGTTCTTAACTCATTGGTTTTCTCTTTGGAATCAATAAGGAGATGCTTAAATCTGTTGGCTAAGCCTAAACTAGATTTATGATCAATTTCTAAGAGGTGAAATTTAGATCTAAGCTCATTTAGAGAAAGAGATGAAATTATATCATTTGAGAAGCTATTTAACGAATTGTTAAGACGTTCAAGAAGGGTATCATTATCCAAGGCATTAGGAAATTAATGAAGAAGGGTAGATTCATCAGAAAGACCATAAATATCTGCAAAAAGGATCATTTAAATAAGATAAAACAACAGGATGAATGAATAAAGGGAAAAGAGAAAAGTAACATACCGTAAAGCTGATTATTAGCTTGCTGAAGACTAGAGATTTTGTTCTTATAGAAGAAGAATCAATTTCTAATTGTCTATTTTTCTCGCGAAGACCTTTAACTTCAGCTTCCAATTCTTCATTCTTTTTGCGAAATTGAAGATTCTTCTTTTCAAGATTTTCGCGTCTTCTCTCTAGATCTGAGGCAACATCAAAAGAAGCTTTTCCAGCCTGCGAAAAGATATAAAAAATATTAATATAGAAAGAAATTTTGAGTTATAACAATGAAGAAGTAAAAGGATAAAAGTATACCAGACTATTGAGAGAATGAAAGAAGTCGGGAGTCACTGATCTAGAAACTCCACGAAGAGAGCTATCACCATCTAGTAAAGGGACATCGCAAAGGGTAGCGAGAGCTTTGCAGGTATTCTCGAATTGGCTATCTCCCATTCCTTGAAGAGAATCAGAAAAGATGCCAGAAAGCTTAGCCATAGAGGATTCGGGTAGAGAATCTTCAGTTGTAGCAAGATCATCGTTGTCCTCATCACCCTTGTCACTTTCGGAATTTACGTTAGGAGGAACATTTGAAGGAGAAGAAGAACAAACTTTCCTTTTCTTTGAAGGAGGACCAGTTGATTTTTCCCTGCGAAGAGCACCTTTACCTTTATCACCAATCTTTGCAACATCAACAGATTCTTCTACTTCAGCAATAATCTTCACACACAGACAGAAATAAGAAATGGAAGCATGGAAGTAACAATATACTGTTTAAAATCAAAAGAGAAAGTTGAAGAAAATTTAAAATCATAAGAGAAATTTTCTTACCTCATCCGTGTAGGAGCGAAGAGCTAACAGAGTACTAGATTTCCCATTCCTGTTATAACTATCTTTCAGTTTTTGGATCTGTGGAATGCCGCAAGAGTTAGCGAACAGAATAATAAAAATCAATAAAGAAATATAAAGTGAGTTAAATGAGAAGAAACATACCTCTTTCTCCTTTTCGGGCCAAGAGAAAACCCAAGGTTGATAAGCAGCGAGATTCGCAGGAAGAACATTTGACCCAGCAATGTAGGGTCCCTTTAGCATTAAAGGAAAAACACACCATTTATCATCTTTAGATTCGCGAGGAGTTGTGTTTTTACCATAATTTCCGTCAATATCTTGCATGAGAACTTTTGCTTCATCAATGTTATCTTTCCTTTTTAAGCGAATACCCCAGCGAGTATTCTCTTTCTTCATGGAGATAAGTTCATAGTTCTCAAAGAAATTCGCTATTGTGTATTTCTCAGCAACTATCTCTAGGTCTGCGAATTTAGGATCCCTAAGTTCTTTGGAGTAAAGAGATCCTCTACCAGCACCACGATTAACGAACTTTAGCATCAGACGGATGCAGTCCCCACTCAGTTGGAAGATAGCTCGCGAAAATCCCGAGTGAGCGAGAATTTCATAAAATAAAGGAAGATCTAGGTTATAAAGAGAAATAGGGAGACCTGCGAGAATCTGACCTAGCGAAATTATGATTGATTGATCATCACAATACTGATCAGAGAAAAGTTTGACAAAAAGAATTGATTTGGTATTTTCACCAGGAATGGTGGAGAATGTGAAACCTTTATCAGCAAGATCTTTTTGGACAACTTGTAAATTCTTTTCATATATATGACCACTTGGAGCCATGTTTGAATATAGAATATGGGAATGAATAAAAAATAAGAGGATTGAAGGAGGAAAAAGTTACAGCAGCAGAACTTGCAGAAGAATAACAGAATTGCAGAGACGAGAGAATAAAAATAGAAGAGAAAGTAAAAATAAAAATAGAAAGAAGAGTAAGATGAGTATATAAAGGAGATTTTTTTTACTTGAAGAAATAAACACCATTAAGACGAAGAGACGTGAGCGGTTGAAAAGTAGCGGTTACAGAAGACGTGTCAAGAAATAAATGGACGAAAGAATACGTGTGATAAATGCAGAATATGAAAAGATGAGCAGTTGCGGCATTTCTCACATCATTCTCTACTTTGCAGAGAAGATATGAGAAGAGGAAAGATGTAGGATCAGAATCTCGCAATGACAATGTTTCAGCGAAATTATCAATGACACAACATAACAGCGTCGCAGAACAGTTTCAGAAATGATAAAATAAATGACGTCATCTAAGATCACTAGAAAGATGTGATAGTCCTGAGAAGATTAGAGAGTTTGCGAAATTAACATTTGTAAGGTTGCGAGAATGTCGCAGACCATATCCGAAAATAAAGGACAGATTAGCTGTCATCCACTATGTATTTTCTTATAAATAGTCGTTCGAGTTGTAAAGAAGGGGAGATCTTTTTTGAGTAAGAAAAAAGTAAATAGGATAGAGAAAATTGAGAGCAGAGATCATTCTTGATTTCTTTATCATTTCTTGTAAGAACATTCAAAGATTAATCAATAAAATTAAGAGTGTAAACCTAAAAATGAGTTGATTAATAATGAAATCATATGAGGGGTGTAGTGTGGGATTTCCTGCAACTACATTGATGCTTCTGAAATCTTCCTTTTTAGTAACTGAAAAGCGTCTTCATGGGTTTGCTGTCATTCAAACTTTTCCTTAGCTCCCGTCAAACCATGTAATGGTCATGCAATATTTAAAAAATGCCGGATAAACTTAGCAAGTAGGTGCAAGCCCCTAAGAAACTCCTGATTTCAGTTATAATACTATGTCTAGGACACCTAGTGATCACTTCAACCTTCTTTGGATCAATCTTTCCTTGTCCTCCACCAACAATGAATCCAAGGTACACCAACTCCTCATTTCCAAACTCACACTTCTTTACGTTCAACTTCAGCTGGCCTTCATGTAACACTTTAAACACCTTCTCAACGTGAACGGGATGCTCTTCCCAAGTTCTGTTATATATTAGGATATCATCCAAATAAACAATCACAAAATCTTCTATAAAAGTTCGTAACAAATCATTCATCAAACGCATAAACGTCGCTGGAGCATTACACAAACCAAAAGGCATCACCAACCATTCGAACAAGCCTTGTTTGGTTTTGAAAGCAGTCTTCCATGTATCATTTTCTCGAACTCTCACTTGGTGGTATCCGAATTTGAAATCTAACTTTATAAAAACTCGATCTTTTTCCAACTGATCCACCATGTCGCCTATCCTAGGTAGAGGGTAAAAATTCTTGATAGTGATCTTGTTCAATGCTCTATAATCAATACACACACGCCATCCTCCATCTTTCTTTGGTACCAACAATATTGCTGATCCACAAGGTGAAGCACTAGGAACTATCATTCCTAATTCTAGGAGTTCTTGGACTTGTTTCTTGATCTCATCATATTCCTCTATGGATGTGCGATAAAGACCTACATTAGGAAGAGAACTCTCCCCGGTCAACATAATTTCATGCTCCACACTCCTCTTTGGCGGTAATCCCGTGACATCTAAAAACAAATCTTATACTTCAACTTCAACCTTTCTAGGTCGCATTCTTGTTGTGCGGACAAGGCTACCAAACAAACTCTACTCGGTTTCTCCTCAAGAGAACGGATCATAATGAGAATGAACTTCATGCTAGCATTCACCAACCGCTTAGCCTGAGTGGCTGTGATTAAGCTTGTTCCCTCAAGAGGAGAATTTATAGCCCGAATCACAAAACTTTCCCCATCTTTGGTAAAGGTATACTTTTTGTTAGAGCATTGCTCGGTTGAACCCACTAGCGTTGGTATGTCAAGTTAGTTGTCAATTTTAGTTGCCAAAATGCATTCTTGATTTAGTATACTATAGATAGTTTCAGACTAGATTAAGACTAAGAAGTAGAATCGAAGCTATCCTTGACGGATGAAGTTTGAAGACTACAAGAAGACATCAACAAGGACTTCATCAAAAAAGGTATGTGGTAGTTGATTTCACTTGGATTCTTGTTCAACTCTACCTTTCTAATCTATCGAAACAAATGCTCACTCTATGGAACAATTCCAATGACAATAAATATACACTTATGTATATATACTTGAGGTTATTTGAGCTAAAAATTTTGTGAAAATAACCTTTATCCCTGGAAAGGTTCTCATGTTATAGTGAATGAGCCTACAAATTCAACGAGCCAAGTTTTACTAAATTCTGAGTTATAACGATGAAGTTATGAGTGATTTATTAAAGTAACAGTTATAAGTGTTGTTGTAACTGTTACAGTTCGTTAGTAGGAAACAATCCATGGGTTGCTTGTAACGGTTCACGGACTTGGTCCCAATTACGTGACTAGAAGTCTTTTTTAGTCAAATTGGTGATGTTTCCTTATCTAGGCAATATGGTTATTAATCCAAACATATTTAATTACCATATTAAAGTGTTTGTGATAACTTTTAATTCCTGCCTAAGTTAAAATGTGATTTATTCACATAAATACAATATTTGCTAATTAATTATTTATGTAATTATTTGGCAAGAGTTTGTAACTTAGGAAAGACTCCCAAAATTAGGAGAGTCTTTAAAAAGGAAAATAGCTTTGCGTAGCTTCCAAGTTATTGTTCACTATAAATAAAGGGTTCATGAGTGCTACACGTTTTCATCCCCTTTGGAAAATTGGTGTAAGCTTCATAAGGTTGTTTTCCATGTCTTCTGTTCTTCGTGAACAAGAGTGAGATAAAAGTCTTTGTATTGGGGTTCACAAAGCCGAGTTGGATTAATCTTCGTGATTGATTATACAACTTGTAATCTAGGATTTTCACCTCTTGTCTATTCTAAGGTTTTCTCTTCTAATATAAAACCATTCAAGAGTTATTGATTACAAACCTTAGGTTTTGATAGATTTCAGTTTCCGATCGTATACCAACACTTGTTAGTCGAAATCGGAAGCTAGAAAGAAAACTTTGATTAAGGCATCTCGTAAAAATCCTTAAGAAGTTTTAAATAAGATATCTCTAGATTTATTCTAGTTGTTCATGTTGTAGAATTATCAGGATTTTCTTAACTTGGAAATTGATCTTTGGAATCGCCCAAGTTCACTTAAGAAAATCAGGTTCATGGACTCCTTGTGTGTACGCATACTGCTTGTAAGTTAAAACCCTAATATACAAGTTTGTTTTGATATTACTTTTACCTAGTAATTGTTTTTCTCAAAACAAACACAAGATTTCCAAAACCTTGATTTACATCTAAAGGTAAATGGATTAGGTATTTTGTGAAAACAAAAGATTGAAAAATATCAACTGTGTTGTTGTACCTTCTAAAGAGAGCCTTGGGTTCTGCTAGAAGATTTACGAGAAGAATTTCTAATGAGAATCGGTGTTCTGCTAGGAGTTCTATAAGTGATTGAATACATCTGAAGCAGGTATTACATATAGTTCGAATAAGTAGTAGGAAATCAGTGTAACAGCTTTTAATCAGTATGTGTTTATTCTGGACTAGGTCCCGGGTTTTTCTGCATTTGCGGTTTTCTCGTTAACAAAATTTCAGGTGTCTGTGTTATTTCTTTTCCGCATTATATTTTTTTATATAATTCAGATATCACAGGTTGTACATAAGCTCAATCAATTGTGAATACGACCTTTGGGTTGTTGATTAAATTGATTGACACTTGGATATTGGTTTTTGATACCATCAAAGTTATTTCTTTGACTCAATCGGGCTCGCAAATTCCTATTTGTTTGATTGCGGATTGAACTGAGAAATTGAGATATAACTCTTTGATATACTTTTCTTAAGATTGAGTCTGACTATCTAGTTGATTCTCTTGAAAGTATATTGGAGATAATCCATACAGATTGCCAAATGAATTATTGGGTATGGTTTTTAGACCCCCGCTTTTTCACTTTTGTTCCCTCCTGTGTAGAGTTTCATCTCTATCTCATAGGTAAGGACTACCTAGTACTACCTGGCAGACATCCAAAGGAACTACGTCGCATGTAACTTCTTCAATATATGACTCATCTAGAGCAAATTTAAACGTGCATTACTGTGAAACTTGTAAGCCTCCTTCCTTTTGAATCCATCCTAAAGGGTATGGTTTTGGATGTTTGATAGTCTTCAATCCTAACTTATGCACCAAAGAATTTGAAAGTAAATTATTCTTACTTCCCGGGTCAATACCAATATCAATTAGTGATGTTTTGACTTGCATCTTCACTGTGAAGAGTCGCTCCCTAAGATCATTTTGAAGGTCTTTCTTTTTCCCCTGTCATAAGATAAAGCTTCGAATTGGGTTCCGTTAGTCGGTGGACTTCTTTTGGAGTTTGAGTGACTAATGTTGCCTTCTTGGATTCTTTCCTCTGCAACCCTTTAGGCTTTAGATGAGGGTTCTTAACCAAACACTTTTCGATATCGTGACCTGTTTGATTGCAATGGATGCAAGTCAAACCTTCCTTGTCACTAGACTTCCCTTCTTCTTTGCTCCTTTCTCCTCCTTTCACAGTGGTCCCTCCATATTTCACCTTAGTATTTCCCTTTAAAATCAGATTTCTTAAGCCTTCCTGTTTATGGGTGAAAATTATTTCTGCTGGTTTTGGTAATTTGGGGTGTGTGGATGAGAAATGAATCTAAACCCTAAACATATGCACTGCACGGGAGTGCTTATGATTCGAGAAATCAATTTGTACAACTCTGGCCAAAACCAAGAAATGGTCGTTCCAGACTTGCTTCGGTCACAAAGTGAAGGAGATGGAGTTGATCTTAGGGAGGGAAGCGAAGAAGGTTTTGAGATTGTGGAGGTGTTGGCTGTGTATGACTTGTATCAGAAAGCTGAACTGTCTTGCAGAATGTAAGCTATCAGTTCTGGTGTTTGGATACGGTTGTATCAACACTTGGTTTAAGTTGTCTTGTTATGGAAATAGGGAGGAGAACCTATTTATATAAGTCATTGATCCTTACCCACGTTTCTCGTGGGAAGTGGAGGAAGTGGAGTGATGGAGTAGTGGAGTCGTGTGTTAGTGTCACACGATCAGTCTTCCCCACTTCTCCCATCATCACTAACCGTCCATGTCTTCCTGACACGTTCTTGTGATGGCGCGTTGTGTGCTGCACGCTGTAAACCGTCAGAACAATACCCCAGTATGTATCCCCCAGTTTGTGACATGTTTGATGTCTCGAATGTGTGGATCGTGGGACCCACAGAAATTAGCATGTAATGCTAGATTAAATAACTAAGTTATTTAGGAAGTCGATATTTATGAAATATCGTGTGTATTCTATGCATGTAATGCATCGAATATATTCAGCATGTATGAAGCATCGTTATTTTGAGGCTTAACGGAGTAAGTCATGAATTAAGCGTCTTAAAATAGCATCACGTCCAGCCATCTTTGAGTGATCGTTTGGAGGCTGTACAGGTAAGCCCTGACTTGGCCGATCACTCTGTGTGGAAGAGTGGTGGACGGTGCTGATGCCTGACTGGTCGCCTAACGCCAGCTTGGACAGACGAGATGACTTGCGACCCACATCTGCGAACGTCGGATTAGGGTTTAGGAGGTGCACAAGTACCCCTTTTCAGCTTGATCGAATCCAAGCATGAGAATGGCAAAACCGATCAGGAATGCGTGTAGACGGCTTGCCAGCGTTCGTGTATGTACCTCACTGTCCCATGGAGATGTGATCTAAGCCACTCAATTTGTCCGGCGAAGTTGAGTGGTCGAGATCGTTTTGCGATTGGGACCGCACGACCATGCCTAGTTTGGGTGCACGAATAGAGTCACCTAGTCATGGTCGGCCTTGGCCGATTAGTCACACATGTAGACGGGACCACGGTGATTGTGTTGGCATGCTCTGAGCCCTTTGAATCTACATCTACACCCTTCATCTATGCCTGCGAAGATGGATGGTTGAGACTAATATGCGACACATGTGATGTACCGCAAACCATAATTAGGGTTTCACGTCCACGCTACTTTGGATGAACGAATTAGCAAGCCATGCTCCTCTTTTGGGGAGGCCGACCATGTGGGGCCCACATTGGGCCGGTGATGAACATGTTAATACCTTCCTGACGGCTATGGGTCCGATCTAAGCCATCCAATCATGCCGGTGAAGTTGGATGGTCGTGATCAATTTGAGACCTTTAGTGGAATTTCCTGCGACCCTTTAAGCTTTGACGCCGACCCAACTTCGGACAACCGTACATGGTTCTGTGTCTAGGTCAGGGAAGGATCGATTATGCAGGCGTGAAGGGGGCCCTCCGGTATGCAGGAAAAGCTTTGTCCAACCGGTCATGGGATAATCCACGTCGTCCAATCATGCTAGTGAAGTTGGACGGTCGTGATGAATTTGAGACTGCCGCAGGCGGTCTTGTGCGCACAAGCTTTACCAAGCTTTCTAGGCTGGTGTTCGGTGGCCGTTTGGGAGGCGTGGTATGTATTCGACCGACCAGGGCATAAATGGGCCCGCTGGTGGTCATTAAGGTGGTAGCCTGCTCCTGCTGAGGATCGTCTAGGCTGGTTAAATCATGTGGCCAACTTACGTGGTCGTGATTGCTTCTGAGACTGATATGGACAGTCCAGATTCAAATATGCTCAATCGGGATAGTATAATACACCGAGAGATGTAGCCTGTACGGGTATTTCGTGTATGCTTCATTATTAACACTTGGAGATTCGTGTTACTCTGCTGAGAGCAACACTCAGTCGTCATGCCGCACTAATAATGAGAGTTCTGCAGGAAATACAAGGCTAAGCATGCATTATTAATGCTATAAATTTACAAGGTACATGGGATTGTTTCCAAATGCTCCATTATAGGTAAATTAGCGAAGTGAAGAAGTATTCATCATTTTATCAATGGCTTTATCCTTTGCAGGATGTCAACGCATAAATTTGGTTTCAGAATTTTATCCCTGAACTAAAATCCACCATCAACATTAAGTCCCTTGCCTAGCACATAATGGTTACACTATTGTGGGGTAGGCATTAGATGGTGACATATACAGATAAAACTTATGAGACAAAGTTAGATGTTACCAGGAGAGACGAGTCGTCCTGTCCTTGGAGCATGTCACGTTCAAGAGGCGTCCAGGCGAGCGTTCCCCTAGCATGATATCGGTTTTGCCTACTTCGATCGACCTTGCTATGTCTGCTTCGGTTGAGAGCCTGATTCGTGTTTGCTCCGCTCGAGCGTGGGGCTGATGTGCCTGCTCAATGGACTGTTGCGCCTGCTTCGCTCGATCGTGGGACTCATCATGCGCCTACTTGCTCAAACGTGGGCTTGTTATGCCTTCCTTGCTCGAACGTGGGCTTGTTATGCCTGCCTTGCTCGAACGTGGGACCCGCCGCGTGCCTGCTTCGACCAATCTGGGCTGGATGTGCCTGATCAAGCGGGACGCGCCACATGCCGGCTTTGCTTGCCTTGCTGTCTTGTTTCGTTCGGCCTTGTGACCTTGATCAACACCGGCTTCGTGGACTTGACCAACACCGTCTTCGTTTGCTAACGTGGCTCAGCCTTGTTTGCTGACGTGGACCAGTACCAGCCTTGTGACCTTGATCATCCTTGACCAATACCGGCCTGACGTGACCCAATACCGTCCTACTTGCGTGACGTTCTATTATTCTTGCTTGCGTGACGGGATATTAGCCTTGCGATCTCGACCAACACCGGCTTTGCGGACTTGACTAACCCCGTCCTCGTTTGCTGACGTGGCCCAATACCAGCCTTGTTTGCTTTACCCATCCTGGTGTATGTTAACGTGAATGTATGTCCTGTCGTGCGTGACTACACATCCCATGCGTTTTCATACATGTACTGACTCCCCCGCTTTTATTTTATTGTAGGATGAACAAAAGGGGTCCTGCTAAGATGTCTTCTGGGGATAATGTTGATGCCAAGTCAGGGAGTGTTGACAGCTTCAAAGATATGCCGAACATAGATGATGAGTTGTTCACCGCGCCCTTTCAACTATCTGAAAATATTTATTCCACAAGATTACCCTTCTCCTATCGACTTCAAGGTTTGTCATGCTCCGCTGGGCCCTTATGAAGGATGGATGAGACGTATGTTGAGCAATGAGTACATCAAAGATAACTTGACCAAAGCGCAGATTTGTAGATGGGGAAAAACGATTTGTTGGTTTTCACGGGATTTAGGAAACGACAGTCTGGAGGGGACTCCTTGAACCGAGCGAAATGTTCAATCTCACACAGATGCACTGCAAGAAGGGAGTGCTTTGAATTTGAGAGATCAATCTGTAGTACTCCGGCCTAAACCAAGACAATGGTCGTTCCAGAGTAAATTCGGTCACAAGAGAGGATGGGTCGATTTGTAGGAGGGAAGCTGAGAAATGTGTGGAATCAATGATAATCAAATATTGTAGGTGTGTTATGTATTCTGAATAAGATAAGTTCTGAATGATTGAATCCCTGTTGAGAGTGATTACTCAGATGTTGAGTTGTTAATCTCGTGTTGTCTGTTTGATGTGAGATTCTTATATATTCAATCATGATTTCAGAGACTTATTTATATTGCTGGAATTGTAGACACCATGATCCCATGAAGTGTGACAGTTGATGGAATCAAAGAGTGGGGAAATGGAAATCGTGTTTGAAACCAGTTGCTCATCGTGCGGAGACTTGGTCGATTTTCCATCCATTACTTTGTTAACTCCTTCAACTGATTGCACGACTTGCTCACATTCCATCGTGTGTATGAACACACATTCCATAGACCGCCAGACCAAAACCTTAGTTGATATCCCCCCAAGTGACACGATTGATGTCTCGTGGTTAATTAGTCAGTTGTTGACTTCATGACTTTATGGGACGATGAGTCCATGTATTTGCTGAGTTGAACATGATTTTGCAAAATGTTCTGAGACTCATGAATTGAACGTGTCTGTTGAGACAGAGGTATAATTCTCACGTTGAGGTGAGCAAGTATTTCTCATTTGATGAATTGTTGAATATTGATAGTTGAACCAATATTCCTTGGTTTGAGCAAATATTGCTCATCTGAGAAAGTGTTGCTCGTCTGATGAATTATTGGTAGCGTGACCAAAATAAAACATCAATTAGTATACTGGAATTTGAACCGAGCATAATAAATAAGAATACTGATCATGAGATCGTCGTAAAGTTATTAGTGTTCGAGTCGAGAATTATAACCCTTGGACTCAGAAACCCTAATTTGATCAATTGATGACCAATTGATGGTTTATTTGAGAATTAACCATGGAATGAAGGAGGACCGGCTACATGAGACCGTGGGTCGATTATGTAGCGTACATATGCTCGCATGAGCAAAATACCAAGATCTCTTGAAGAGTTGGGGATTTGTTGATGAAATAATGATTAAATACTGGTTTAATCATTTATTCGAAAAATTCTCGTCCGAGCCTTAGGTGATAAAACCTAACTAATTATGGAGAGGTGAGAGACCGAACAAGGGGTCATGAAACCGGCCCTGGACGGTCGTGGGATCCAATGAAGATCACTCCATGAAATTCCAAAATTATTTGGAAGAGTTTTGTACCTAATATGTGCAATTGCGCAAATTAGGCCAAATCATGAAAATATGCGGGACTGGATCATTGCGAGCCAAATAGTCAACCTAGGTCGTTCAAGGTAACATGTTCGCGTCATCAACACGTCCGTGTCTCAGTCCTGAGAATTTTGATATTTTATGGCGTGCGTTTGAGCAACTATTTGAGAAAATATGACAAAATCAGGATTTTGCTGAAACTGAGGAAACTTCATGAGATGAAGGAAAATAATTATAAAATGAAGGAATGATGAAGCGTGGGACCTCTGAAGCCAAGGCATGGCCGGCCGGCCAGTGACCACGGTCCCGTGGTGCTTTTCCTAATTTTATATTATTTTTCATGAATTTATGAAAATATCATGAAATAAAGGAATTTGTTGAAATTAAGGAGTTTCCTTGAAGTGAAGGAGTTTCCGTGGGATCAAGGAAGCAAATAATATTAAAATACTAAAAATAAGGCCGCGTGGGACCGGCTAGGGCCCGGCCCACAAGTTTCCCTAATTTTATGTAATTTTTGTGTATCATTTTCCATGATTTGAAGGAATTTTCATAATTTGAGAGAAATACCATGAAATCAAGGAGCTTCATGGGATGAAGGAAACATTAAAATAATAATAATAAACTAAAGGGGCGTGTGGGACCGACTAGGGCATGGCTGGCCGGCTGGGGCCCGGTCCCACGAGTTTCCCTAATTTTATATTATTTTTCATGGATTTGTGAAAATACCATGAGATGAAGGAGTTTTCATGAGATTAAGGAAATAATAATAAAATAATGAGGAACCATGAGGTGTGGGGCCGACCGGGATCAAGGCATGGCCGGTTGGCCAACAATCACGGCCCCACAATATTTTTCCCAATTTTATATTATTTCCTTCGTGCGAAGGAAGCACCATGAAACTGAGGAGTTTCCTCAAAACGAAGGATATTTTTTAAATGAAAGGATTTTCATAAGATCAAGGAAAATAAAAAAAAATATGATAAAATATAAAACTGGCGTGGGATTGGCCACGGCACGGCCGGCCGGTCAATGAGCCCAATCCCTTGGCGCCTTGGTCAATATTTTAATTATTTATTATTTTCTTTCCTATTTTGCATAGGTTCATCGTTTCGTCGTATTTTGAAATACTCGTTCGTGCGGTGATTGTTAGTGTATCATCGTTGAGTACACTTGCACCTTTTGAGCCGGGGCTTATTCATAGGTAGCTCAGATGCCCGTGTGTTGAATATTTATTACTAACCCATGGAATTCTGTTGGGAAGAACCATAGATTTAAGTAACGAAATACTGCGTAAATATTTGAATATTTTCGGAAATTCAGTGGATGAATCCAAGAATGTAGGAATAATTAACGTATGGCTCTATACTAGCAGAGCAAGCTGTCTAGGAGCATTAATTATTCTGACACGAGCTTGATGGAGCTTTATATCCTTTATATAGTCAGGGAAACTCGTTGTTTGTATCCTGAAGACGTTATCGCTCTATACTAGCAGAGCAAGCTGTCTATGAGCCATCAATCTCGTGATTCTATATAGAAATAATTACTGAAGTCTTCAGTATTCATGAGATATGTCATTGTCCAGCCGGGAGACTACATATCTGCATGTACTCTGAGAGAAAGTATTCTCAGTCAGAGGATTCGATGAGAGACCCGTGTCTCAATACTCACATCTGATTGCTGGATCAGGAGTTCATATAATTACGGGTTTACGATTTTATCCTTTATCGAAAATCCACCATCTACAAGATTATTTATGTAGCTTGCGTGTTGAAACGTCTCGAGAGGATGTTAAAGTGGCTTCTAGTGCGAACGTTGAACCGGCTCCTGGAGAGAGTGTTGAAGCAGGATTCTGAAGCGAACGTGGGTCCTGGAGAGAGCGTTGAGGCGGCTCTTGAATATACCATTGAAGAAGCTTCTGAAGCAAATGTGGAGGTGGCTCATGGAGAGAGCATTGAAGCAGGACTCTGAAGCGAACGTGGGTCCAGGAGAGAGCGTTGAGGCGGCTCTTGAATAGAACATTGAAGCAGCTTCTGCTAGAGGGAGCGTTGAAGTGGCTTCCACTTCAGTTTGATTTACTTTTGTGAATTCCATGCTTCTTGATTGACCATATCTCCCGTGTTGAATAAGTCCTTGACTGACGGTGAAGGAACTTCATGCTGAGCCTCAGTCCCCAAGCGTGGTTTACATGGTTCTATCTTGTATGCCCGATGGGTCTTTTGTATGTAATGGTCGTTGATATGGTGAAGATCTGGATGATATCAATCGACAAGCAACAACAGTTCTTGGCAGCAGCTGTGATCAGAAGAGACTGGCAGGGAGAGGCGTGGTGGCAACTTGTACGAACTTGGAACCCTCTTAAGTCCCAGGTGCAATCTCCTTTGGTAACAGAACTAATTTTTCCACGGGAGACTAATTATGAAAGCCTCTCTCATTTATGTAGTTACCATCGATCCAGATATGGAATATCTTGGACGTTGTTTCATTATTGCGGCAGTCGTGCATGTGGTACTAGAGTTGAAGTTGGCAATTTTGGACGCGCAGGATGTTGTATCTCGGTGGATTTCCTCTTGCTGCTTCAGCGAAAATGGTTCTTTCTAGCAGAGCAGATGTTGTTGTAGATGAGCGTTCAACAGCTTCACGAAGTCCATAGGATGACCAAAACCGCAGATTCTCCAACATAGCACGATAGACATGCACCATCGTCTGATAGAGTGACTCGCTCGGATTTTGCTCGAGATGACGCGTGGACATCGTTATCTTCTTGAGGTATCGGCTCCAGTGGAAGATTTCCGTCATAGAGCGTTGATACGTTGCACCGGCATTCTTTAAACCAAATGGCAGTACAATATAATAAAAATTTCTGAGAGGAGTTCGAAAAGCTATCTTACTTTCGTCATGCTTGTATATCCTTATCTGGTTGTAGCCGCTACATCCATCCATGGAGGAGAACATGTCGTGTCCGCTGGTTGCATCTGCTAACATATCGATGTTAGGTAGAGGAGAATCGTTTTTGGGGCGGCATCTGTTCAAGTCTCTGAAATCCATGCATCACCTGATCTGTCCATTTTTATCGTGTCTGAACTGCAACCGGCTTGGATCCAGGTATGACATGTAGATGATGGGTGACCAATCTAAATCTGGCATTTCTTCATACGTCCCAGAAAATATGTCCTGGTATTGCTTGAGAAGTTGCACAAGTATCGTGTGTTCCTCCGCAGACAAGGTCGAACTGATGGAGATATGCCTAGGATATTCCTCATCCCTGATGTTGACCACTTCAAGTTCATCAGTTGTGGAATTGGTACCGTCCTGCAGCTGTCGTGGAACATCCGGTACTTCCTCTCGTGGCTCGTCGTTGTAGTAGGCTTCCGTACCACCTTTCCTTGGCGAACCTTGGATGTCCTGAGAGTCTTGAGAGTAATCACATTCGAAGACGCTCCTGTGTCGATAAGGGCCCTCTTGAACTCTGAATCCTTGATGCGTGCGGTGACATGTAGGGCACGGTTGTGACCTTCCTCTGGTTGATTGCAGCAAAACGTCTCCGCCCGCTGATTCTTCGAGAGGTGTAAAAGTTCGCATAAACTTTCCTAGAGAAACTGCTTCCTGATCCGGCCTCTGGTTCATAGTGAAACTATTGACTTGAGGAGGATCATTGTGAGGATCAGTCCCCGGTTAGGAGTCTCCATGACAGGACCGCTCATACCTGATGTTGCTTCTTTGATCAGGTCCATGTAGGCCCGCGCCGCTGAAGTACCTTCTCCGAGTGCGTTGAATGCGTTCCTTGTTGGCTCCAGGGGCTGTCGCGGCTCTTGTGGCAATCGATCAGTTAATGTTTTAAGAAAAGTGAGTACCTCTTTCTGAGTTGTAGCCATATCCGTTTGAGTCTTAGCAAGAACTTCCTGCCTCTTCATCAAGTTCGCGATGATAATGGGAGATGGTCCTCCTCTCGTCCCTCCGGCTCCTCGTCCTGACGAAGGAGTGGAATCTGTTGCTCTGGTGACCACCATAGCATTACACTTGAGGAGATGTCGGGATTCGCGGCTGCTCTGGCTCTGGTGATGGGAGGCGTTACACTTACTGGAACATCTCCTGCTCCGCTGGCGTTGGTGGTAGAAGTGACGGCTCCAAGAGATGTATTGACCACAGTAGCTCCACTGACAGGTACATCAATACCGAGAGTGTTATCCACACTAGCTCAATCAGAATTGATTGCTGATCCAGACCTGAGTTCTACCATCTTGAAATGGATTGATGATTGAATTGGTCATAAGATCTACCCTTTTAGAAATTGATAAAGTTGAATCGGATTTTGAAGAAATTGAGTTTACGACCGAGATATTAACCTCCCACCGTGGTCGCCAATTGTTTATGGGTGAAAACTATTTCTGCTGGTTTTGGTAATTTGGGGTGTGTGGATGAGAAATGAATCTAAAACCTAAACAAATGCACTGCACGGGAGTGCTTGTGATTCGAGAAATCAATCTGTACAACTCCGACCTAAACCAAGAAATGGCCGTTCCAGACTTGCTTCGGTCACAAAGTGAAGGAGATGGGGTTGATCTTAGGGAGGGAAGCGAAGAAGGTGTTGAGATTGTGGAGGTGTTGGTTGTGTATGACTTGTATCAGAAAGCTGAACTGGTTTGCAGAATGTAAGCTATCAGTTCTGGTGCTTGGATACAGTTGTATCAACACTTGGTTTCTGTTGTCTTGTTATGGAAATAGGGAGGATAACCTATTTATACAAGTCATTGAGCCTTGCCCACGTCTCTCGTAGGAAGTGGAGGAAGTGGAGTGATGGAATAGTGGAGTCGTGTGTTAGTGTCACAGGATCAGTCTTGCCCACTTCTCCCGTCATCACTAACCATCCATGTCTTCCTGACACATTCTTGTGATGGCGCGTTGTGCACTGCACGTTGTAAACCGCCATACCAATACCCCAGTATGTATCCCCCAGTTTGTGACATGTTTGATGTCTCGAATGTGTGGATCGTGGGACCCACAGAAAGTAGCATGTGATGCAAGATTAAATAACTAAGTTATTTAGGAAGTCGATATTTATGAAATATCGTGTGTATTCTATGCATGTAATGCATCGAATATATTCAGCATGTATGAAGCATCGTTGTTTTGAGGCTTAACGGAGTAAGTCACGAATTAAGCGTCTTAAAATAGCATCACGCCCATCCATCTTCGAGTGATCGTTTGGAGGTTGTACAGGTAAGTCATGACTTGGACGATCACTCTGTGTGGAAGAGTGGTGGACAGCGATTGTGGTGATGCCTGACTGGTCGCCTAACTCCTATCTTATGTTGTCTGTCCAAGCTGGCGAAGTTGGATGGACGAGATGACTTGCGACCCACATCTGCAACCGTCGGATTAGGGTTTATGAGGTGCGCAAGTACCCCTTTTCAGCTTGGTCGAATCCAAGCATGGGAGAGGCTTTTGGCAAAACCTATTGGGCATGCGTGTAGACGGCTTTCCAGTGTTCGTGTATGTACCTCACTATCCCATGGAGATGTGATCTAAGCCACTCAATTTGTCCGGCAAAGTTGAGTGGTCGAGATCGTTTTGCGATTGGGACCGCACGACCATGCCTAGTTTGGGCGCACGAACCGAGGCACCTAATCATGGTCGGCCTTGGCCGATTGGTAACACATGTAGACGAGACCATGGTGATTGTGTTGGCATGCTTTGGGCCCTTTGAATCTACATCTACACCCTCCATCTATGCCTGCGAAGATGGATGGTTGAGACTGATTTGCGGCACATGTGATGTACCCCAAAACCTAATTAGGGTTTCACGTCCACGCTACTTTAGCTGGACGAATTAGCAAGCCACGCTCCTCTTTTGGGGAGGCCGACCATGTGGGGCCCACATTGGGCCGGTGATGAACATGTCAATACCTGCCTGACGGCTATGGGTCCGATCTAAGCCATCCAATCATGTCGGTGAAGTTGGATGGTCGTGATCAATTTGAGACCTTTAGTGGAATTTCCTGCGACCCTTTAAGCTTTCACGCCGTCCCAACTTCGGGAAACCGTACATGGTTTTGTGGATAGGTCAGGGGAGGATCGATTATGCAGGCGTGAAGGGGGCCCGCCAGTGTGTAGAAAAAGCTTTGTCCAACCGGTCATGGGATAATCCACGCCGTCCAATCATGTTGGTGAAGTTGGACGGTCGTGATGAATTTGAGACTGCCGCAGGCGGTCTTTTGCGCACAAGCTTTTCCAAGCTGCTCCACACCAGCCCAACCATCCCATTCTAGGCTGGTGTTCGGTGGCCGTTTGGGAGGCGTGGTATGTATTCGACCGACCATGGCATAAATGGGCCCGCTGGTGGTCATTAAGGTGGTAGCCTGCTCCTGCTGAGGATCGTCTAGGCTGGTTAAATCATGCGGCCAACTTACGTGGTCGTGATTATTTCTGAGACTGATATGGACAGTCCAGATTCAAATATACTCAATCGGGATAGTATAACACACCGAGAGATGTAGCCTGTACGGGTATTTCGTGTATGCTTCATTATTAACACTTGGAGATTCGTGTTACTCTGCTGAGAGCAACACTCAGTCGTCATGCCACACTAATAATGAGAGTTCTGCAAGAAATACAAGGCTAAGCATGCATTAATAATGCTATAAATTCACATGGTACATGGGATTGTTGCCACATGCTCCATTCTAGGTAAATTAGCGAAGTGAAGAAGTATTCATCATTTTATCAGTGGCTTTATCCTTTGCAGGATGTCAGCGCATAAATTTGGTTTCACAATTTTAGCCATGAACTAAAATCCTCCATCAACACTTCCTTCAATGACATTAGCTTTTATACTTGCTTCGGAGATAGTATCTACCGAAAACATATTCAACTCCTTCCGTATATACTCATGGAACCCGAAAATATATTTCATATAGATAACATAATCTCCAAGCCTAAATCCAAAATCATAGCTTGATTCTGAAATTCCATAGTATATTCTTGCACGGTTTGGTTGTAAGTCTACTTCAAGTTGTACCACTTGAACCATCTCTCCTCAAGGTAGCCAACCGGATACAACTGTTTCCTTACAACTGCCTTGAATCTTTTCCACGAAAATACTCCCTTACCTAAGTTTTGTCTTTAATAAGCTTTCCACTAGGTTAGAGCATGCTTTTGTAGCTTCAATTCCTCAAAAGCAATCTTTTCCTTTGAACCATATTCAAAGAAAGAAAAATACGTCTCTAGACGTTCAATCCAATCATTCCAATTTTTCTACATCGACACTCCATCGTAAAGTGGAATATCAACATGAAAATCAATTTTCAGATTCTTACCATGAGGTTTAGTTGATGTATGACTTTTAAGAAAATTACTTTTCTTCTTCTCTTCATCCTCATCTTATTCCTCTTCTTCTTCTTCTTCCGAATCGTCTTCTTCTGAATCATCTTTTTCCGAAGCTTCAGGTGAAGGTGTAATCTTTTTCTTCATCTTTGGCTTGTGTGTATGAGAACGAATACATTCACTCAGCTCCTGAAGGGTAACTTGAATTGACTCTATGTCAGTTTGCAATGTAGCTACCTTTTCTTCCGTAGTTTGTGGTTCGCCTTCCTTAGGATCATCATCTGACTTTGTCATCCTTGATCCCCTTATTTTCTTAACGTCTTCTAGCTTCTAGAGTACCTCACCAAGCTTTATGTAGAGAGATCTAGTGAAAACCATAAACCACATAGATTTACCCTAAGAACTAACCTTGCTCGTGATGCTAACTTGATACACATTGATCTCTCTACCTTGGTAGCTATTACCATAAAAGCGGAATTCAGAATAATAATAGACGAGAAACTTAGAAAACAGAACAGAAGTAGTAATTCGAAGAAAATATCTTTTCTAGATTATGAACAAGAAAACGATTACAATTTTCTCTTTGTTACGCTCACAATCTTCTCTAAAAAGTGGATTAACCTTAAACTGTTTGCTAATCTTACACAAGTATTGTTCCAAGCTTTCTCTAGGTTTTCTCTGCCTATTATATATCTTTCCTTAGCTATTAGCCAAAGCCCTTTATTTATAGACTTCATCGTACTCAGCCGACCAAGGACTTCTATTAGGAATCTATTTCCTAAACTAAGAGTATTTTCCTAAAACAAAATTCTTCCCTAACTAGGAATTCTGCCTAAACAAGGATTCCTGCCTAGAATAGGATTCTTCCCTCAACTAAGCTTGAGGTTAACTAAGTTCCCTAAAGGAGTACGGATACACCTATATTAAGAAGTATTAGTGATCTGCTGAGAGTATTGAATAGTAACAAAGTTAGTGTAATATCTAATGACTTTGAAAGTTTCTTCTTTGGTGTGAATAAGATAAACCCATGTGTTATAGAATTGCTCGGTCGAACTCACAAGTGTTGCTATCTCAAACTTGTTGCCAAATTTAGTCGATCAAAACTATATCTTGATTTTTAGTCTAGATTTAGTCAATCACAGATTAGGATAGATGTTGTAGTTGAGTACCAGACATCACTGCGTTCAACCGTTTGAAGGAGAAGATCAACCGAAGATTTTGGAGAACTTAATCAACAAAAGGTAAGTGAAGACTGAACCACCTATTATTCAAGTTTTCACCTTTCTATCTATAAGACTATGTCGCGTGTATAAATTAGACATTACATGCATAATAGAAATTTCGAGTCAAATAGCCTGGAACAGTGATATATAACTATTGTAAATATGGATATAGTACAGTACACGTACCAGCTTGCATATTGGCGCAACTGTTATAGGTCGGAGTCGTAGTATATGTACCTAGTACATGTACCGGCTTAGATATAGTTCGGCAATAAATTTTAGTACACATACCAAGTATGCAAACCCAAAAAGTTTCGTTGACTCGTGAACTCAGGTTGGTACACATACCTAGTATGCATACCAGAAAAGTTCTGTGAACTCCTGAACTCGTTTTGTCTTCAGGGTATACAAACCCTGTATACGTACCATGACAAAATAACTCACGAACTGGAAGTAAGTACACGTACCAAGTAAACGTACTTACCTTGTCCAATGTTTTCATATGTATTAGAATTATTTCTATGAGATAATCCGCATTTGAACAACTCTCTAAAAAACACATCTAGACATGTTTGATCACAATATTTTGACTCAAGATTAAGTCTTAAAGTGTTATATGAAAATGATTAAGTTTATAGTTCTTCTGACTATTTTCGGCTATCCTTTCATGGAAAAGTCATTGTACATGGTTCGGTTACGGTTCATCCTAACCAAAGTGTATATTCCGTTATGTTAATCTCAAGTCAAGTTATTCATTTATTGATTGCTTGATTACAAAGCTACCTTACCTTAAATCTAAAGCAACCTTGATCTTGAAAGTCTATATTAAGAGAACCTCAACCAACTGGGATCTTGGAATCCCCGATACTATTCTTGTGTGTCCTAGTTGTAAATTAAAGTCATCATCTCCTTTAAACCTTTTAAGGTTTAGGGACTAAAAAGACTTCACTTAGGTATTTGTGAAGCCAGGTCCAACTATCTTTATCTTGATAGTTCGTGTATCCTAATCTTGCTAATGATTGTAGAGACTTTAGATCCGAAAGGTGAGATAGATAGAAATCGCAAAGTTCTTCGTCTCATATGTTGTGATTCCACTGGTATATTCCTCTATAACGACTCTTTGTTGAAATCGGAATAGGAATTACTTGTGAGGTGAACAATAATCTAGGTTGTTCTTCGGGAGTCGTAAGTACCGGATTTTGAGGTTTGCTAGACTTTTTTTTTATTGCAATCAGTTTTCTATCTCACATTGATCTTTGATCAGAATGGAAATCACAGATAGGCTTATCTATGGAAGGCAGATTGGTTTAAAGTCTTCAATTGAGTTGAAGCAACTCTTAGGATGTAAAGGACGTCAGTTAAGTGAATCAATTGCGCAGAGTCTTGCGAGATTCAAGAGTCGTAAAGAGTGCAACTGTAAATGAATTACTATGACGGTGGATTCGGTCTCAACTACATTCCAGTTTGAAGTTATTTGTAGTAGGCTAGTGTCTGTAGCGGCTTAATACAGTTTGGTGTTCAAATCTGGACTAGGTTCCTTGGTTTTTCTGCATTTGCGGTTTACTCGTTGACAAAATTTCTGGTGTATGTGTTATTTCTTTTTCAGTATTATATTGTTTATCTTTATAATTGAAATATCACAGGTTGTACGTAAATCAATCAAAGTAGATACATCCATCATAATTGTTGGATACGACTTGATTGATCTTGGATATTGATCTTTGGAATCGTCCAAGTACTCTCACGCTATAATCAGGTTCACGGAATTTTGTCTGAATACATATTGATTGTGAGAGAAAGAGATATAAACTCTTCGTATAATTCCTGATTGAGATTCATTAAGTTGTAATCTCGGAATTGTATTTGATTTTAGTCCATACATGTTGCCTAAGAAAAAGTTGGTGGTGTATTTTCGTATCCCCGCATTTTCACCATGTACAACAAGAAAAATCATCCATTATACTTAGAAAATACTTTTCTCAAGTGAAAGAAGGTCTTGAAAAAGGACCCCACATGTCACAATGACAAATCTCAAAATAACTTAGAAGAAATATGATTTCAATCGAATGATAATTTATTCTTTTTTTCCAAAGTATAAAGATCACAAGTACTAAAAAACTGAAATGAATATAATAAAAAAAACATAAAAAATTAAAACAATTTAAATTAGGGTGCCCAAGTCGACCATGTCTAGCGGTTCTTATTGAAATGAGTTTTACGCGATGCTGCTGAGCAAAAACTTAGAGTTAATAAAGATAAGAGAGAATTTTTCCCTAACCAATCACTTGATTCATGAGTAGGTCCTGAAAGATAAATCAATTGTGAGTGATAAGAACAACACAAATGTGATGGACCGGAAATCTTACCTCCGGAACTGTGATCGGCAGCCGAGACTCACAGATGTGCTACTCATAACGTAGTGACCGGATCGTAAATCTTCAAAGATTACCAGGCAAATGCACGTCAATTTGATTCGCAAGCATGACACTAGAAACGTAGTTTCCAGACATAGATCCACAACGTTCATAATTACCCCTGTTTTGCAAAGGGTGTAAGGTCATAAAGGCTAATGGTGACGCATTTGCATGCATCACTAACTTACGGGTCTTGTCCAGGAAACGGACAATGCATTGGATTTGCACAATAGGAAATTTCAAGCCTATTTTTGCGTCACATCTCCGCTTAGGTAATGAAACGAATGCATGCACTGTGAAAACATGAGGGTATCAAATACACCACAATCTTTTTGGATCAACCTATATAAGACACACCTTGTGTAATCTAATTCAGACAAGTACTGTCAAGTAGATTACTTTTCAACAAGGTAACACTGGGTATATAAAAAAAACCGAACCTAACTATTAAGATCAAAACCGAAATGTTAAGTAAACATACAAGTACAAATACTTTAATTATAATAAGACAATTATAATGCGGAAATAAAGTAAAGCACACACCAGAATTTTGTTAAAACGAGGAAAACCACAATCTTGTAGAGATCCCTGTGACGTAGTACATTTTGAATACTGAATGAGCTAAGACGCTACAAAAGGTAAACATGCAACTTCAATTCGTGTAGACGAGACCAAGCAATCTAAAATCCTAGTTACTCACCTTCATCAATATCCCTGTTTTGATAACATCTAGCATGACTTGAGTTCTCAATAGACGTTAGAATACTAGATTTCCAAGCAGAACAAATGTTCTCTTTAAGACTATATCTTCTCCCAAAGAAAAAAAAAGTAGTAGATTTGATTAATGGTTAACAATAACTTCTGCTACTAATCTTTCAACTGGTAAAACAAAATTCCTTTGGATCATATTCTAAACAGTTAAAGGATCAAAATTGTTCGGTAACCAAACTCACTTCCAATTATAATACCGAAATATATGACGATAAAAGTCCAGTTTAGGATCTTCCGTTTAAGATCCGTTAGCAGATACAAAACTCCTCGGTTAAGATACCAATCAAGACAATGACTATCGAAATAATAAATCTTGATTACAAGGTTTATGATAAACAAAATACTTTTATTGAACAAACATCTTTCCAATCAAGTCGCAAAAAGTCACACCGAGATCAAAACAAAAAACAAAGTCTTCATATCTTCAGAGTCTCCAATATTCGATTTAATCTTTAAATTAACAATTTCAAAAACAACTTGATTCCTCTATTGATTTGTCGCACAGAAAGCATTCTGTTAATAATAGAAAATCAATAGATTTGTCTTACAGATCTAGAATCGCTTAGATATGAATAGTCAAATCTTCAAAGTTCTTGAGTGACCTTATACCAAAAGAAAATGACCATGGAAAACAAATTGGAAACGAGAAACGAGTTTGTAAGTCTACTTCCTTAAACTCATGCAATCCAACAAAGTTTTCCAGGCATGAAATCAATCTTAAGTTCATTACACAATCTAGTAAATAAGTTACAAACATTATGTCTATGTCACAATTACGAAGTTCAAAAGATAAGCATTATACTTCGTATTTCAGTATACCAAGATTTCAAAAAAACTTGTATATTCTTCCTTGACACTTTGATCATGATAAGATGATCAATTCTCTAATACTAGAGTTTCACGTATATAACTTGGCATGTTATGTTTTTAATGAATAAAGACTTGAAAGAAACATGACAGAAATGAAAAATTCAAGTCTGTAGTTATTAACCTCAAGCTGAAGGATGGTATCTTCTTTGTCTTCAATTTATCTTCATATCTTCGTGAGTAACTAGAGCAAGTTTAAATATTTCAATCGTTCCTAGTCTAACCTAACGAAGTTGACTATAGTTTACCTACTAAGCTACTGGAGTTTTGGAACTAAATAAGAAAACCAAACTTGACATACCAACGCTTGGTGGGTTCAACCGAGCACTGCTCTAACACACTAATCTTGATCGTGCCCAGGGTTACATTATCCAGGATCGTGCGTCCTTTCCTTGCATCATCCTTGTGATGTTACTGGCTTATGTAATCTCCATAAGTTGCATACATGTTAACTTTTTTTATTGCCATGCTCAATTCGCAATAGCAGCATGCCAACATCGAGTGACTTGATAGGAAGTATGAGCATCTAGTGAATGATAAGCAACTACCCCATCAAGTACAATAAAAATCATATTTTTCCTCGCATTGCCAAGCCATATGATACGAGCTCCCCAAATGTCGCAATCACCACTCAATTAAATTATATGAAAGAAAAAGTGTTAGAACACAAATGCAGTGCATTCCAGTTGCCTATGTACCCAACCCATACCATGATGCGATCAAGCACATACCGTAATTCATAAATTTAGGAACTAGCAACCAAAACCAACTAGTATTGCAAAGTCAATGACCAACCAAAACCTAGTACGGATAAGCTAGGGTACTTCCACAACATATGCACAAGATTGTGCACAACTGATCCATCGACGGATAGACAACATGGCATATTGACGCTTCCTCATCAATTATGCTTCGTAGGGCAAGCAACACAACATAATCATGCTCTTGCATATATATATATATATGTCTTACTCACATTCCAATATATAAAATTTTGGGAGTAAAGTGTCATATAGCAAGTCCACCTGCTTTCACGACAAGTAATTAGTGATGTTTCATTAAGTAACCATCATATGGGCGTTAATGCTACCTCAATTAAACATCATACCATAATCTTCGCCGCTCGCTGAATTGCTAACTAACAACATGGTAATCCAATTCCAGGGGAATATGACCAATTCCTTAAACCAACAACATTAATCAATCCTGTGTAATTGAGAGTTTTGAGGAATACAATTCCCTCCAAAATAATAGATTTTGTTTGTATTCGTTTAATAATGCAATGGAATTGGATTCCAGGATAAAAACAAAAATAATTAAATTATTTCAATTAAACGCTTAGTTTTATTTGGATTCAATTCTTTGGAATTCAATTCCAAGAATCGGATTACCTCGTACTTGATTTCAATTCTTCCGGGCAACAAGGTGTAAGATTAAAGACATTTCTTTTAAGTTTTTTTTTCCTTTTCTTTTTTGATGGAAATCCTCACAATTAAGCATTAACTTTTAAAGTTTTAACCAAAAATCCTCACAATTAAGGACAACTTTGCTTGTACTGTATGGTTCATTTGTGCCAACTTGTTTGGTAAATAAAGAGTTGCCACTTTTCCTTTCTTGATTGGGAAAAATAACTTTATACGGAATATCCGTCCTCTCCTCCTTTCGTGGATATTGTACAGACATGATTTATGATCTTGCTAATGCAAACTAAAAAAAGAAGAAAAAGTGCTTGAACCAATTGCAAGTGGTGTGACCAGAGAATATTTCTTTTCTAAGGCTTGATCCCAGAAATCTCCCTCTAATATATACATGATGATGCGAAAAATCTTTTAGTCTGCGTTGGCTTAAAAGTTGAAGGTTGCTTGCTTCTTGCTGTGTTTTCCTAAATGCAATGATGTTGAAGTGTAACAAAAACAGCTAAGTAACGGTCACATTGTCATTCAAATCAATTATTAGTTTTATGTAGTTGTAACCCTACAGTCCCTCATTCAACCAATCTCAAACTAATTGTAGAACTGTAGTACACTGAGAGAGGTGGTGGTGGTAGGCTTCACAAGCAGATATCCCTCAAGGTCACTCTCCCTTTTGCTTTTTTGGGTTGTCATTTTCTCACCACTTTGTTCTAAAGCCGGCAAAAACTTTTTCTCCTCTCAAACAAAATCCATAATTCAAATCAACACACGTTCTCTTAATTTATTTGATACACAACAATTTATTATCCATCACCGGGAAATATTACGCAACAATTTAAATTCTTAGTTTTTGTAAATGTAAAACCACTTGATCATGTAAATTTTGACATTCACAACAGCTTTGATCAATATTAATCTCCAAAAATATTCATTATACATACATCAAATTTTCCTTTCGTGGTGAACGGATTTATTAACACAAAATTGGTTAAAAAGATCAAAATCAACGATTCCTTGATTAAAAAGACATGTAAAATTTGATACGATTTAAATGGACGAGAATGTAAAAATAGTCAGGATGTAAACAGTTTCATCCTACCCATTTTCAAATACTTTTTCTTATTTTTAATTTACATCAGGATGCATCCAGTTTCATCCTCGCTCTTTTTTAAGTTTAAGCCTGAATGAATACAGTTTCATTCTTGCTATTTTTTTGGGTGTCATTTCACCCATACTAATTTTTACTCGTCCATTAATACCATGTTTTAAAAATATTAGGACAAATGATCCATTTTCCGATTTATTAATGGGTAAGTTGCGTCTAGGCCTGCAGGCAGCCGGAGTAAAAGCTCCGCCACATCTCTAGAGAGAAGATCGTTACGCGATATTATCTCCACCCGACCCGATACTTGCTACTGGAAAAGGGCTCTAGTTAAATCCTGCATCAAAGTTATGAACATTTAGCGATTTTACCGAGTGTCACAATTAGAGAGGCATTAACATGTATTTATTAGTACATAAATGATCACACCGGTTCGCAAGCAAGGTGCATCAATATCTCGTGTATGCACATGATTACAGTTGATCAACGTGCTTTTTGTACGCTCCAGCCTCATTTATAAGCATTCAACCGGAAGTCAAAGTCACTGTACTCTACAGTGTATTTTACCAAATGGGATCCATTTTACAATGCGCCATAAATTGTATGTACCATTGTTGTGCGAAAATGTGCAGCACAGTTCCATCAGAACTTCTGAGAACGTAAATAACCTGGAACCAATAGACTTTTAGTTCCAAGTTCAACTGATAATTAAATTAAATAAATCATCGAGATTAACGAAAATAGAAATCATTATAAATTTGAACTGAGTTTAACACTCCTGTCAATACTCTGTCCAACTTACACGTGTCCAAGGACGGTGGAACTTCTATGTAACCGACCTGAAATTTTTCTTGTTTTCAAGGGAAACCAACCTGAAATGGCAAGGACGGTGGAAGTTTTGAAAAGAACCGTAACTTGGGCTCTTATTCTAGTTGTGACAGGGTGCATGCAGTCCTTGATATAGACCGTGTACCTTAAAGATTAATTGCAATGTTGTTAAATCGAAAATGTTACTGGTCAGAATTTGCCTAACCACGTAATAAGTTTGTATTTTTATGCTATCAAATTTCACATTTATCTACGCGGCCTAAAAACATATTCTCGTCTTACACTTTAAAAAATAATTAATGCTTCCAACTCAAAAAAATCCCAGCACAGAGTGCTCAAGAAATGTCAATTCAATAAATATTTATGAATGCAAATAATCGAGTACAACACCCATGTTAAACAAAGTGCTTAGTTGGATTTGAACAAAAATCAAACATGACTTTACACGAAAACAATCTTCTTTCTAACATTCTGTATGATCTCGTGCGAATCCGAAATAATCATTACCGATAGTAGACTGGTGTAGTGTCCTGCATAATATAATATCATTTTCCTCATTTCCTAAAACCACAAAATTAATTAACAAACATTAATTTGAATCTTAAGTATGGCTTTAGCTGAAAAGGACAATCTCGTCATATTTTGAATTCTTCAAAAAAAATTAAAGAGATTAATCCCTGAAACTTAAAACAAAACAGAAGAGAGAAGAAGAAGCTCATACTCCAATACTCTTCTTTCACTCTTCCCTCTCCGTCTAGATCTCTGATAATGGCTGCTGGATATGCTGGTGTATTGGTTTCAGATCCATGGCTTCAAAATCAGTTCACTCAAGTTGAACTTAGAAGCTTAAAATCTCATGTAAGTCTTGTTAAAGATGATGAAAAGAAAACCTCAATTCTTTTGAATCTTATTGGTGGTGACATTGATTGTGTTTTTGTTTTTTTGGTTAGTTTTTATCGATGAGAAGAGAGCTGGGAAATGTAACGTTAGAAGATTTACCATCAATGATGTCGAAACTAAAGATTGTTGGAGAAAATCTGACTGATGAAGAGAGAAGTTCTTTTTTGGTTGAATCAAATGGGAGTTTGACTGAAGAAGTTGATTTTGAAGGATTTCTTAAGGTGAGAAAATTGAAGAAATTCTTGGTGGTGGTTTGATTGATCAATGCAATAGTCTCTTGGAGTTTTGATTTTATACATATTATCTGATTTTTGTTGAGATTTCTTATTCCAATTGATTTGCTTGGATTTTAATTTTGAAATGTTAGATTGTAACTTTATCTTTAATTAAAAGTTAGATTTTGGTTTGGTACAAGTAGAGTACATTAGACAGAAATTTAGATTTGAGGATTCTAATCTCTAACTGGTAAAGGTTTGAGGATTCCACTGTGAGGTTTCAGAGGAATGATTCAAATATATATTGATTTTTTTTTTTTAAAGAAATGAGAATTAAAATCTATTGATTTTTACTGGCAGGTGTATCTGAAAATGCAAGCTCATACAAATGCTAAACCAGGTGGTGGTGGTGGTGCAAAGGACTCATCTGCGTTTCTAAAGGCTGCTACTACTACGTTACTGCATACAATCAGTGAATCTGAAAAGTCATCATATGTTGCTCATATTAACAATTACCTTGGAGAAGATCCATTTTTAAAGAAATGCCTTCCTATAGATCCATTGTCTAATGATCTCTTTGAAGTTGTAAAGGATGGAGTTCTTCTATGGTAATTTTATCTATTTGAACATTTTTATTTTTTAACTTAGAGATAATCATTATCATGCCAATGGGACTAATAGTGGAAGTGGTTATTACCTTTTGGTGCAGTAAACTTATCAATGTGGCAGTCCCTGGGACTATTGATGAACGGGCAATCAATACTAAAAGGATACTCAACCCTTGGGAAAGGAATGAAAATCATACACTTTGTCTAAACTCTGCCAAGGCTATTGGATGTACAGTAGTTAACATTGGCACCCAGGATTTTATTGAAGGAAGGGTAAAGCTCTCCAACTGTTTGAGTTTCTTGTTATTCAGTAGTATATTTGGTTTTGCTTCTATTCAATTTCCTGTCATTTGTCTTTCTATTACATTCTAGTAGTTATTTCGTCAGCGACATTGCTAATCTCCATCTGGTTTTCTGTTTTTACAGCGTCATCTGGTGCTTGGAGTGATTTCTCAAATTATCAAGGTATATGTTGTAGTGGACTTCGTTGACGCAATCTGCACAGTACTCATCTCTTTAACATATGGATTCATATCTGTGTTCACACTTAACTGATGTTAATACATATGAAATGCAGATACAACTACTGGCAGACCTTAACTTGAAGAAAACACCTCAGCTTCTAGAGTTGGTTGAAGATAGTAAGGTGAGGGAGTGTCCTTTGGCTTGTTCAGTATTGTTTGCCGGTTACTGTAGCTTGTTGTACATAACTTTATATCTAACTTTTCTTTGCATTTACTAATCCAACAGGATATGGAGGAGCTGATGGGTCTAGCCCCTGAGAAGATATTGCTGAGGTGGATGAATTTCCACCTGAAGAAAACAAGCTACAAAAAAACAGTTACAAACTTCTCTTCGGATGTGAAGGTATGTGACAGTAATCTAAACTGCTTTTCTTTTTCTTTTTTGCTTTTGCTTCTTTGTCCCTTTCTTTCAGGTTCCTACAGTGCCATCCCTGTTTGATAAGCATTATTTGCCTACACTTCTTTTCTTTATCAGCATATATTGCTTTTTAAACTTGAAATTGTCTTAAAATGTTGCTGAGGATGTTCTGAAATTTTTCCACTTGGTTCTCTATCAGAATAAACCGATGTTCAGATATTTGAAATTGCTTTGTGTAATTGCTAATTCTAAGTAGAGTTGGGAGTACATATTTTTTCTTCTGAAGAAGTCTGTTGGTCTTCTGCGAGCTTCAGAAGTTCCAGTATTGAGGTGTGGAATGTTTAAAAACCATCTGATTCAAATACTAATTTCTTCTATGGTGCATTTCTTTTTGCAACATATGCATCATAATATTAGGTTAATGTACCAACTCCAATACTCTCTCTTAGCTGAGAACCAATTCTAGTTTAGCCATGCAAGCTCCAGTTCACGAGGAACTGTGTTTTTACTACCTAAAAGAATTAACCATCCATGCTAATCCAGGACTTCCGGATACAATCTTCTTTCTTCCGGAAGTCATCGGGTATTTCTAAGGAATACTTTGTTGCGTGTTCAGTATCTGCTATAACATGTACATACTCCGGAAAAAAATTGCACATGATTTGTTTTTCCATCGTGTCTCTTAATTCTTGTAATTAGTTTGGCTTAACAGTCAGTTAGCTTCCATTGGCAGCAATTCTCACTGTTACCTTTCATCTGGATCACTAACAAAAAGATTTTGTTCATGTGATTATCAATATTTAATTTTTCTGCAAGTATTAAATTTTGCTACTTTGCAGGATGGACTGGCTTATGCACACTTGCTAAATGTTCTTGCTCCAGAGCATGGTAACCCATCTATATTTACCTTAAAAGATTTTCTAGAGAGAGCCAGACTAATTCTTCAACATGCGGACCGAATGGGTTGCAAGAGATACTTGACAGCAAAAGACATAGTCGAGGGGTCGCCAAATCTTAACTTGGCATTTGTTGCACATGTTTTCCAGCACAGGTGAGATTAGTTGTATATTGTGAAGAATGGTTTCCTATGAAGTGCTCATGATTAGACCAGGTTACTACCACTTTTTTCAGTAAGAATGTAGCTTTGCATCTCCAATCCAATCTAGCTTTCTAATGTATCTACAGTTAGATTAGATATGTGTATATCTATAAACTAACTAGTAATTTGTTTGTAGGAATGGTCTCAAATCACAAACGAAGGAAATATCTTTTATTGAAACTTCTCCAGATGAATCCCAGATTTCCAGAGAAGAAAAAGCTTTTCGCCTTTGGATCAATAGTTTGGGTAATTCGACATATATTGACAATGTTTTTGAAGATGTTCGAAATGGGTGAGCAGAATTCGTATGTCTTACATGACTAGTGTGATTGCTTTATTTTTTGTTTTCCTTATTAATAGTGGTATATCTATGTACAGATGGGTCCTTTTAGAGGCCTTAGACAAGGTTTCTCCTGGTATAGTTAATTGGAAGATTGCAAGCAAACCTCCAATAAAAATGCCGTTCAGGAAAGTAGAAAACTGCAACCAAGTAGTGAAGATTGGTAAACAGTTAAAGTTTTCCCTAGTCAATGTTGCTGGGAATGATATTGTGCAGGGCAATAAGAAGCTTATATTGGGTACGCCTCTTAGTTTTGGACTTAGTTACAACTGTCCTGCATGTGCAATTGCCTCTTTGTAGTATTTGTTAGTTTTTCTTTTACTTTATCATATAATAGTGAAAAAAAAATCTTTTAACACTTTTTCAGGAATATTTGAAAGTGATGTTCTACAAGAAAATTTTATTTCTATCTTTTCTTTTTTCCTTCTTATTTATCGATATTATTATAAAGATCCTGAAAGATATCTGATATTAAGTTGGTATTTTCCTCCAGCTTTCTTGTGGCAATTGATGCGTTGCAACATTATCCAGCTCCTTAAAAACTTGAGATCTCACTCTCATGACAAGGAGATAACAGATGCTGACATTCTGAACTGGGCTAATGTTAAAGTGAAGAATGCAGGGAAAACCAGTCAGATGAAAAGTTTTAAGGTATAGTTTTGAATTTGGGACTCTTTCAGTGATGTGCCTGGTTCAGCATGGACTCTCTCAGGCACAAGGGAGGTTTATATACTAAACTGTCGATGAAACCAGAAAAATGCGATGTAATAAATTTTGTACTTGCAGGATAAGAGTCTCTCTGATGGCATATTTTTCCTCGAGTTGCTCAGTGCAGTGGAGCCCAGAGTTGTGAACTGGAGTCTTGTTACTAAGGGAGAAACAGGTAAACTTGCATAAACTTTTGGTTGTAGCTGGAGTAATGGCTTCTTCAAACAAACTCTCAAATTTCCTTCACAACATTTCCATTTTCAAGGGAGTTTGAAGTTGGTGATCATGAATGAAGCCAAACCATAGTTTCTTTTGCTTATCGGCAGATTTTACACCTGTTGAACAACTACACACCATAAGGGAGACCTTTTAATTGATTAACCATTAGCACCTTGTATTACTAGGTTGTCAGTGTTGGGGACACAACCTTGTTCTTGAGCTTGTACCATGTCAGAAAGAAAAAGCTTTATGCGTTTCTTTCACTGGTTGAAACTGTCTTACCTTCCCTTCTGAATTTTATTCTTTTTGGTTTGATGCAGATGAGGAGAAAAAGATGAACGCCACATACGTTATCAGCATTGCTAGAAAGCTTGGATGCTCGATATTCTTGCTACCAGAAGATATAACAGAGGTATGTGTCTTTCCATTAACATGTTTCTGAAATGCTATGTAAATGAAAAGGAAGACACGGTTCTTTAAGTCCCGTCCTCGTAGAGAAGTTTCTCCAGTTGAATATGTCACTTGCCAGAGGGTTACGCTGTCTAATAAAATTCAAATATGATAAATTTATGCTTCAGGTGAATCAGAAAATGATGCTTACACTTACAGCAAGTATCAAATATTGGTTTATGAAACAACCCATTGAAGAAAGACCAGGCGGAGCTTCAGATAGCGAAAACTCATCAGAAACAATGTCTAACTGTACAATGGACGATAGTGCTTCTGAGACCTCATCAACGGAGGACAGATAAACAAGAGGTGACCGGTCCTAATGGATGTTCAGGCCATAAAGAATTTTACTCCAATTTTCCACTAAAATATTGTGTGTATTATTTTTCTGTCGTAGAATCATGATGTGATGACCTGAATATCCATAAAAGTGTGTTGAGGCTGTTATATTTATAAGTCCGGTCTGTAGAATGTAAGTGTAGATTAGGTTTTGTTTCCATCAAGAGAATATATATTGTGTAGCTGAAACAAATGTACATATAAATATAAACCTGAAATTTGTTTGTTTTGAAACATAAAAGGGACAGATTTTACATTTTGTCCTGAACAGCAGTACTAGTTGATTCTTTCTTCACATTTATGTTCAGGAATGTAATCATAATTCTTCTTGTATGAACAGATGATCCCATTAGAACTATGCGTCTTTTGCGGGTTTTTGCGCTGTCTCATGTTCCTTTACTTGCAGAACTTGATTGATTCAAATTCTATACTTTGTTAAGGGGTGTTATTTTCTTGTGAATCATGTTCACAAAAATTCAGCCTTCATGACAGTCATCTGAATTCTGGGTGGCGCTCGTTTCTCTGATTTCCTCGAGCTGTAGAACTCATAGCATGAACCATTTACTAGCTGAGGGAACTCATAGACAAACTATCCAGGCCCCCACTATCTTGACGACGCGGAACTAAGGTTCTAACATTGAGTCAAGATGGGAATCAGCAAAAGCAAACCAACAAACTGTATGAAATTTAACTGATATAACGAAGAAACTTGTGAGAATAAAATTCTTAAATATTCTCCGTATCTTTTTCACTAGAAGAACCGTCATTGAGAGTTTCCCCCTCAATCCTGATCTTAGTGGGTAAACACGTAGAACCTCATAATTTGAATTAAGTGCAAAGAACTTTCGAGTTTCAAGTGATGGATGCACATTGGTTAATGACTTGTAATTTAGGCGATTCTCAGATTCTAAAGCTTTGCAAAGAAGCAGTGCCTCAAGACAAATGTAAGGTTATCATCGTCAACGTTGTACTGAATTCGAACTCTGGCGAGATCTATTTCAGACTTAAGCTTATAGCAGATTTAAGCATGGCCGGAGGAAAAGAGAGAGCAGAGAAAGAGTTAAACAAGTTGATTTATGCTGCTGAGCAGTACTTACTAAATAACACAAATGTCTACAGTGTAGAATCTATAATTGAAGCTTATCCTTGCAATTTTATCCTCATATTCAACATATTATTTTTGAGACTATTTTTTTGTCAATACTTGTATGCATGACAATTTCATATTCAACACCTAATTTTTGAATTATTTTTTAGGGACCATGATTTTTTTTGGGACCATGGTTTTATTAGGCTAACCTCCCTATATTTATAAGGGGTGTCCCAAAGTTAAGTAAATACCCATTTATTCTTTACTTTAATTTTAATTAAAACTAATTTAATAACTATATTAATCTAATAATATACATCTAATCTAAATGAATTTATTAACCAAAATCAAAATCAAAAGAGCAATCGAAAATTTTTAGTTTTGAAAAAAAATTTATTCTCTTCTTCTCCTCTCTTTCCTTGACGTTCCTCGTTCGATTGAAAAACCCATCAATCTTTTTAATTCGTTTTTGGATAGGAAAATTGAGTAGTAATCATCAAAATATGGTTTAAATGGATGTTAAAGTGGCATGTTCGGTTAGGAATAGTTTTAAAAAAAACTAGTTTTGTAACCGAACATTCTGAAACCAAGAACACGAAGAACACTTCGGTTATCACGAATTTAATTTTTCATAACCGAACTCGGAGTTCGGTTGGTTCGCAAAAAATTCTAAAACTAGTTAGTAACCGAACTCTATCTGTAATACAAAAAAAAAAAAATGTAACCGAACTGTGTTATTTTTCCTACTATGTTGAGTTATGATATAACCGAACTTTACCTACCTTGTTCGGTTGGTTCGCAAAAATTTCTAAAACTATCTAGTAACCGAACTCTACTCATATTCCAAAAAGAATTTTTTTTCCAATGTAACCGAACTGTGTTGTTTTGCCTACTATGTTGAGTTTCAATTTAACCGAACTTGTTCCACTATGTTCGGTTTGTTCACAAAAATTCTTGACAAACCGAACTCTTCACTAATTGCATACATGTGGAGTTCGGTTAGTTACGTTGTTGGGTTAAAGTTTGCGAACCAACCGAACATTACTCTGTAAGTCCTATAAACAAAGTTCGGTAACCTGTGTGTATGGGAAAGGTAACCGAACAACTAAAAACCTCCATTAAAGAACGAGTTCGGTAACCTGCGTATATGGAAAAGGTAACCGAACTACACTTTCTGATGAGTTCGGTAACCTGTTCTTCACATGAGATAACCGAACAAGCCCAAAACTACCCTAAAAATTTATAGTTTTTTGAAAATTTGGAGCAATTCAACCAACATTATCTAAGTCTGAAACATACCTGGGTACCCAAATACTCTTCCTCCGATTGTGGTTGGTAAAATCCTTTGTTTTTCATGTTTTCCTTCTTCATCTTCTCCAACTTTACTCTCTCAATAATTCTGCTTCTTTTTAAAAAAAAACCATCTGATTTTTTAATCTCATTAATTATCTTTAACTTAATCATTTTAGTAATCACTACACTACACTAACTATTATTAACACTAACTAATCATTACCAAAAAATTAATCAAGAGGGTAATTTAGGTATAAATATAAATATATAGATAAGGGGTGATCTAGATTTATTTCTAATGTCTTTATCCAAAATAAAATCATGGTCCCCTAAAATAATCATGGTCCCAAAAAACCGTTATAATTTTTTTGGGACATGACTCATGAGAGTCCCACGTGATACTCGGGTATTGATCTCGCGTGGGCACTTATTTCTCACTAAGAAAGAGTAAAGAAAAAGAACAAAGCCCATGTTTTATAGTGCTCAGAAAGAGTATAGGATTAATTATATAAAAGGGTCAAAAGGAAGCACTAGAGAATAGCTCAAATCATTCATTCATTCTCATCAACAGCTACAGTTTCCAACAAGAGAGAAATGGAAACAGTAAGCAAGATTGATCAACAAAACCAAGCAAAAATCTGGAAACAAATTTACGGTTTTGCAGAATCACTAGTTCTGAAATGTGCAGTTCAGTTAGAGATTGCTGAAACACTTCACAACAATGTCAAACCCATGTCGTTATCCGAATTAGCATTGAAAATTCCCGTTGCTCAGCCCGTTAACGAAGACCGTCTGTTCCGAATCATGCGTTACTTGGTTCACATGGAGCTCTTCAAAATAGATACTACCACGCAGAAATACTCATTAGCTCCACCAGCCAAGTATTTGTTAAGAGGGTGGGAGAAATCAATGGTTGATTCAATTTTATGCATAAATGACAAGGATTTCTTAGCTCCGTGGCATCATTTAGGTGACGGTTTAACCGGTAACTGTGACGCTTTTGAGAAAGCGTTGGGGAAGAGTATTTGGGTTTACATGAGTGAAAATCCTGAAAAGAATCAATTGTTTAATGCGGCAATGGCTTGTGATACTAGATTGGTTACTTCTGCATTGGCTAATGAGTGCAAAAGTATTTTCAGTGATGGAATCAGTACATTAGTCGATGTCGGCGGAGGTACCGGTACTGCAGTGAAAGCCATATCTAAAGCATTTCCGGATATTAAGTGCACTATCTATGACCTTCCTCATGTCATAGCTGATTCTCCTGAAATTCCCAATATTACTAAAATTTCTGGAGATATGTTCAAGTCTATTCCTAGTGCTGATGCCATCTTCATGAAGGTATAACTTTAAATTTTTTTGCTTTACTTCATTTGCAACTTTTAAGTCATAGCTTGCTAGTGCCCTGACAATGTTTCTAAAACTTCGGTTGTTATTGCCAATTTGCAGTGCATACTTCACGACTGGAACGACGATGAATGCATTCAAATCTTGAAGAGATGCAAAGAAGCATTATCAAAAGATGGCAAAGTTATTATCCTGGATGTCGTGATAGACATGGATTCAACTCATCCATATGCAAAAATTAGACTCACGCTGGATTTGGATATGATGCTTAACACTGGTGGAAAAGAGAGAACCAAAGAAGAATGGAAGATACTTTTTGATGCCGCTGGTTTTGCTAGCCACAAAATCACTCAGATATCTGCTGTCCAATCTGTAATTGAGGCTTACCCTTATTAAAGAACATTTTACCCGGTTTTCCCTTTGATTAATTGTTGCTTTCTCTCTCTTTTGGATTATGTTTGTGTTTATAATAATTGCAAGATGAGTGAATTTCCAACTTGCATTGAATTTGAATCGATGTTTTCCGTTTACTTAACTTTGTGCTATTTTGAGGGGACTTTTTCTTAAATTTGCTTTTGGCAATTGAGATGTGCTTTAATTCCCTACCATTATGCCATTCAATGTTCCGCCTGAAACTGTATGTGGTATTGGCTGAAGTTCAAAGAAGGTGCATTCCACTTGTAACCGTAGAGAGTAGAGTAGATGAACAATAAAAATCTGGAGCCTTCACTCTAATGCGTCAAGTTTACACATAAGTCATGCAAGATGACTTTGCTAACTACATCTGCAAGTTTAGATAAGTCACGCATGCTCAACTTGGAAGCAAATGTTTCCCAATTCTCCACAGCTCAGTTCATTATATATATATATATATATAAATACTGGGTATCATCCCGGTCTACGGCCGGGCTCAACTTTTTTCGTTTTCGTTTTGTTGTTTGATCGGCTGGTCCGTATTCTACCAAATTTTTTTTTAGTCATTCGCAAAACTAATTAGATTATAACGGTCAAACATCGAACTTATAAGTTAGTTCGGACTTGCGTCCTTAGTATATGTGGTTGTGTCAAATTAGCCGGGGCTTACAGCCCCGGTCGTGGTCCCTTGAGGATACCATATTATTTTATTGATCGGGTCAAATTAGTCGGGGCCGTGGTCCCTTGAGAATACTATAGTATTTTGTTGGTGAGGTCAAATTAGCCGGGGCTTACAACCCTAACCGTGGCCCTTAAACACTCCCTAATGTTTTGTTGGTCGGGGTTGTGACACTTAAATCTCGCACATAAATCTTTACCATGTTTTTTATTTTATTTGTTTTTTAAAAATAGCTTTTAGATTAGTTGAGGCTAACTTAAATTTTCTTGAGAAAGTTTTGGTACAAATCATTATGCTTATTGGATGATTGAACGTTCGATGGACCAGAGTATATCTGGTGTATATGAATAATCTTCATGGAGGGTCATCCACCAAACATAAGCCAAACAGACCCTTAGCCATATGTTTTCCGTGAAGATGTATTAGTAAGGAGATATTTGGTTGCATTAAACATAAAACCTCTTACCCAATTCACTCCTCTTCCTCTATTAGGTTTTCTTTCTTCTCCTTTCCTCTTTAGATCAATTTTTTTTTTAAATCATCAGCTCTGTTTTCTTTTATTTCACCTTATCCATCCTTTAAATCATCCATAATAATAACTTAGTATTAATAACTCAGTATTATTATGATATAGAGAGACGAAGTTAAGAATTAGAAGTCGTTAATGGAGGGGAAGAACTATAGATAGAAGACCATCTGTTGGTGAAACCGTTAAAGAATGGTGCTCTTCTGTTCTATAAATACATCTACTTAGTGTTAGCCTATATTAACGGAAACTTAGTCAAATTAGGAAATCCGACGCTGCAGTCAAATTAAGAAATCCAAGGATCCGACGCTGTTAAATAATCTTTAGAATCATATTTTTATTAGGAAGCCAAGGGATCGGACGGACGTCTATATAGGACATATAACCGATCAATCTCCATCGTGGAATGACGAAATCGATGGTCGGATTTATAAGGCTATACACACCGGTTCTTTTTATAATATAGATATATATCCAAGAGATATAAACTTCGTGTGCACACACTCTACCACAAAATGCAATATATGGGAGGCTCTACTGATGCTACAATATATCAAGTTGACTGTGTAAGGTATTTCCTGTTCTTTCTTTTGTTTCATTTGAAATCCTGAATAATATTCACAATCCTTATAAGCTGTTCAGTTGTATTTAACTGAATTCCATTAATTTCAGATCCCAGTATGCAAGAAATTTTATGAGACTTTGGGGGAAACTAAATAATTCTAGGGGACTGAGTCCTTGAAGCAGGTTGTACGCCTTGACTTACAAGAAGATGTTGGTCACTGAATGGCCAAGTCAAACTCAAGCACCAGTTGATTAAGGGGTTAAATGGTAAAATGCCCCAAAATGGACCCCAAGGTTGTGAAAATCCCCCGAACGTTAGGAAAGATTAAAATGTACCAAAATTTTATCAAAATGCCCCAATCCGTTACTTTTGTCCTTAGAGATGGTTAAATGGTCAAATTCAGAAACATATGGTCCGCACGCGTGATAAGATGACATTTATACCCTTATGACAAATAAGGTGACCTAAGAGTGACTGTTTTGGCTTCTGGGGCATTTACCCATCGTGTACCAAGCAGGTGACAAAAAAATGGACGGTCACAGATGAGGGTATGTTTTACCGAAATGGTAGCTTATTTTTTACAAATGACAATTCAAATTAACGGGTACAGATTAAGTGCACAATAATTTAATCTGTTTATTTGATAAATATAAGTGCATAAATTTGACAGATTTACAAAGATCAAACACAAATTACAAAAAAAATGGTAATTTTTTTACCGAAAAAATGGATAAACCATCGTGTACTAAGCAGGTGACAAAAAAATGGACGGTCACAGATGAGGGTATGTTTTACCGAAATGGTAGCTTATTTTTTACAAACGACAATTCAAATTAACGGGTACAGATTAAGTGCACAATAATTTAATCTGTTAATTTGATAAATATAAGTGCATAAATTTGACAGATTTACAAAGATCAAACACAAATTACAAAAATTCCCTTTAACACCTAACATACATCTAATCACTGGGTGTTTAATAGCATTAAGATGAACTTTTCTAAGAGCAGTTTTACCAAGATCAATCACACAATAATGAGAAAGTTGAACCAGATATAATAGAACATCCGAAAGTTCTTCTCCTAAATGTTTTTTCTCTTCTTCTTTCCAATCTGGTAATCCTTTTGGTACTTCGCCTTTCAATCTGGTAACTTTTCTCCTAAATATTCTCTTCAAGCAGCTTGTGCATACAACATATTCATCCCCTTACATAAAAAATAAACAATATCAGTAAGCATTTAAAAGAGCTAGTCAGTTTAGGAAATGCATCAACAAGTAAAAATGGAAAAACTTAAGCATAGATCAAAGGTTCAAGACTTCAAGTCATTCTCTTGACTTCACAAAAAACCTTAATTGTCCGCCCATACTAGCGCATTTTCAGATGATATCTAAATGATTGAAACCAATATGCTCATATACAGTAAGAGCATACACAGTAAGAGCATCTTATATACATTCCCTATTGACTTTTAATACATGGAAGAGCATAGAAATTCAACCCATCAAAAACTAAAAACAAAGAGATGTAATATGGATGCATCCATGATTCCATATTATCACAAAAACATTAATCAGGGAACATAAGCAATTAGCAATTCTAGAATAAGCATTTCATTTTCCTATTTTCTGATCAATAAAGTGCAAGTCATTGATCATCATCATTTGTAGTTGTGCATTGATGACCCAACGAACTTTGGAGGGACAAAGAAATGGTGCAGTTGCTTCATTTAACCCATTCATTCCTCCTTTTAATTATGTACAGAGTGCAGTTGGCTTCATTTTCATTTAACCCATTTGTTTTTTTGTTTGCACTTCATTTAACCCATTAATTCCTCCTTTTAATTATGTGCAGTTGGCTTCATTTAATCAACATATACAATATTATTGTTCTTAATCCATGTAAAGTCTTGTCTGCTCATCAAATCATATACATTGCAATCTACATTGTGCACATCAGCACATGGAAGCAATAACACAGAGAAGTAAGATTAAAAGTTAAAGCTTGGAACCAATCTGTTTAAAATCATAGCTAGATATACCACAAGTTGTACACATTCAAAACCAACATTTCATTCTAATACTAGGTGATCAGAAATTGCCATTCCTTGATGTGATAAACAACATCACATCAATATTCCAAATTCTGACAAGTCATTTGCATTTTAGAATAAGCTTATAGGATATCCTACCACCACCACTGTCGGAGAAGGTACCAGAGGCAGTTCAAAAGATGCAAAGCAATTTAGAAAGATGGTCTAGAAAATAAATGAAAAAAAAAGTGTATTACAATTTATGTTCATGCTCATTTGTTAAACAACATCACATCAAGATTGTAAATCCTGACAAGATATTCCCATTTTATTCAATTATGGTTCACATTCTTTTGAAATACAAACTGGAAGAACTAAGAGGACTAGTATATTGCAAGATATTCACATCAAGATTTTATTCAATTAGGACTAAATCAAGCAAACAAACATATGATCTAAATGATCTACAATTCGTAATGGCCACAAATCACTGGAGACCTACAATGTTTCATCACAACAATTTACAAGCATAGACCCAAATAAAATTGGAAATTGTGTTGTTTTAGCAAAATAGAAATAGAGATAGACAGAGACCCAATTTTTCATCTGCTAAAAATTGAAAAACCCCAAATTATAATCCCTATGTTTCTATCAAACCCTAATTAGAGTTCTTGAAACCCTAATTTCATTTCAAGTCTCTGAAACACTAACTTCGTCAATCACAAATACCATTTTCACAAGGTTGGGGTTTCAAGAACAACAAACGATTCGGAAATCAGAAATCTTAAAACAAAATTAGGGTTTAAAGAAGAAAAGGAAATTACCTGTTCTTCACTGTGTCACAAACGCGATTAGTGTCTTCTCCGTCTCATCTATCTTCTCTTCTCGATCTGGTTCTTCACTGTTCTTCTCCGTCTCACGAACTCTCTCTGTCTCTCTGTCTCTTTCTCTCTTTCTATCGGTCTGGTGTTTTTTTTCTGCGGCTGAGACAACGACCAAGGTTGAAGATAAGACCAGAAACACACTTACGAATCCACAAGTGTGTTACAGGTGTAGGTCACAGTCCACGCGTCAACTGTTAACATTGCATACGTGTCAAAGGCATAGGCCACGTGTCGAACGAAATCAATAGCGCATGTGTAACATGTATACCGTCATTTTCACGGAATGACTAATTTTGCCTATTTAAGGAAAAAATAACGGAATGGGACATTTTAATCTTTCTCCTAACGTCCGGGATATTTTCACAAATTTGAGGTTTATTTTGGGACATTTTGCCACTTAACCTTGATTAAGCAGGCACGTATTTGATTATGAATTGCTGGATATGAAGCGGAAGAAGGGACGATGATTTCATTACTTTCTTTACATTTAATTTTGTATTGCATTACTTTCTTGAGACACTTTTGGAACTCTCGTGCATACTATCGATCGATGGTTTATGAAAATGTTTTTTCAGGATTCAAAATACTGCCTAGCAACTGTATTTTGTTCGTTGGTGTTCTCCTTTAAATTCCCTCATGTCATCATAGTTGATTCTTCTGAAATTCCCAATATTACTAAAATTTCTGGAGATGTGTTCAAGTCTGTTCCTAGTGCTGATGCCTTTTTCACTACTGTTTTTAAAACCTTGGTTTATCGCCAATTTGAGTTTTCTTGCAACAAATTAACAAGTTGCATTTGAGAATTTCAGAAGATGCAACTAAGATTCTAAAAGTCTAAATTGACAGCATAAAGGGTACAAAATATGTTACCATTATGCAATTGGGTGTCCCACCAAAAGTGTAGGGTGGGTGATTGAAAGTATTTTTCAAACTTATTTTTGATGTCAGGGTTGGCTGGCTCCGAGATGACACATTTTCCTACAAGATGGAAATGCTATAAGTGGGACTATGGCTCCGAGAAAACAAGTTTAGCTGTCTTTTGTAGGATCAGAATCTCGCAGCAATAATATTTCAGGAAAATTATCAACAACACAATACAACAGCGTCGCAGAACAATTTCAGAAATGATATAATAAACAACGTCAGCTAAAATCATGAGAAAGATGTGATGATCCTGCGAAAATTAGAGAGTTTGCGAGATTAACATTTGTAAGATTGCGAGAATGTCGCAAGCCATATCCGAAAATAAAGGACAGATTAGCTGTCATCAACTATGTATTTCCCTATAAATAGTCGTTCAACTGGGAAGAAAGGGGAGAGATCTTTTTGAGAAAGAAACAAGTAAATAGGAGAGAGAAAGTCTAGAGCAGAAGTCATTCTTAATTCCTTTATGTTTTCTTGTAAGAATATTCAAAAATTCATCAATAAAATTAAGATTGTAAATCTAAAAATGAGTTGAGTATTAATGAAATCGTATGAGAGGTGTAGTGTAGGATTTCCTGCAACTACATCTTTAGAAGCGCAGTCCTAAGCCTGATAACCATCCCATTCTTGGGTGCTCCTTCTTCAAACGAGTGCGACACAACTGACAGCAACCATTATCAGTCCCAGTCTTGAAGAATTCTAAAAAAAATATTGCACTCCACTTGAAACTGTATGTGGTATTAGCTGACACCCAAAGCAACAGCACTCAGTTACAGTAGAGGCAGAGTAGATGAGCATTACAATTTGGAGACTTCACTCTAATGCGTCAAAGTTTTAGATAAGTCATGCAAGATGACTTTGTTAACTGCATCCACAAGTTTAGATAAGTCACGCATGCATCATAAAATTGGAAGCAAATGCTTTGGTTTTCTTTCTCGATTCTCTCCACAGCTCAGTTCACTATATAATTTCCAAGAGACAAACTTAGTTCGTATGCACGCAGTAACACTAAATTGCAAGATGGGTCGAGGCTCTGTTAATGCCACAATCGAGCTATTATATTAGGTGGTATACTTCATGCATGTTTTTATGATTTAATATCTTACGAAACCCTAAATTATATTTGCAATAATACATGTCATCGGTACCGATTTCTGTAAATTTCAGATCCCATAAAGTATTCCAGAAAGTGTCTTCAAGAAATTCAAAGGGACATTGGCGGAAACTGAAAACAAAAACAACCAAGAATAAAAATGTACTAGGAAAATGGTTGTTCTCAGATAGGAGGCATTTGTGAGATAGAGAAGTACACATTTATGTGTCTTGTAATGTTTCTTCGCTTGCAAATAATTGTTGTGCTCGTTTGTAGGTATGCAAGCAGGGTGTGGTGGATACATTTTGATGTCCCACTGAGAACATGCGCAATGGAAGCAAAAGTGGCTAGCATTATGTGTTCATAGAATCAAGCCAATGCTTTCAACAAATTTAAGTAGGTGATATCTCCACTTACAGCAATTACATATACAAAGTGCGAAATGCATCATTTATCCTCTCTAAATGTGCAGCCTTACTACCTACAGCTTGAAATCATATTTTTCTATGCATCAATCAGTTTCTAATGCTCATTGTTCTCTCCATGTACAGGGTCCAGAGCAAAACGTGTTGGGGAATTGGTTTGCACTTTTTCTGCTTATAGGCATTACTCTTGGTGCAGCACCTGATTGGAGGTGCAGGGCTCATTGGCGAAGGCTGGTGGTTTTTTTGAAATCTCGGGACTCCATGGATTTGCCATTGGTTGGATCCAATTCTTTTAACCAACTGGGGCTAGCTCAGTTGGATAGGGTCGAACTCTCGAGTTGTTAGGTCAGAGGTTCGAATCCTGCCGCAGATCATATTTAAACCAACTGGGACTAGCTCAGTTGGCTAGGGTCGAACTCTCGAGTTGTTAGGTCAGAGGTTCGAATCCCGCCGCGGATCATATCAAAAAAATAATAAAAGGCTGGTGGTTTTTGGCACGGAAGTCTTTTTCTAGGAAAAAAAAATAAAAAATCTTGGTATGTTGTAGGGCCTTCGGCCCATGTGTGTGGCTCATCTATATGTAACCAGGGTTAATTCCCTAGCCTATAAATAGAGGCTTATTCCTATGTAATACTACATTGATATCTAATGAATAAGATCTCTCTCTTCTCTATATTTGTCCTTCAACACGTTATCAACACGACTCTACCACTTTGTGCAATTTTTTATTCTATTAACTTTTATCGCTCGAGATCAATCGAGAATTCCTTCACGAAGATATTAGCGTGGTTCTGATCAAGATTAATTTTTATTATGGATGCGTTACCAGGTATTTTCGTTCCACAAAAGAATCTCGTTTTCATAGTATTTCTAGGGTTCCACAAATATATGATTGTCAAACATAGAGATTTTACCGTTGGATTTTCATGAAATTTTAATATGTTTAACCCAATTAGGTATTACTTACTCTTTTAAAATTTCAATCAAATCGGAATATGATGCAATTTCCAAAACATGATTTTAATAAATCTGTGTACGTTCAGGAAAATCCTAATTTATAACCGCGCCGAAAAACCTAAGTTTTAGGAATCCCAACCAATATAGTTTGGAGTATGATAAAAAGAGACGAACAATATTTTATAAGTTATTCAACCTAAAGTAATTGGTTGTGAGGCATAATTCGATTCTCTTAATCAGCGTGTCACGTCTGTTGGGATAAAGAAACTTCTCAACATAAGATACTATGACAATGTTAGCAATCGAAGGGACCCCGACGAAAAGAGGGTTAGACGTGCTGGATTATACCAACATCAGTATGTTGAAACATGTGAAAGAAAACACATAAATTATGGTAGAAGATATAAATCTTTTCTAGAATAGGTCGGAGATGTAATTCTGGCTCCAGTAGTGATGATATATATAAACTAAATGTATCTACCTATAATGGGACAGAGATGTAATTCTGACTCATATCAATGAGAGTTGCAAATCTTGGTATAAGCATTTTACTGAGAATGGTACAAGCGTTGTAATGCAAGTATCATATATTAGTAGTCAACCACAAGAGATATAGGGAGTTTAAAGGAAAACGAACTCACTATATTCTTGGAGAAGGTCATACCCTAGCTAGCCGTCAACATTAATGGCAACAAGAACTTTGCCAATTTTTCTTATTTTCTATCTTTATTCAATCGAATTCGTATGGTTGGATTCTATATTTTGCATGATTTGATCCTAAACTATTGTTTACATGCTAGTTTGACCGATATTATATTAGCTAAAATAAAGAAATTTTTCGGCGAAGAATTATATCCATTGTATGCTCTTATGGAATGAAAAGTATATCATTTCCATGAGATTGAAATACTCTAAAGCACTTGAGATATGCTCAATAGTACTTGAGTTATAAGGATCATTCGTACATTATGATGAAAAGTAACACTCTAAAGTAAATGAGATAGATTTTGTTTTGTTATGTAATAAGGCGGCACCACTTATTACACGAAATCTTAAGGAAATATATTAAACTGAATGTTGAATCGTTTCCTTATATAATACCATGCGATGATTGTATCATTACATGTAGTAGCCGAGCGAAGAAATGCTCAATCTTTGTTGCCTAATTGGTATAAAGATTAAAAGTTACATGAGCTCTGTAAGAACGAAGAGCTAATCACACTTTGTTAAGTTTCTACGAAGACTGTGCAAACGGTTATTGAACGGGGACTAACTGTGAGAATGGGAGTGCATCTACAAATTTCCTCCAACGAATATGAAAGGAATCACATTTTAGATAAAATAATGAGCCAATTAGTCTAGTGAATTGTAAATCACTAATACTTGGATAATTAACAATGTAATGTTGGGAATTGAATTATTCAGGTTTTGACATAACCATAAAGACATTGTAGTTGTGACATGATGTTCTATTTGGAAAGAACTCAAATGGACATCCTTTTATTTGAGTGAACAAGAAAATGAGTATTACAAAGATTGAAAGAATGCAAAGTGACGACATCTCTCACGATCAACTCTTTCTAAAGTACTAGAAACACCACCTCCCCTCCCATTATGCTTTTAAAGTAATAAAGCATTTAACTCGTTTTACAAAGTTATTGTTTAGTAAAAAGTATTGAGACCATCCTAAGATGCAAATGGTAAACATCCTATTTTTTTCAAAAGAAACAAGGCGATATTTGTGAACATACCTATGCAGAACGCGGACCATTCAAGTGATTTATGGCTCTGGTGGATGATTCGAAGTGTGAAGTTAGTTATTGATCAGAAAAATAATAATGCGTTTTTGAAACAATCCTATCACATATCATACAATTTAAGGACTCGCCAACCTTGTCAATGCTAGATATTTACATCAAAAGGACTTGATGAATGTTGCATGTTTTAATAGGATCAGTGTAGAACATCCTCACCCCATGGTCTCGCAGAGGCTACCATCAAAGGTTACAAATGGTGTCTAAGGATAGGTTATGCGTAACAACCTTCCTACAAATGCTTGGGGGATATGTAATATTTCACGCATATTCACTTATTCGTTTTAGAACCCACAATTAGTCAACCATTTTTGCATACCAGTTGGTAACTGGATATAATTAGCCTAACATTTGTATTCTTACGCATTTTTGGTTGTGCTATATATGTGCCACTACGATTCCACATCGTACTATAGTTGGTCATCAAAACGATTAAGTAATTATGTTGGATATGAATTCCCAAAAATTATCCGCATTTTGAAACCTTTGGCAGGCGATCTCTTAAGTAGTTATTTGCGGATCGTCACTTTGATGAGACAATCTTCCCATTACTAGGGGGAGATACGAAAAAGGATTTTCTATAGGAACGATATGGATTGTCGTGGTGTGTTCCCACTCTGTCTCATATTTATTCTTGTACTCCACAAATGTAAATCTGAAGTGAAAAAAATAATCGATATTCGGAAAGTACACTGATATCGGTAACGTGACAAGATCATACATACCAGCTGCAAATGTGACTGCAAGATTAGAAATCCTCAGTATGGGGTACACCATAGACTAAGGTGTTGCAACTACACTTGGTGGAAGTCTAGTTGAGGTCGTGGCTCCATAAAGGAAGATGGAGAGACCACCAGGTTCGATCAATGCTCACCTAGAAAGATAGTAGGTGAACAAGGTACAACCTAATATATCATTAATTAAATCATCTCATTATATTGTCTCTGATTATGTCCATGAATCAAACTGGAGGAAGCTCTGAAATTAATGATTCCATAGAACAATGAAATCCTAAAGGATTATGAGAACACACACACGAGTCAATGGAAAGATCGTGTGAACATATTAATGATTATTATTTTCATATACAGTTGCTCAAGGAAATTGAGCACGATGAGATCGAACCATGCTTCTTGATGTTTGAATATCAACAAAGAGCATATTTGGCCCATACAATCCAGGTATAATTTGATTCTTTGACAAATATATAGGTATTTGAGGTGGTAGTGATAACCAACTAAGTGTAAATCCTATGGACATACGTGACTATTTGTCACAAAGAGAAGTAAGAATAATGAAGTCGTAAAGTGTAAAGACTCGCCTTGGGGCGCGAGGTTTCTTACAACGCCCTGGAATTATTTACTCTCTTGTAACGAACGTTATAGCGTTATGCTACTTAGTTAGCTTGGTAGTTTCAGAAGGACTTTGAAATGCAGCATTTTTATGTGGTTATTACTTATCTCTGTAGCGATTAAGAGATAAACATATTTACAAAAGTGGTTAATAGCATTCTGTCACCCAAATCAAATGACTCTAGACTACAGAGTACGATCTCGATTAGATTGGAACATTCATTTGATGATTGAAATAATCAGGCGGATTTGGTATACTCGTCTAAGTGACTATTTGATTGGGAAAGGGTAAACAAGTAAGGTATTATGCGTTGCTAATCACAATGAAAGTTCTTGAATTGGAATTATAGATATCTATGTCGATGATATGGACATGGTATATACTCTTAATGAAATAAGATATTTTACAAGTTGTTTGAAATTCGAATTTGAGATGAAAATTTTGGAAAAGCTCAATCGAACACTGAGATTGTGGTATATTATTCCACTAGTTTGCATATGTCCAAAGTTATCAAGCAATTTAACAAGGACATGCATCCTGCTAGCACTCCCATGATTAGTTGAAGTACAAATGTAAGTAAATGATCATTTCGTTTAAAAGAAGATGACGACGATGTGTGGGGAGATGAAATTCCACTATCTAAGTGCAATAGACGCATTATTGTACTTAGCATAATGTACTCGACCAAATATTTCATCCTTAGTGAACTTGTTATCTAGATATAGCTTAGCGCCGAATAGTATAATGAATATAACCATATACTTAAAAGGAACTATTGACATGAATTTGTTTTATCCATACAAAGACATAAAGAGGACTACTAATGGAAGTGCAGTCCAAAAGTTGTTGATTATAAAGGAATAATTATCTCTTCTCCCATGAAAGTAATCAGGGGGAGACATGACTAACTTATTTACAAAGTCTTTTCCTATATTCATTTTTGGAAAGTATATGACTAAATGAGCTATTTGGAAACTCCTCTGAATGGAATCAGTGGGAGGATCCAAGGATATGATGTTGACATGTTTGACTCCGAAATGTGAAGCTGTGTTGTACTCTTTTTTCCTTAGATCGAGATTAGTTTTTCCCACATGGTTTTTGTTACTCGGCAAGATTTTTAGTGAGGCAACCATAAATACACCAACTACATTATAAATGATGAAGATCTGAAGATCGCATTGATATAAATGTTGAATAATATCAGAATCAAAGAAATGAAACTCGATAATTTGTCAAGTGAAACCACTTCCAGAATCTGCACAACAAAGCAAGGATTGTATCGCAACAGTTTTCGGCACTAGTCAACTAGTAGTATTGATACTACTATTGCGTATCAATGCTAGGATTTCATCAATCACCTATAAAACATATAAAAGATGTTATGTATGGGTATTCGGCAAAGCCATACTTCTGGACTTATCGTGTTGTACTATTTTCCCTTCGTCAAGGTTTTGTCTCACTGGGTTTTCCCCTTGTCAAGGTTTTAGCGAGGCAACATATGTGATTCCAACATTGTTCAAAGTTTTCTTAATGTTGTACTCTTTTTCCTTAGTTTAGATTTTGTCCCTCTGGATTTTCCTAGCGAGGATTTAATGAGGAAATTGACTTAGATACAGTGGTCATCGATGAGAGAAACTAGATCTGAAGAACTATATCTAAAGCGCTACATCGGAAGCATTATATGTGAATCACTACATATGAAGCATTATTATTAGACTGCACAAGGGGGGTGTTGTAGGGACTTTGGCCCATGTGTGCAGCTCATCTATATGTAACCAGGGGTAATACCCTACCCTATAAATAGAGGTTTATTCTTATGTAATACTAAATTGATATCTAATGAATAAGATCTCTCTCTTCTCTATATTTCTCCTTCAACATGGTATTTATACTTAGAAATTTAATTCTATAGTTGGTATTCAATTTCTTCTTCTGGAAATCAAAATCATTTTTTTGTTGAAGCAAAATCAAAATCATTTTGCTACACCACTAGATTTATTCAAAACTAGCATAACCATTATCCTGCACCACCACCATCTTGTTATCCTCCACCTACTTTTACGGTTCCATCATCAACAACAGAAGCATCAATATTTCGTTATTTCTAATCCAAACCCTAACTTTAATGCTCGAATAATGCCTTATTAGGTTCAAATCCGTCTTTACCTTCAATTCCATCGCGCGTGCATACTTGACGACTGGAATGATGAGGAATGTATTCAAATCTTGAAGCGATGCAAAAAATCATTACCAAAAGGAGAGAAAGTTATTATAATGGACTAGCAAAGACGCACGCGCGATGCAAGTGCCGTTCCTTTCTTCAAATCATTTAATTTTTAGCCGCCATTGCTACAAAAATAAGTCAATTTCTTTCAGAGGCGGAAGATGCACCCAAAAAAAAATAGAAAAATAAATAAAGAATCAGAGAAATATGAAGTTGGTCAACACATGTTATGGCTAATGGCCAGGGAGAGACGCTAAAGGTGGTTCCCCTGTCATGAATCATTTGAAGAATACCACCTTAGAACTATTTCTGATAGTCGTTAGTAATAAAGCTAGTTGCAATTTAACATTGAACTTAAGATTGTATATCGACCTAATTGATGACGGTTTGACCCCATGAGATGTCATGTCTTTTACGAAAGACTTTCTGCTGAAAAGTGCACCATCGCACCTGATTATGACTCTCAGCATATTATATACTTCGGCATTGACATCTGAATATGAAACGAAAGAAAATGTCAGAAAAAAAGTTACAAAAAGAAATATTTTGCTTATCAAATTAGCCCAACATTGATTACCACTCTAAATCATCCAAAAACCATGTGCCCAGCAGCCAAGTCTTGTTGGGATTTAGGTCACATAACCAAGATATCCATACGACATAGTCTCAATCGACAGAATGATGGTATACTGAGTAAAATTGAATGGTTCAGTCTTCACATACCTAATACTGAATTTCTCCAAATGTCTTCGTCGATCTTCAATCTTCAAGGGTGGTCCCTGATACTCAACTACAATTCTAACCTAATCCGATACTTGACTTAGTAGACTAGAAATCAAGATATGGTTTTGATCACCTAACATTGACAACAAGCTTGAGATAGCAAAATTTGTGGGTTCAACCAAGCAATGCTCTAACATAGTACTACCATAATTTCAATAAATCTCCATTTCCGTCATCTTCAGGGTGAAAAAAATATTAATGTGTATAAGTGTATGCATGAACACATTCTTTATGATAAAAATTATCGTAATACCAGTACATGCAGGTTTTACTTCATGAACATTTGACGGTTAACGCTTTGTTACGGGTCATTTCAGGGACCGACCGGTGATATCCATTCTACACCTCATAGGAAATTGTGAATATCGAATATTTGAGGAGATATATAGTGATTATAAAATCAATCCTCAACATCACATTTATATAGATTGTAGACCAAATTTATATAAGGCACATAAATCCCGATTTTATGTGTCTTCATTTGCTTGTTAACCAAAAAAATCATGTTAATTTTGCCTACAATAATCAAGATTTTTTTTAATTAGCTAGAACCCAATATTATACTCCTTCCGTCTTTAATTAACAGTCTTAATTGACTTTGTCAAAATATTAAGGAAATCCTATAAAATGTCATGACTAACCCTTAACTAGCCTTATTTAATGTTATGTCATTACCAAAACTAAGATTATTATGTAAGAATGAGTAGAAGTTTTATTAGGAATTAAAATGTTTTTATTTATAAAAGGTATATATGACGATTAAAACAAAGATATTGAATAGATATATATAGTGATAATATTTAAGATTTTGAATTAAGTTTATATTAAAAATATGTCTATAAACAGAACATACATATAAAAAAATACAGACCAAAGTAGAAATTATGACAGATAAAAAAAGACAGAGGGAGTATGATTTAAATAATAATCTAAAAAAACTGCTATTATTATTTTATTCTTATAAAAAAATATAAAACTAATTAACTTCACTGAAATTAAGTAGTAGTAATACAGACTAGAAAGATTGATCATGATAAATAACAACAATTTCTTTCCAAATGATCATATTAGGAGACTGCAATATAACAAACTTACAATAGGTTGTAGGTGTGAGTGCAATTATTATGTGTCTGTTATGTGTGTGGTTAACACTATGTAGAAGATAGTAGTTCACTTATTTGAGCAAATAAAGAGAATTCGGAACCCTTAGTGGCTTTCAATACCTGACGCTTGGTAGGGTCTTTTTCTTGAAACTGCACAATCCAAACGACGTTTACCTGCTTCCTTCTGTACCTCCTCTTTTTCCATGATACTTGAGAAGAGAGCCAGAGACTCGGCTGCTTTATGCATTTCCAGTACTTCGTCATCTAGCTGATTTTCGTAGTGCCACAATTTATCAATTCCACCTAATATTGTTAGAGGGTCAATCACCCTCTTCTTAATCACTCCCATGGCATCCCTTTTCTTCCATAACCAGTCTGCAATCTCTTTCATGGGGATGCTAGATTTAATGTGTACTTTCCTTTGCCTCGTGATCCGGATATTGTATTTGTTTAAAGTTTTCATTTCCACTAATTGAAAGAGTCACGACATGTGGGTACATATGGAGCATAAATATATGGTATTTGTTTAACGTGTAAAATGTTTGAGCAAACAATTACAAATGTCATATGTATGCTACGTGCGGTACATATGACATCACATATATCTTATGGATCCATTATTTTAAAAAATTACAAGAAAAACATACAGAAATACAATTAAATTTGCTTATTAATATTCTTTATAGATTGACTTATTTCATACATAAAATAACAAAGTCACACAAATTTTATAATAAGGAATTAATTTTACTAGTATTTGTTAGAGCAAATGTTCAATCAGTTGAACCTGAATATCTTGGTATGTCAAATATGTTGCTATATTTTTTATGCCAAAACTAATTCTTGATAGTCAACTTCGGTTTGGAATAAATTAGGTAATAGAGTCTTCGGATTTTCTAAATTATTTAAGATAATGAAGAATTAAAGATCACACGTAGACGTCAATCTGAAGAAGCTCCACAGTGGTAAGTAATGAAGATTGGTATTCTCCAATTTAACTCGTTTCCATTTATCTACATATCTATCAATAGTAGAAGTTGAGCATTTTAGAAGATCATATCACGAATTAACTTCTTGCTATATCTAGTGATGTTTTCACTTCCAAGCACTTGTTTGTCTAGAACGCGAAACTAAGCTTGACAGAAAAGCACAAATATTAATGGAACTTTCAAGGATTGCAAATTGTTCTTGAGTTTGTAAGTTTTGGTTTGGTAATTTCCTATTAATAATTTTCAATCACTTGATTTCATAAACTCGTGAACTGAGTTTGTGAACCAATAAGCTTGCACAACTCAAAATAAGGAAAATAAATTCTTTGAGTTTGCGAACCTAATACCGCGTTCACCAACCTACTATAGATAAGTTCTATGAGAACTTTTGTCTTTTCATTTAGCAAATCTGTTACAGTGTATCCGCGAACAAATAAAAGAAAACTTCTACTGAGATTGAATGTCATTTGAGTTCGTGAACCTAGTACAAGAGACATCTCCTGAAAATTGAGAACAGTTGAGTTCGTGAACCAAAAAAAGTGAGTTCACGAACCTAACAAGGATTTGCTCTTCTGAGACTTTTATACATTTGCGTTCGTGAACCTAAAAAGGTCAATTAACAAGCCTTGTAAGAATAGTGTTCCACTGAGTTTGTTATAGCATCGCTCGTTCGAACTCACAATTCTAGTCTACAATTAGTTAAGTCGCGGTAGTATAGTGGAGTTGAGAAACGAACCAGTCATCATTTGCGCTCTACCGTTTGAAGGCGAGGATCAACCGAAGATTTTGGAGAAGTTCATCAACAAAAGGTAAGTGAAGACTGAACCACCTATTTCTCAAGTTATATTCACTTTTCTATCTTGAGATAATTGTCGCATAATTAAATAGACTAACTTGCATAGACAAGAATTTCCAGTCGAGAAATAATTATTTAGTTTACTAATTTCTCGAAATATAATGACTAAGCTTAATGAACATTTGTTCATACTTGATCATATTTGGAGGAAAACAATTTATTGTTCGGATTTCTGATATCCTCAATTGATGCGCTTGCCATGCTCCTTAATCCACTCCAAGCATTTCCGATATCCCCAATTGATGCGCTTGTCATGCTTGTTAGTTCCCAATCAAAAATGAGGCAAAAAAATCAAAGAAAAATGAAAAGTGATACCACCCACCACCATTATGCCAATCAGTGTTCCACTTCAGTCTAATGCGTCAAGTTTTAGATACAAGTCATGCAAGATGACTTTGCTAACTGCATCTACAAGTTCAGATAAGTCATGCATCCGCAATATAAAATTGGCGGCAAATGTTTTTGATTTTTTTTTCTCAATTCTCCACAGCTCTGTTCATTATATTATGTAAGTTCCTGGAGATATAAACTTTTTATGCACACATTCTACCACGAAATTGCAATATGGGAGCAGGTTTTACTGATGATCATGCTACAATATATCAAGTCGACTGTATAAGGTATTTCATGTTCTTTCTTTTGATTCAATCCCATATTTCATTCGAAATCCTAAATTATACTCAAAATCACTATAAGCTGTCGTGATTAACTTAATTCTATTAATTTCAGATCCCAATATTCAAGAAAGTCTATGATATTTTGGGGGAAACTAAATAGTTCATAAGATGTCGGCCGCTGAAGTGCCAATTGGCAGACCACTGCTTAGCAAAATCAAACTCATAGAATAGTTGGTTTCGGCTTCTAGCGGTTGGATGTAAATAGTTTCATATTTGATTACAAATATCTGGATATGAGGAGGCAGAAGAAGGGACGATGGTTTCAGCTGAAGTTGACGTCTTTTCAATTTTTATATATTTATTGCAGTACCTGTTTTCTTTACTTGTAACTTTGTATTGCATTCTTTACCTGTTTTCTTTGAATGAAGTTTACTTCTAATTATGTGATGGTGTTGTGTCTATGCATTCTTTTAGACCTATTAGTCTTATTGGGGGAATTTATAAAATTATTTCAAAATTACTAGCATACAGATTGAAACAAGTTCTTCCTTCAATTATTTATGAGTTTCAAGGTGCTTTTGTGGACTCTAGACCAAGGTAGTTAATATCGTCGGTCGGGTCCTATACACCTATACAAATGATAATATTTGTTTTTATAGGCGATAAATCATTAGGATTTTTTAATATTTATTATTTATCAAACAAAAAAACATATTTATATAACCATAATAAAAAATAATAATTGTAGTAAACATACTTCAACCTTACAAAATAAGAGGTGGTTGATTAGAGTCTTATACTATCAACAACAAAACCAAACATTGAATGTCTGTTAGCCCATCAACATCACATTTATAGTAATTACATCCAGCATAATCATATATGAAGTTACCAAAATTAGTGGAGTTATTTCTTGAATTAAAAGTTCAAGAAATTATAATCAAAAGACAAAATACATTAGTGATATATCAGTGTACAAGTGAAACCCATATTATCGGTGTACAAGTGAAACCGATATATCGGTCCATACAAGATGATACACGCGTTTTTATCGTTTCTCCTTCGTATCGCCGATATTTTCAATATCGTAAAGATTTTTTCCGATATCCTATAAAAACCTTTAATATCGTCCTGTACAACCGATATTGGCTACCTTGCTCTAGACATATCAGTGATGGTATACTCATTGCTTCTGAGTTGATTGATTCAAGAGAAAGAGAAGGCAAGCCTGGTTTGATAGTGAAAGTGGATTTACAAAAAGCTTTTGATAATGTGAATTGGGGTTGTCTTGATTACACTTTGTCCAGGTTTGGGTTTGGTAATGTATGGAGAAATTGGATAAAATGGTGTCTGTCCAATACAAGATTCTCAATGGCTATCAATGACACAACCTCACCTTTATTCAGAAGTACAAAAGGATTAAAAAAAGGAGATCCTTTATCTCCTTTCTTGTTTATTATTATTATGGAGGTGTTATCTTTAATGATAAAGAGAGCTGCCGCTTTAAACTTACTTTCTGGTTTCAAACCATCTAGTGAAGCTTTTGAGATTAATCACTTGCAATTTGCAGATGATATAATTGTCTTCTTAGATGACAGCTGTGAGCAGGTGAATAATCTTAAGAATATGTTATTGGGTTTTGAGCTAGTTTCTGCTTTAAGGGTAAATGTATAGAATAATGCATTGGTGCCAGTGGGCGATGCAGTGAATGCAATGGAAGGTGCTGTCATTTTTGGGTGTTCAATTACTTCTTTCCCTATGAAATATTTGGGCATTCCTTTAGGGAGTAAGTCAAATGTTGTGGGAGTATGGGATGTTATTCTTCAAAATTTTCAGAAGAAGTTGAGTATGTGGAAAAAGAAATATCTCTCTAAGGGTGGAAGGTTAATGTTAGTACAAAATGTTCTTTCAAGCCTGCCAGTTTATTACTTATCTCTCTTTCAAATTCCAAATTCAGTTGAGAAACAAATGGAGAGGATTATGAGACAGTTTCTTTGGGGATCTATCAAAAAGAAGCCTAGAAAAGGATGGGTTGGTTGGAAAAAAGTTAACTTACCAAAGGAAGGTGGTGGTGCAGGAATCAAGAAAATAAGAATCATGAACAAGTCATTACATGTCAAATGGATTTGGAGATATGGAAATGAGGAAAAAGTACTATGGAGGAGGATAATTCACAACAAGTTTGGAGGCAATGAGAAGGATTTTCTCCCTAATACAACTAGTAATTCAGTTGGTAAGAGCCTTTGGAGTGTCATTTTGAAATGTAGGGACCATGTGAAGCAAAATATGAATATCCAAGTGCAGAGTGGAGACAGATGCCTCTTCTGGAAAGATGTTTTGTTGAATGGTCAATTTATAAAATCCATGTTTCCAAATCTTTTTAGATTAAGCAGGGTACAAGATGCCATTATACAGGAAATGTTAAATATCAGTAATGGGAATGGTTGGGATTTTGCTTTTTGCAGGAGTTTGAAGGAGTCAGAAATTGAAGACATTGCACATCTTTTGGGCCTGCTATCTACTTTCAACTGTGGAGTTGGTACAGATCACAGAGTTTGGAAAAATAGGACAAAAAGGTTTTCAGTTAAGGAGTGCTATAAATCTCTCGAGGAGGATGGTTTGCTGTTTTTTCCATACAAGTGTGTTTGGAACCCAAAAATTCCACAAAAGGTAATCTTCTTTGTTTGGTCTCTTTGTTATAATGTTGCACCAACAATGGACTGTTTGAGAAACTCTTTTAATGTGAATGGATGCTTATTGTGTAAGAAGAGTGCTGAAACAAATAATCATACGTTTATGCATTGTGAAAAACAAGAGAGTTATGAAACTATATTTTGTTCTACAGTGGGTGTTTCAGGATAATGTAAGAAATACTATCTGGGAATAGAGGAGGAAGAAGGGAAGAAATTGAAAAAACGAGGGTCTAACAACCACACCCAACAATTCGTTTGGCAATCTGAAAGGACTTACTCCAATATACTTCCTAGAGAATCAACTAGACAGTCAGACTCAATCTAGAGTAAAGTATATCAAAGAGTTTAATATCTCTGTTTCACAATGTCATCAACAAATCAAATAGGTGGAAATCTGCGAGCCTGATTATTATGTGAAACAACTTCAACGGTACCAAAGACCAATGTTCAAGTGTCAATCAATTTAAATCAACAACCAAAGGTTGGATATTATAATTGATTGATGTTAACGCACAACCTGTGATATTCCAATTATATAACAAAATATAATGCGGAAAAGAAATAACACAGACACCAGAAGTTTTGTTAACGAGGAAACCGCAAATGCATAAAAAGCCCGGGACCTAGTCCAGATTGAACACACACTGTATTAAGCCGCTACAGACACTAGCCTACTACAAACTAACTTCGGTCTGGACTGTAGTGGAACCCCAATCAATGTCACACTGATCCAAGGTACAGTTGCGCTCCTTACGTCTCTGATCCAGCAGGATACTACGCACTTGATTCCCTTAGATGATCTCACCCATAACTAAGAGTTGCTACGACCCAAAGTCAAAGACCTTAATAAATAATTCTGTATCACACAGAAAAGTCTACAAGAATAGATAAATCTATCTCCCACATAAATACCTACGAGTTTTGTTCCGTCTTTTTATAAATCAAGGTGAACAGGAACCAATTGATATATCAGACTTATATTCCTGAAGAACAACCTAGACATATCAATCACCTCACAATAATCTTAATCGACTAGCGAAACAAGATATTGTGGAATCACAAACGATGAGACGAATATGTTTGTTATTACTTTTCTATCTTGCCTATCGAAGAAATTAATCTCGAGCAAATTTTATAATTGTACTCAATACGATAGAAACAGCAATATCAGATCACGCAACTACAGAGAAAATAGTTGGGTTTGGCTTCATTAATCCCAATGAAGTCTTAAAGTCGTTAACCTACAGGTTCTCGGTAGAAACCTAAGGTTAAAGGAGAATCGACTCTAGCTTATACAACTAGTATCACATAGAAGGTGTGGGCATTAGCTTTCCCAGTTGTTAGAGTTCTCCTTTATATAGTCTCCAAATCAGGGTTTGCAATCTAGGTTACCTTGGTAACAAAACATTCAATATTCACCGTTAGATGAAAACCTGATTAAATTCAAGATAATATCTTTCAACCGTTAGATATAACTTAGCTTGTTATACACAAATTAAATGCATGTCCATTTAGGTTTGTGTAACCGTACCTAAACGTGTACACCTAGTTGGTTCAACAGTAGTTAACCAAATGATTAGCCATATGATCACTTTCATATCAACCTTATTCATCTTCACCATAACTGGTTCAAATGACTCAAAAGAACTAGTTAGAGAGTTGTTCAATTGCTTAGATCTCATAGAAGTATACAAGACACAATCGAAACAAAAACGATTTTGATTCACTCGAATCAATTCATGAACTTTATAGCCACGGTTTGCAAATATGCATTCCTTAGTTTATATAAGTTTAAGTTCACGAATAAACCGTTTTTAGAAAATAACCCACTCAAGTATGCATACCGGTACGCATACTTATGTGCCCGGTTTAAATATGTTTTCAGTTCACAAGCTCCAGCAGAAATTCACGGGACGTGAACTTCCAGTTATCCTGAGCAGCAAAGTACGCATACTTTGGTTCAAGGATTTTGGACTTATACACGTATGAGTTCACATACAATGTTTATATCCATTCAAGGTTATATATTCTAAACTCTCATTTCAATCATTGAAACATTCTTAGAGGATGTTAAATAGAGGTTATTCACACACTATTCTTCTTCAAAGCAATTTTCAAGAATTGAAATAACCAACATGACTTTCGTCACTTGTAAAGATGAACTTGGCCAAAGAGAAAGCTTACCAACACATATTTCGAGAAATAGATAAGCGAGATAAACTCAGCTCGAAATAGCAAATGTGTATAATCGAAGTCTATATAGCAATACGACTTTTGTCTCAAGATAGGAGATAGAGTAGATAGACTTTCGAGTGATAGATAAGTTCAAGTCTCCACATACTTTTTAGTTGATGAAGATCCACCAGTTCCTTGAGTAGTTCTTCGTCTTTGCATGATGAACGTCGTGGAGTCTAGAGCTCAACTACACTTTCTATCCTAGTCCGAGACTTAGCTATAAGTAGACTAGAAATCAAGACTTATAGTTTTGGCAACTAAACTTGACAAACAAGCTTGAGATAGCAAAGCTTGCGAGTTCGACCGAGCAATGCTCTAACAATCTCCCCCTTTGTCAATTTTAGTGACAAAACTATCAATACATATGGAATACAACATAAAATAAACTTTGCAGCTTCTCTTCCACATGCATGATCTCCTTGGTTCTTCAACATTACTTGAAATCTTCGTCACTTCCAAGTACTCCAATGATTCCAAAGGTTGTAAGTTTAGCATCATCGTTGTTGAAGTTCCGTAGCCATAACAATGAGAAAACAAAAGCTCTCAATCATTGTTACACAGTGTCATAGTATTATTACACATCATCAAAGTTCAATTGTATCACAACTTTGGTAACAATACTATGGTGATGTGTATCACTCCCCTTTAGTCAATACTTCATATCACATGAAAACCACTCCCCCTTACATAATGATCTGAAAACCATATGTATTTGTAGTGTGAACTACACATTAATTCTCCCTCTTTTTGTCAATAAAATTGGCAAAGGTACGAAAACTAGTGGGATCCTAATGAAATTTCCATAGAGACACTTCATGACTAAAAGAAAGCACACATCAACTTTTTAGATGCAATCATATAGCCGAAGCTAAATGCATTCATCAAGGAGTTTATAAAGATACAAGATGTAATATTCCACAACCGCACTCCCCATAAGGATTTGGAAATTAAGCACGAGTTCAATTAAGAACTCTCCCCCATAAAATGTCAATCCCGAAAGAACAACAAGAGCGACCTTACTTTCACAAGAAAACATGAAACATGAATTTGTATCCAAAATACTCAACCAAATTAACCACAAGAGAACCCATGATTAATTCAATCGGAAATGCTCAACATAAGAAAACTTACGGAGCCACACAGTATATACATAAAAAATATGGATCATGGAAGATCAATACTGCGGAATACACAAAGATTCATTTTATCCTTCATCACTATTTGCACAATGATATCTAATAGACTTAATCTTTGTAAACAAAAGTCATCCTTTCTTCCATCAATATTTGCATAAAGACATAAAAGGCGTAACTTTCGTTTGTCAAAAGTTCATTCAATCTTTTATCAATACGTGCATATCGATATATGAAGGACTTAACTTTTGACCATGTATTTAACTGTACTTCTCATGGATCCAACACATGTAGCAATTTAATTGAAGGATAAAATCATTCAAGGCTAAACATAAAGTTATTACAACCATTAAAGCAACAGTTTTAAAAGTATATCAACACAAGAGGTTCAGCAAATACAGAGATTAATAACTCAACTCATACAAATCCCTTTCAATTTCATAGAATTTTTCAGTTAGTTCAGGGTGAGCTGTCTGAGCATAGAACAACTTCTCCTTCAGGACTTCATTTTCTTGCTGAAGACGAATGAGTTCAGAGCTGGGTGCTGCAGGAGTTCTGGCCATCTTTCTGACGTTATTCATGGAGAAGACTTTGGTCCTCCAAGATCGGTTCCGACAGCAACAATGCCAAATTGACTGCAAATCCTTGAGATAAGTCAAGGAAAACCAGGAGTCTTCTTTGAAATTTGTCTGACACTTATCATTTGACGAACAATAAGTCCCCAAAAGTCAATATTTCTCCCTTCCACAACATAATACACCGGTTGTGCAAGAGGTCTAGTCCACAGTTATCTGTCAACTGTGATGGGCATCAGGTTAGCTACCATAATTTTTCCAGCAACATTGAGGAACAAATCAGCATCATGAACATCAATTTTTTCTTCGTGTCGAGGAGCATTCTTACTCATGAGAAGGTCTAAGAGCGCCTCAGAAGAAGGTCTCAAGTGCTCATGAGGAGGCAATAGAAAATCATCAGTAAGAGGCAAACACATCAGTTCAACAATTATTTGTCGGTTTACAATAAAAGTTGTTCCCTCGACAATAGTTTTGAAGGAGCAGTTGATAGAATCAGGCTCATGAAGGTTTGCATAAAATTGAGCAGTTAGCTCCATGTATGCAGTTTCCATGGGACGATGAACAATACCCCATTCATGATTTTCAAAGAACCTAGACAGACCATCTACCTTAAGAACAGAGGGATTGTAAATCCTTTCCATGATAGGTTTCTTAGTACTATAGTCCACATAGTAATCACAAGCCTTAGGATTAATGAACCTAATTCTTAAGCTTGGGTCAAGGAATTCTTCTCCACGATTTTGAGTACCCAAACTCTCACCACGATTAGCTCTCTTCCTAGAAAAATTTCGGGTAAAGTATATGAACGAGAAGTTTGAGAAACTTACTTGGTTCGTGAACTGATAACAATGGTAAAGTACCGGAACTGCAAAAATGAGAAAAACGTACACCAATCCCTGAAGAAGTTTTTCGTTGCGATTCTAAAGAGCCCAATAACACTCAGAAAGATTGAGCAATGTAGTTGATGGGAATCGAGAGAAACATAGCTGTTGGTTTTTCTTTTTCGTACACAAACTGAAGAAGAAGAGGGGGACGTGGTGAACGAAGATAAACATTTATCTTTTTAAGTGTCAAACGGTGGAACCTTAACCGGTTGAACACGTTCTGGAACAAGGTTCCAATACAGACAGGTTAGAATAATAGTGTGTGAGTCACACTGAGCTGACAAGGGCTCGTTTGTTTGTGTGAATAACAAGGAACATCCTATTTGGAGTAAAACTCAACAAATATGATTATGAGCAGCTACATGTGATTAGGTATGCAACATAGAAGCATATTACACCATGACACCAAGAGAGAGTTTCCTTCCAACAACTCTTACAGTCCCCAGTATTAACAAACACCCAAGGAACTGTCTTTATAAGATTATCAACGAAATTCGAGAGAACCCAAAGAGATTTCTGTTTCTGATTTCTCGTTTTCCATCTTATAAATGACAGTTTCTGCAGATAGTTTATAGTACCGCGAGGGGAACCTCTTTTGGTAAAAGAAGACGTCTTAACTTCTTCATAAATGAAGACAATATAACTATCTTAATAGAAAGTGTCTGGAATTGAGCAAGGAATTGATTCATACAGTGAGGTGATATACTCAGATGACTGGGATTCAAACTCCTCTTGGTGACACTAAGAATCTCGGTTATTTCTGGAAATATCTTTGGATGAGGTTGGGAACTAAACTGCAATAGTACTACTGCACATCCTCAAACTGATGGGCAAACTGAAGTTGTCAATAGATTATTTGGATTTAATATGTGCTAAGATTGCAGACTCTCAATAAAAACGGTGGGAAATATTTCTTCCTCATATGGATTTGCATTCAGCACATCTGTGAATCGTTTTACTGGTAAGTCACCTTTTGATATTGTTTATTCCAAGGTACCAAAGCATATACTGGATTTGGTGGTATTACCTAAACTTTCCAAGTCTCACGTAAAAGCTGATCAACTAGTTGACAAAGTTTCTCAGCTTCATCAAGAAGTTAAACTAAGTTGGAAGACTCTAATGCTAAATACAAAGCAATTGCTGATCAACACAGGCGTATTAAAACTTTTGAAGAATGAGACTGGTAATGATACATCTTAGAAAAGAAAGATTTCCAGTTGGTACGTACAACAAAACTAAAATGAAGAAGTATGGACCTTTCAAGGTTTTGAAGAAAATAAGTGACAATGCTTATGTTGTGGATCTTCCTTCCAATTGGAATATATCTAACATATTCAATGTGCAGGAAATTTATACATTCCATGGAGAGAATGATTCTACTTGATTCATTTTTTCAACTTGAGGCCAAGTTGTATTTAAGAAGGGGGGACTGATGTAGAACATCTCTATTTTTTTCCTTCTAGATTCTTCTTAACTTGTTTATTAAGTTTAGCACTACTTGTCTTAGACTTTTAATTATTTTTTCTTTTAGAGTTTTACTATTTTTAGACTTTGTTCATGCCTATGTAAACAGGCTTATGTCGTTCTTAGAGAACACATTATTATTATCAAGATTATTCATACAATCCCTGTCTTAGAGTATCCTTTCTTCTTTTCTTTCAAACCCGTTCTTAACAATTCATCTCTTTTCTCATCCTTTTCTTACTTCTCATCACCTGCAATAATCTCAGTATTTCATTCTTCTAACTTGTTCTACATTACTAACTAACATATTTCCTAACTATATATACAATATATGTACAAATCTCCATATCTCCTAATATATTACAAGATGTATTAGCCACGGGAGGTCAAAATGAGAAGGCCATCGTCGTCGCTTACAACAAGAGAGATATTAAAACGACAAAGTCAATCCCGAAGGATGTTGTTGACGCAGATGTCTTTTCGTTTGAAATCTCAGCTATATCCGATAAAAATACTAGCAAACCTTTCTCAATCGTTGCTAAGAAGGTTATAGGGCTACTTATCATGTTTTAGTTAGTATCAAAGGGATTGACTCAATTTTGACAAACTAGATGCAAAGTACTTTTGAAGGATTGAATTATCTTTCTGGTGTTAACATTAAAAGGAATATCAATGTTTGTCATTTTTGGGGTCCCTTTTAAAACCAACAATAATTGGTTACCAAGTTGTTTAACATCACAAAGATACTAATTCAACTTCTCTATAATGGTTTTTGGTGTCCTTTTTAAAAGCAATAATAGTTGGATACCAAGTTATTTAGCATTCTAACTCATACTAGTTTATTAGTTTATCTGCAGTAGTTTTATTCCATTTTAAAACCACGAACATCTAGTTTAATAAAAAAATATTACTAAACATATATATTATAGCGAACCATCTTTTTTTTTTTTTCCTTTGATGAAAAATCAAAACACATTTTATTCAATCCGAAATGATTATCCAGTTATTTACGCTTAAAAGAACATCAAAATACAAGAAAATATATAGATACCCATAACATGTAAATTGCAAAGAGAAATAGAAAAAAATGCCGCAAAGGTACTCTAACTTTTGTATGAAAGATAGGGAGAAAGGTGTAATCCAGAATCAGTTCTAACCATTTTAAATGTTTGTCTTCTTTATAAACACTTTGTGGTAAAAAAAATTATACTATAATAAAGTTATCTTTATCTTCTTCATTTTAATTGTTATTTTCTCTTTGAACGAAGATTTTGTTTTTATTGATCGATCTCAATAAGTGTCAGAGATTCATATTTACGGGTTCAGGCTAACCAAGTTTTTTTTCCGGTCATTTAGAAAAACTAGTGACAATTTATTATTCATTCATGTACTATTTTTATGATACTTATATAAACATGAATTTTATATCTAAAATAAAAGTTGAGAGAACTCTGTGAAGTTTCAAACAGATCCCACAATGTAGAGCAAAATCTCTATTTGGAAATAAATAATGTTGATCACAAAATGTGGAACCAAAGTTATACTTGGAGTTAGATATTGCGCAGCTAACTGTTATATGTCTACATTACGGAATTAAGAAGACAATATGAACAATGAGGAGGAATAATTGCCGATATTTTCTAATACATTTCTATTTATCTCTCTATATCGAAAACCTCAGAAAGAACCCTCCCTCATCAAAAGAGAAAAAAAAAACATAATCTCTCTGCAATTATTTGTTAATGGCTTCCAAATCATCGACATCTCTTCTTCAAATTGAGACGATTTTTGATACTACAAATGGAAAAAGAAAAATCCAGTTTGAGTTATCAGCACCAGTTCATAAGATTATTGAAGTAACCTTCACTTTTGAACCTAGTATTTTAAAGGATTGGTTACTAAATACAGTAGATCAAAATCTGTAGTTGGTATATCAGTTACCGCTGACGCGCAAGGATAAATAGAATTGTTGAGAATTCTTGTTAGGAACAAATTTATAGTTTTTTGCCAAAAAAAGAAGGTAACTCCTTGGGATCTTGTTTATTTTTTTTGGTGAGGATAATCAGTTTTCTTGATTGATGCATAAAATCATGTGATGGGAAAAACAAGCAAAGAGGAAAATTTTCCGAAATTTGCTTGCAAAACAATCACAGAGAAAAAAAATGTTATGTGAGTCACGAACAAGTCGCTCTCTTTAAGACGTTTCACGACTCTGCCCAAGATGGTGCAAATAGTTCTTTCATGTTGCGTATTCCCAAGATAAAATATCCAAGTAAAATCTCTTTCACAATCACTCTTGCACGCTGAGATTATGTGATACTTGTAAAATTTTACTCTTTCTCGGGATCAATCTTTTCGGAAGAAAGTGATGATCACACACTAGCTTTCTTTCTCTCAAAATTCTTTTTCTTTATAAGCTCAAAAAAAGAAAAAGCTCTCATATGTTTTCCTACCAAAATCTGATTTTTGTACTAAAGAATTTTAATAGTTAATGACATTTTAATGTCAATAATAATCACCCTTAACTTATACTAAATATAAATGGTCATTAGATTAATAACAAAAATAAATCTCTTTTATGAAAAGCTTTATGAGTATTGAAACAATTTTAAGAGAATAATAAATGGAAATTAATTTGTTTTAACATATATTACCAATATTATCTATAATTTAATAAAACATACAAACATGAATCTATTATATTATGGTCTCTTTGGTCCGTAAGATTATAACAATCAAATTACCTCCAAGATATAGTAAATGTACCGAAGCTACATGTAGATGCAAAGAACATAGAACTCGAGGAGAAAAACAGGGAAATAGAGGAAAAAACAATGATCTACATGAAGTAAAAGAAAAGATCTCTAAGATAGAAAATGAGAAAAATATTAGGAGTGTGATAAGTGCATATTTTACATGATTTTAATGTTCATTTCATACTTGTTTTAGCTATAAATCTTGCATATTATCTTATCATTAATCTTTCTTTACTTTATTTGTTTCTATTAGGTGAATCATATCAAGAAGAGTGAAAATGGTTACAAAAGATCTAAGAAGTGGAGTTCTCCAAATATCCAAGTGTCCAGAGGCAAGAGAAGTGGAAGAAGTGCGACGAAATAGAGCAAAGAATGCTCAAAAACACTAGAAGATCCAATCACCAAGTTCAACACATTCAATTCAAGTAGTTCCTAATACCATTTTGAAGATAACGAAAATACGAAGTGAATGGAGAAAGAATGAGGTCATTCCGAGTTCGGACGAAGAAGTTACGGGAAAAACAGTCGAAGTGAAAAACAACGATCTACAACACAACAATCAGCATTTCTACTAGCAATACTGACTGTAGCACTATTTCGGGCAGAGAATGTGTATTTTAGACCCCTACAATCGACATTACTCATGGGAATTCGACAATGCTTATTAGTGTTATTTTGAGCCCTAAAGTCGGCATTGCTCATTGGAAATCACTTATTCCGATTGAGACAAACATATTGGGCCCCTTTTGACATATTTTGACTTCCAAATAAAGGAAATTTGGTCTCGGATGGATTCTAAGACTTAGAACTCATGAATACTATATAAGAGGACTACCACAACATTAGAAGACACCTTTTATGTTATTTTGCAAGCTTGGAGAGAAGAAACAACACAACAGACCAAAAGCTAGGGTTTCAGAGCGGTTCTCATCAGTCGTAACAATCTCTCTTTACTCTTGTCATATGTATAACATGTATATTTTTACATCCATGGGTAGAAAAATACCTATTGATTGAGGATGAATTCTAAGTTCTAAATATGATTTGATTTAGTATATGAATTTGTTTTGATTTCTTCATATGATTATCGATTTTCTTTGCTAATATGAATGTTTATGCTTGATTGATAGGTTGTTTAGGTGGCCAACTAATTCGGTTTATTAATTAATTTAAAGCTAATAAAAGATAGTGAAATCCGTAAATGTCAAACGACTCTTTAAACAAGTAGAAAATGTGAGACTTTGCAGAGGGATTCTGTGGAGTAATCACTATAAAGACAACACTAATAAGCAGACTGAGCTTATGCATTCGAGTCTAGGATCAACCTAAGTTCACAAGACCTAAAGCATTTGAATAATTACACCTCGAGAGCTTCTTCTTGGTGGCTCAGACGAATAAAATCTGGTAGTCGAGCGCTTCCGTATCCAGTAACATTAGGAATTTTGGGGATAACAAAGCTTATTGTTATTCTATGGATGGTGATAATCAATGATTAGTGACAAGTGAATGACTATACCATGAATATTTAGTAACGAAGAAGGATTCCTCGATCATCTCTTTCTCTCTATTGCTTACAGCTCGACTTTAATTGTTTTCTTATTTACTTTGTTTAAAAATCTAAAACAAAACCCCCTTTTGTGACGTATTCAACAACTAAAACCCCATGCTCTTCGTGGGAACGAACTTGACTTCCATTATATTATTTATGATTGAGTGGAAATAAGATCACTAATTCGATTGCACCTACGACATCCATCAGAGTGACATCCACTGCCTCGCTGGTTGTTGCTTAATTTCAATGGAAAAAAAAGGGTTTGTTTGCTCTGTTTTGTTTAATAATTCGATTTTATTTTAAGGTTTTTTGAAGTTATTCTCAGCTTTCTTATTTATTTGTGGATATGCGTGTTTGTAAGAATTAAGATTTACTAAATCATTATTATAAATGAGAAGTTAAATCTAAGGTGGATAAACTCATTAGGTTTTGATGGAATTAGTCTATACGTAATTAGTTTGATTTTTGTTAAAGGGAGAGCAAAAAGAGATTCGAGGAGAGCGAAAATCATAGCCAACTCACTGGATAAACCGCGTTATATAGAAATCAACGAGTCGGACGAAATTATCCTTTCTAGTAACACAAAATTTTCACATACTCGTCGTCCAGTCATAATCAAACCTACTCCTACCTCGTCTTCTACTTTTCTGTAACCCGAATTATCGTTACAGAGACTTAAACTTCCATTAATGGTGGTGAAGTTTTCTCTTGATAATTAAATCCACATTAGCCTGTACAACAATTGAATAAATTGTGTAGTAGATGGAGAAATCTACATATTATCACCAACAGAAGCGAGATCATAATCTAAAGATTTAAGGCAAAGAGGACAAAATGTTACAACGATTGATTCTAACGTACGGATCCATTCAATCAAGATGGAAGTGTTGTCTGTTCATCTTACCATAGATAATAACACTGTTTCTTTTAGTTTTTTAGAATGATAACAATGATGATTGATGGATTTTCATTACCTATGAAATTGATACAGATTTTTGGTGAACACACCTCTTAAGTATCGTAACTTAACATTTTTGATTTAATGTACAGTGTATTTTATGTTGGAGTTGAGAAGACGATGCAAGAGGTTAGGTTTTATTTGATGTTAAACGTGTGTGAAAAATTTGTGTGATCACGAAGGGTAATTATGTCTGACTCGGACATTTATATTAAATCGAGCCTAGTTAATGAGTCAACAAAGATTTTTGCTCTCATCGGATCTGTTTTTGCTCTCCCTTTAACAAAAATCATTAGTTTTCTATTTGATATTTTTCTTCATTTTCTTTCTTTAGTTGAATACACTAGGTATACCTACTGATGATCCAACTAAGAGAAAAATGATCAAACTAAGAGAGAGTCAGCTCATGTATTCCTACATAATGAGATGAATTAATTGATTTGCATTTGAGTGAATATGTTATTTAAACTCTAGGTTCCAAGCACCTCTATAAAAGGTTGTCTTTGCAAACCCTGTATGTTGGAAAATGGGTACCAGAGGATGAAAAATCAGAGAACACAAAATAATGTTGTAACATCGACTTCAAGACCTTGCGATTCTTTTCAGCAAATATTTCGACCCTTCCCAAATAATTGACTAGTACAATCGATCAATTAAATAATGCTTTTTATAATACAATAAAGCCTTACCAACGTTTTTGGATTCAAGAGTTGTGCCCCCTTGACCCAACCAAGAGTACACATTTATTGGATTCCGATGATGCTTAGAGAGAAAAGAAATCAGAGATTTTGATGTGTTGAAATAGGAGAAAGCTTTCGCAATTTATAGAGGGTTCCATGTCTACTGGAGATGTCTCTTCATCTCCAAAACGCCTTCAAAAGACATCCATTAACGATGTCTCATGAAAAAGACACCTTTGGGAAGAGACGCGTTTGTAGAGATTGGGGAAAACCGAATTAGGTTTCCAAATTTAAAATCAGAAAAAAATTTCTACGAAATGTTGTCTCCATCACTATAATGAATTATTGGTCTCTCTTATAAACAAACGAAACTACCTTTGTGATCTAGATTAAGTTTAATGCGAGCAAGTATTAAAAAGTTAAATGCATGGTGTTCTAAAAAGTTAAATGCATGTTGTTCTAAAAAAAAATATATCAGTTTCATTTTTCTCGTGATTTAGTCGACGCAGCAAAAAGTAACAACTTCCTATACACATATATTGTATTTTATTTGTCGATTTGATTTTCTTATCAAAGTCTCATCAGATGAATCTCTTTTTGAATCGCATTAGAGGGGATCATAAACTAAAACCCCTTGAAAGATAAAACTAGTCAATTCACACGAGATTTTTAAATATCCAAACCTGAAGAATAACAACAAGAAGAAGGTTTTAGAAACTAATGTTTTAGTTGTTTTGTTTATGGATAATATTTTGAAAATAATAAGGTGGAAAGTCTTAGAGTTTCTGTTATGAAACGTGTACGAGGACAAATATCTAAGTCCAAGTAAGATACATATTCATTTTCTCTAAAATGAAAAAGCCACTTCTGCGTAAGCGGCACAAGACACAAGAAGATAAGGTTATAACGGGATTCAGAAGTGGACCCCACGTAACCACCCTATAAATACCCCTCTCTCCCAAGTGAAGAGGGGGATCCGAGAATATTGAGAGGAGAATAGGAGAGAGACATAGAGAGACAGGGAGAGATAGAGAAAGTGTAAGTGAAACTCCTCCTGCTACGCAGACCTATGTTGATCTCAAAGTCATTCGACTATTTCTGTAACCATCGTACATATAATGAAAAACCCAAACCCGCAGACAGAGATCTGAGTGCTGAATCATATAAGTTAATCGTTTCATCTATATTCATGCATTTATACTTTGCATATTCGATTCGATATTTATGGTACATCATGTTCGTACGTTTTATACTTCCATTCCATTATTTATCTTATTATGCGAGTTAAGAAAAATGATTGTAGTTGATGAGACGAGGAAGAGTTTTAGGACTCTGAGTCAAGGATTCAACATAACCGATTCATCCCCCTCTGGCGCAGCCTATTTACTATATTGTCATGAGTCTGCACGCATTATTTGTGAACACTCCGATGACAATGACCCTTGTGTTCACAATCTGGCGCTAGAAACAGGGATCTTCATCCCGGTAAAAGATTTATCTTCTCCTGTGACTTGTTTCAGGGTTCGTTCTCTGAAAATAGCGATGCATGGAACACAACGGTTTTTTCCGTGCATAATTTCAAAAACCAAAATTATGAACAGATCTACGTTTACCTAAGTAGATCTGATTTTCCATGCATTTTCTAAGTTTTCACATCTATGAAGGTCAAAACTTCGAAAAGATCTACGCTTATCCAAGTAGATCTGCGTTTTCGTACATTTTCAAGATGTCACGTCTTTGATAATCAAAACTATGAAAAAATCCACGTTTATCTAAGTAGATCTGATTTTCCATGCATTTTCTAAGTTTTCACGTCTTTGAAAATCAAAACTTCGAACAGATCTGCGGTCATCTAAATAGATGGGCGCCTTATGTATTTTCAAGATTTTACACCTTTGAGAACTCAAAACGCTAATAGATATCACGTGGGGCCCATTGTCTTCGTGATTTTTTTTCTCTCTTTCAGGAAAACATTAAAAGATGGAGAAAAGCAAAGATGTCGGGAAGGCAAAAGATTCGTCAAAAGAGACGCCAAGGACAACCCCAGTTGTAACCAGGAGTAAGCAGAGAGGTGAAAAGCTAAAGGAAGCGGATAGGGTACAGGATAATGCAGAAAGCACGGCCCCCATCAATGCCAACATCATCGCAACAAACGCATTAAATGCCGCGGCAGCCAAAGCTGGAGCTTCAAGAGCTGGCGGATCCAAAGTTGGAGCTCCCAGAGTAACCAATGCTCGACTACAGGAACATCAGGAAGTCGTAGCAGAGTCAGGAATACAACAACCCCTCTATGGGATGCCCTTAACCAACTAACAGAACATACCCTTTCCAGCCAAACAACCGCTTCTAATAGCAGGTCAACCCGCACAACAACCGTCGGGGTCCCAAGGTACACGGTTAGACCCACCAGAACCAGTGATACATATCGTGGATGAGGAAAAAACCATAGCCGCTGGTGAACAATTGCGGGCAGGAACACCAAATCAAGGGTCAAATCATTCCGCTCAGATGATGGCCGAGCTGACATAATTAAGGAAGAACCAGAAGGCATACGCAGATGCTGTGGCGATATTAGCACAAGAGAACCAAACACTCAAGGAAAGAATCATTCATAGCGCAGAGGTAGAAAACCAACGCGACGAAGATAACTCCAAGGCCCTAGCACCTAATCAAGACAGAAGAATGATGGTCGCAAACAACCCACTTCCATTGAATCGAAGAGGATCAAGGAGCAGCCAAAGATCAGAACCTGATTACAATCCTGGGAACTCGGACTACTAAGACAATACCACCCTCCTACAAGCGAAATCTACCATTCATGAAGAGCACCAGGTCGCAATGGAAAATCTGCGTGCTGAGATACTGGCAGAAATCAAGGAGCTAAAGACTAGGCAGGGAGGCGGAAGACTAGAACAAGTGATGAAGGAAGCAAACACTACCCCGCTGACGCAACACTTGGCCAGGGATTCCATACCGCAGAAGTGTTCGGTTCCCGCCTTCGATTGCTATGACGGGTCAACTGATCATGCGGCTCATCTTCGATATTATAATCGAATGATGGCCGGTGGGATAACGAAGACTCCATACTATGCAGATACTTCCCAACAAGTTTAAAAGGGTTCGCGTTGTCATGGTTTGACAACTTGCTATCAAACTCCATCGACTCCTACGACCAACTCATAGAAAAATTTCTAGCAACATACATGTACAACAAGGTTGTCAATACCGGCATGGAAAAGCTATTCTCGCTGGAGATGAAATACAAAGAGACCATCAGAGAATATACTGATAGATGGCATAAGATTTGCCAAGCTATTGGCAACGTAGATCCCGTGGTTAGTATCAACTGCTACAAATGGGGGATGGACAGGATGAGTCATTCGTTTGTCGAGATCCACGGAACCATCCCAACCACCGAAGGAGATCTCCGGATAATCATAGAAAAGCATGCAAGGTTAGAAGAAATTCAGCGTGAAAATCCTAGAGCTCATACTCAACGTCCCACACGCACAAATTCTGTGGATCAAGCCAGCGGGTCCAAAAGAGGAATCACAGAAGACCGTCCCAACGAGGAAAGGAAAGAACGAAGGGATGATAGACGAAAAGATGATCGAAAATTTTAAGATCAAGTCTATACCAAGCTGAATACTAGTTACTCGTGCATCCTGAGAGAGATCAAGGGGAGAGAGAACCTCGATTGGCCATGGTCCAAGGGAAAGCAGCCTTCTAGATCAGAAAAATCCAAGGAATACTGTGAATACCACTGTTTTAACGGTCGTCAAACAGAAAAATGCAAAAATCTCAAGATATGATTCAAAAACTAATCGACGCAGGAGACCTGAAGCAATATATACAGAAGACTGATAACGAAGATAGAACCAAGAGAGGCAAGCAGGTTCAGTTACCGGAAGGCAACTGCACCCTCAACAAGATTTCATGTTATGAGGTTCAAGGACCATCCTTAATCGCCCAGATTGGGAAGAGATTGAGAAAACAATTCGAAGATTATTGTGAGCTTTATAAGATCGATGGGAAAGAGGTAAACGAGCACGAACAATGGATGGACGCACCCATGACCTTCGATGCGGACGATGTGGAAGAAGACATGGAAAACCATAATGATCCTCTAGTCCTCACACTCCCAATAGCAGGGTGCAATGTCAAGAAAATTCTCATCGACGGAGGAAGCTCGGTCAACGTCCTGTTCTATGACACGTTCAAGCGTATGGAACTCAACGACGAGCAACTAATATCATCTTACTACACCATCTACGGATTCAACGGCGCAGCTACAAAGACCCTAGGGTACATTGTCTTGCAAGTGGACGCGGGGCCCATGAAAGTGGACACTCGATTCAGCGTCGTAGACGCACCTTCACCCTACAATGCCATCATCGGAAGAAGATGGGTTCACAAGCTCAAGGGAGTAGCTGCAACCTACCATCAATATCTCAGATTCCCAACACCTCTGGGAGTCATGGAAATTAAAGGAGACCAAGTAATTGCGCGGGAATGTCAGACCTTACAGAATCAGATCAATAGTGAGCAGGAAGAGAAGCACCAGTCCTGAAGAGCCAAAAATAAGAAGATAAGCATAGATGCGTATCTGGAAGAAATCTCTGGAAAAATCCTTCTGAACGTAAGCACCACGGGCAGTGCAGAAGCAAGCACCTCCGCGACAAAAGAAGATGGAGAGCCTACCAAATAGCAATTAAAGAATGTTCCTCTCTTGGGGGAACCAAAACCCACGTTTACACCCGTCGAAGCAGCTAAAGAAGTCAATATATGGACTGAGGAAAACCCGAAGATGATCAAAATAGGCACCTTGATGGATGAAGAAAGAGAAACCGCGCTAATCAAACTTCTAAAGGAATACGCGGACGTCTTTTCTTGGAAATTGGGGGACATGCCGGGAATTGATCCAAATTTAGTTCATCACGAACTTCGAATAAAACCAGGTACCCCCCCTTTTAAGCAGAAGGTGCGCAAAGTAGCTCCAGAATACCATCGAGCAGTTGAAGTGGAAATCCGCAAACTACTGGACACAGAATTCATCAAAGAAGTTAAATAACCAACATGGATATTTAACATGGTCATCGTACCGAAGAAAAATGGCGGAGTAAGGATATGCATCGACTTCACCAACATTAATAAGGCTTGCCCAAAAGATATCTATCCACTGCCAAGCATTGACCAACTTGTCGAGGCAGTCGAAGGATACGAAGAAATGTCATTCATGGATGGATACTCTGGATACAACCAATTATTCCTAGCAGAATAAGATCAACAACATACAACATTCTATACACCGCACGACCTCTATTGATACGTAAGAATGCCTTTTGGACTTCGAAACACAGGGGAAACCTACCAAAGAATGGTGGATGCAATTTTCAAACCGTGGATTGGAAGTACACTGGAAGTATATGTGGATGATATGCTCGTCAAAAGCAAGCTGCGCAAAGATCATCACCAAGACCTAAAAGATATTTTCCAAGCAATGAGAGAGCACAACATGAAGGTAAACCCAGAGAAGTGCACTTTTGGTGTAACTTCCGGAAAGTTCCTCGGATATTTGGTGACAAAGAGGGGCATTGAGGTCGATCCCGCTAAAATTGAAGCATCGTAAGAATGCCATCCCCAAAGAACTTAAAAGAGGTTCAGAAACTCAATGGTTCACTGGCTGCGCTGGGGAGGTTCATATCCAAGTCCTCGGATAGATGTAAGCACTTTTTTAACATTCTCAAAAAAGGAAGCAAATTCGAATGGACGGCAGAGTGCGAAGAAGCCTTTCAAAATATCAAAGAATACCTAGCTGAGATCCCTATACTACAAAAACCAGACCCCGATGAAGTGTTGGCACTATACATAGCAGCAACAGAAGATGCAGTCAGCGCAGTATTGGTTAAAACCAACACGAAGATAGAGCAGCCCATCTATTACATCAACAAGACTCTAAACGCAGCAGAGAGGAACTACACGAAGATCGAGCAGCTCATCTTGGCGTTAGTATGGGCAACCCTGAAACTCAGAACTTACTTTTTGACTCACTACGTCCGCGTCCCATGCAAAGCTCCGCTATAAGCAGTCCTTAAAAACGCAGGGAAAGTAGGAAGAATTGCAAAATGGAATACTCAACTAGATCAATTCAATATCATCCATGTGCTACATCACTCTCAGAAGTCACAAGTATTAGCAGATTTCCTAGCAGACTTACCGTTGGATAGCTACGAAGAAGTCATCATCGAAGGGCGGAAGGCAGCAGGACTACCAGAAATCGACGAAGGTAAAGACCCTATAGACATCTTGGAACCAAAAAATCCTAGGCAATGGGAAGTCTTCGTAGATGGATCGAAAAATAAAGAAGGGGCGGGGATAGGCATCGTAATCACCACTCCAACAGGAGACAGGATCATACATGCTTTCAGGTTAGAATTCAAGGGGCATACCAACAACATAGTTGAATATGAAGCAGTGGTGCATGCCCTTCAGTTGATAATAGAAATGGGCATAACTGACGTGCGTCTGACAAGCGATTCGCAGCTGGTCATCCGACAAATAGGGTTGCAATATAATGTTTATGAAAGAACATTGTTAGCATACATGGAATTGGTACAAACACTGGCATCACAAATTCCAAACATCAAATTCCGACACCTGGCGAGGAAAGAGCTCAGGCACGCGGACGCCCTGGCCTACATATCATCGATGCTCAGAAACGAAGACGTCAAAGAAATCAAAGTAACCAGGATTTACGAGCCTTCAATTGATATTCAAGAATTCTGCGCTGCACAGCAAGGGAACAACGCAGAAGAAGATATTGCAGATGATGACGTGGGAGAATTCATCGCGGATGATTTCCAAGAAGACGATATCATGACTAAGGCAGACCAAGATGAAGACTTCAGCAAAGAAGAAGATTGGAGATCTGAGATTCATCTTTTCCTAAAAGAAGGAATACTACCCTCGGATCTAAAGCAAGCCAGAAAAATACAGTCAAAGGCAGGAAGATATGATCTGAGAGAAGAGATTTTGTACAAAAAATCTTTTCTCAGACCGTTATTACGCTGCCTATCCAGATCCGAAGGCCATTTGATTTTGAAAGACATACACCGCGGAATGAGATCCCTAGCAGATAAGGCGAAAACTCAAGGATATTACTGGCCAACAATGATACGAGACGCTGCAAGAATGTCACGAAGATGCGAAGAATGCAAGTGTTTTGCCAAAAAAATTCACGCACCCGCAACAATGTTGAACCCAGTAGAAATCCCTTGGCCATTCTCAAAATGGGGCATAGACATCGTGGGTCCCCTAATCGAAGGATCAGGGAAGAGAAAATTTTTGATAGTGGCCACGGACTATTTCAGCAAATGGGTAGAGGCTAAAGCCCTGACAAGGATCCGAGACACAGATGTCTTCACATTCATCTTTCAAAACATCATTTGCAGGTTTGGAATACCAGCTGAGATTGTATCTGACAATGGCAAGCAATTCCAGGGAAAAACCATCGACTTACTCTTCGATACTTTCAAAATTCGAAAGAACAAGTCAACACCAATTTACCCTCAAAGCAATGGTCAGGCAGAAGCCACAAACAAAAACCTCGCACTCATCCTCAAAAAGAAGTTAGACGAATAAAAGAAACGTTGGTGCGAGCAACTACATAATGTTTTGTGGGCTTATAGGACAACTCGAAGATCACCCACGTGAGAATCCCCATTCTTACTCACCTATAGAGCCGAAGCTATTATCCCAACAGAAATAATCATGCCAACTACGAAAACTGAAGCATGGGAGAAGAACCTCACATCGGACATGATGTTGGAAAAGCTGGATGACCTAGAAGAGAGGAGGGAGGCAGCACTACAAAAAATGGAAAACTATCAAAGGAAACTAGCAAGGGAGTACAATAAGAGGGTTAAGCTTGGAAATTTCGTATAAGGGCAATACGTGCTGAGGACCATTCCCCAATACCAACGAGAAAAGAAGTGGGGAAAATTAGCACCAACATGGGGGGACCCTTCGTCATACATGATGTTGCAGGAAATGGATCTTATTATCTACGCAACCTAAAAGGAGAGATCCTTAGACACCCATGGAATGTAAAATATCTCAAGCCATACTACCCGTAGAAAGCAACGCAAACCTGCATCTGCGTAAAGAGCACCATAAGAAGAAAACGACGCTTGCGATCGGCATGTTTCTATCTCTGAGAGAGGAGTAGCAAACCTCAACCTATAAATCAAGCAAACTTTCGGCAAAAAAATATTCAAAATACATGGAGCAACATAGTAACAAGACGACCGCGTGTAAATACAACACCTCACGAGAACCCTACACCTGTAAATATAGAGAAATGACCTCCGCGACAATACTTCATTCTCCTATGTTTTTGCTATTTACTACCTCAGAGGTTCCATTAATGGAATTCTTCCAAGTGTAACTCAACAAACTAAATAGGCACTTTCTCACCCGTGGACGTAGACACTCTGTTGTCGAACCACGTAAATACTTGTGTTAATTGTTGTTTTATTTTACTTGGGGAAAGTAGTCACCTACAATCTCTCGGGACTCCCCTATCAGCGTCTATAAGTGTAGGACCATGAGGAAGGCATCCAGCAGAAAGAGATACCCAACCAATCTTATGGCAGCGAGTTGACGGAATGAATGTACATTCCAAACAACTCATATCCTAGAACGCTGCCCCAACCCCCACCGTCTGGGAATCCTCTGGCCCAGGATTAGCCAGCGGGGTGACAGGTCTCAAGACGTTCACGAAGATACACATATCTTCGGGTTCGCACTCAAACACTTTGCTATTCTTTATTACATTCAGTTATATTCCAAATTAAACATAACAATACTTACAAGGAAATCGGACAACACAGATAAAAATTAAAGCGATGATCATTTCATTAATAGTTGATTACAGGCTTGGCAATGATACGCGGGAACAAGAAAATACAAAAGGAATCTCACGAAGCCTTATAATCAACGAAGATCAACTTTCTACAATAATCTACTTGGATAGTTCAACCCCACCAGCAGGATTAGCAGTCTTCCCCTTCTGCGATGAAGGTACGCTCCCACCCGAGGAAGGCCCTGAAGAACCAGACATAGGAGGCGGGGGTTTCTCACGGCGCGGATAGTCCTTGATAAGGCCATTCTCGGTCTTAAGATCATACTCGATGCTGTCCAGAATCTTGTTAGTCTCTTCCACTAGTTGGCAGCGAGCCTTGTACGTAATAACAGTATTCATCATCTGAGCCTTCGACAACAACGAGGAAAGGCGACTCACTTCCTTCGAAGCGTCTTGGGCAGCCTCGTCCCTTGCTGTAGCTAAACCCTTGTGATGACTAATATGGCTTTCCTGATGCGCTAATTTAGATTGAGCCTTCGCAAGCTTTTCTTTTGCAGTGCGAAGCTGTCCCTGGAGCTCTGCAAAGAAAAGAAAAATACAGATGGTTAGGTCCAGGAAATTACAGAATCACACTCAATAATATAAGCATATACCTTCGACTCTCGCCGAAGCTATTTTATATTCGTTAACAACAACATCACGGGCTTCATCAAGAAAGTCATACTCATATGACAACTTCTTATAATCCGCCTGAAGGGTTGAAAGAGCGTACTGACTCGCATCTAATTCTACCTGTTTCATTGAATCCAAATGACGAAGATGGTTGACTTCGTTGTTTAATTCCTCCAGACCCTTGTTAAGCCGATACATATTTACTTCAAGATTCCTCTCAGACTCAGCTTGGCGTACCACATCGGCCCTAGACGCAGCTAAAGCTTTGCTAAGAGCGCCAGCCTCAGACCTAGTGTAATCTCTCTCCCTAGCAAGATGATGAATGTAATCTCTAACATCAGAAGACTGAGAAGAACGAGCTTGACGCAATTCTTCTTCCAAGAGATTGGTTCTAGCTTCTAAAGATGAGACATGTTCTCGGGATTCACAAAGATTGTCACGCGTCCACAACAACGCTCCATTAAACAAACGACGATCATTGTTATATTTGTTCTGCATATCAACCATTTGGACTCGTCTGCCCCACCACTCCTCTGCCAGAGCATTATGTTCATCGGCACGAGCATTCCACTTATCAGCCTCGCTCTTTATCTTCTGTACCAACTCTGCGATGCTGCCGCTCATTCCGAAGCCATACTAACTCGGGAACTCCACCCACTGAAGATAGGGTGGGGGAGGGAGACTCAGACAGAACACTAATTACAGTAAAGGACAGCATCAAGGAAGAGAAAACAGATAATCGAACTTGTAACATCCGAAGAATTCTTCTTAGCCTCTTCCAACTCACTACGAGCCATAGAAAGTTCCAAGCGAAGCTTCTCCTCCTCCTTGCCTTGTTTCTCCTTAGCCTTGAGGAGACTCTTCAACTCACCTATCTCCCTATCCCTATCAGAGATAACAGTCTCAGCCGCGGTAAGCTCCTCTTCCCGAAGACGAAGCTTAACTTCCAACTTGAGGGATTTGGCCTTAAAAAACTGGTACAACATGTGGTTACAATGCTCACTCCTCATCATCTGCGAATCAGAAATTAGAACACCCAGACTCTAAAATTGCTAAATATTGATACAATACGAAATGATAAGAGAACTCACTTCTAACATCCGTTGTTGGGGAAATTCATACTGATACCCATCAGCCAAGGCCATCATATCAGCAACAGTCGAGGGAGCGTCGATCGCTAGAGCAGCCTCCAAGGCCCGAAGATTCTTATCCCACGCTTCTGCGACCTGGTCCTCGGGAGACAATTGCATCATCTTACGGGTATAAGCATCAGATTTCTTCTCACCCTCCACCACAGGAGCTGGATTGGGTACGAACATCAAATTCTTCTTTTTGAACCAAGATAAGATGGCATCATCACCCTCAAGGATCAATGACTAAGGAAAATTATCTCCAGAAGACCCAACCGAGGCCCCACCCGTGTCCGTGAACTTAGCGCCCGAAGAGTTCGAGGCTACTCCCGCATCCAAATCTGGAAGATCTCTAGCACCGCTCCCCCCTCTGGAATATCACTAGCATTCACGACTCCCTTGCCCTTTCCATCCGCCTTGCTAGAGTTACGAAGCACATCCCAATCATCGTTTGGGGAAAGCAGGTTGAACTCAGAAGCCAGGCCCAGGGCAGCGTTTATATCAAAACTATTCCCCGCAGAGTAAATCCGGCCAAAGGAAAACTCCTGGGACACAGCGGGAATTTCACCACCAACACCCTGATCACCAAGGGCAATGTTATCATCACCAGCATCGCTGCAACCCGCGATATTAGCTTCGGCACCAGCATCATGGCCACCTGCGGGATTAACTTCACCACCAATACCGCTGCCACCAGCGGTAGTATTCCCTTCAATAAATTCTTCATCATCATGACCTGGAGGGGATGTATCAGTACGCTCCTCCCTATCAGACATATCTTCATCCCCTCCAAGCTCAGACACAAGACTATTAACTTCTTCATGAACCTCCGCCTCCTCGATTGTTGCGGTGGTGGACTGCTTGGAATTTATCCTCCTCTTCTTCGTCGCCTAAAAAGACAAGGCATATAGAAATAAAAATCCATGGCTTTGAAAAGAATTAAAACTGCCTCAACTAAAGAAGGACAAGGCATATGGAAATCTTACCTTGACAACCGCAGTATTCTTCGTCTGAAGATCAGCATCGGAACTCTCTTCGTCATCTCCATCAACAACATCGAGGGCATATTGGAAATTCATGCCCTCAAAATTCAAATGCCAAGGACAAAAATTCCCATAACGAGCAGGAGGAGCCTCACGTATCTGGCTATTTTTGATAGGACGCCATCCTTGCGGACCTGGAACCCACCCCCAAGCCCAGGGACCAACAACCTCAATAACAGTCGCGTGCCACTCATAGTCATGATTACGCTTGATCCGCTCACGAGTAGGAAACACCAATTTGTTAGTAGAATTCTCTATACCCGGGACGTACTTCACCTTAGCCCACTTACTTCACTCAGAAGACGGATTTCACCACGCGGAGCGGCAATATTACGAAGACTCACACTCCACGGTTTACGATTCCTACTATTAACATAGTCACCAAAAGACTCACTCTACGCAGCGTCGCTGTTGGGGAGAAGAAAGTGACCTTCAAACATATTGATCTGGAGGTTTTTAAGGAAAAGCATGGCCTTCAGCTATTCGATGTTCGTTTTACCGGAAGCTTTTCTCTTAGGAGGAACCTAAACATATTGAGAAATATCTTCCTCCTCCGCGGGATCAGGCGCAGAATCCTTTGAAGGATTTTTATCGGAAGCTTTTCTCTTAGGAGGAACCTTAGATGCCTCAGTCTTCGAAACCACTTCTTTCGAAGACCTCTCCTTGGGTTGAGACACTGGAGGGGGAGGTAGAGGATGTTGCGGAGACGCGGAAGGAGGCGCCACTAACCGAAGATGCGGGACATCCCGCATTTTCTTGGGATCATCACGCGGATTAACAAAGGGACGAGAAATAGCATACCGGGAACCATGAGCCTCTTTTGGCCGGTCCCCTTTCTGCGTATTCCCTCTTTGCGACTCACCCTTCTTAGAAGATGAGTACCTCTGACCAGAAGAAGAGGAAACCGTATGAACCAGGGCATCACCTTGGGAAGACTTAGACGAACCTCCATCAGGCGGAGAAACATCAGGATCTCTACGCGGAGGAGATCTACGCGGACTCGACGGTGGAGTTTGATAAGAAACCCGCGGACGATCATCCATGTCTGCGTAATACACAAACAAGTTTCAGATTTCCGCGGAGACAAAACGAAATCAAAAAACCCAATTTCATCCAGTTCTTCATAATCATGAACCAGATGGAAAATAAGAACAAACCCTAAATAAAAAGGGGAAATAACAAATAGGGGCAAGCATACATGAAGGAAGAAATCATTATTGTTTGTAATAACGTACAGGGGCAATCATACACACATCTATATATATGTTCTTCATCACAAACATATATAGCAACAACAAAAAATAAATATATTTTCATCAAAAGATAATCACAGTAAACCCACTTACCTATAAATGAAAAATCAGGAAGAAAGCCTCGACGAACAACAACAGCAGCAGAAAGCTTCGAGGAACAACAACAGCAACAGCAGAAAGCTTTGAGGAACAACAACAACAGCAGCAGAAAGCTTTGAGGAACAATAGTAGCAGCAGCAACAATTAATAACAAGGATACAAAAGCAGAGAACAAAAAATAAAAGTTCTGAGGAAAGAGAAGGAATGAAATTTATGACTAGAGAATTTTCACATTCTTTCTCATATATATATGCAAAGAGAAATAAAACCGCCCCACTACCCAAGAAGAAGTTATTGCAAATAGTGGGGAACGTGCCCTAAAATCTAGGAAAATAATAAAGAGAAGATGAAGAGAGTAACACGTTTTTCCCCACTACCCAAGAAGAAGTTATTGCAAATAGTGGGGAACGTGCCCTAAAATCTAGGAAAATAATAAAGAGAAGATGAAGAGAGTAACACGTTTTTTCTTCCCACTTCGACTAACCGCCCAGTAGGAGGAAAAGGGGCAAATTGTAGGTACACATTTCATCTTCCTCCATGTGTCCACAAAGACACACGTGGAGAACATGCGGCTGAGAGCATCAAGATATGATATCACACGTGGACAACCAAGAGACGCTCCTTGTCAAGATAGCGTCGCCACCCACCAGATCCAACGGTAGAGGATCGAGGAGACAGAAACACTAGAACACTGCGAAGCACTGGAGGATAACCCAAGAGTCACTTTATCCTATCCCGGAAAGATCTAAGATCTACGGCTGGGGATAGTCTAACTGACGCAGACAAGACAGGGGCAGATGACAGCTGTCTACCACGGACAGAATCTCAACTACCCGTATTAAATACCCTCAAACAGCATATGTGTCAGCCAGCCTGTGGAGGAAGCGCAGATAGCACTGCATATTCAAACGGAACACGCAGAGAGAAACGAGAACACGAAGACTTCTGCGTAAGCGGCACAAGACACAAGAGGATAAGGTTATAACGGGATTCATAAGTGGACCCCACGTAACCACTCTATAAATACCCCTCTCTCCCAAGTGAAGAGGGGGATCCGAGAATATTGAGAGGAGAATAGGAGAGAGACAAGGAGAGATAGAGAAAGTGTAAGTGAAACTCCTCCTGCTACGCAGGCCTATGTTGATCTCAAAGTCATTCGACTATTTCTGTAACCATCGTACATATAATGAAAAACCCAAACCCACAGACAGAGATCTGAGTGCTGAATCATATAAGTTAATCATTTCATCTATATTCATGCATTTATACTTTGCATATTCGATTCGATATTTATGGTATATCATGTTCGTACGTTTTATACTTCATCCATTATTTATCTTATTATGCGAGTTAAGAAAAATGATTGTATTTGATGAGACGAGGAAGAGTTTTAGGACTCTGAGTCAAGGATTCAACATAACCGATTCATCCCCCTCAGGCGCAGCCTGTTTACTATATTGTCATGAGTGTGCGCGCATTATTTGTGAACACTCCGATGACAATGATCTTTGTGTTCGCAATAAGCTTAATTTGTATGCACGCAGTAACACTGAATTGCAAGATGCATCGAGGCTCTATTAATGCTACAATCAAGCGATTCTATAAGGTATTTCATGTTTTTATAATTTAACATCTTGCGTTTCACCCGAAATCCTAGAATATAGGTAAGCAAGCAGCATTTGGCGGATACATTTGATGTACCATTCAGAACATGCACATATAGTGGAAGGAAAAATTTGCTAGCGTTATGTGTTCATACAATCAATTCAATGGCATTGCACATGTGCAGTCTTACTACCTACAGCATGAAATCATTTTTTCCTCCTATGTATCCATCATTTTCTGACTCTGATGCTCATTGTTCTCTTCATGTACAGAGTCTAGTGAATGGGGATTGGTTTGCTCTTTTTCTGCTTATAGCCATTAGTCTTGGTGCAACACTTGATTGAATGCGCAGGGCTCATTGGCAAAGGCTGGTGATTTTTAACACTGAATTCATTTTCTAAACAGACACACATGCAATGGTGGTTTACGAGACGTTTTTTTTTTGTTTTTGAAGCATAATATTAAATAAGAGGAGTTAAGATACAGTTTGTCGTGGGTACGTGGTGTCCACAGAATCATGAAATAAAATTTGACTAATAAAAGATGGGATAGCCTGGTCCCATATTTTAATTGATAAATTCCTTGTTTGACTGCCATCTGCTGCATGATTGGATAGCCCCGTCTGCCGCTTGATTTGCTTCTCTGTAGTTGTGCTGAATAGCTACCTGCGGGATTTGTCGAAATTTGAATTTTATTGTAGAAATTGACGTCTAGTCCCAAAGTTAGTGGGCTTTAGACGCTCTAGTCCTGTCGCCCCAAGCCTAGTATTGGTTAGTCCAAAATCCCCCCCCCCCCCCC